>NC_058368.1:142621342-143292342 GCF_018350175.1 Felis catus | reverse complement strand
ACCACCAGTGATCAGGCTCTCCTCCCACATTTCCGTGCTAGTTGAAACTTGAGAAGCTTGGGGATGCTGCGAAAGGTGGGAGTGGGAGATAGGATATCACCCGCTTGACACTTCGGCACTATTGCTACGAATGATTCACTTGTGTTTGGCACATTTGTTGCAAGGAAATCTCCTCCCGCCGCTTCCTTCTCGGAGCTCCTCTAGGGCTGTCTCCTGTGCTTTGGCCTTTAAGGAGAAGCGAGAGCAGGTGGGCACAGAGCTGCTCACCGAGTCCTCCTCCCCCTGCTCCTTCCCTAATTTAGCAGTACTTCCGGCCGCGTGACATCATCCCCCGCACCCGGGTGACGAGAGCGGCGGGTGACGTGTGTGCGGAGAGGAGCGCGCTGACGTTGCTATTTAAAGGTCCTCCTGCGGGGAGGATGGAGACACAGCGCGAGCACCTGGTGTGGGGCGCGGAGGAGGCTGTGGCGGCCGGGAGCGGGGCCAGGAGACAGCGGAGGAGCAGAGCGCACGGTCCGCCCGCCGCCCGCCACTAGGGGAGGGGGGGGAAGGACGGACTGACGGACCTGCAGGCCGGACTAGCTCCCCACGAGGGCCGTCTCGGCCCCTGACCACCAGCCTTCCCGCCGCCTTCGCGGCTGCTGCTTCCTCTCCCGCCGCCCGTAGGGCCCCGCTGGGCCCTAGGGACGGGTCAGCGCCCCGGCCCCCGACGCCTTCCCGCGGCTCAGAGGCGGTGGCCGCCTCCCGCTCCCTCCCACGAACGGGGGGAGGGACCGCTCTCGCCTCCGGTTCTCCCCGCCTCCTCCCCCGCCCTCCGCAGCCCGCTCCGCCGCCGCGCTCTGCTCACGCGGGCGGCGCTGACCCGGGAAGCAGCGCCTTCAGCTCCGCGAGCGGCCGGTGGAGGCGGAGGCAGCGGCGGGCTTCAGGCCGCCCGGGCCGGCGCTGCTCTGCCGAGCGGGAGCTCGAGGCCGGCGGAGGTGGGCGGTGATGGAAGCGTGAGGAGGCGGTGGCGGGCCCGGGGACTGTGAGGCGGCGTGTGGCGGCGGCGCGGAGCGTGAGAGGCGAGGAGCGCGGGTGGGGGCGCTGGAGCAGCGGCTCTCCCGCGGCTTCGAGCCCCGCTCCCCTGCCCGCGACGCGGGATTAGCCGCCCGCCCGTCGACCCTTCAGCTCAGTCCAACGCCGCTGCTCGGCCCGCCCTCGCGCTGGGAGCGGGTGCCGGGGGCAGCGTGGGGCTTGGCTCTCTGATTCATTCATTCGCCGCCGCCGGCAGCCTCAGACCTGCGGTGCTCCGAAGAGAGGAGGGAAGACGGGCAGCCGCGAATGAAGGGCCGGGCGCCAGCAGGGCTCCATTGTGCTCGGCGGCGCGAGGCGGGAAGGGGCTGAGGGAGGTGGGATCGGGCCCCCTCCCCCTGCTCCCCGGCGTGCGCTGCGCCCCCAGCCTGCTGCCAGCCTGGAAATGGCTCCGTTTATTCTCCTCGGGAGAATGAATCGATCCTGCCCAGTCTTCTCTTCCTCCTCCCCACCTCCTCTCTGCTCCGAGTCTTAGGAGGGGAAACATTTAAAAGACAGATTCCAATGTGGAGTGCCGTGCACATCGCGAGCTGTTGGGTTTGCACTTCGAGGAGATTTTTCTATCTAGCTTTTTCTAACGTGAGCGCAGGGAAGCAGTGGCATGACTGCTTTTAGGATTTTTATTTTCTCGTAGGGATCTCTGTAAAGTGCACGTCGCATTGGGTTACATGCTCCACCCCCAAGGGAACTGGTGTGGTGGAGAAATTTGAACCCGCAGCCTTAGTAGCACCAAAAGGCCGAGTTACCTGGCTCTCCCCGAGTGTCTAGGAGGACATGAGCGAAATGACCACCGAACTCGTTTTTTATAGGACTCGGTGAAGCTGGATTCTGCGTTTGCGACAGACACGTAGACTCATTTTGTGGAATAGAGTTGACCGTTGTCTCCTCCGCGCAGCATTTTAACTCTAATAAGCAAATGCCACCTCTGCTTGAACGTTTTGGTATTTACGAGAGAGAAATCCTTTTACCTAAGGGAACTAATTGAATTGTCAAGCACCACTGAAATACCTCCAGAAAAGGATCTCGGGGGGTGGAAAAGCAACTGCGAAATAGCAGACGGAGAAATTCCTTTGGAAGTTATTCTGTAGCAGAAGAGCAGAAACTTCAGAGCAAGTTCTCATTGGGCAAAATGGGGTAAGGACTTTTGTGCCTAACGTAGCTTTGAATCTGTTTATGTGTGTTGTTGAGCGATGGTGGTGATTGTGTTTTATGTTTTCAAACAAATTTGCCACCTTGCTAAGCTGGTTGTACATTAAAAATACGGGTTTGTTAACCTGTTAATAAGGTATTTTCATAGAGTGACCCCGGAGGCCATAAGGAGGGAACATATATACATAATTTTTTTAAATTTTTGATAATTTGTAACCAGAAGAGAGTTCGATTAGTAATATTTAAGAAGACAGCATCTTCTGCCCTTTTACTGGTCAGCCTGCTGCATCCGTTTGTAATTAAAATCATACTGTCTTAGGTTTTGTTGCCAGGGTCTTTGAGAGAAAAGTACTGCGTTCTCTCAGTACTTTGAGAATAATCAGTTGCACAAAGGAACAATGGTAAAGTAATGAGTGGTTGGACTTTAGTCCTTGAAAATGATCCAGTGTAAATGATTGCCTCCACTGTGCCCTCTGTTTTGCCCTTGAATATCCAAAGCTAACATGTAGAATTGATTTATTGGGGCATTAAAATGAAAATCTGAAATTCTTACCTATGTGGTCTCCACAGTGCCGGTGCACTTAGTAGATCTGAGCTTCAAAGGAAAAATCTTTTTGTTGAAAGAACTTGTTCGCTTTTTCTGTTTTTTGCTCTAAAGCTCAGGTTTTCAGTTGATGTTAACAGTGTCAGATCCACACCTTCTTTCAGTACCAATGTCAACCAACAGTGTGTTTTCCAGCCTTTCGTTAACTCTTCACACAGTAACTTGATAACATGACTCTTTGTAATGTAAGTCAGAAATATATTAATGGAGTAATGATGAAGTCATGTCATTGACAGATTGTCCATGCTTTTTGTCAAAGAGGAACTTCGAGAATTTTCCTTCTCTCTGTAGTTGAATAAACCCAGCTCAAGTGTAGTTAAGAGACAGGAATTGAAAGAATAGACCAAAATTTATTGTGACAGTTGAGGGGTATGTACACCTAAACTTTATTTTTTGAAACTTTGAGAGGAAAGTTCTTAGATAGTACTACTTTTTGTTGTTGTTGGGAGTTAGAATTTGAAGTTTATTAACTTGAACAAGTTTGAAAATGTAGAACATGTGTTGTAGGGAGTTCTTTCTTCATCAGGAATTAATGAGAGTGATAATTGTTTTTAAAACTTGAGTGACAAGTGATGAGAATATATATAACTTGGATGATTTGAGGTAGAGCTAAGCAATTAAAATACCTTATTCTATTTTAGTACTGCTATTCGTAACTTGGTAATCTGAGGCAAATTACTTAACCTCTGTGGACTCTTACTATCTGTAAAATGAAGGACTTAGATGATAAGTTTTAACGTTTTTTTCCAGTCTGTACAAATGAATTATTTTCATTTTCTCCTGTGTATTTTAATTACTAGCTGGTTTCTTGAAGTAGATCTTTCAGATGGAGACATTATTCTCTCTAAGCAGGTTTTAAATATCAGCTAGAAAATAATGGCATTTAAAACTGGGATGAAATGCGCCAATTTTAATAAGAGAAAATGCAGAAAAAGACTGCTATTTAAAACCTTTGAAATATGGCTTCCTTGAGAATCTGCAGCTCTTGTGTCTAAAACATGTCAGAGCAAAAAAAAAAAAAAAATCAAGTGACAATTTTTCATGTTGAAGGCTGCGTTCTCTAGACTGTAGAGTGGTAGCATCATGGAAGAAAATCGGGTTTTCCACAATCTTTAAGCTGCATGAATGCTTACCTTTTTACCAAGAGAAGTTTGGGATGAACTTCCTACCAAACGGGCTGGTATTTAAACTATTAAAATAAGCCCCCCCCCCCCCCAACATGACACACATTTTTGCTAATTCAGTGTAATTACATTTGCTTATAAACTGATTTATTTGTCCTTTTCCCAATAAAGTTTTAGAAGTAGACTGGAGAGGAAAAGGAGTGTTTTTGGCATTAGTTTTCTGAAAATCTGTGTAGGGCTATGATTATTTCCCATGGATAGTGATCTGTTCCATCTGAGTTGTCAAGAGAGGATGGACAGGTAGAAGAGAAGAGCATAGAAGAGGCATTTGTGGAAGTTTCCACACGTGGTAGGTGTCAATATCCGTTAAGTGTTTGTGGAATAGGTATAGTCTCCTGTATCTATTTAAACCAAAAGGAAATGGTGTTTTAAATGGCCTTTAAAGTCTTCTCTGGGGTAGTCCTAAATTACCTTATTTTGACAAGTATATAAAATTTAATACTGTGGTGAAGGTATTTTTGAATGTTAGTTTTTAATAAGAATTTTTCTTTGCCTCAATTATGGCTATAATTGCAAGTCTAGGGGCAAAGTTTAAGCAGAAAGAATATTTTTAGTTTAAAAAAAAATTTTTTTTAATGTTTATTTCTGAGACAGAGAGAGATAGAGCATGAGTGGGGGAGGGACAGAGAGAAAGGGAGACACAGAGTCAGAAGCAGGCTCCAGGCTCTGAGCTGTCAGTACAGAGCCCGATGCGGGGCTCGAACCCACAAACTGTGAGATCCTGACCTGAGCCGAAGTTGGATGCTCAACTGACTGAGCCACCCAGGCGCCCCTGAATTATTTTTAGTTTTAAACAAAATGGGTGATTAGGCAGAAAACAAACTTGGCTCCTATAATAGTAGTTTGTGAACCACTGTGGAAATGGAAAAAGAACAGCTGAAAATGACAGTTGCCAGAGTCTGTCAAAATATCTTGGATGCTGCCCGAACTGTTTTTAATTACAGTGAAGGCAGTTGAAGAATTGGTTTGTGAAATAGGTGCATCAGACCCCTAAAAAGTAGAGCATTCATGTGTGTAAAATAAAGTCTGGAAAAAGCTTCAAAGCTCCAGTGAGGAGTGCCTGTTAGGTCCAGCCCCCAAGTCATCCTCCAAGTAGTATCTCCTAATGAGAGCAGTGAGTCAGTAGCTATTTCAGAACCATTAGAGGAAGCAATAGAAATTAAGGAACTGCAACAAGTTATTTCATGCCACCTTTTGTTTTGCTTAGCTCATATTGACAACTTAGTGCCATCAACAAGGGAATAGAGAACCTCCCCGCCGCCCCATTTAAAGTTATTTATAAAAATGTGATTCTCCGTGCTAATAAGGTCCGATAGTGCTATTCTGATTTGTCTCACCTGCTTCTGGGAACTTCTGGAAACCATCTTCTCTGGCTTTCCCCAGATAACTTCCTGGAAGCCTGAAAGTGGGTGCTGCTGATTGCAGCCCGAGGAGTCCTTTCTTGGCTTAGAGAGGAAGCTGACCCCTCTTTCTCCCTCAGGCTACTGGGTGCTGCTCTCTGGGTGCCGAGGCAAAAACGTGGAAATTCTGATCCAGCAGTGCAACATGAATGGGCTTGGCTGGAAAGGCAATCGCTCAATCATTACTAACATCTGAGAAGTTAGATGCACGTCCTTAATTGTGTATTGGTTCGTCTTACTAATTGTGAATCCCTAACATGTGGCATGTTCGGCAGCCCAGTGTTGGTGATACAGAAAGTAATAAAATGTGCTCCTTCCCTCAGAGAGTTTATAGTTTAGAAGTTAGGAAGACAGCCAAATTAGAAAGTACAGTGAAATGTCTAAGGGGCCCTGATGTAGGGCATCTTAGGGACACAAAATATGTGTGCGTGTAGCATTAGCTGCTGAGGGAAGGATAAAAAAGCTATCGTAGAGGTGTAAATAGCTATTAAATAATGAAAGAGAACAGGTGTGCCTTATAGACAATTGAGAAGGCATTCAAGGCAGAAGGAACAGTGTGATTGACAGTACTGAGACCAGGAACTGCAAAAAAGTTTGGCTTCACAAACTCAGCTCTGTGGAGTGTGGTAAGAGATAGGCCCAGAGTCTTATGCAGGGGCCAGGTTAGAAGGCCTTGTAGACCAAACAAAAGCCAGTGTATTTCAAGGTTTTTTGGGGCATTGACCCATTATAGTAAGATACACATTTTTACCTCACCACCTAGTGCGCTCATATTATAAATGACAAAATGTCACAAAATAATGCCCTTTGTTTGATGCACTGTCGTATTTTCTAGTTTTAAGAAAGAATGACATTTGAGATCCAGTAAGTTGATATAACAACCCAGTGATGATAACTGGTAATTCGAAAAACACTGCTCTTGGCTATGGGAAGCACTAAAGGATTTAAAGCAGAGTAGTTACATGAAGGGTTGGGTAAGTAGGATGAAAAATTAGTTTTAAAAACCATTGAAATTTTGGTTTTGTTTGTTAGGTCCTGTGGAAACACTAAGCTGGAGCAATGAACCCTAGCTAGTAGGGGAAATGGATGGCTGAACAGGGCCTAGAAAATTCCAGGGTGAGGGGAGAGGAGGGATGATGATGAGTTGTATGCAGTTGTCTCAGTGGGACCTTTTCAGGATTAGGGCATTTCGTGTGCAGGGGTAAAAATATAGGAATTGGCATGATATGTTTGTTCTTTGCTGAGCTGCTCATTCAGATGGGCCTTGAAATCTTGAGTGTAGAAGTTTAAAAAGGACTTTCCAGCTAACATACAAATTGCATGGAAGAGTGAGAACATGTTCCCCCAAGCAAGTAATTAAAGAATATTTGGAATTGTCAGTGATATTGCCTTATAAGCAAATAGATGTTTCTTCCCCTTCCAGTTTATTAAAACATAATTGACATATAGCATTGTATTACTTTAAGGCCCACAATGTAATGATTCAACACATATACACATGTATACTGTGCAATGATTACCATAGTAAGTTTAAGTTAATATCCTTCGTCTTATATACTTACAGATTTCTGATGAGAAATATCATCAGAATAGGTTTATTTTTTAATATATTAATGGCATAATCCCCCCCCCCCCATTAAAATTTGAAAGAACTCATTTTTTTGTTAGGTATTTTTCAAGGTAACATATACATAGACAAGATGACCCTGGCTCTTTCAGATGTCCTTTTCCCTCCATCTAAACCTATTGTTCCTTATAGTCAAGACTTGTAACTGATTCTTTTTTGTTCTGATTTCATTTTATCCTTGTGACTTCATTCCTTTTTCTCTTGTCCAAGGGGCAGGTATAATCACATGGACTCTCAGGGTCTCTCCCGTGGCCCCAGTGCATTTACCCTCTTGAAAGTGCTGGAAAAAATTTAAGGCCATTCCTACTCCCGTCTCCCTAAACTACTCCTGCAGTTTCCCCCCTACTTCCCAGCTTCAGTTTGCTTCAGTGTCGGATTGGCAGTGCTCATCTGAGTGCCTACCCTCCCCAACGCCCCTCCCCCCCACAACCAAAAAAAATTGGAGGAGGAGGACTTTGCTTTTCCGGATTTGGTGGTAATGGGATGGGAAGGCCATCCACTCTGGACTGAAAAGTAGCAACATCTCTATGTGGGATAACAGTGTGTGTTAGCATGCCAAAATGAATATTATTTTTTAGATTTACAAATAAGATATTTTATAATGTCTTTTTAAAAATTAGATCCTATTCTACAGTTTTAAAAATGAAAAAAAAACCCTTTTTGAATGGTTACTTATTTAGCACGGCAGAAATTGAGAAAAGGAGAATCAAGATTATGGTACTTGAGTATTTAGACAAAGCAATTAGTGGGAATGTATAAACTAGTGAGGGTTGGTTACTTTAAGTTTAATCTGCATAAATTAATTTTAGGGAGGAGCAAATACTAGAGGTGGGATTATTTGGGAAACAGAGTGGATGTAGTATATGATGTTCTTGGCTCTGACCTGAGGTTTTTATAAGAACTAAAGTAGTGATTATGAGGGATGTCTGGGTGGCTCAGTAGGTTAAACGTCCAACATCAACTCAAGTCATGACCTCACAGTTGGTGGGTTTGAGCCCTGAGTCCGTCTCTGTGCTGACAGCTCAGAGCCTGGAGCCTGCTTTGGATTCTGTGTCTCCCTCCCTCTTTCTCTCTGCCCCTCCCCCCTTGTGTGCTATCTCTCTTTCTCAAAAATAAATAAACATTAAAAAAAAAATAAAGTAGTGATTATGAGTAGCATGTTAAGATGTGATTATGTAATTCTCAAAAACAAGATGTGTTATGTCATTTTGATTAGTTATGTAGACGTTAATCCTTTTTAAAAACATCCTTATTAATCCTATTTTTATTTAGTTCACTTGTAACTTTCTTTTCTTTTTCTTTTTTTTTTGATTTCCTGTCTCTAGAACAGAATTACTAAACTTTGACCACAAACTTACACATCTGTCATGAGGAAACAAGTGTACACAAAAACAATCCTTTTCAAAATATATATACATAAAGGAAGTGTTTAGGGGAGCTCTTAACTTTGGTTCAGCAAAGTTTATTAATTTAATAATTTTGAAATGAAGTCACAATGTACATCAGACTAGTGTGACTTTTCTTTTTTGGGATTAAAGGATTCTGAAAGTTGGTTTAGGCTAATTACCTGAAACATTATGCATGCAATTAAAGGATTGAACAAAGAAACTGTCTTTATAAATAATTTGTAAACTTAGTTTAGTTTTAAGTGATCAAATGCCTCAGTGAAAAGATGATTGAATCTCAAAAGGTCTAACCTCCTTGCTGCCATATGATTTTTATTTTGTTCAGACCTCTGGTGTTTAGTTGAAATACTTATTTTTACTTACTGGATTGTTATGTTATTTAGAATTCAACTCACTGGACAAAAGAGTAAGGGAAATGAGTTACAAATATTTAATTTTTCCTGATAGAAATTTTAAGTGACTTAAGACTTTTTTGAAACGTGTGTGTGTGTGTGTGTGTGTGTGTGTGTGTATATATATATTTGTAATGTTTATTTTGAGAGAGAGAGAGAGAGAGAGAGAGAGAGAGAGAATGGACGTGGGTGGGGAAGAGGCAGATTGAGAGAGAGAGTGACAGAATCCCAAGCAGGTTCCACTCTCAGTGCTGGAGCCTGACAACAGGGCTCAGTCCCATGACTTCGAGGTCATGACCTGATCCAAAATCAAGAGTCAGATGTTCAACCGACTGAGCTACCCAGGTGCCCCTGTATATAAGATGTTTTAAATAGATTTATATCTCAATTAGTAAAGATTACCTTTAGTTTAAGGAAATGTGCAATTTTTTGTTTGTGTTGCATCTTTGTAATGCCTTGTGATCTGTGGCTTATACAGTAAATTGACCCTGTTTTATAAGATTCATTATGTTCTTGTAATAAGTGAGATTTTCCTAGAGATTTTCCTCTGTTAAGTATTGAAAAATTGAGTGCTTTTGGGGCATTGTAAGATTTCGGACTCATTAAGTATCTTCATTTCAAAAGAATCTCCATGTAATAAGCAGTGTTTATGTAGATTTTAGCCTGCCTGCAAAGAATTGAGATAAAATTTCCAAATCTTACTGACCAGGCATTGCAGGAGTAGGTAAACTTTGTAAAAGCTGATCATTCAGTGGTCTTCAACCTGTAAATAAAAGCATATAGTTAAAATCTTAGTTTTTATAGCATACCTCCATATTCCATAAAATTAGGACATTTCACTATCACTCTCTGTTAAAAGAAGCAGATTTATCAGTGAACTTCTCGTAATTGTAGCCTGATTCTCCTTTTCCCATCCATCATAAATAGTACACCTTTGGTCATTTCTGTGCTCCCTAATAGCTGAGTAAAAGAGATGAGATCGATAAGAATCAATGCTGCTTGTATTAAGCAATATTTTTCAGAGGAGAAGTTGAAATTACAGACATGGGTATATATACTGTCTTTTTCATCCACTTGTATCAGTACATCTCTCAACAACTTGGGTTTGAGCTGCGTGAGTCCACTTACAGATTTTTTAATATAAATACAGTGCAGTATTATACATGTATTTTCTCTTAAGATTTTCCTTTTTTTTTAGGTTCATTTCTTTTATTTTGAGAGAGAGTGCGAGCCGGGGGTGGGGAGGTCAGAGAGAGAGGGACAGAATGAGAATCCCAGGCAGGCTTCACACTGTCAGCGTGGGAGCCCAATGTGGGGCTCAAACTCATGACTGTGAGAGGATGATCTGAGCTGAAATCAAGAGTTGGATGCTTAACCGACTGAACCACCCAGCTGCCCCTTCCTTATGATTTTCTTAATAACGTTTTCTTTTTCCTCTCTTCACTGAAAGAAATAGTATATAATATACAAAGTGTGTTAATTGACTGTTGATGTTATCAGTAAGGCTTCCAGTCAACAGTAGGTTATTAGTAACGTGTTAGTGGAGTCAGAAGTTATAAGTGAATTTTTCACCGTTGAGGGAATTGGCGCTCCTAACCCACATTGTCAAGGGTCAACTAACTGTATTTCATTTATTTTCCCATCTTGTTTTAAAAAGTTTTTAAAGGGGCGCCTGGGTGGTTCAGTTGGTTAAGCGTCTGACTTTGGGTCGGGTCACGATCTTGCGGTTTGCGAGTTCAAGCCCCGAGTCGGGCTCTGTGCTGACAGCTCGGAGCTTGGAGCCTGCTTCACATTTTGTGTCTCCCTGTCTCTCTCTCTGCCCCTTCCCTGCTCATGCTCTCTCTCTGCCTCAAAAATAAATAAACATTAAAAAAATAAAAAAAAAGTTTTTAAAAATCTCACTTCACTGTTAAGTACAGTTTAGAATTAATTTTACAAGGACATCTTTCTAGTGACCTTGCAAAGGAAAAAAACAAAAATATTCTTTCTCATGAGGTTCCCCCTTCACTAATGGATTGTGAACCCAAAATGGCTTTTGTGTAGCTAAAAGAATTTTAAATGGGTAGAACTAACATTTGACTTAGTTAAGCCCTGAATTTCACTTATATATAACTGTCTTGTCTCTTTTAAGGTAGGCCACTGGAGGAAGGCAAAAAGTTCCTCTTTTCTTTCTTGTATGAGAAAATAAAATTATTTATAAAATACAAACATTTACCAATTGAGTCAATCTTTTCCCTTCATAATAAAATTTACCTTTCTACTTATGCTAGCTTTCAAAAAATCACCTTAATCTCTTAGTAGCTACTATTAGCTTTAAAAAACAAAAGGTTTGCTTTATAGATATTTTCTTTTAATGTTCTTCCATAAAACATGAAACATTTTCATGTTATCTTTGAGGGTTTGGCGCTAGTTCCTCAAGGCAGAGAGCAGTTGTAAGAATTGAGAACTTTGTATAAAATTACCAAATAAGAATTAGAAATTAAACACAAACAACTGCCAAGGGACCACAGATACCAAAGCAGCTTTCATTACTTTCTTTTTAAGTCATGTTTATCATGTCATGTGTATTGGCACATCTGGATCCGTGTGTCAGAGTCCAGAGGGCTGCAGACAAGAGTCCATGACTTCCTCCCTCCCCTTAACCCATAGAAGGGAGGAAATTTGTTCGTGTATATTTTTGTTTTTGTTTTGAAAGAGAGCATGCACACATGCTCAGGGGAGGGACAGAGAAAGAATCTTAAGTCAGTCACCGGCGGGCTCCATTTCCCGACCCATGAGATCATGACTTGAGCTGAAATCAGGAGTCAGACATTTAACCAGCTGAGCTACCCAGGCACCCCATGTCCCTGTGTTTAATAGGAGAGCCTTACTAGAAATGTGCTGAGAGCCACAGCTCTGGTACATATGTCTTGTGAGTGCTATATATTGTGTTTGCTAACCGTCTAGTTCATAGTATAGCATGCAAGTGCAATGTAAGTTGAAAGGATCTGGGGAAAATTAGAATCCTTTTTCCATATACAGAAAATCCGGATTCCTAATAGCAATTAGGTATACAGTTGGATGTACCAGTTATTTTTCTGATCATTTTTCTAGGTAAATTGTTGGTTCTTTTTACTTTCACATTTAAGCATGCCTCAATCTTACTTTATTGTCTTTCTGTTTTCATTTAAGCATTTATACGAAGTTCAGGAGAGCTATTCTGAATAAGGCTTTTTTTGTGAGTTACAATTTTCTGCCCTAGTTATTTTCAGTTTCCCCCATTAGGCTCTTAATAAGTCTCTAAGAAATTATCTTAAGTGGATTTGACTATAAAAGAACTCCAAGTGCTCATGTTAGAAAATTTCTGTCAGTCTTCACAGAAGGTAAGTCTGTACATTACTAAACATATAGGACAATTACTTTGAACCTCTCAAAATATTTGAGTGTGCTTAGCCTGTCCCTTTATCTTTATATGCTTCCCTTTTGCAAAACTGCCATTTTCTCTCCTGGGTTGTTAGGAATCTCTGTCACGTGGATTTTAACATTAAAATTCATGTGCTTTGCGTAATCACCCTGCCAGCTCCCAAGATGTTTACAGAATGAGGATTCTACCTACTCTTGTTTACTCAGTACTGCCAGGGATCTGTATACATTCAGCTGAATGGGAATACTCCCAAGCCATCCTTAAACCCATCTTTGTGTTAATTTAAAACAAACTATTCTAGATCTCGCAGGCTGCCTTACTCAACTGATAATATATAGAATTTTAGTTGTCTAATTTTCATTGTTGCTTTCATTGAATACTCTATGAATGCTGAATTGATACTTATATTAGTGTGGGGAAAAGAAAAAGGCATTAATGAGAATATTACTATTTGGTTTTCTTTGGTGACATATTAGTATATTCTGAGTCATTAGTATATAATTGGTAGTTAAACTGTAGGCTATTTGTATGGTAGGAAGCCAGCCTGAAGAATGTTTTCAAAGATGGTACAGTGGTCAGTTAGAAACCAGGGTGCCAAACTGTATATTCTCTGTGGCCTCGTCTATATAAAATATGTTCTGTATATACATAAAAATACTTGAAGAAAATTCCTTAAAGTGCTACCATGTTTATTTTGGGGAGGTATGATTGTGAATTTTTTAATTTTTTTTTTTTAGTTTTTCTGAATCTTTTAGCTTTTTCTGTGAAGAATCTGTTTTTATATTTTTTTAAGTGTTCATTTATTTATTTTGAGAGACAGAGAGAGAGAAAAAGAGTCCCAAGCAGGCTCTGTGCTCACAGCAGTTGCGGGTCTTAATTCCACAAAATGTAAGATCATGACCCGAGCCAAAATCAAGAGTTGGACGCTTAGCCAACTGAGCTACCCAAGCCCCCTGAATATATTAAGTTTTTAGAACTTCTCTTGGGTTATTAGGGTGAGGGCTGTTTAAAAAATGATAATATCTACAGTACAAATTATCAGAATCAGTCACTGTTCTTACATATACTTAGGTGTTTGACCCAGTTTTAGCTTACCTTTATTTCATTTGTCTTTAAACAATTGATTAAGGAACTAGTTACGCTAATAGCAACAATTGTTTCTTGTTTTTCAGTGTAAAGAGTTTTTGGAGTGTTAGTACTTATCTACACCTCGTGTGGGTAAGGAGAGAGAGCTCAAAGGGAGTTGTGACTTACAGGAGGTTATGCCGCCATGAAATGGCAGAGTGTGTCCCAGCTCCTCCAGCTCCTCAGGCTCCTATCATTACTTCGGAGCATCCTAAATCGATGCTCACCTACGTCGTGACTCATTTAGAGAGAGGTTTCTAACCCCTCATAGTTAAAAGAAGCATTCTAATTTAGTGGAAGCTTGGTATCTTAGTGATGAGTTCATTAAATGTATCTTGTTTTCCTTGTAGATGGTATGGAAAGAAACTACATTCTAATTTTAGTGTAATTAAATCTCTGCTCATGCATTAAATTTTGAATTCATTGAAGTGTTTCTCAGAAATGATTTGATGTTATTACATGTCCATGGTTTATATAAAGTTTCCAAAGTTCACTTTAAATTATAAATTCCATCAGTCAAAGCCCTGTTAGCCACCTCTGTAGTTACTGGGCAGATGAACCTTTGAAATACTTAGTCAGGGTCTACTTTTCTGAAGATTTCAGACCAGGAACAGAAATCTTGGGGTGGTATGTTGAAACACCTTTCCTAAGGCTTCATGCTGGACCAGGAAACCTGTAAATGGTTGGGTAACATATTGTACATGTTTGAATCATCATGAGATAGCTATAAGTTACTCACTTGCCTGGAATTTGTAAGAGAAGAGTGGACCATATTGTATCCAGATTTTAAATTATTCATTATAAATTATTTTTTCTAGATGTCAAATTCAAATGCTGTCATTGGCTGGGCAGAAAAATATGTGAACGTATGAGGTAGAAGGCAGTAGGGATTGATGAAGATGGTGGGAAAGTGAATAGAACACATCCTGCCTAAAGTCGTTCATATCCAATTTCTTCTAAAAACCCTCTGGTGAGAGAAACACATCTGAAGCCTAATACATTAGTTATTTAGCAAACATTTTTTTAAGCTTCTGCCAGGTGCTAGTGACTAATCTAGGTTAGATATGGTAACTTTGGAAATGCTTTACGTCTTGACCAAAGAAGGAAGACCAGAACGTAGTAGGGAACTGGCAAAAATTGACATTAGATGAATGGTTCTCAATTTTCAACCTGTATCAGGATCACCCAGAGGGCTTGTTAAAAACTGAGATTGCTGGGCTTCACCCCCAGTTTTTGATTCAGTGAGTCTGGGAGTGAGTTTCACAAATTTGCTGTTCTAACAAACTCCCAGGTGATGCTGATGCTGCTGGTCCTAGGACCTTGCTTTGAGAGTCGTTGTATTTGCTAAATGAAGCTGACACATGTGAGAAACTTTGTAGCCATATGAAAACTCAATTCTTGAAGCTTTTGGTTTTTTTTCTTTGCAGTTTGCAAAAATTAAAATTCTGAACTGAGGGGAAATCCTTGATTTTTTTTTTAAGCTAAAAGATCCAGGACAACTTGAAACTGCTCTCTATCTCTTTAAACCTGCTTACTTTCAGCAGTACTGACCAGTTATGTGTCTTTCTTATTCAGAGTTAATCCTGCTTTCTGGTATTACTAAATGTATTATTTCTAAAATTACTTGAGCCTGCTTTGACTCCTGAAGTTTTTGCATTTGGAGTATGATTTCCTTTGAAGTTGTGTATTCTGCTTAGATACCCTTAAGTTTGTCAACATGCCATAGTTTTACATTTCTATTGCTGTGTGACAAATTACCACAATTTTAGTGGCTTAAAACAATGTACATTTGTCTCACGGTTTCTGTGAGTCAGGAGTAATTGGATCTTCTCAGGGTGTCACAAGACAGCAGTCAAGGTGGCAGGAACTAGACACATTATGGATCTACATTATCTTTAAAGCTCATGTGGTTTTTGAGTGAATTTGTTGCCTTGCAGGTGTAGAACTCAGAAGCTGTGTCTTTAAGGCCAGGAGGAAGAACCCCTTTCCAGTCCTTCAACTTCTTTTAAAGGACTCACCCAAATAAGTGAGGGTCCTAAGATAACCTCCCTTTTGATTAACTGAAAGTCAACTGATGAATGACCCTATCACCTCTGTGATACCCCATCCTATTCAACCCTTTTACCACACTCAAGGTGAAAGTTTTAGGCAGAAAGCATCCGCCAGGGGGCAATAATCTTGGGGCCATCTTAGAGTTCTTCCAGCCACACCATATCATGTATGGATGGATGTTAACCAAATGGTCAAATGCCTCTATGTCCGTTCCAAGTTTTTTTTATTTTTTATTTTTATTTAAAAAAATTTTTAAATGTTAATTTTTTAGGGAGAAAGAGTGTGAATGGAGGGAGGGACAGAGAGAGAGGGAGACACAGAATCTGAAGCACGCTCTAGGCTCTGAGCTGTCAGTTCAGAGCCTGACATGGGCTTGAACCCATGAATCATGAGATCATGACCTGAGCCGAAGTCGGAGGCTTAACTGACTGAGCCACCCAGGGGCCCTGTTTCCAAGTTTTTTTTTTTAACTAAAAAAAAAAAAAATCTATAGCCCTCTGTACTCCTGATGCAATATGGACTAGGTACTCTTTAGGCATACTATGTAGTTCTCATCCTAAACCTTTCTCTCTCTTTATGCCCATTTATTTATTTGCACTGTATCTCCTGGACGCTGTTTTCTTTCTTGGTTTTACTGAAGCTCGTTTTCCTGTGGTACCTGAAAATGGCTCAGTGGGAGGTGAATTTTGAGCCATAGTATATGTGAAAGTGTCTCCTCTGAATCCTCCTTCTTTTTTTTTTAATTTTTTTTTTTCAACGTTTATTTATTTTTGGGACAGAGAGAGACAGAGCATGAACGGGGGAGGGGCAGAGAGAGAGGGAGACACAGAATCGGAAACAGGCTCCAGGCTCTGAGCCATCAGCCCAGAGCCTGACGCGGGGCTCGAACTCACGGACCGCGAGATCGTGACCTGGCTGAAGTCGGACGCTTAACCGACTGCGCCACCCAGGCGCCCCTGAATCCTCCTTCTTTTATAATTGAGTCTGTATCTCTAGATACAGTGTGAGGGCTTTTTTTGTTTGTATGTTTTCTTTTCTTTTCTTTTTTTTTTTTTTTTTTTTTTTTTTTTTTTTACCATTTTGCTGTTTAAGTCTCTGTTGGGCTGTTTCAATCTGGTTAGTTTCCCTAAATTTGGGAGATTTTCTTCTGTAAAAAAAATTTACCTGTACATTTTGTCTTCTCTTTATGAATTGTCCATTGGTTGGATGGTGGACTTCCTTTTTGTCGTTTCTACCATTTTTTTCCCCTTTTAATCTGCCTTCTGAGGAAGTTTCCTTGACTTCCAGCTTCTAACACTTCTTTTTTTTTTTTAAGTTTATTTTTATTTATTTTGAGAAAGACCTAGAGAGCAATCTAGAGAGGGGCAGAGGGAGAGGGAGAGAATTCCAAGCAGGCTCCACACCGTCAGTACAGAGCTGTACCCAACGCTTGAACTCATGAACCCTGAGATCATGACCTGAGCTGAAATCATGACCTGGATTTTTAATTTCCATATACATTTTAATTTGCAAACCATCTTTTTCAGTATCTTATTTGAGGAATTTTATGGTGTTTCATAGTTTTGTTTTCTGTTTCCTAAATTACCTTTTTTTCTGTTCTTTTTTGTTGTGTTGTGTTTAGTTCCTATCATGTTGGAAAGTTTCCTGAAATACCTGGTGATCCTCATCTATGTATTGGAGATATTGAAAAGCTGATTCAAAGCTCTTTGTGACTTAGTGAGTCATGTCATTAGTGAACTTCATGTTAAGCATTTAGGTGGTGGTCTTCTTGGGTGGTCCCCAAGTGTCAGTAAATAGTCTCTGTTGGGCCCTTTCAATCTGGTTAGTTTCCCTAAATTTGGGAGATTTTCTCTTTAAAAATTCTGAGATTGTTGTCTGAGATTGTTCACTTTATCCAGAGAATGATCTTCCACTATATATAACTCGTGGCATTTCTAGAGCAAGGTAAGTATTTTCTTCTCTATGTACCTATATACTGTATGTACCTGTATAATCTGAATACCACATAGGGGAGGGCCATGGTTTAGTTTTCTGGCTTTCTTAAGAGAAAGTGTTAAGACACTCCTGTTTTAGGCCCCATCTTTGTCTCCTGCTCTTGGGCAAGGTTGTTGCTGGACTGTGGAGGGAGTGGGGACTCTTATTGCTTCGTTATTTAAATTTTCAATCAATTCCCAATTTTCATCCTATGCCTTATGCTCTGTTCTGCATCCCATTGCCTGTAAATTCCACAAGTTCATTTACTAGTTCCCTCTTTGCAGGCAATTTAGTTTCCTTGCCTTTGCCAAGTCAAGTACTATTCCTTCTTTTAAAATTACATCTTTCAAACCATATTCGAATTACTTGTGCACTGGTGTCACTTCTGTTCTTTGGTGTTATGGGTTTATACTTTCTTTTCCCTTCACTTATATTTTAGTGGGATTTCAGAAAAGGAAGATAAATGTATGCAATTAATTTGCTATGTTTGACCAGAATCACTGAGCCTTAGCATTTTAATTTATATAAGTCGTTTTTTAGAATGTGTTGACACTGTTGGTGGTTAATTGATTAGAACTTTGTAAATGATAAAGTGTTGGCTTTCTAAAAATCTCTCGCTGTTACCAACACCTGAAAACTCAATGCATGATGCAAACACATCTCAAAACAGGAAAAGTTAAAATTGATCATCAGCCCAAACCTCAGCAAAACAAAGCACTTACTCTTTCAACTGTTTCAGGTAACTAAGGTGTTGCTGTGGTTTTTTTCGTACTACTGTGCCTCTTGAGCACTTGTAACAAACATAACACACTTAATTTGTGTCATGAATCATGCTAGGCACTGTCAGTACAAAGATGACTAGACAGCCATGTAAACAAGAAATTACATTACTGCTGTAATGTAATGCACGTGTCTCTGACAGACCGAGAAGGAAGTGCCCACCTCTACCTGGGAAGGTCAAAAAAAGCTTCATATAGCAAGTTAGGTTTGTTTTGAGAGATGAGTTGATGGGGAGGGTGGTCAATGGGAAGTCAGAACATATGTGAGTGGATATTAGGACATTTCAGGCAGAGGGGTGGCATACGTAGAGCCTCACAGGTGACACATGCTAGTTAGAAAGTTACGGTAGGTGCACCTGGGTGGCTCAGTCCCTTAAGCGTCTGACTCTTGGTTTCAGCTCAGGTCATGATCTCACAGTTTTGTGGGTTCAAGCTCTGCGCTTACAGTGCAGACAGAGCCTGGTTAGGATTCTCTGTCTCCCTCTCTCTGCCCCTGCCCCACTGGCGACGTCTATGGCTCTCTCAAAATAATAAACTTAAAAAAAAAAGAAAATGAAGGTAGTTTGGCGTAATTCATATACAGTATAAAAGTAGATTTGATTAAAAATTAGTCCAGGGTCATATGATGACTATGTGCCATGAAGTACCCATATCAATAAAATATTTGAAGTATATTCCTTCATATGTATCTAATTCTGTTACATGTTCTACTGTCTGTATATATATATTCATATAGATATATTCCAAAACATAAGAACAGAAATGAAAGGAGAAAACTTTTTGTACCCCACTTTAGAGCCCATCGCTTTAAGTAATGGTGAGCAAAGGAACAGTTTTAAGCCAGTAGAGTTATTACTATGCTTGTGTTTTATATTAACTACTCATATTGCAAGTTTTGGATTTGGGGGCTTGGGGGAGGGAAGTGTGTGTGAAAAATGGTTGGGGGTCTTGTAGACCCTCAAGTTTAATTGTGTAATAGGTTAATTATAGCAGTTTAGTCAACAATAATGGCTGGCATTAAGATAGAGTAGAACTGGGGCTGAATTTAAAAGAGGTTTACCTACTAGTATTTATAGGAGTTAACGATGAACTGTATAGGTATAGAGGGATAAGGAGATTGGCTTCGTCAGCAATTAGTTGAGGTAGGAAACGAGAAATTTGCAGTGAGGTGAAATGACAAATTAGGTAAAAGCTGATATATTTATGGTCATCCACATGGGAATGTCTTCCAGTTGGATATCCAGGTCTGGAGCTCAGGTAAAAAGGACTGGGCTGAGGATAGAGTTTTGGGAGTCAGTACAATATGTAAGTAATGGTTGAAAGTATGAATGTGGATGAGCTCATTCAGGATATTTATAGAAAAGAGCAGATGAAGCCTTTCTGAGGGAATAGTCATTTAAGGGACAGGCAAAGGAGTGGAGAAAACTGTCAGGCTAAAACAGTGAGAGAATAGTGCCAAAAAGCAAGAAAAGGGAGTTTTAAGAAATGAATAGCCAGGATCAAATGTAGCAGAAACACCAAACGAAGCAACAGTAGCTCTTAGATGGGGTAGGCAGTGGTCCTTTAATGACCTTACCATGAGAGGTTTGAGAAGCCTGAGATGGAAGCCAAAGTGCCACACGGTGATGATGCTAATGGAATGGATAAGGAAGCAGAGACCAGAAGTGTAGACTTCTTTAAGAGCAAGCTTCTTTGAAATAGTGTAACTTCAGCAAGCTGCAGGGTTAGGAAATTTTTTTGGTTTTGCTTCAAAATAGGATTAAGCATTCTTTGAGGCCCTGGGAAAGGAGTTCATAGCTGGGGGTATTTGAAAATTAGAGTAGAGAGGGATAATTACTGAGGAAAGAGATGGGCGAGATTGTGATCTGAAGCACAGGTAGAATAAATAGTCAACCTCAGTAGGCTTATCTTCCACATGGACTGGAGGGGAGGCTGTAAGGAAGAAAATGACTGGATTAAGTTTGTAGGTTAAAGGGCAGGAGGCTGGGAAAGAGTTCCTTAGCTGGGGGACTTCATTTCCACAATTCATCAATTGATTCATTTAAGAAACAAATATTTATTAAGTACTTGCTTTGTGTCTGGCACTGTTCTATGTGTATGAGATACATCTATGAACAAAGAGCCCTGCCCTCATGGTAAATTCTAGAAAATGGTGAAAGACAAGGCCATCTGCTGAAAATGTAGAAAGTGAGGGCTGGTCAGAGCCTTGGGAAAAGAGGTGAAGAATGGGAGAGATTACCAACCATCAATAGCCAGGAGCTTGGAGGGCCCAAACTGGGGTAAAGCCATGAGTTGTTGAAGGAGTCAAGATCTAGTTTGTTGCTTTACCTGAGAAACAGAAAGCTGTGTGTTAGAAGGGTTTTCCTGGTCTCCATTCTGCTAAAAATGAAGCATGAAAGAGGTATGTTCAATTTTTGTAGTGTTAAATTGAGAGTTAACTTTAATATGCTACCTTTTTCCCCCTCAGCTGCCCTTTTCCTTCTTTAGAGAACATGCCATTGTTTTAGGAAACCAACCTAGTATTAAGTTTGCCAGAGCACCACCAGTTTCTTAACAGTAGATGTCTTTTCTGTGGAAAACATCCTGAACCCTTGTGGTGTGGGAAGTTTTGAAACTCTTCTGAGGTCTGGGATTACATTTAATATTTATCTTCTCATTTCTCACTTGTCCTGTACACATACCACCCACAACACACAGACACTCCTGGGGAACCAGAGGGTAGAGGTGATCTTTAAGTTTTTTTCCTCTTCTTTCACACCTGGGAAAGTCACAGAAGTCAGTTGATTGGCATAAGCACTTGAACATTCCTCAGCTTCCTACTAAGTCCTTAACTATTTTGGAAGCAGTTTTGCAGCTTTAACTTATCCTATCTCCCATGATAAATATAAATATTTTTAGTTTTTTTGGGTAGGGTGGGCTTTTGTTCTCTTTCTAGTCCCTCAAAGTACCTGTACCCCTTTGCTGATTTTAATCTTATTATGACAGTTTTGGTAGAATTTTTTTTAAAGGGAATTTCCTGTTGAAGGGATTTGTCTCAACTAGTGAATTGAGCAGTATTTTTCTTTTTTATAGAATTAAGAGGCAGTTACGAGAGGCTTGAAAATGAAATACATTTTTACTTTATCCTTTGTTCTGTAAGATGTAATTTCATCATCAAACTCTGATGGCACTGGTAGCATTTTTTAAAGTGTTTTTTTTTGTTTGTTTGTTTTTTTCTTTAAAAACCTTAGGAGATTTAGGCCACAGACGCTGTAGCTGTGGCAAAGCCTAGCCTGGCACAGTATGGCACAGTACAGGGTGGCTTAGTAGTCACATCAAGGTCTCTTGAGCCAGCTAGTGGCCTAATTTAAATTACTGATCTTCTTTAGCTCTGTGATCTTGGACAAGTTACTTAAGTTTTGTAGGTCTCCATTTCCTCATCTATAAAATGGGGAGAGAATTGTGAACATTAGAGGACAAAATACAAGCAAGTTTGTTGAAACAGTGGAGCACTTAACTACTCACTACATCGTGGTTATTGTTACTGTGGCTTTTATACAGTTACATTTCTGGTACTCAGCTGAATTTTTTTAACTTCTAAATAGGCAACATGAAAAAAATTAAGCTTTGGTACTACTAAAGGTGAAAAATAAGTTTATGGGATTTATCCATCTTCTTATCAAATACCCATTAAAATCATCCCTCCCTTTCTATTTTATGTCCAAAGAACTTATCTGTTTAATGTTCTTTTTTTTTTTTTTTTTTTTTTAAGTTTATTTATTTTGAGACAGAGAGAGTACAAGTTGGGGAGGAACAGAGAGAAAGGGAGAGAGAGAGAATCCCAAGCAGGCTCTGCACTGCCAGCGCAGAGCTCAATGTGGGGCTCCAACTCACAAACTGAGATCATGATCTGAGCTGAAATCAAGAGTCAGAGGCTTACCTGACTGAGCCACCCAGACAGCCCTATCTGTTTAATGTTCTAAATTCATTGATTGTCTTGAAATATTCTGATTTGGGGGATGTTTTTTTTTTTTTTTAATTTTTTTTCAACGTTTTTTATTTATTTTTGGGACAGAGAGAGACAGAGCATGAACGGGGGAGGGGCAGAGAGAGAGGGAGACACAGAATCGGAAACAGGCTCCAGGCTCCGAGCCATCAGCCCAGAGCCTGACGCGGGGCTCGAACTCACGGACCGCGAGATCGTGACTTGGCTGAAGTCGGACGCTTAACCGACTGCGCCACCCAGGCGCCCCAGATTTTGGGGATCTTGATGGAATCATGAAAATACTACTTCTCAGTAAGAAGTTTGAATATTGTATATGATAGAAATCACTCCACTGTAATAAATCTTATAAAATTAAAAAAGTCAAATTTAAATAATGCTGTTTTTATGATAACTATAGTTAGGCCATCTTACTGATCATCTTATTAAGTCTACAGAGAAGTATTTAAATATCTGATTTGGTCTTTTTTATTAAACATTGTTCACCAATTATGGGATTCTTAAAATCAGATATTGTTAAGTTACTCAGATTAAAATTTAATATATGAAATGTTAAGTAGAAAAACCATCAAAAATAACACATGATCTATTTGTGAAAGATGTATAACAATGTAGAGAAAGGCTCATGTTGAAAAGTTTGCAATATTTTGGTGTCATCAGATGGTAAATTCTGGTCTTTTTAGTTCACTACTTAGGATGTGTGATTTTGGGGCACTGTGGAGTGATTATCCCCTATGAAAATTCAAAAGAGACTGATACAAAAACTAAGATGGCAACTTATTAGTTAATTATTATAAGTCATTAAAAATACATCATCTGCCATAGAAAAAATGCCACAGTGGAAGCCAGATTGTAATCAGAAGTTTGCTTGATAAATAAGGGTATTTTATTGGATATCCACTGCTACACCCCATGCATTGATCTCCATTTACCACTCAGATACATCAGGCCGCCTCTCGCCCAGAGAGTGCTAGAGGCACTGCCTGGCCACCTCTCAGAAATCCTTGTTTCTAACTTACGTAGTTCTTTACTTTCCTCTTGTATCTTCTTGAAGACAAAGGCGAAGCACTTGGGGAGATTTTGTGCTTAGTCATTAGCGTGATCATTCCTGCCTGAGTTTACAGCCTTATCTTGGTTGGATTTGAGAAGCTTAGATAGACTCCTAAATTTTTTAAATTTAAAGTCTGTATTATGGAAAGTTTTAAGTATATAAAAACATTAAGAGAATTGTATAATAACCCCCTGTCATCTTTCACTGTGGTTCAACAGTTAATATACATATGGCATATATTGTTTCATCTATACTGCCTGATCCTCTTAGTACTATTTTAAAGCAAGTCTAGACATCATATGGTTTTACCTGTAAAATTACATTTGGTTGATAAATTTCTTGAGTCTTTGAATCTATAATAGCCACCTTTCCTGCTGGCTATTTATCAAATATGTCATCTGGAAATCTTCCACATTCTGGATTTGGCAGGCTATGTTCTCATAGTGTCATTTAACATGTTCCTCTGTTCTCTTATTACTGGTAAACTTACAATTAAATCTAGGTTTAACTGGACTCAGTTTTGAATTTTTTTTCCCCCACAAGAATATGTTATAGGTAGTGTGGTATACTTCCAGTGTATTGTATTACTCTAGAAGGCACATTAAAATTTCTTGGCATTTCTTTTTTTGTATGTTAAAGTTGATCATGGGACTCCATGTTAATCAATTTGATCCATCCATTATATTACAAAACCATGATACTTTAGTTCTTCCTAATTTTATTCTCAAACAGTACCTTGTTGTGAAACATTGCCTTTCTTCTAATCTGTTCTTCTCATGCAGCCAGGATGATCTTTTACATATAAATTGGATCATAGACCACTCTGCTTAAGTCTTACCGCATTATTCAACGATTAATACCTATACTTTCTACCATGGTCTAAAAAGTCTGCATAGCCTGGTCTTAATCTACCTGTCTCCACCTCATTTTATGCCATTCTGTCCTTTGAGAAGCAGTATAGAATTTTGCCTAGGATAGGCTTTTGCACTAGATTGCCTGAGTGTGTGGACTTTGGCAAGTCATTCAACTATTTTGTGCCTTGATTTTCCCACATATAAAATCAGTGTTTTAAGAGTACCTACCAACAGAATTGTAATGATTAAAGAATACATGAGTCACTTAGAACAATGCCTGTATAACACAAATACCAAGTGTTAGCTGTCAGTTGCTGCTGATATTGGTGCTATCATTTTCTGTATCTGCCTTTAAACCTCACTGTACTTTTCAGTTTCTGGAACTGCCAAGTTCTTGCGAGCCTCAGGATCTTTGCACATTGTCTTGATTATCTCTTGCTATATAACAAACCACCCAAAATTTAGTGTCTTATAATAACAACAATCATTTAATTAGCTCATGAATTTGGAACTTGGGACAGGGCTTGGTGGGGATGGCTCATCTCTGCGGTATGTGGCATTAGCTGGGGTGGCTTAACTGGGGGCTGCAGTATCTACTTTTAAATGAGTCATTCATATAGCTGGCAAGATCATGTTTGCTTTTGACTGAGAACTCGGCCAAGGCTAGGGGCCTTGGTTCCTCTCCATAGGCTGATTGGCTTTACTCACAGCATGGTGGCCAGGTTGTAAAAGTGAGTGTCCTTGTGGGGGGAGGGGAAAGTGGGTGATGGGCATCGAGGAGGGCACCTGTTGGGATGAGCTCTGGGTGTTGTATGGAAACCAATATGACAATAAACTTTATATAAAAAATAAATAAAATAAAAGTGAGTGTCCTGAGAGAACCAGGCTGATGCTGAGTGGCCTATTACAGCCTGGCATCTAAAGTCACAGGGTCACTTTTACCTTAAAATTTTGGTCCAGTCTTATAGGGCCATTCAAGTTTAAGGGGAATGGACATAGACTCTACCTCCTGATAAGGGGATGGGAGGGTTCTTGAAGAAGGACAGAGATACTGTTGCAGCCATCTTTGGAAAACACATTTTGCCACACATGCATTTGAGTCTGAAATGCTGTTAACACTCTGATTCTCACTCTTTAGCTAAGTATCCAGTCTAAATTAGTTCCCTTTTCTTCCATTCCCATTGTGTACTTTCTTTCTCATAGCTCTTTATTTTCCTTGGCAACCACCGATCAATCACAGTCACAGTTGGTAATTTTCTCCTGAAGTCCACGAAGGCTAGAGCGTGTTATATACCTAGTACCATGCATAAATCCTGTTGAAATGTTAAAATGTATTATATGAAGCTTACACATCTTAACACCACGTATTAATTCCCACTAAGAATAGCATATTCTAAACTTTGTAGAAGGAAGGGAACAGATACAGCAATACCCGGAGTCAGTCCTTTAACTCCTGATAGTTCACGTTCTACTGCCTAGCTTGGGGTGAGGATAGGGTAGAGAGGAGAAACATGTATGTATAAATTTTGTGGGGGAAAGGGGGTGGGTAGTGTAAGTTGGAAGAGCTGAATCCCTGCTTAATCTCTCTATACTTTTAAAAATCAAATTCACAAATACATTTTCTCTTGCTCTATTTCTCTAGTATCCCTTTCATGGCAAAAGGCTTCTAGCTGGTCTCACAAAGAATGGTAGCCTAAGAAATATTCAGTACTGTGCTCTCAGAGCAGCCAGATAGATGTTCTTTACTCAAGGAAACCTAACCAGACCCTCACTCAGAACCACTACCCTTTCACTTTTGGCACAGATCTAACAAATTTACTTACTGGGTTTCTCAGCCTCCTTGTGATTGGGTAGGACAAAGAGAATAGACAGTGGGGTATAGCTAATAGAACAGCTGCTAATACCTTGGATATTGTAAGCCTGGGAATAGTCATGTGGGATAGAAATTTCCACAAATTCTAAAGGCTTTCATTTGCTTAATAAATACTGCATGCCACCTTGTTGGGTGTTGGAGAAATAAGAGCAGATAGAATTTACATGGCCCTTGCCCCCATGGAGCTTACAGTCTGGGGATGGGAGTACACTCATGTTTGCAAGGTATATATTTTTTCATCCTCTTACTTTTAAACTGTATGTGTGTTTGTGTTTTAAATGATTTTATTTTTTTAATGATTTAAAAATTTTAATAAGCATCTTATAGTTGAGTATTACTTTATATCCAATCTTAAAACCTCTGGCTTTTACTTGGGATGTTTAGATTGTGTCTATTTAACATGATTACTGATATGATCAGGTTTGTCTACTATTTTACTTGGTTTCTGTTTGTCTGTCTGTTTTTGTTGTTGTTGTTCTCCTCCCTGTCTCTCTTTTGACTTATTTTGGCAAACTTACTTGAGTATCTTTTATGGTTCCTTTTATTTATTTTATTGGTTTATTAACTACCTCTAGTTCCTTTTTTAAATGATTCTTTAGAGTTTATAGTATACAGCTGACCATTGAACAACACCAGTTTGAACTGCACAGATCCAGTTATGAGTTATGTGTGGATTTTTTTCAATCAATACAGTACTTTTTTGTTTGTTTGTTTGTTTGTTTGTTTTGGGAGCATGCATGTGGGGGAGGGTCAGAAGGAGAGAGAATCTCAAGCAGGCTCCATGCCTCATGCGGAGCTTGACTCAGGCTCGATCTCGTGTCTGTGAGATCCTGACCTGACCTGAAATCAAGAGTCAGAAGCCCAACTGACTCAGCCACCAAGGTACCACAATATAGTACCTTTTTTTTTTTTTTTTTAAGAGACAGAATGCGAGCAGGGGAGGGGCAGAGGGAAAAGGAGACACAGAGTCTGAAGCAGGCTCCAGGCTCTGAGCTGTCAGCACAGAGCCTGATGTGTGGCTTAAACCCATGAACACAAGATCATGACCTGAGCCAAAGTCAGATGCTCATCTGACTGAGCCACCCAGGCACCCCCCAATACAGTACTCTAAATGTATTTTTTCTTAGGATTTTAGTAACATTTCTTTTCTCTAGTTTTATTGTAAGGGTACGGTGTATAATATAATGTAACAAAAACTACTTGTTAATCAACTGTTTATATTATTGGTAAGGCTTCTGGTCAAACAGTAAGCTGTTAACTTTGGGAGAAGTGAAATTTATATATGGGTTTTTGACCACACAGGGGTTCAGCACCCTTAACCTCTGTATTGTTCAAGGGTCAATTCTATAACTTATCACAGACTACCTTCAGGTGATATTATATCACTTCACATATAATAAGAACCTTACAGTAGTATCGTGTTATCCTCTACCTTTGTGCTACTGTTACACATTTTACCTTATTTTATTTTAGAGAAAGCATGTGCAAGTTGGGTAGAGGGGCAGGGCAGAGAGAGAGAGAGAGAGGGAGAGAGAAAGAAATAACTTAAGCAGGCTGCACATTCACCACAGAGCCTGATAACAGGGCTTGATACCATGACCCTAGGAGCATGACCTGAACTGAAATCAAGAGGTGAATGCTCAACTGACTAAGCCATGCAGGTGCCCCACTTACATTTTACTTCTAGTATAAACCCTATAGTACATTGTGATTACTTTTTGCTAAAAGAGTCATTTATTTTTAAAGATATTTTAAAAATTAAAAAATGTTGTATTTACCATTTTTATGTTCCTCATTACTTTGAGTAGATCCAGATAGCTATATGGTATCAGTTTCTTCTACCTGAAGCTTCTTTTTAATATCTTTTTAGGTTTCCGATCAACTGATGATGAAGTCTCTCAATTTCTGTGTGTTTGAGAAAATCATTTCACCCTCATTTAAAAAGAATTTTTTTGAGATGAAATGTGAAAGTAACCACTAACCATTGAAAGTAACCACTAACCATTTAAAAGTATATAGCATTCATTGCATTCACATGTTAGGTAAACATCATATTTGTCTAGTTCCAAGACATTTTCATTTCTTTCACTTTTATTAAATTCAATTTCATTTTTGAAAGAATTTTTTCTGGGTAGAGAATGTTTGATGAGTTCTTTCCTTTCTGTACTTGTAAGATGTTGTGCTGCTGTCTCCTGGGTTGAGTTGCTTCTGATGAGAAGTCTGCTGTCATTCTTATCGTTGTTCCTGTTTATGTAACGTGCCCCACCACCCTAAGACTGCTTAAGACTTTTTCTCCATTGTCGTTTTTAGGCAATTTAATTGTGGTATACCTTGGTATAATTGTCTTCACGTTTCTCTTTGTGCTTCTGATTTATTGAGTTTTTTTGGGTCTGTGGCTTTATGATATCAAATTTGGAAATTTTTCAACCGTATTTCTTCATGCATTTTTTTCGTCTCTCCCATCTTTGAGGACTTCAGTTAGATGTGTATTAGGCCTCTTCAAATTGTTTTTTGTTTTTTGTTTTTTTAATTTTTTAATGTTTGTTTATTTCTGAGAGAGACAGAGACAGGGCATGAGCAGGGAAGGGGCTGCTGGAGACAGATGGAGACAAAGAATCTGAAACAGGCTCCAGGCTCTGAGCTGTCAGCACAGAGGCTGATGCAGGGCTCGAACTCACGAGCCATGAGATCATGACCTGAGCTGAAGTCGGAGGCTCAACTGACTGAGCCACCCAGGCGCCTCGGAATTGTTTTCAATAATCACATGAATACTTAATTTTTTTTAGTGATTTTTTTTTCCCCTCTGTGCTTTATTTTGGATAGTTTCTATTTCTATATCTTCACATTAACTTGTTTTTTTTTTTTCCTCCTGCAATGTCTAGTTGGCTATTAATTACAACCAGCATATTAGTCATCACTAGAAAATTGATTTGAAGCTTTTATATATCTTCAAGACTCTCCTTAACATGGTTGTGCTTTCCTCAGCCTTCTTGAACCTGTGGACTGTAGTTACAATAAATGTTTTAATGTCCTTGTCTACTTATCCTATCAGTGTCATTTATGGGTCTGTTTCTGTTGATTTCTTTGTGCTGATTGTATTTTACTTCTTTAAATGTTATATATTTAGATTTGTAGTTTGAGTGCTGAATATTTTTGTGTTTTAAAATACTCTTGTAGGGGCGTCTGAGTGGCTCAGTCGGTTAAGCATCCGACTTCGGCTCAGGTCATGATCTCATGGTTTGTGGGCCCAAGCCCTATGTCATGCTCTGCGCTGGCAGTGCAGAGCCTGCTTGGAATTCTTTCTCTCCCTCTCTCTCTGCCCCTCCCAACTTGTGCTGTCTCTCTCTCTCTCTCAAATAAATAAACTTAAAAAAAAATTAAAAATAAAATAAGATATTCTTGTAAAAGGATCTAATGAAAGAGGTAGGCTATTTTCTAATATTTATGTGTAGATAATAACTTGTATAGTTATAATGCTTGTCTTAAGGAAATGAGGAAATAGAATGTATTTTGTTAGCCTGACATAAAAATTTGTAAGCTAGGAAATTTTGAGTTGGTTACTGAGTTACTTAGAAGTAAAGAAAAAGGAAATTTAAGTCTAGTTTTCATTGACAGACACTATTCTCTTGTTTGGGAATAGTGAAAGTCATGGGCTTTGGATTTAGTCATGCTATTCAATGTCAGAAATACTGGGGTGCCTGGATTGCTCAGTCAGTTGAGTGTCAGACTTCAGCTCTGGATGTGATCTCAAAGTTGTAAGCTTGAGCCCCACTTCAGGCTCCCTGCTGTCAGCGTGGAGCCCATTCCATTTTGCATCCTATGTCCTTTTCTCCCTCTCTGCTCCCTCCTTTTCATGCCCCCCCCTTCTCTCTCTCTCAAAAATAAAATAAACATCAAAAGAAAAAAACATTGATACTAGTTGTGACCTGTGGCCAATTAGTTAAATCCCTCCTCCTTTAGTAAGTTTTTTTTAGATTCCTGTTATCTCTTAATGTTATTTTGATAAGGAAATGAGAATATATATATGTATATATAAGGCATTTACATGTAGTAGAAATTTAACAAAATGTTGGTTTCTTCACCTTTCCCCATCCTTCAACTGTTTCATTTTTGCAACAGTGCTACTTCCGAATCACGTGTTGACTTGATGTTTAGTGAAATGGGGAGAAAAATAGAGTCACTACTCAACTACATTTGTTATTCTTGAACAATTACTGTAACTTTTCCCATAGCAATCATTTTTTATTCCTGAGCTTTAATTTTTATCAAATTACACTGCAGTTGAGGATACCCAGTTGGTAAACAAATTGCCTAAAAGTGCTTTAAGATATTCAAAATTGCTTCTATTAAGATTTTATGCTGTTTTCAGGAATTCTTCCCCTACTGAGTAAACATATTACTTGAGAAATATGATTAGAAACTTACTTTTAATAGAATTTAGAATAAACTAATCCTATAAATGGTAGAGAATTAGTAGATTTTAACTGGATGAGGATTTGTGCCATAGTCCCCTCCCTTATCCATGGTTTCAGTTTCAACGGTTTTAGTTACCTGCAGCTCTGAAGCAGATGATCTTCCTTCTGATCTCTTGTCAGAAGGTCAATAGTAGCCTACCACTGCATCACAGTACCTGCATCATTCTTCTCACTTGGCATTACATAGGCATTTTATCATCTCACGTCATCACAAAAAGGGTGAGTACAGTCTAATAAGATATTTTGAGGGGTGCCTGGGTGGCTCAGTTGGTTAAGCATCCAACTTTGGCTCAGGTTGTTATCTTACAGTTCGTGGGTTCAGGCCCCACATTGGGCTCTGTGCTGGCAGCTCAGAGCCTGGAGCCTGCTTCCGATTTTGTGTCTCTGTGTCTCTCTGCCCTTCTCCCCGTCGCATTCTGTCTCTGTGTTTTTCTCTCTCAAAAATAAATAAACATTTAAAAATTTTTTAAATAAAAATATTTTGAGATCGAGAGACCACATAACTTTTATTACAGTATATTCTTAGTTACTGTTATTTTTACTGTGCCCAATTTATAAGTTTAACTCTATCATAAGTATAAATGTATAGGGAAAAACACAGAATATGTAGGGTTTGGTACTACCTGTGGTTTCAGGCATCCGCTGCAGGTCTTGAAACACGTCTTGGACATAAGGTGGGGACTACTATGTCATCTACTGTTGTATTAGTTTCTTATGTTTGCTGTACCAAAAAAAGTTCTTGGCTTAAAACAACACATATTTATTCCCTTAAAGTTCTAGATGTCAGAAATCCAAAATCAGTTTCACTGGAGGTGAAATCAAGATGTGAGCAGGGCTGCAGTCCTTCAGGAGCCTCTGGAGAGAATGGCTTCCTTGCCTTTTCCAGCTTCTAGAGTTCTATTCCTTGCATTCGCGGTTGATGGCCTCTTCCATCTCCAAAGCCAGCACTGTACACATCTTCCAACCTCTCCCTCTTTTCCCTTTGTGACATAACCTTCTTTTGTAGCTAAATCTCCCTCTGCCACTTTCTTATAAGGATTTGAGATTACGTTTAGGGTATACCCATCTAATCCAGAACAATCTCTCCCATTTGAGGAGCTTTAACTTAATCATAGCCTCAAAGTACCTTTGCCAAATAAGGTAACATTTGCATGTTTAGGTTTTAGGATCTATGTATCATCGGGGGCATTCGTCCTTCCACAGTCATTTAAAGGGGATGTCAATAAATCTGACTTTTTGTATGTTAGAGTGTTTTTATGCAGTCTTACATTTCAAAGTCTGCCAGTTTCCTGAGGTCTCCTGTTAACTTCCCCTTTTCTGTAGACTGTTTACAATTTCACATGGTAAAGTATGTTTTTCCACCTATCTCCACAAATATTTAGTTGTGATGATTTATAAGAAAAACACGGTCTTGGGGCGCCTGGGTGGCGCAGTCGGTTAAGCGTCCGACTTCAGCCAGGTCACGATCTCGCGGTCCTTGAGTTCGAGCCCTGCATCAGGCTCTGAGCTGATGGCTCGGAGCCTGGAACCTGTTTCCGATTCTGTGTCTCCCTCTCTCTCTGCCCCTCCCCCGTTCATGCTCTGTCTCTCTCTGTCCCAAAAATAAATAAACGTTGAAAAAAAAAATTAAAAAAAAAAAAAAGAAAAACACGGTCTTAAGAGTCCCATTATTTTCAGAGAATTAATAAGTACTTTCAAAAGTAGTTCATGGAACCCATTTTACAAAACTTGTTTTTATGAAATTTAGCCTTTCTGATTGTGTGTAAATTCTCTCATGGTTCAGATAGCTTTTATAGAACATATACACAACTTCCCCTCAAGTACAACTAGCTAGGGAGTTATATTTTAAAAACTTTTTTTTAATATTTATTTTTATTTTTGAGAGAGAGAGTGGGGGGGGGGGAGGGGCAGAGGGAGAGGGAGACTCAGAATCTGAAGCAGGCTCCAGGCTCTGAGCTGTCAGCACAAAGCCCAATGTAGGGCTCCAACTCACAGACTGGGAGACCATGACCTGAATCGAAGTTGGATGCTGAACTGACTGAGCTACCCATGCACCCCTAGCGAGTTACATTTAAAAAACCGAAAGGAGGGGCGCCTGGGTGGCGCAGTCGGTTAAGCGTCCGACTTCAGCCAGGTCACGATCTCGCGGTCCGTGAGTTCGAGCCCCGCGTCGGGCTCTGGGCTGATGGCTCAGAGCCTGGAGCCTGTTTCCGATTCTGTGTCTCCCTCTCTCTCTGCCCCTCGCCCGTTCATGCTCTGTCTCTCTCTGTCCCAAAAATAAATAAACGTTGAAAAAAAAAAATTTTAAAAAACCGAAAGGAAACATTTTCCTGGAAAAACTCTTTTATCAGAGGTGAAGTATTCAATGAAATAAATACTGGAAGTATTAAATTCTTAGATGCTTTTACTAAAAAGAAACTAAATCAAGATTGGGAAAAAAGGAGAAAGTAGAAAGTATATTTGCACATGTGCAGGTATGTTAACAGAATATACATATTCTTCCTATCATGTGATACTTTTCAGAAATGCTATGTATGATTAAATCTAGCCAGTGTGTGAAGCAGATGTGAAGTAATTTGAAATTAATAACATCTAGTCTCAAAGACCACTGCTTTCACTTCACACAGGCTAACATCCTCACCAGTATTCTTAGGGAATTCTGTTAAAGAGGTGGAATCACTGTATCAAAATACAGATCAGAGAGTTTTGTCTTCCTTGCAGAAGAACAGCTCAAGAACTATGACAATTGGCGTGACTAAAAATAAGTTTTTGGATGCTGCCAAACCATACTATCCTTCCAATAAAGTGTTAGATTACAAATTGCTTTCAAAATACAAGTGAAAGGTAAGTAGTACCAGTGCATGTATATACATCCGATGAAAACACTGAAGTACTCTTAACGGTGCTTACCACGCAGAGTAACCATAGTTGTGTAGCATACTATCCCACTTCAGTCAGCAAAATTACAGGGGAGAGCCAGGCAAATGTTTGGTTATAGCATAAAGTCTGGTCTACATGACGAAAGAATACTTTTCCCATCCATGGACACAGCCTAGGATGAAGTTGTGCGCTCTAGAGCCAGGTTATGTTTGCGTGCTGTCTCTACCTTGTGTCATCTTATGAGCAAATTATGTATGTACCCTCTCTGTGCCTTAGGATCCTCACCTTCAAAAGAGGGGTAATAGTAGCTACCTCATAAAGGCTGAGAGGATTAAGTAACACAGGGGAAGTGCTTTCAACAGTGTCTGACCATAGGGTAAGTCTTCACAAATGTTAATTAACCAAAGAATTTAGCACGCACCAATTTATAAGTTGAGGTTTTTGTTTTCAGGCCTAGGAGTGGCATATTTGAATTTCTCAGTTTGAATTATCCCATCTATGGCTTTCCTCCATTAGCATAAATGAGTGAAGTTGTTCATTTGTGTGCTCATTAATTTATAAAAGGGAAATGGTCGAGGTATCACATTCCAAGGGCAAAAGGTTAAAAACTGTCAACTTTTTTTTGGCACTGTGTTTTTTTCAAATTCAAAAGCTACTGTTTAAGCTATTCAGTTTTTATTATGTTAGATGTGTAAGCTTTCGGTTTCTACATAGAATTTCCATTAATTTGTAAGATCGAGAACAAAGTAAAACAGTACAGTTGAAAACAGTTGTTGAAAAGCAGATGAGTAGATACAGCAGACACCCGAGATTACATTACTGAGGGAAAAATAGCATAGCTGAGTTTCTTGGCAAATGAGTGAGAGGTGTATTAGGTTATAGTCTTATTTGGATATAACAGCAAGCAGACGAGTTTTTCCCTAGCACTGTCACATGGGATACTGAGTAACATGGGGATTCAATGGAAGTTTCTTTTATCAATCTATTAAAAAATTCAACGGGGAGCCTGATATCTTAATTCAATGAAGGCTTTCTTCAAAGGAATTAAGCAGAAATTTGCCTTCTGAATGTATTACTGGTGGGGAGGTGGGAGCAGTTTATTCTTAGTTTAGAATAGTTAACCGGTTCCTTAAGCAAATACTAGATATCTGCCAAAGTACCATAATAATATATGAGAGTGATTGATTTAGGATACTAAGGATAGGAAGGTGTCTATTTTGTGTTATGGCTTAGCTTATAAATTCATATAAACTTTTCATTTTTTTCCTTAGTCTCGCCGTATTTATTTCTGATACGATTTTCATTACCATGATACAGATTGTTGTAGGAGACATGCTGTGCTCAAGCTGCTGTTAGTAGTACTCTCCTTGTTAATTCCACTGCTCTCTTTTTTCTTGATAAGTAAGGCTAACTTGTTTTTCTGAAATGTCTCAAAAGAGAGTTTGATTGCGTCTCCTAAGCTTTTTCTCACATGGTGAGAGGCTGTTTTTGACTGGAAGAGATTTTAAAAGTAGGTATTAGTGCTTTGTCAGTACATCAGAATATGCCTTTTATAGAAGAACCGAAGAGAACTGATCTCAGTGGTCACCAAAAAGTTGTGTTAGGCAACCTTAATTAGATTCCTGATATTACCCATTTAAATATTGTGGAATGTCTGCCAAACACGAAGGCTTTAGTAGAATTGGTACTTTTTGTATTTAGCACTTGGTTCAGCTAATATTTGTATTTTGTTAGTTAAACTGTCATGACCTTCTATGCTGTGTTAGCTGGAAGAACCAGTTAGGGAACTTTTCCGATTGAGATGATTGGCTTTCTTAGAGTTGATGTATTGTGAGAGTTTGTAGGACAAGCTTCCTGATTCACACAGTCATACAGTTATATTTTTTACTTGCTGTGCAGGATAATTATAGGTATTTTTAAACATCCTAATAGAACTTTAAGTGGACCTCATTGATGGAAAAACTTGGATCAATGGGGATTTGTGTCTGATTTATAGTGGTTGTCTATGGGCAAGAGATGAATCCATTATCAATAGGACTACAATATTTTTAATTGTCATTTACCTTTTTTTTTTTTAAATTTAAGACATATATTCTGTCAGGTGCGTAAATCTACAATTCATTGAATTCTTACACATATATTTATCTGTGTAATCACCAAGGTAACATTCTAATTGTTTTTTATTTTTTATTTTTTAAATTAAATTTAATGTTTTTACTAGTTGTGTTTTTTAAAGCAAATATATTGCATGATGGTTGTTTGTTTAAAATTTTATTACAAATATAGCATATGTTTACCCCCTGAAAAACTGAGTTAAAAAACCATTCACTTATAAATTCTACCACCTAGAACTCTATATTTCTTAGTATATATTCATTCATTCATTCATTCATTCATTCATTATGTGACTAATGTGTGCCAGGTATTTGAGTTGCTTGGGGGCATAGCAATAATTTAAAAAGACTTAATTCTTGCCCTTGAGGAGATAACATTTTAGGAGAGGGACAGTAAATAAGAAAATACATTGTATGTCACATGGCAATAAACACCAGGGGGAGAAGTTAAAGCAAGGGGATTGGGGAATCCTGGGAAAGAAGAGGAAGGAGTTGCAGTTTTTACAGAGAGCAATCAGGACCAGCCTCACTGAGAAGGTAACATTTGAGCTAACAGCTGGAAGAAGCAAAGGAAAATGCTAGACAGATCTGAGGGCAAAGAGTACTTCATGCAAGAGTACTTCATGCCCTGTGGTAGGCAGTGCTTGGCATGTTTGAGAAACACCAGGAGGGCCAGTGTGGCTGGAGTAAAAGATACCACATGGCAGATGAGGTTGGAGGGTGGGTATCCTGGTGGTTCTTCCTCCTGGCTACACAGGACAATCGCCTTGCAGGCTGAGGGTTTCTAACACAACCACGGTTGAGAAACACTGGTAGAAGGCCTTTAGACTGTTGTAAGGACTTTAGTTTTACTGTGACTAAGTTGGTAAACCACTGGAGGGTTTTGAGGAATGACCCACCTAATTTAGGTGTTAACTCTCCTGAACCACCATCATCACACCCACTTGAATAGCCTTCCACATTTTGCCTTTCTTGCTTTATCCTCACCCTTCCACCCTTTTTCTTCCCCATAGTTTTTTAGTGCTAGCTTGGGTTTTTAGAAGGACAACTCTGGTTTCTGTGTTGAGAGAAGGAGAGGCAGGACAAAGACTGACTATAAGTACTAAATGTCCTCCATGTATTTTTTCTATGCATGTAGGTATATTTTAAACAAAACATACTGTATTCACTATTTTATAAACTGTTTTCATTGACTATTTTGGACATCTTATGTCATTGAATATTCTACTACTTTGTTTTTAATAGAGACATAGGATTCCACTATATGGCTTTACTGTAATTTGTTTGGTCTTACATTACTGAACATTTGAATTTACATCTTTTGGTTATTGTAGATTATGTAGTGATACAACCAGCTAAATAGATATTGTAGATTATGTGGTGATACAACACAGCTAAATCTCTGCATATTCCCCTGATTATTTCCTTAAGGTAAATTCCTAGAATGGAATCGATGTGTCAAAGGATATGCACAAAAATTTAAAGGCTTTTGATATACGTTGTCAAAGTGTTTTTCAAAAAGACTTTAACTGATTTGTACTCCCACCTGCTGCTTTTGAAAGTGTCAGGTTTCCTTAAACTCTCACTAACATTGAGTTTTTTCATTGAAAAAAAGGTTTCCTGTTTTGACAGGTGAAAAAATAACTTGTGGTTCTAATTTTCAGTTCTTTAATTTCTAGTGAGACTGAATTTTATTTTCATTTGCATTTTAAAAATGCTTATTCATATCATTTGCTAGCTGTGTGACTTTGGGTGAGTCACCTAGGACCTATGCTTCTGTACCATGAAGTGGGTATTGTGTGCCTGCTTCACATGGTTTTCATGAACGTTAAATGAAAGCATTTTGTAATGCGTAGATTTTTAAACTTTTTGACTATGATTCACAGTAAGAAAAAAAAAAGTAGCTTACATTGCAGCAAGCATAAATAAATAAGTAGCCCAAAGTTTCATGGATAATAAATATGTACACTGCTAACAAGTAAGATGTCCTCTGATATTTTACATTGTCATTCACTTTTTATAATGCCCATTGTTAACCATTAAGTTGACCATGACCCTCTGGGTTGCCACAATGTGTAAAAAAAAACCAGTGCTATAAGCGGTAGAGTACTGTATCTGGTGCCCTTTTTATCAATAGTGATTACCTCATGTACCTCTCTGCTAAAATTCACTTTCAGAAAGGCTGAAAAGGCCAAAGACACCCCCACAACGTAGCTTATTGTATACGTATATTAAATTTATCATCAGTGAAAAATAATAAATACATTCACAGTCAGAAAGTTTGGGATTCACAGTCAGAATTTGTTTGGGACTCCATAATGCTGTAATGACTGAATTATTTTAACACCACTGTTTTGAAATAGATCTAATGCATTTGAGCAAAAACCCTATGTCATTATAGATTGTATTTGCAAAACCCCAAATTGGGGCACAGCATCTGACAAAAATTTTTGTCTATAATCTTTGTTTCCTGAGAAGCTGACAACAGTGGGCATCATAAATCACATTTAATTATAGTTAATGCAGCCCTTTTTCAATAGAAAAAATAAGTATATTAAAGTTGGATAATCTGAGAAACTGAGAATGTGTGGCTACCGTACATAAAATACCAGATGCTGTTCGTTGGTAGACTTACATATAGCTAACATACTTGAAGACCACTCAGAAAGGAGTTAGCCAGATGTAGTTATTACCTGTGACTGAGAAAACTCCATTAGATAGAAGTGATTCTTTCAAGTCTAAGGAAAGTTGGAATGGAAATTGTGTAGAAGTGGTGATAGTGTTTAATATTCGAAAAACACCCATGAGTTTAACCTTTTTGACAGTAAAATCACATTATTACTTTTGACTTATAGTTTAGCATTAAAGGTTAGGTTTAAAATTTTTTTAAAAGTTTATTTCTTTTTTTTTTTGAGATGGGGGGCAGAGAGAGGGAGAGAGAGCGAATCCCTACCAGCCTCTGACAGCACAGAGCTCCATTCGGGGCTTGAACTCATGCACTGTGAGAACTGTGATATGATGACCTAAGCCGGAATCAAGGGCCAGACGCTTAACTGAATTACTCAGGAGCTCCTGGATTTGTTTGTTCGTTTGTTTGTTTGTTTGTTTTGATAAGAAGCCAGGAAAACTTTAAAAAACTCTAAAAGTTTGACTAGTACACATTTATTACTCCTGTATTCACCCCTCCACAAAGGAAAAATTTTGAAGAATGTCAGGAACAATTTGGTATATAAAAACTAAAACTATAATTTGCCTTTGGAAAAGGGCAGAATTTATGTGCTATATCTATACTGTATTGATTTTCAAACATTAGATGTCCTTAGATTTAGGGGAAAACAACTTGGTTTTTCTGTACTTTAGTGGGTGTTGACCTCAATTAGGTTTATATATGTTAGAATTATGAAATGTTGCCCTGCTTATGGTTTGAGTGCTGAATTTTGGATTCTGGTCTCTTTCACTCTCTGAAGCTAAAATAAGGTTTTAAACAAGCTCAGGAATAAGTACAGAAATCTACTGGACTCAAATGGGTCAGAAGTATACGAAGATCTCCTAAGCCTCACTAGTAATCAGTGTTATGCAGATTAAAGCAACATTGAAATACCATTTCATGCGCATCAAGTTGGCACAAATTAAAGATGTTACTTGGACATTACCAAGTGTTGGGAGGAAATTATCTAAGACTATTAAGAATATAAACTCAGGGGCGTCTGGGTGGCTCAGTCGGTTAAGCATCTGACTCTGGATTTCAGCTCAGGTCCTGATCTCACTGTTCATGAGATCGAGCCCCGCGTCAGGCTCTGCACGGACAGCATGGAGCCTGCTTGGGATCCCCTCCCTCTCCCTTCCTTCCTCTCTCTCTCTCTCTCTCTCTCTCTCTCTCTCATCTCTCTCCCACCCCCCACCTCCCCTGCTTGATTCTCTCTCTCTTGTGTCTCAAAATAAATAATAAACCTTTTTTTTTATAAAAGAATATAAATTGGTACATGTGCTGTGAAGAGCAAATTGGAAATATGCTTTGGTGCATACCCTATGATCAGGAATTTTTCTAGTATATCTTCTTGCATGTGTGCACAAGTAAACATACAGGGGCATTGTTTGTAATAGTGTAAAAAATGGAACTTCTATGTCTGTCAGTAAGGAAATGGCTACATAAAACAGTCCAGTATTTTCTACTTGAAATACAGTGTGAGCATCTTGTATAATTTTAAATTTATTGTTAATGTTTTAAAAAGGTAAAATTGGTTTTAACACATTTTGGCACAATATATCCAAAATAATATCTTTTTAATATGTGATTAATATAAGAATCATTGGAATATTTTACATACTTTTACTTACTAAGTTTTTGCAATCCCTTATGTATTTTGTACTTAGAGCACCTCTCATTTTGGAGGCTAAAATCAGAAATACTTGAACTCAGTTTAAATTTCATCAAATGTACAATTGAAATAGTAGATTCACATACCCAGGTCGTCCCGTATATGCTTAAATGTGTTTAAGTGACTTGGGTATCAAAATCTAAATGAATTCACTTTATCAATTGCATAAGCCATATTTCAAATATTCAGTAGTCATGTGGCTAGTAGTACTGTATTGGACAGTGCTCTAATTATACCATAGACTTTTGCGTCACAGTTAAAAATAAATGATCTACATATCTATAAAACATAGCTGATTATTCAGATTTCACAGTGTCAATAAAAATTCTAAGAGAAGTGGTGTGAAGTTTTGTTGTTTGTTGTGAGCTATTTAAGATACTCAGAATAATACAGGGAATAATGTAACATTCATGCAACTGCTATTCAAATGTAGCAAACATTAACATTTTGCCACAGTACCTTCAATTCTTTCTCTTCAGTCCTGGATTTATTTCTTAGAATAGTTACTTCTTCAGATACTATATGGATTGAGTATCCACTTGGTTAGTTTGTAGTAGGTGTATAGGAAAAGTACCCAAGAGTATTGTTGTTCCTTCAAATATTATTGGTATTAGAACTTATATAATCTTCTGGGGCGCCTGGGTGGCTCAGTCAGTTAAGCATCTAACTTCAGGACATGATCTTGCAGTCATGGGTTTGAGCCCTGCTTTAGGCTCTGTGCTGACAGCTCAGAGCCTGGAGCCTGCTTCAAATTCTGTTCCCCTTTCTCTCTGTCCCTCCCCCGCTTGTGCTCTCTCTCTCAAAAATAAATAAACATAAAAAAATTTTTTTTAAATAATATTTTTACATTTTACTCACTTTTAAAGGTTTTAGGAATTGGATGTCTACTAGAAAATTTTTTTAGATTTTTTGGAATGCACCACCTATTTTAAAACAAATTAAATTTTCATTAATAAGAGGCTTTTTTCCTTCGATTTCCCTTTTGTATATTTTCATTTTTCACTATTTAGCTTTATTTATTGGAAATCACCTGGGTAAAGAATATTTAAAGTCTAATAGAGTTGGAAATAACAATACTAATTAAAAATTTTTATTTTATTTATTTTTGAGAGACAGAGTGCAAGTGGGGAGGGGCAGAGAGAGAAGGAGACAGACAGAATCCAAAGGAGGCTCCAGGCTCTGAGCTGTCAGCACAGAGCCCGACCCAGGGCTCGAACTCACAAACTGTGAGATCATGACCTGAGCCGAAGTTGGATGCTTAACTAACTGAGGGACCCAGGCACCCCGCCTTTTTAAAAATTTTTTTTTCATTTATTTATTTTTGAGAGACAGAGATTAAATTTTTTTTCATTTCTTTATTTTTGAGAGACAGAGAGACAATACTAATTTTAAATATAATGAGTTATCAGGAATACCTCTATTTTTAAACATCCAGTATTTTATCTGAAATGGATATGGTTTAAAATGGAGAAGGGGGGGTGTGTGGGTGGCTCAGTTCGTTGAGTGTCCAACTTCGGCTCTGGTCATTATCTCGTGGTTTTTGAGTTCCAGCCCCACATCGGGCTCTGTGCTGACAGCTCAGAACCTGGAGCCTGCCTCAGATTCTGTGTCTCCTCCTCCCTCTGCCCCTCCCATGCTCATGCTCTCTCTCTGTCTGTCAGTAATAAATAAATGTTAAGAAAATTTTTTTTTTAATAAAAAATAATAAAATGGAGAAGAGGGGCAGAGATGATGTCACTTGGTGGTTATTTAATAAATAGCATGTCAAGGGGCACCTGGGTGGCTCAGTTGGTTAAGCATCTGACTCTGGATTTCAGCTCAGTTCATGATCTCATGGTTCCTGAGTTCTAGCCCGACATTGGGCTCCTTGCTGACAGACATCAACTTGGGATCCTCTCTCTCTCCCTCTCTCTCTGACCTTCCTCTGCTCACTTGCTCACTCTCTCTCAAAAATAAACTTTAAAAAATTACTTAAAATTTTTTAAAAATAAAAATAATTAGCAAGTCAGGTTCTTTGAGCATTGAATCAATTGATAATTATCATTTGCTAAAAAGTATACATTGAGTGGGATTGCTTTTCTTTACTATGAATTTTGTTATACCTCTTGATGTTTTAAAAGTAGCTAATGATTAAAGTGCCCAAGGTAAATAAGTACTATAATCTCTTTTAATAACTAGTGCTGTGGCCTAATGAAAGGACTAAGATTGATGAAAACCGCTCTTAAAATGAGGGATGGTATATAAAGAAATAGTATTTTTACTAACTATAATTTTGTAATTTAATAATCTTAAATTCCAAATGGAAAATTTTAATTTATTTGATGTCATGAAAGTTTCTGACGCTCAATTGTGATGCAAATGATGATTTTCTAAAAAAATCTTTCATTCAAAGGGTCATTTAACCAATTACAAGACCAAGGAACTCTATTTTTAAACATCAAACAGTTCTAAGAAATTCTTCCAGAAAAAATGTTTTGTAGTTGTTGGCGTCACATTTTGAATCTGCATACTTGTGGTATAACAATGTCACTTTACAGTTTTGTGTTGGCTAAATAGTAACTTGGAAGTTTTAAAAAACATATGCCTGCTATGTTTTTGGTCCATCACTAGATGGAGTTCTTGTAGTACAACTATGTGTTGGGTAGCCATTAGAATAATCTCTGCTTCCCTCAAAAGAAGCTTGTATGTTTCAAAAGATAACGTTCTAAATGTATATGCAGTCAGCTGTTAAACACATAACATGGCAATAGAAGTACATAATTGGCAATATGCAGTTACAATATTTGAGCAGCATCAAGACAGGTATTGTAGTCAAGATTTTTCTCGTGTGGATGTATGGGGAGACGGAGTTAAACCAGTTCCCCGATAATCCCAGTGGGATTACAATTTATATTATTACTTGTGCAAGATAATTCTTTGGAGGAAATTCAGGTGCTTGAGCTCTGACTTGTCTGAAGACATTCTGTGCCACCCCCAAGTGGCACTGAAGCTAAGTTCTTCAGGTATTACATCTAAATTCAGTGATCATTGGTGTCTGTTCACTCCCTGTCTGATCCTTGTTCATGTTGTTTTGGCCTTAACAAGTATTATCCAGCTTCTCAAATTCCAAAAACTGAGCTGACATAGAATGTTTTTATCTTAGTGTGTTTTTACTTCTGACGGAGGAGAGTATTTTCACCTCACCAAGAAGTAGACATACCTTCAGTCTTGGATTTAGGCATGTTTGGATTTCTGCTTCTCTCCACTCTCTCTATTCCTCTTAATGAATAATAGAAATACCTTCATAGCATGTACTGTTGAGTCCATTGAGTTCCAAGCTATTAAAATTTGTCACTTATTCTTCGATTCTCTGGCAGTCTTCATAAGTGGTCCCTAAAACATTCTTTTCTTGGTGTTAATTTTGATGTGTATCTAGATTCCTCCACAATGCCGGTTTAAAAAAGTCTTTTTGGTACCTATACAGAGTTAAAAAATTAAGTAACACTTGAAGTTTTGTAAAGACAATCACTGGTTTCCCCTTCATCTAGCTGCATCACTAGAGTCAACTGCTTTTAAAACATCCAGTTGTTATTTCTCTTGGTGGTTTTCTCCCTATCTCTAATATGTGTTATACTGCTATTTCTTAAAAGCTTTGGGTATTAAATTCTTAAAGTAGAAAGTAAGTAGATAGTGAACTTTTGCCATTGTCACATTTCTTCCTCCCGCCTGTCTGAATGCAGTTAGTCTTAGGAATTTTTTTATTGATTACCTCTAGAATTTTAAATGACCCCCCCACCCCCCACCCAAATCTAATTGGATATGCTGTGGGGTTGTGTTATAAAGTTGATGAATGACCAGTGTATAGCTAGCCAGGAGTTCTGGAAGACCATCAGTCACATTTGATTGAGGGGCACTTCATTGTAGGGTTTATTTCATGTAAACCTCTTCAATTATCATTTATGTAATTTTTTTTTTTTTTACATTTATTTATTTTTGAGACACAGAGAAAGAGCACAAGTTGTGAAAGGGGAGAGTTAGAAGAAGACACAGAATCCGAAGCAGGCTCCCTGGACATGGGGCTTGATCCCATGAACCATGAGATCATGACCTGAGCCAAAGTTGGATGCTTAACCAACTAAGCCACCCAGGCGCCCCTCATTTGTGTAATTTTTAAAGTGAAAATGACTTGCTTGAAACAATTAGGGAATTTATTTTACCACATAAGCCTGGAGGCTAATTCACTGATTCAGTGACAACTCAAGGAAGCAGATTCTTTGTCTTTCCATCTGCTATTCTTAGCAAACAATGTTGGCTTTGTTCTCAGGTTAGTGGCCTCATAGCATTAAAATGACTCCTTTAGGTCCGATGTCACTGCTTACACAGTGTTATTTAAGAGAACACCTCTTGTTATGTGTGAATCTCTTTGTGACTGTACCCAGAAGCTTCCAGCAAACATTCCTTGCTTATCTCATTGACCTGAATTGCTTCAGAGGTCCATTCCTAAATGGACTTCTGGTAAGAAGACTGGAATTGCCTTGATTATTCTAGTGAAGCTCACAGTCATGTGAAGGAAGGTTGGAGCACCAGAACAAAATGCAGGGAGATGTTAGGAGGGAGTGCTGAAAAATAGTTGGTGGATAGCCAGCCAACCGTGTTTATAACAGTGTCAAACTCTCAGTGGAAACTATGATTAACCTTGGGGTTTCTTAAACTTCTACCAGGCTGCTTTCTTCTGAAAACTTAATTAGAAAGTCGAGGAATTATTTGAAACCATAACCTTCTTTATATCCCCTTTGCTACAATATTTAACTATATTTACATATATGAAAAAGAGTATTTGTAAACCAAACATTAAAAGAAGACTAGGGAGGGGTGCCTGGGTGGCTCAGTGGATTAAGCGTCTGACTTTGGCTCAGGTCATGATCTCACGGTCTGTGAGTTCCAGCCCCATGTTGGGCTCTGTGCTGATAGCTTGGAACCTGGAGCCTGCTTCAGATTCTGTGTCTCCCTCTCTCTCTCTGCCCTCTCCTGCTCATGCTCTGTCTCTCTCTCAATAACAAATAAACATTAAAACAAAAATTTTAAAAGAAGACTAGGGAGTGTATAATTTCTTTTTCTTCCCTTGAGCTTGGTTGTTAATATTGGGCCCATACCTTTGCACTTCCTTGAAACATAAATTTATTGCATAATCACATAATGTTTGCAAAAATACAGATTTCAGTAATAATTTTTAAAAAGCATTATCATTGAACTTTTCTAAATCAAAGCTATCCAGATGATGAAAGTTAACTTTTTCCTTTTTTTTCTAGATCTAGAATTTATATATTTCTTGGCAAGTAGTCTTTTTGTTTTGCTTCAGTTTTCGTTGTTTTTTTTTTTTTTTTCTTATTACAGAGATAAGAGTTAAATATACTCAGTCTTTATGTCAGTTCTAATGTGTTTAAGTAAACCTTGTTTTTAAAACAAAACTCTGATTTTACCACATTTTTCTCAGGTCATCTTGTACTTCCATTCTTCCAGTTTTTCACATCCATATTAAGTTTTGGAGTTGATCACTGCATGTAGTACTTTTACTGCATTTTAGCCCAAGATGAAGAACTTCCGAATTGTTCTTGTACCAGCTTCATAGAATTATTTTATGAACCAACTGGAAAATATTCCAGTAAGCTTTTCTTATAATAGGTCATTTGAACTACTTGTTGTCCTGATAATTGATGGAAGAAATGCCAAAGTGGATGATTTTCTAGTTTTACAGTGTGTATGGGGGTGGTGTGTGTATCTGGTTCAATTTTATTCCTCTAAAGCAGTTTAAAGCATTTCATGCCAAAATCTATTTGCTTTAAAATTGACAGTTAGATTAATTCCTTAGAAGAGTTCCTTTCAATGTCGTTTAAGAAATAATACTCTAGTCGTTACTAAGTAAAGCTTCCATTTTGTATTGTATTTTTTATATATGTTTTCTACTGACAGTAATGTCAGTAAAAATGGCAGAATATCCAGACCAGCTTACAGTGAGATACTTTTACCTCAAAATTTATCTTTTGATTTTCATATTTTGATTATAAATATAAGTCCTATGACATGTTAACGTGTTACATGGAAAAGAATTTTGGGGCCAGATAATTTTGCCACATGCTGGGTTACTCAGTCCTAAATGGGTTTCTTTACTGCAGGATGTTTTAGAACCTTTAATACACTAATGTACATTATAAGTATTTCAGAATGGGACAGAACAGTGTTTGCAGAATTTATTTAAACACCGAACACTCATTTCTAAGACTGTTGTTCCATAGAACGTATTTTGGGAACTATTTGTATCTGATGCAGTTAGTATTTTTGTGAATTGCTGTAAAGGAAGTACTGTGTCTAACCTTTATTAATGAATGCCATCCAGTTTACTTAAAAAAGTATTAACTTTAACACTTGGACACTTGGGCCAGTTAGTTTCAAATGCTTTACGGATCCTTTTAAAAATTAAGAGCTTTAAGATTTCAGGTATGGCTTTTCTCTGCTGCTTCTCAAAGCTTTTCTCTAGAATGAGATTCACATGCTTAGTGTTATTGAAATGTATCTTAAACAGACTAGTGTGATACGATCTCTTGATGACTCCCCCAACTTTTTTCTCCTCCGTGGTTTTCTCTACTGTGCTCCAAACTAATTTTTTTAAGTTTCCATTCTGACAGTTTTATATGCAAACCCTTATACACATCTGAACTTGGTCAAAACTTCACTCATCCTCTCCCATTTCATTCTTCCTCAAACCCAGACTTCAGTTTCTGTTTCCCAATATGGCTAGTGGCACTATTGACATTTCAGTCAGGTTCTTTCTTGTAGGGGGCTGTTCAGTGCATTGTAGATGATTACCGATGCCCCTGGCTTCTACCACCTAGGTGCCAATAGCAGCCTCCCTCAATTGTAACAACCAAAAATGTCTCCAGAAATTGTGAAAGGTCCCAATTGGGACAAATCACCCCTGATTGAGAAACAGTGCCCTGCAACCAATCTGTTGCTTAATTTTACTGATTCTGTTTTCTAAATTTACCTTTAATCCCTCCTCAATCTTCATTCCATTCCCTAACTTCCATTCCTCTTCTTTCCTTCCTTCCTTCCTTCCTTCCTTCCTTCCTTCCTTCCTTCCTTCCTTCCTTCCTTCCTTCCTTCCTTCCTTCCAGGTTTTATTTATTTGTTTTTGAGAGAGAGAGAGCACAAACAGGGGAAGGGCAAAGAGAGTGAGGGAGACACAGAATCTGAAGCAGGCTCCAGGCTCCAAGCTGTCAGCGCAGAGCCTGATACGGGGCTTGAACCCACGAACCATGACTTCATGACCTGAGCTGAAGTCGGATGCTCAACCTTCTAAGCCACCCACGCACCCCATTCGTCTTTATTTCAAATACTTGAGTTTTTTTCATAAGAGTCTGACTAGCCTTCTTGTGTTCAGTCTTGTTTCCTTCCCATCCACCCCTTCAGTACTGCCAAATGTGTCTTTCTAAAATGTGGAGCTGTTCTCTGTTTACAATCTCTGAGTAGTTTCCAGAGGGGACCCACATGAATTGGCTTCTCTCTTTAGCCTCATTCTTCAAAGGCACTCACACTCACTAAGGTTCTTGCTACACCTACCTGTGTACTATTGCCTCTTCCCACTGTTACCATACTTTGTTTCAAATTCTACTAAGACATCACATTCTCCATGGTAGCTCTTGGTCACTTATTTCCAAAGAATCTGTCATGGTAAAGAGCATTTTATTTTTTTGACATCTGTCCTCCCTCATCATTTTCAGGGGCAGGGACCATCTTTATCTGTTTTTGGCTTGTAGATATTCAGTAAAGGTGTGAACTATTTATTAGTATGCCTTGATAGATGTAGTAACTTCCTTGTTACTTCTAGGAACTCTGTTCCCTGTGTCAGCAGTGAAATTATTTTCCTAATATTTTTAATCTAGAGTTTGACAAGATTTTGACCAGAAATCTTGAACTGTAATTTTAAGAAGTCATCTATTCAGAAGAGAATTGAAGAAAAGCAGTGTACTTGGTTGATACTCAAATTCATAAGGCACGCTTGTAAAACAGCTAGTTTAAAGATTTTTATTCACAAGGGAATTGAATTTATGGATTAATTGTGCAGATTAATATAATTATATGAATTAAAATGTGGAAAGTATTTATAAGACTCAAAACACTAGATTTCCGCTGATAGGGATTTGTTGATTGGTCATATAAGATGTGTAAAGGCAATATCATTGTCTTAACTATTTTTGTTTCTTGTAAAATACATATATTGCAACACCCTGCACTATTTAGAAATTTACTGCTTGTCAAATGGGGGAGAAGTTCTTAGATAACCCTAGAGTTCCTACTTCCCTTCCCTCCATGCCCTAAATAAATACATTTGTGTGTTTGGGTTTTCCTGTGGATTGGAACTAGTTAGTTACAGTCAGGCTGACCAACTGCACTACACCTAGAACTTTAATTAAAAGGTGAAGAGAAAAAAAAGCCTCAAGGTTTGTAGGGCTTTTTGGAAGATAACCCAAGTGTAGCCTCACTGAAAAATTGAAGGATTAAAGATAGGGAAAGAGGGAATGAACTAGACCTTTCTCCAATTCAGAAGAGTTCTTCATCCAGGCACAATGCCTTGGGAGGTTGTGAATAATTATTTGTTGAATGAATCTATATGTAATATGAGTTAAGCCAGAAGTGATGACTCTCTGCTTCAGTTTTTAGGGAGTGGCATAAAATGTATCAGTTGCTTCACAACAGATTCTTAGAATAAGAAAAGTTGTTATGGAGGTTTCCAGAAATAAAGCTGGGTGGAGCCAGGTTACCTACAGGGAAGGGGCCTCCCTTTCATACCTGCTCTCCAAGGGCTGAAGAAGATCATAGACATATGTGACACCCAGCCTATTACTGTTACCTGAAGAGTCGTGTTGCCATGGGCCAGACTTGGCTTGCCTGTTTTCTAACTTCTTCTCTTCCATACTCTCCTTTCTTTACTGGTTAAAATTCTCTTTAGGACCTTATGTAGCTTTAGGAAAGGAAGATGTTGTGTAATTGAAAGAAATGAACTTTATTTGGGCTCAAAGCAAAAAAGCCTGGTAAAGGCTGTTTCCAGAAGAACTTCTACTCAGAACTTGGAAAATTTTGCATTCTCGTGCTTCTGTTGCATATATATCATCACATGCTTGTTTTCCAGACTGTAAAATAAGCTAATGATATTTTGGATACACATTTTTTAATAGTTTGGGTTCTTGAAATTATTTTTAAAATCTGTTTAAGGCCCTACTCAGCAAAAGATACTATGGTTGTGAGCTACCTTGTTTTCTGTATACTTTTTAATATAGTAGAGGTCAACTTTTCTCAGGAAGTTTATTACCTGTTACTGGATTAATCTAGTTTTAAATAGGTGAACATTTTTAACCTAGTGCTTATATAAAGTTCTTGTATTTTAATAGAATATAGTCGGTTCTCATTATTTAGAGTAGTTGTGTTCTATACAGGCATCACGAACACTGAATTATCAAATACTCAAAGATTGCTTCTAGGAGATACAGAGAGTTAGGTTCCTACAAGCCTCCGATCACATTTTCATCAACCAGTCAATACATAAGCTTGTTGTATGTGTGTTTGTATTTAAAGACCCCTCATTTAATATAGACAATTGATTCATTACCATTGAACTCATGGCCAACAGCACTATAATTCATGCCTGAGCATAGCTTATAACGTTCTCTCCGTAAGACACATCACAGCCTTCTTGCATCCAAGAATAGACCGTGCTTCAGCACTATGCTTGGGAGCTGTTTTACACAGTGAAAACACCAACAAAAAGCACAGTATTATGAAATGCATGGTGCCAAATAGATCACAAAAAGGACACTTGTTTATAGTATGGGAGCTGAAATAAGGCAGAGTGTTGCCTTGATCAACCTCAGATGGAAGCATGCATGTCAGGCGATTGCATCTTTCCACTACGAAAGACTAAGAAGGTACCTCAAGTACTGATTTTGGAGTTACAAATACATTTTAGTGAGTAGACAGATTCGTCACATAATGAGAATGGACTATAATTGTTTTAAAGAAGCTTATGATTGAATACTTACAGTATTCAAATATGGAACAATGTTTCTATCGTCTTGGGGGATGTGGGAGTTTTGGGGTAAGTGGAGTCATCCTCACAGATTTCATGTTCTGTTGTCCAGTGCAATAAAATGACTGCTTTCAATCTGTCATTTTATTTTCTGCCTGATAGGGAACAACCCATCTTCAGCACTCGAGCTCACGTCTTCCAGATTGACCCAAACACAAAGAAGAACTGGGTACCCACCAGCAAGCATGCAGTTACTGTGTCTTATTTCTATGACAGCACAAGAAATGTGTATAGGATAATCAGTTTAGATGGCTCAAAGGTAAGTTATATCCTCTTTAAATGATCTTGCTCTTTTGCTTTTTATAGTAGAGCATCTTCTGTTTTATTTGGGGAATTTTCATCTTTATTAAGATACAATATTTCCTTTTGAGTTTTAAAAACTTCAAAAAGCCAAAATTGATCATTTTTAGCAACACTTTTTGTCTTTTTATCTTCTAAATTACTTGGATTGACCACCTTATTTATATTGAGTTACATTCCAAAATATTCTACAAATTTTAGGTTAGTTTATTCGATATATTATACATTCATTGCATATCTATTACATGTCAGGCACTATGCTAGTTGCTAGGAATATAGTGGTAAACAGAATGGACAGTTTCTACACTGTTGGAGCTTACAGTCTAGTGAGGAGCTAGAATTCTTTTCAGATACACTTTTGTAGATTATTCAGTAATTCTAAGTCCCTAAATGGTATGAATTCTGGTCAGTGTCAGCATTAAAGCTGACATCCCTTACTCTGAAGGGAAGCATGTGGACAAGACCTAAGTTTTTATTTTTAGGAGAGGCAAATAGTATAATGTTTAAGAGCATGGACTGCCTGGGTTCATATCTTAGCTCTGCCATCTACTAAGTTTTTGACTTCTGGCAAATTACTTCTCTGAGCCTCATTATTCTTAGTAAGGATTAAGTGAGTTAATATCTGCATAGCACTTTGATCATTGTCTTATAGATAGTATGCCTTTCAAAGGGGGGAAAATTCCATTTTTTATCAATGAATTTTGAATAAGAAATACCAAACATCAGATTCTGGATAAAATGTGTATAGAAGGACAAGGGTTTCATTCTTCTCCTTCACGTTTTTTTTTAAAGCCATGAGGCCTTTGAACTTGCAGAAATTTTAGCAGGTCAGCCCAGGGTCTAAGCACACACTCTAGACCTAGACTCCCTGGTTTGAATTTTTGCTCTACTGCTTCCTAGCCATGTGACCTAGATCGAGCAAGATAGTTCATGTCTTCACACCTTAATTTTCTCATCTGTAAAAAGGAACTAATAAAAACACCTACATCATTACACCATGGGATTCATGTGAAGATTAAGTAATTCATGCAAAAACACGTAAAGGGTGTGTAGTAACCACTATACAAATACAGCTCTTGTTATCGTTATTAATATTTTTAGGCTATTAGGTATTGCCTAGTGGTTTGGGGAAACAAAAGATAATTTAAACTCAGCTTTCAGTTCATTTTCTCTTGTGCTCACTGCTTATCTCCTTAACTAGATTACAGAACCCCAGGGGCTATTTGCCCCTTATCTTCTACTTAAGTGACTAGTACGTATTTATTAGAATAATTGAATCTCTTTCATTTTTACTTGGAGGATTTAAAGGACTTGAGAAATACTAATAGTTAATTTCTATAAAACTTCTTTAATGAAGAATAAGTTTGTCATATTTTGTAACTATTTAGTGACATCAACAGATATTAATTGTTGTGATCTCAGCCACTAGAATATTAATTTCTTTCTTTTCCCTGACTGGAACTTTCAGTTCTCTATAATCTGTATTTCCCTCTTGGCCCAAACCACAGATAAGATGGAGTTTTATCAGATGGGAGACTTAAATAGAATAAAGTTCAACTGAAGTATTCCCATGTTCCATGTGATTAAGTAACTCTTATGTGTCCTTCCTTCTGAGGCGATAGGAACTATTGCTTCTGGCCTCCATTCTTGAGTATACTTTGCAGCTTGTAAACATTACACTCTTAAATAGCTCTTGTGAACAAGTTTTTATTTATTTTAACAAAATCTACCCTCTGTAGCAGTTATGATTTCTATCACATGTTCCATTTTCTAGTTAACTTTTTTAAAACTGATGCTGGTAACTACTGCAGTTCCCTGCAGGCAGAGTTGTTTTTGGTAAGCAATAGTGTAAGCAGAGTGGCTTACTTGTGGCTAACTGAGTGTTTTCTCCTCCCCGCCCCACTTCTATTTCTGCACTGCGTGATGAGTTGGAAAGCCCTTAGGTGCCCCTGATTAGAAAATGTCCATTTGTTCTCATTTAATGCCCTTACTGTGCATGTAAAGTTTGCTTAAAGGCTTTCTAATCATGCTGCAGAGACATCAGCATGGCCGAGGGCCAAGATAAGGGCACTACATGATCTGTAATGACACAGCATTTCTACCTGTTTTCCTTGAAAGGATGGGAACTCTGGGATTGAGAGAAAATTTATTTTAAAGAATTGAGATTTTCCTTTTAAGTGGATTCATCTTCAAAAAATTCAAACCATTCTATTCAAAGAATTCTAATGAATAATTTTTTTAAGTTTTTTTGGGGGGCAGGATGGAGCAGAGAGAGAGAGTGGAGGGAGGGAGAAAATCCCAAGGAGGCTCCCTGCTGTCAGCACAGAGCCTGATGTAGGGCTCAAACCCATGAACCATGAGATCATGACCTGAGCCAAAACAGTGTTGGACACTTAACTGACTGACCCACCCAAGCATCCTATGAATAATGTTTTTTAAGTGTGGGATCGTCTTTCATTTTAAAGTTTTTCTTCAGTGATTAAAGAATCCCTAAGCAAGTAATCCCCAAGACAAGTGGAGGCAAGGAAAAGTTCAAAATGGGGATTAAAATGGGACTCTTAACCTTAAAAGCATCAAGAAGTTCATTTGAAAGAGCTGAAAGTGAAGGTCTGTGACCTACAGCAAATGGGTCATTTTTCTTACATGTTTTCTTACAGGTTTTCTTATAAAACCTATTGCTACCTCACTTTTTGAGAGTTACTGAGATCCCATGTAAAATGCCCTTCTCTCCTTGAAAACACTTAGATCTCAGCTTACAAGCACCCTCCTCCGGGAACACTCAAGGACCGCCAAATCTAACCTAGTACCTGCCAGTCCTTGCCTTCTAGACTCCCTTTCTCTATCAGATACTGGTCTTACAGGCTTCGCAGCACATAACACTCTGAAATTACATTAGTCAGTTACTTACGTATATGTTAATTGACTGACTGTTCTTGGTTTAGAATGTAATCCACAGTTACATTACCGTTCAGTGTTGCATTTCAACTCTCTAGAATTGTGCTTGGCATTTAATAGATACTCAGCAAAAAAAAGTTGCATAACCAAATGATTCCATAACCAGATTCCTTACCTTTTTTTATATTTTGTTATTAACCATTTGTTAATATATCCTTTTCCATTGAGTCTTTTCATTTCATGACTACCTGCAATTTAGAGTACTTTGTTAGCCATATTTTACAGAATCTAAAATGACACGCTAGGAAAAGCAGCTTTTGAACTGAAGGGGAAGGAGGTTTGAGTATGAGTATTTAAATTTTGTCACAGGTAAAAATGCTTAATCAAGGGTAAGGGCTCTCATAGAACTACAGATAACACATCTGCTTTTGCGACAGAAAGCAAGGGGCCAGCTACTCTTACTATCTTCTTTAGTAGGACAGGTGTCATACATTTATTATAACTTCATCAATACATGCATACTCATAAGTATTTATATTTGTACTGTTCACGTGTTCAATAGATTTTGCTTTGTTCTGAAAATGCTTGATTTTCATTCTACATTTGGTAGTTCACCAAAAAACTGCTTATGAATTTGGTAACATGTTTATTTCTATTATTACTGGAATCACTTTGTAATCTGAATTTTGGAGGGCATTAACTCACTAACTTAACTGATTATATACTTTTATAGTACTGGCAGTGAGAAGGTACTTCTCTTAATATGATACACAGTAATAGTTGGAATTTATTATGGTGTTCACCAAAATCAATATTTAATAACACCAAAATACTAATTTTGTAAGAAACTATGTGTTAAATAGAAATGATAGTGAATCTCAGTATCATGAATTTATACCACTTTGTGGGAAAAGAAGTAAAGTATATATTTAGGGGTTGTTTTTCCCTTGAGTAAACTCATTAGAAATCCTTTGTTTTTTTACAGAAGTAAATAGTCCTGTGTTTAAATGCCTGTTTGCTAACTTTTGGCTTGTAACTCATATTTATTTTATTTTTTAGGCAATAATTAATAGCACCATCACCCCAAACATGACATTTACTAAAACATCTCAGAAGTTTGGCCAGTGGGCCGATAGCCGGGCAAACACTGTTTACGGACTGGGATTCTCCTCTGAGCATCATCTTTCAAAAGTAAGTCAACTCATTAGATTGCGTGGAAATCTTCATCTTCAAATCATAGGTCTTAAATATATAATAGCAAATGAAAAGTGTAAAATATAGGAGAAATTTAATACTCTAGAACAATTATAGTGATTTTAAAGCAAGAAGTGAGAGATCATTGGATTTCACTGTCAATTGGGAAATAATTTATACACATTAAAAACGGTCACCATTGATAGAGAAGTATTTGGGTGGTTAACTCTCTGTATGGTAGTTCACATAACAGTTGGGGATTATCACTTCTGAATGGACTTTGCCCAGGGATTAGCACCCTTAGTGGAGATGGTCTGCAAGAAGGTAAACAGCAAGCTCTTCTGAATTGTGAAAACGTAAGCTGATAGTGATACAGATTTCAGCTTTTTGACATGACAGCAGGCACTTAAGAATTACTTTGTTTAGGGAAAATGGTGCTTTCTCTGAGAATTACTTCAAACTCTGTAATATAGTACAGAGTGGTGAGATCTAACAAACACATGAAGAGTTCCTGCAAGATACTGACCAAGTGAATGACTGTGGCCGGAAAGGCCAACAAAATACAGAACATCACCAGGCTAATTACTGGAAATAAAAGAGTTGTCCCGCGTACCAGCAGCAGCTTGCAGTGTTTATACTAGCAGTGCCTTGTGGGTGTCATCCACAAAGACTAAGGCAAAGGAAACTGTCTCAGGATAAGATACTGATCAAGGAGATGAGGAGTACTCACTTGGCTCGTCAGATTTTATGCTCACCAGACCCAAAGATTTATTCTTTGAACTTCTCTATTTGAAATGTTCAATTAAAAGGATAACCCTACCTTTCACAATAATTTGATGCCTTTTGGGAGTTACAAATGTTCAGCTTCAGGGTCATCAGACTCTTGTAGGTATACACTGTTTATGTTTACACTGTAAGCTATTCATTACACAAATCATTCTGATGCTTAAAAATAAGTTCTTTTTAAAAATAATCTTACGTTTTTGTGAATATTGACTCGTGGGTATAGTTAGATCAATAATTGAAGTAATCTTTGCTTCCATTTTTTTTGGTTGTAGACATTACTTAACATGGTTGTTTTCAAATATTTTTATTACCTTTAATATAAATTACAGTTTAGGGACCAATTTTAAGGCCATTTTAACTTTCGCCTTCATGATTATAAGTCCATTCTCTGTAGGATGATGAAAATGAAAAAGTGTTACTGATTTGTTTTCTGTTACACCCATCTTACTCCCTAAATACATTTCTTGGACTGTGGTAAAGGTATGAATTCTAGATTCAAAGTATTTCAACATAGCAGGGACACAGGTATCCAGCTGAGCATTGCCCCTCCGGAAATAATCCCCTTAGGAAATTACACATTTGTTCTAATAATTTTGCCATTACTCAGATGGAACCTTTTTGGAACTTCCTTTTGGAATTGTCTATTAAAGTCTAGAGCAAAAAAAGTTGATATATTACCCTTGCTAAATTTCTTGACAGGAACTAAATTGTGGATTAATTTCTCAAATAAACTTGTATGAAATGATTTTTGGGCATAAGTAATTTTGACTGCAAATTAAGTTTTTGTCACATCTTTGAGGTTACTAGGCAGCTAGCTAATGTGGCAAAGTAATAGCTTATTAAATTCTTTCAGTTATACTATATCCTTTCATTTGATCTTTTTTTTCTGAGAATGGCTTTTATATTTCAAGAATTTTTCCTCTTTCAAATTAACATATACTTTTGACCAACCTTACTGATAGTGATTCTTAGTATTTTGAGGGAGAATCTACATTAAATAAACTAGACTTGGCTCCAGGAATTATTCACTGGACTTGGCTCCAAGAGTTGGTGATCAGTCTCTTCATAATGTTTTTGTCCAGAGATGACAAAATCATGATTTATTTTCCATGCTACCTTAAAGACCATTGTTGCTGCTTTATAGACTCTAGGGGATCCCAAGGAGTTTATAATCTTTTACATAAATGAAGCAAGCATGTAATTATTCTGGCTTATTTTATCATTAAAAACCGTAAGTGAATCAAAGCATTATAAGGGTTTTAGAAAGTCTGAAGGCAATTCTAGACAAGGATCTCTCAAAATAAGAGAGAGTAGCAGTATTGAGAGAAATATTTGGTCCGTAGGGTTGATGTATGAGGAAAATTGCAACTGTGCTTGGATTGTTAGGGTGCTTACTAAGTTGTATTTTGTTACCATGGAAACGCAAACCTATAAAAATTAACAGTAGTGTGAGCCTTTATGAAGTTGAAAGAGTTTTAAACATTAACTATGTTGGAATGCTAGATGAGTGTAAGAAAAACTGTGTTCTACTTCAAATTACATTGAGAGAAATTAATTGTGGTTTCCTTTTTATTCCATTTACACAAGTGTGAATGAGACCTTTTTAGCTTTGTGTTCAGATTACTTGAACAGAATACCTCTTTACTTGAAAAAGGAGTAGTAATATACATTCAGTTCCCTGATCTACAAGTTACAGGTGACAACTTTAATGTAAGAAGGAAAGTTGTAATGAAAACTTAAATTTTAGCCTTCTTCCAAATGTCCAAGGCAGGTTAGAGTACAATGACCTTTCCTTCCCAAGTTTTCCTTCTCAATATCAAAATGAAATCAGGGTTGGCTTATGGGGTTTGAGTAGGGAACCATAATTTCATATTTTAATTACCAGCTTTAGCTGGTGCTTTAAGTTGCATAGAGATTTTTGACTTTTTAATTTGATTATTGTGTAGCCTTAACTTACTCTGAGAATAATGTAGACTAGTTTCCACTTCCAAAGCAGTAATAGATAATCTTTGTGGCTCTGACATTTCTAGATTACTATGGATTTGTAGGAATTAGCATTTTATGTACCATAGTTCGTTGTTGTTGTTACCAATTTTAAAGACCTTTGTGGAGTTCGTGTTATTCCTCTTTGCTGTTGTACATTAGCTGTTTAAGAATCTTTGGAAATGAAGTTTTAGTAATGCTATTTAGCGATAATAGTAAATGTTGCCATTTATATTGTTGAAAATAAAAAGCCTCACATAATATGAGAGTTTATGTTCCAGTAAAATTTAAAAGCACACTCCAAATACCGAGATGTTTATGAGTAAATACCTAAAAGATTCATTTTTTTCCCTGTGATAAACAAAGTATGCTAATCTTTACTGATTCCACTCCCATCCTATACTCTGCACCTTGGTCTTAGTAAAGTGTATCTGAACACTGAGGAAGAGACGTAGATAAACTAGCTGACCTCAAGTTCTAAGTTAGTTATCATGATGTCTTTGACTGCAGTTTGTCCAAGGAGTTTGTAGCGTACAGATAAGTGTTTGGTATTAGATTTCTTTTTCCTTCATTTTCGTATTACACCTATAATTGATTTGATGGCTACGTCGCTTATGTTAAGAGTCAGTTATTCAGCAATTGAAAGAAAACCAAGGTAAAAGTGGGCAGTGAGACCTGTTTTTATTTTATTTGGTTAATGTATATAGTCTTTATACATTCAGTTCGCAGAAAAGTTTCAGGAATTTAAAGAAGCTGCTCGACTAGCAAAGGAGAAATCACAAGAAAAGATGGAACTTACCAGTACACCTTCACAGGTGGGTATTTAATTTCTATTCCTATTTTTGAGCCTCACTCATTTCCGATGGTATCCTTTATGCCAGGGTTACGTTTGGGAAAACAATGGCAAATTTAAGGTAATTTCCAAAGTGGACATAGAATATGCCCTTCACTTAATCTGTAATAGTGGAGAAAGGTGGTTTTTTGCTGTATGCCAATGTCTGCAAGAATCTGGGGAGGAAATGAGTTTAATAATTATAACTCAGATTTTTTGATGTGCATATAACTTTAAAACAATCATGTGTAAAAAGCATAGATTGGCCTAATGTTTTATGTTCTGTGATGGTCAATCACAAGAGGAGACACAGGAGAGGCTCAGGAAAATGAGTTTATTGTACTCACAGGTCTTAGAAAAAGGCAGCATAGCATACATCTGAGGGGCACATAGGGAAGCCTCAGGGTGGTCAGGAGGCAGAAAGCAGGAGCATGGGAAAAGCTGAGGCTAGAGCTATATTGGAGTTTCCTTGGGAATGGCAGGGCAGGGTAGACAGTTTATTTGGCTTGTTGAATAATTTCTGTAGGCTCTAAACTTATAGGGTATTCCCTTGTTGCCTGGTATCTGGCTCTGGGATGATTAAGGCAGAGGAATTTTACATCCTGGGTGTGTGGGCCTGATGAAGGAGGTAGAGCTCTGCGTTGGTTAGTTTGCATATCAAAAGCATGCCCCCATCTTACCTCCTTGCTCTAAGAATTGGCTAGCCAGAAAGGTTTTTTTTTTTAAGATGTCAAAATGTCAAATACATAGAAAATTTAAAAAAAAACATCTGTTTTATTTGATTTTAGTCTGTTTTCCTTGATTTTAAGTGTAATTAAATCTGACAGTTGGGACATCTTTATACTTAGTACCGAGACCCAAACAATTTTCCTTTAACAATTGATTTAATACTGTGACTTGCCCATCATAATCTTCCTTCATTTGGAAATTAATTAGATCTCCGAGTTAAGTTCCTTAAATACTCCTATTTCAGTACTTTTACAGAGGTTTTAATGTACATGGTATGATTCAACTTTTTTAATAGGCTTTTCTAAAATTAATTTTCAGGGATGCCTAGGTGGTTCAACCAGTTAATGTCCACCTCTTGATTTTAGATCGGGTTTTGATCTCACAGTTCGTGAGTGCCAGACCCATGTCCAGCTCTGTGCTGAAAGCATGGAGCCTGCTTGGGATTCACTCTCCCTCTCTCTCTGTCCCTCCCCCCACCTCAAAAATAAATAAAATAAAATAAATTTTTATTTAAATTTGTGCCCTAAGTGTAGAGTTCAGGTTTGGGCTGGGTTCTTGTCTATAGCAGTTGTTTTTGAAGCATACTCAGGAGTTTACATGAAAAGGAAAAATCAGATGTTATAAATGTTTCTCTGGAATATTGTCAGTAGTAGCAGATTTACATAAAACTTGAGGAAGTGAATCGGAGTTGCCTGGGAATTTAGTGACTAGCCATTTTTGAAATTTTTTTGCTCTTCACCTTCCACCTCACACCTGGCACCCCACTGGGTTTTGATAAACCCTACTGGTATAAAGAGTTGGGTGGGTTTTTTTGTTTTTGTTTTGTTTTGTTTTGTTTTTACAGAAAAAGAGAGCTCTATTAACTATGCTTAAAGTACATATTTCCTCATAGATTAAAGGTGTGCCAAGGCTCCATTGTACCTCCTCAACATTTGCATTGACCTGGAATAACATGAATGATCATTTTGAAACTTGCGTTGAATCTCTCTTCCCTAAGTGCTACAGGAGTTAGAGTATACTTTTCATAAAAACCTATTTAAAGTTTAGTACCAATACATGTTGGGAACTCCAGGTCCTCAGGTGAATGATTCTAGCATTGTAAGAGGATATTACAGCACATGCAGTTAGAGAATAAGCAAAGGACTCCAATAAAATTACAATTGATTACACTTGGCCGTTGTACTTAGTTCTTGTTTCTCTGATCATAACATGTCTCTATTTAATTGGCCATGAGCAAGTTGCTGGTAAGATATCTGCCCCTCTTTGGTGGTAGGAATGTCTTTAAGCCTTCACTTTCATCAAAAGAGTATATCCAAGATGTTTATATATGGAAAATACTATGAAATAGAAGGACTAAAAAAGATCTTAAGTTCATCAGTATTTGAGAGCCAAAATACACTGACCTTAAGTTGTCTTTTCAAAACATTTGAAGTCTGGTTGCTAATTTGATGTACAAAGCAGAGTAATATTTTTAAAAATATATACTTATTTTCATTTCCATTTCCTCCGCCTCCTTTTTGTGACATTCTCTTACATATGTCATTAATATCTCTGTTTTACTTTGAAATATATGACTGCTGGCCACTCTGATTATACTCATCTGGAGAGTAGAGTTTGATTCTCCCTGATTTAACCTAACCTGCTAAATTAACACTCTGCCTGAAGAATAGACTACTACTCAGGAATTAAGGAGATCAAGAAGTTAAATGGAATAATTGATAGTGGTAGTCACTCAGTTGGTCATAGCTTTTGAAAAGTATGGGTTTTCAAGTGAGACAAACTTGTACATAATTTTTTTTTTTTTTTTTTGGTCACTATGTGATATTGGGAAAATGGCTTCACCTAGGTCTGTTCATACATGTGTAACATGGGAATTACATACTTACACTACAGGATTGTTGGAGAGGATAAATATGATAATGGCAATGTCAAATGATAATGGCACTAATGTAGGTTTTATAGCCTGTTTTTTTTTTAATCTGGGCTCCAGCCCTTACTAGTTTTTTTTTTGCTTGTTTGTTTGTTTGTTTGTCTTTTTTTTTTAATTTAGGCAAGTTATTTTTTTTAATATATAATATGAGAATATCTCCTAAAACTAATATAATGCTGTATGTTAATTATACTAGAATTAAAATTAAAAACTTGATGGAAAAAAAAGAAACAGTATCTCCTTGGAAGGTTGTTGTGAGAATTAAATGAGGATTACAAAGTGCTTATTATATAGTAAGTGCTTAAGTGCTAACAGCTGTTATTGGTGATGTGGCCTGCGTCAGAGTACCCTGGAAAACTTATCAGAACACAAAATGCTGAGTCCTACTCCTGGCATGTCTGATTTAGTACGGCTGAGATGGGGCCTGAGAATTTACATTTCTGATGACAGCATTCCAGGAGATGTGATCTGGGGACCACACTTTGAGAAGCAGTGCTGTAGACAAACTATTCCTCATCCCTAAGGGCATGTAATGAAGAGAGTCGGGCATTTAGAACCGAGTTAGCTGCTTCCCCATTCTTAAATTCTTGGGCTAAGTTTGTACACTTGATAGAATGTGTGGTCATGTCAGGTAGTCTTTATGTTGTCTTTATCAGGAAAAAACAACTCCAGGAATAAGTTGAATCATGTATTTGTTGTTAGTCTGTTTCATGTCCTTCTTTAAATAACAGACATTAATTTAGAACTTCTCCTCTTTTGGAGATCTTCTCTTCTTGTGTTTCCATGGGAATCTTTTAATAATCTTGACATAAAATCAAGAGGGATGATTGGCTTTAAAAGGGGCTACATAGTCAAAATAATGCAATTTTTTCTTCACTGGAGTTTAGAAAAAAATAAGTTTTAGCTGACAGTTCACTAAGACTTTTACATGGAGTGAAATATTAATGCATTAGTTGTTTGTAGTCAAACAAAAGTTAGGTTCCCCCCTCCCCATATAAATTGTCAGGTTGTATAGTATTAGATATGTTGTAGCCTCTTAATCTATATTTAGACTAGCTTTTTTCCTCAGATTTTTAAAAATTCACTTTATAGAAAAAGTAGAATATGTCTGTATGTGTATATTTAAAGAAGGAACAAAGTTTCTTTAGCTTTGTTATAAATACCATAATTTTTTAATGTTCATTTTAATGGTAAATTGTATTTACTCAAATGAGGCACTGTTTTTTTGTAACTGATAGTTAGTATCTCTGTGACTAGCTATTTGATTTTCTACAAGTCACTTGGCCTGCGTGAGTAGTAGTTCTTAAATCTGTAAGGTCAGAGGTTTGAATTATATGATCTCTTTGGACACTTCAAGTATAATAAATCTCAAATACTTCAGATTTTCTTAAAAAAGGATGTTACTTGCTATACATGGATTTTTTTTGAAAGGTGGTCTGTATTAGCCAAGTGTTACTACTATGAACTGTATTAGTTACATATCTAGCGTACAAATATACCATTGGAATTAGCGAATGCCTATAAATTAATGTGATAATTTCTTACTATCACATAACAAAAGTGGTTTTACTGAGCCAAATAGCTCAAAACAATCTCAGGAAAGGTTCACTAGAATTCTCTGGATATTATGGTTTGCTGTCCAAAGTAAGGACAGTGGACTTAAGAGTCTCTAATCCTGTTACTTGCCTCAGTGGAGTATTTATCCATTTCTCTATTGGGTTTACCTCCTAGGTGTTTGCAGTGAGAATAGAGAGGAGGAAATAGATATGACAATGGTGAAATTGACCCAACTTGGAGGAAATACAGCAGTTGAAGGAATGGTGAGGGAGGCTGATAAAACAGGAGCTGGATGTTTTTGAAACTTCTATTGTTGTTTTGTAGCATGAATTTCAGAAGATTTCCACTTCACATACTGAATTTGTATCCTAATTGAGCATCAGGGGATGTGTCCTGTATGTAGTTAGATATTTTGAATTGGAGCGAAGTCTCAAGAGTCATCAACAAGTGAGTATAGTTAAAGCTATAGGAGAGAATGACATCATCCAGAAAGAAAGTAGAATGCAAAGATAGGGGAAGACAGGGTCAAAAATTGTCATTTGAAGATTGTCACTTAAATTGAGGAAGATACAGGGAAAGACACTGAAAAGTGGTAGGAAATGAGCCAGCAGGAAATGTTAGCACAGAAGTCAAGAGAAGAGCATTTTCAGTTGGAGGCGATGATTTGGCAGTGTCATAGGGGGGTTCTAGTAGGATGAAACTTAAGAGTACTTTAAGCCTAACTGGAGTTCATTGGTAATTACAGGTGGACTGTTAGTGAAGAAAGGACAATGCGAAGTAGTTTCTAGAATTAAAGGAAGTAGAATTGGTGATTTTAAGGTATTCTTGAGATGGAAATGTTTGATAGTGAGAATAAGGTCACAAATACTTGTTTCTTTTCTATGAGGAGAATTAGAGTCAACATGATAATCTCTGGAGGATGTGAAGCTAAGAATATTTCTTTTATGTATGTGTGGGAGTGATTTGAATATGTTTTAAAATGTAAGGAAGGAGTCAGTAAAGGACAAAGAGAAGAATAGAAAGAATGGATCATTGATGGAGCATTGTGCAGGGGAAGGTAATGTAAGCGAGGAGGTTAGAGACAAATGAGCCACTTCTTCATCTGAGACAGGAGGGAAGGATAAAAATGAATTCAGATACAGGTAGGAGGAAGACCGAGGAAACCCATGCCAGTTTATTTCTGTTTTCTCTGGATGGAAGAGTTGGGTCATTCACTGAGAGGAAGGACAGCTTGAAGAGAGAGGAGGCTTGAACACAGATTTGGAACAGCTGTTAGGTAAAGTAAAAAAGAAGAGTCCAGTGGGAGTAGTAAGTAAAATTAAAGCTTATTCAGTATTTCAAGAGCATAATTGAAGTCAGAGCTCAGGATTATTTTCATGACACTAATCAGCATACCTAACAGTATTTTCTCTCAAAACTTGATAGCTTGGGCACGTAAGAATAGAGAATGATGGTTCAGTTGATGAGAAATTGGAAATTGGCAAGATAGTTATTGTGGAAGGTAAAGGAATCCCCCAAATTGGGATGATGCTAGTGAGAATATCATTAAGGTGATTGGCATTCTGGTTTAGGCTGAGTGTAGAGAGATTGCACCTCACAAAGTAGGATAATTGCAGAGGGCCAAAAGATACCAGGTTAAAGAGCAGGTTAGGTTGAGAGGATAGGAGGTTGTACAGCACCTATTACCTGTTGGAATCAACATTAGTAGTTGATAAGTTAGTGAAAAAAGTCAGTTTCGATGATGAAGTTTTTAAAAAATCTTTAAGAATTTGTAAAATAAAATTCAGTAATACTGTGTTGTACGTATTTGCCAATATTTTTATTTAAAGGTCAAGTGTTCTCTTTGAATATGAATCTTGATTGGAATTCCATGTTCTTTCTGACACAAACCATGTTCATTAATTGTCAGCAATTTCTTGTTTTCCTTTAAGTAGAGCTGACTCTTGTCACTTGCAAAGAAATCTGAGTATGATAGTAGATTTTTATGTCATTTTTCTGATACTATATGGGTAGCATATAATGTATGTTATGTAATCGTTTATTATATACAGCGACTTCAATAGTGGATTTTATTTTCTAGTCATTTACCTTTTAGTCATTTCAAAGCATGTAGTTTGATTTTCATCAAAATAACCACTCTAGGTTTGCATTCAGATTTTCTTAATTTGTATAATATGTAATTGAACTATATAATGATATGAATACAATTGGCATAAACATGTTTGGGACAGATACAGCTGATTCTTGATTATCATTTAATGCAGCTGGTAGGTACAAGAATATGCAGAATAGAGATTAACCCAGTAGCACTGTGCATCAGTCCGTACACTTTACATAGGGAAGGAAGAACATGAGTTAATCTAGAGTCAGGGTACAAAGAGACTCTGTGGTTGTCAGAAAGTGGGATTTCAGAGATGGTTACCAGGTAAAGGGAATGCTTTGTGATGGTAGACATTTATCTTAACCTTAACTTCCTTTATATATCTTTTTGCCCTTCTGTGTCTCTTCCCTAGCATCTTTTTCCGTATCCACAGCCATGGGAACTCAAAATCCTAAGGTTGTCCCTCAGTTTTTCCTGTCTGAGCCTCTGCCCAGAAAAGAGTATTCTCATCTTCATTTAAATACAAGCGACAGGAAATAGAATAAGTCTTCTTTGAATATTTGTTAAGTGATTAAGAGAAGAGGCTCTGTTTTACTGAAGTCAGAAAGGATGAAACTGTAACAGGAATTTTCATTTAGTCTTTATTGGAATTAAAGGGAAGATGTTAGTGGTATTTAGTCTAGTGGGGAAGGGCAGTGCCATCACATCCTTCCGGCCCACCCTCCTACTGCAGCACAGACACCAGAGAGGATGTTGGTGATACTACCCTAAGGCCTGGAGAGAGGGCCCAGGTCATTTGTTTTTCATGTTTTACGTTTTCGCATTTTATGTTTTACATTTTTCATTTCTCTTATCACCTTTGGTGTATGTATATACATACATACATATATCAAAGAAGGTATTGTGTGATAATTTTTTCCTTAAAATGGCCATATTAGCTTAAGAATGTCTTTCTAGGGACACCTGGGTGTCTCCGTCAGTTTTAAGCATCTGACTTCAGCTCAGGTCATGATCTCACTTCGTGGATTCAAGCCCCACATTAGGCTCTGTGCTGACAGTGCAGAGCTTGCTTGGGATTCTCTCTTTCCCTCTCTCTCTCTGCCCCCTCCCCACTTCGCTCACTCTCTCTCTTTCAAAATAAATAAACTAAAAAAAACAAAAAAGAATTAACAGCACTGTAGAAACAAAAAATGGAATGTCTTTTTAAAGACAAATTACCCTTTTTTTCTTTGAAAAGTTTCTAGTCACATAAATACATCTCCAAGTTTTTTATTTTAATATTTGAATTAAAGATAGAAAATGTTGACTTTATGGAAGGTACACCTTTAGGGACACCTGAGTGGCCCAGTGGGTTGAGCACCTGACTATTGATTTTGGCTCAGGTCGAGATCTCACAGGCGTGAGATTGAGCCTGCATTGGGCTCTGCACTGACAGCATGGAGCCTGCTTGGGATTCTCTTCCTTTCTCTCTCTCTCTCTGCCCCTTCCCTGATTTCTCTCTCTCTCTCTTTTTCTCTCAAAATAAATAAACATTTTTAAAAATTACACAAAATTTAGATTAAAAAAGAACTAGATGTTTGGAATATGTTAAAGCAGCTGTGCTATTTTCAGCATATATGAAATTCCTGGAAGGTTTCACAGAATACTTTTCACTACCTGTGGGGCAGTTAAAAGTCAAAGGAATCTCATTTTCCTTTTATGCTCCAATGCACTGTTGGAACTCTTTCTTAGGATTTTATGAATTTTTAATCTGCTTTAAAAAAAAAAACATGCTCTGGGCTTTTTGTTTTCACTTTAGATATAATGTCTAGGGTAACTAAATCTACCTTTCATTAAATATAGCTAATATTCAAGTTTTCTAATGAAAAGCTTGTTGAATTGTGATACTGGAATTGTCGCAGCCTCGATCGCTTTCTTCCTCTCCTTCCTTCTTCCTTTTTCTCCTGCCTCTGAAATGGTTTTTCTACTTAAGTAACATCAGCTTTCCTAATCCCCCCAAGACCATGCACCCAAACACTCATTTTCCCCCGAAGGCAGTGAGAACCAGAAATCAAACAACTGTCCCTCTTTCTTCTCTCTCTTTTAATCCTGATCTACTTTTGTTCCTCACACTCATACCAGTCAATTCTAGCAAATCTCTAGGTGAATCCTTAGTTGCTAATGCTGGTTATGCCCTTTCAGGTTAACAACGTAACTTATTTTGTTCTCATTTCCACTGAATCAACTTACTGTTTAGCTGATTGGACAGTCCACCTTGATTATTTTAGTTTGGTTTGGTCTTTCTCGGAGAGGAATAGCTCTGATTAATTTCTTCTTGCTGCTTAAACTTTTTCTGGCTGATTCACGTGACCCATAACTGACCTAGAATTAACCACCTTGGATATGGTTTTATGTTGTAACATTATACTGTAAACCTTATTCTTGGACTGACCATCAATTACTAGAAACAAAGAGGATTTAGGAGAATGAAATTAAAGGTCAATATGGAAATTCCATTAATAATTGAAAAATAGTGAAGTGATAAGGTGGAATCAAGAAAGTAGCCTTTTGACCTTTAATAAGCTTGTATAATTAATAGCATTATGGTATAATGAGTTAAAATATTTACATATGAAATAAAATACATGCAATTTAAAACCAGAAACCCACAAAAGAAAGTTACTCTCACCACAGTAATAGTTTCTATATTCCTAACATTTCTCCATGTACAATATTTTTAGGTAAAGTATATAAACTATCATAATCTAGATATTTCCTTATATTTACATATTTTTCTAATTCTAAGCATTTTCCTGTATTACACATATTTTTCTTGTTGGTTGGGTTTTTTGTTTTGTTTTGTTTTGTTTTTATTTTTGTTTTTAAAGTAAACTCTAGAGTAGAGATTCCAGTCCAGTAGAGATCAGGAGTCATATGCTCTAGGAACTAAACCAGCTCAGGTGCCTGTCTTGTTTTTATTTGAAGAAAACCTGTATTCTTTCAAGTTGGCAGATGGTGACCATACCTACCCACTCTCCTCTTGGACACTGATGTTTTCATTTTCTTCACTAGCATAGCCTAATATTTCAGTTGTAAACTTTCAGTGCCCAGAGATCCCAAGGGGTCCACAAAGGTGCACTTTAATGATCCCATGCTAAGATTGCCCCTGGTTAACAGGTTTGTCCAATGAGCCCTCGTTCTGATCTCTACTAATACCAAATTTAGATAATCTTATGATGCAGTGACAATAGTAAGTGTCAGTTTGAGCTGCATTTTAAAGTCCACTTGTTTTCCAGAAGAATAAATTAAGTTTGCCTTGATAGACAAATCTTAATTAAAAGTAGAAATAAGACAGAAAATTTTGTGAAGAAAAATAATTCCATTATGAGTTACAGGCAAGAAAAGCTGAAATAAACTCACTTTGTATATGTTACAGAGAGATTTCTGGCTGCTTTTGTAGATAACTCTGGAACTGAAAAGTAGGGCAGATAAAAAAATTAAAACTTGATTTCTTTCTTCCCTTTGCCTTCCTACTTCCCCAAGTAAAATCACATTTTCTTCCATTTTTGTGCTATCTTCTTTTTCTTCAGTAATTCTTTGAATATCTTTTCTTCTAACCAATTAATTGCTTATATAAACCCAAAAGCTTTTCAATTCTTTGAAACTACATTTCTAAATTGTGTTATCTTTACATTTCTAAATTGTATTGTTTCAGATAGTTTTATGAGTTGCTTTGCTTTAAAAAATTATTTCTCCTTTAAATTTCCTTTTTTAAATCTTTGACTCATATTTCAATGGAAATATGGTTTGTAAGTAAACATACATCAGAGTCACTCTTAACTTGAAGATAATCTTGTGTATTTTAACAAAAGCGTAACACTTTTATCCCCTACCTCCCTTTTTTTAAAGGAATCAGCAGGCGGGGATCTTCAGTCTCCTTTAACACCAGAAAGTATCAATGGAACAGATGATGAAAGAGCACCTGACGTGACACAGAACTCAGAACCAAGGGCTGAACCAACTCAGAATGCATTGCCATTTTCACATAGGTACAGATTCAATTCAACCATCATGATTAAGTAAAATGTGTAAATATGGAAACTTACTTGGTTTTAGATAAATCTTGCAAAGTTACTACCCTGAGTGAAAATTCCAGGTCAGTCTTTTTTTTTTTTTTTTTTTTTTTTTTTTTTACTTTTTCTGTTAACCTCAGAAAGGTTTTTATAATTTATAGTTTATGGATGGCTAGATGGACTGGAATGAACATTTCCTTTATGTAGAAAAAGGGCTACCTAGTTAATTGCAGCACAAATCACTTTTCAGTGAAACAATATCTTATTATAAATCTCTTCTACTCTTTTTTTTTTTTTTTTTTTTTTTTTTTAACACAGCCGTAAAAGGCCTCTTTGTTAACCTGGTTTCCACTTTCATCTGTGTTCTTGAGGGTTATACATTTTTTTAAAAAAACAGGCTTCCTACTCTGAAATTAAGCTTTACCGTACTCTTAGAGGTGATCTCACCATAGGATTTCACAGAAGGAAACAAGTTATTGTCACTTCTATTAGTGTTAATGTCAGATTTAGATTTTGCATATCAACTAACAGAAGATAAATCTTCACATACTTCTGAATTTTAAAAGAATTTGGTACTTGAAAAAGATACAATGTATCTTAAATGTGTTCTAAACCAGTTACATTAATTATTTGCTATTCTGTGGTATTTTTAGGATGTAGGGAGGTCTGTGGAACTGTAGCCTTGCAAATGTAAACAAAAACCTATTAGTCACTGTCTTAAAATTAATTTTCATCCTTTGGAAACTTTTGACTAGGTAATTTTAAATAAAGTTAAGAGATGCACAACATAGGAAAACTATTTTCTTTTCAAGACCACTTCTTAAAAAATCAAATTCTTTAGCATATTCAGAAAAATTGTGAAGTGATATCATCCAAACTCTTCCATGAGAATTCTAATTTCGATTGAATTTGTTAACTGTTAGAGGCAGCATAGATTATACATATCAGAGACAAACATTGAGAGACCTCATGGTCAGATTGAGGAAGAAGAAATTAGTTACAGGTTTTTTTTAAGAATGTGTGAGGAAAACTATTTGATTTTGAGGTATTCTAATTTTGTTCCTAAAAATGCAGTAATTTTGCATAAAACAGTAGACATATCTTAGAATTATCATGGAGATCATGCTTTAACTATTGCAGTGTAAGCATATTCTCTTTTCTGTTGTTACAAACATTACTGAACACATGAAAATTTTTGAGTTCCCTGAAGACTGCATTTTCACATTGATTTATAAAGTGCACACTTTTTTTGAATATACAATTAGAATTAAAGAGCAATGTGATTAGTATGTAGATTTAAAAAAAATGCCAAGGGAAGGAAAAATTTTATTCCTATTAAATTTAGCAGACCCATTTCAAAGACTTAAATGCACTGCATATAATTACAAACTTGATTTCTTTGGCTAACACTTAAATGAGCCATGTGCATTGAATACTGTAGCTTTGGAAATAACTTTTATATTCAACATTTGTAAAAACTGTTTCTGCTTTACTTTATACACCCCAAATTCTCAGAATGTTTGTTTTACTAATCCTTTGTACTTGAATTTACTAACTAGAATTATTCATGTATTGATTTTCTCTGTTCCTGGGAGTCTAATAGGACTTACTTTGATTTGAAGATACAGCTTCTTTGGTAGAATCTATAGATTAGCCATGGAGATATTTTGAGTTCTGAAAAGAATTTAACAGGTCATTTTAAGCTTTTAATTATGTTAAAGGTATTAACACAATCTTATAGTTCTCCTGTTAGAGTATTTTAAATATTCTTTAGTTTATAAGATTTTTGAAGATTATTTTCTGAACTGGTTTGATTTCTACCTGAAATAGAAGACTGAATGTTTTATAGCCAATGTTAGAATCCCCAAATAACAGAAGAGACCTTAAAGATGGTATAAACCAAGATCTTCCAGACTGGCAGTTTGAAATCAATTTAGGTTATTCATGGCATTCTGAGAAATGAAACATAATAAAATAGGAAACATCAGAGTAAAATTCACGTTAAAAGTAGAAACTTTATTTTAGTCATATACAGATTTATGTGTGTGTTCTGGATCATGGTGTAAAACGTCCAAGTTTGAAAATGTGTACCTTTGACACATGAAGAGACTAAATCACAGAGGTTAGGTGAGTTGTGCTAGGTCACATTGTTCAGTAGTAAAAACTTTAGTAGTAGTACAGATCACCTTTTGACCCCAGTAGGTACAGCCGGTTAATAGTGTATTTTAGCTCCATTCCCATAACATGCACATTGTTGTCAGGAAGTTAATAACTTCCTGTTCTAGGAGAACTCTGTAGACATAGGATCAGTGTTTCATGAATTAGAAACACAAAGAATATTAAAGTAATCTTCACTTAAGTCTGAGACTTGTGTTTACACTTGAAACACTTGTTTTTTTTTTTTTTTTCCGTGGCAAAGGAAGACAATTAAAGTCTATGTTTTTAAGGCTTATTTAGGCTATTTTGCCTTTTTTCCTTATTTCATGAGAAAAGAATGAACAAAAAATATTTTGCCAGCATTTCTCTGTTCTGCCGTCTTACTGCTACATAAGGAGCAAAACACTCGAATGTCTCTGTCTGTGTGTTGTCCTTTGTAAAGGAAGGATATGGGGAACAGTGATCTAGTTATTCAAGTTAATTAAGAGTTGATGGTGTAATAGCACGTAGCAAGACAATTTGTGCTCTTAAAATTCAAACTGTATGCCCAAATCTCATGAATTAATTAACATACCAAAAGAAAGCCCTGATTTTCATTTGGTCCTGAAAATTTTAGTAATGTTGCTACAGTTGGCTCTTTACTCTGTAAGTTTTATGTACTTTTTAAAAAGTACTAGCTTTAAAGATATAAGCAAGATTTTTTTTGTTCCTCTTTGAACTTATACAATTTTTCATATATATATGAAAGAATACTGTAATGAACTCCCATTAGTGCATCACCCAGCTTCAAGAATTATGAAAAAATGGCTAATCTCAATTCATTTCTATCCCTGCACACTCTTCCACTTTTGTATTATTTTTAAAACAAATCTCAGACATAATTTCATCCACAAATACTTTTTAAACTACTTTTTAGCTTTTTAAAAACTTATTTACGAGGGTAGTACAGTTTTTTATATTCTCTAATTCAGTGGCATTGTCAGGTTACCTTGAATTATTTACTCTTTGATTTGTAATTACACTGCTGAACTAAATTTTGAAATGTGTGGGCTGTTAAATACTCCTTAGTCAAGTGCTAAAGTACTGTTTTATGCCCTTGCCATAAGCTATGCAAAAACATTCTCACTGAGTAAGTTTCAATAAATTAATAAACTTATAATGTATTTATTTAAACGCTTTTTTAAAGTTTAGGGTGTGTAAACAAGGGAGTTTGTGAGGATGAAAATATTCACTAATTTCTTTGAGGAAATAGCATTACGTTTTATCTAACTTGCTATATTTTCTTAAAATATTTTTTAACCTAAATGATAAAAATCATTTTGGGACTGAGCAGGTATACACTGACCAACTGAAGTGTTCAGGGCATCCTTTGAGACCTTAGTCTTGGATTAGCTATATACTAAATGAAGAGCTATATGCTAATAGACCAGCATATACAGTTGGGTGAAGGTTTTGTTTTCTCCTTCCAGGGAGTTATTGTTTCTTCATAACATTGACGGTATAGAATTCTGAAATTACTTGTTAGCACTTAAGAAGAAGAAAATATAGGATTTGTTTTTTTAAGATTTAAAGCTGTTTAAAATTCTCTTGGAAATAGTTAATTTTATTAGTGTCCTGGTGTTACAACGTAATACTGAAAACTAAAACTTTTTATTTTGTTCATTGTAAATTTATGCTCCCAAATATACAGGAATATGTTGATAAATAAGTGCTGTTACCATATTTCTGAGAGTCCAGAACAGACATACACATGCATTAGTAGTTTGTGAAACTATTTTCGTAGTGACGAATTTTAATAACGTTTTGGTTATCTTAATGGAAAAAAGGTTCTTTTAAGCACTGATTATATTTACATTCTTTTAATGTTTCAATAATATATTCTTATGGTGCTGCTAGAACTTCTACATTTTGGGGGTACTGCATGTATCTTCTGTTAAAGAGATTTTTCTGCCACTTTGTGTGTTTCCAACAGATACTCATTAAAGGATATATCAGAAATATCACTCTTTAGTACATTGATTTTGCTTTAAATCAGTATAACTATAATTTTACTCAAATTTATGGAATCTGGGTGGGTTCATTTCATTCCTATTTAATAGATTAATTCATCCATTATCAGAGTTTCAGAAAGCTACTATTTTAAAACTGATGAGGGATTTTTGTATAGTTTCAAAAACTAATTTTCATTGGAAATGTTACACACAGTTTTACTTATATGTTAGAATTGTTAAGAAGTGCTTTATCTTGAATCAAATACAGTTTGTACTTGAAAGATGATAGAAACAAGAAAAAAGTTTTGAGTTCTGGGGTTCTATACTCTCCACAGCTGTGCCTTCTGTCTCCCCCTTTTATGGATAGTAGGCAAAATTTACAAGATTTTAGTTGGGAACTAAAATAGATATAATTTCTGTGGCTGACTCTTGTTTGGATAAGATTTTGTGTGTATGGGGCGCCTGGGTGGTTCAGTCGGTTAAGTATCTATCTGACTTCAGCTCAGGTCATGATCTCGCAGTTCCATGAGTTCGAGCCCCGCGTCGGGCTCTGTGCTGGCAACTCAGAGCCTGGAGCCTGCTTCAGATTCTGTCTCCCACTCTCTCTGCCCTTCCCCTGCTTATGCTCTGTCTCTGTCTCAAAAATAAATAAAAATATTAAAAAAAAATTTTTTTTAAGGTTTTGTGTGTAAAACTGGGACTTGAGTTCACAAGAAGTGCTTTATCATGAATATAATTATAGATGAAAATTTAAGTTGTAGGATTTCCCTTATAGTAACAGTTAAAAATGACATAATTATTGTTATTTTTCCACCATGGAACCTCAAAATTTAGAGTAGGTTTTTAAAAAATTAACTAAGACAGATTATGAAAGATTGTAACTTAACAATTTAGAAATGTCAGAATTTCCTTTACCTTCATTGTGAACAGGTATCATTTTATAAGAGGTGCTATAGTAATTCAGTATTAGATACAATTTACATTCTCTGGGAAGTGAGAAACAATGTATGTATTTTTGAATAACAGGCAATAAAAAAATAGAGTTTAGTGACTCGAAGTGTTTACTTTATTAGCTTTCTAAATAAGTATACTTAAATTTTTACTTTGCGTTTTTCAAGAACTAATCCTTATTCTCTTCTAATGTCTTCTAAAATATTTTGAAGAAAATGTGGAAATTTGCTGAAGCATTTTTTCAAGGTGTTAACACTTAATACAGGTTATTTGTAAGAAGAAAAATACTATTCATATGAGACAAAGACATTACTAATTCACCTCCATCAGGGATTAGTCTCTTCTCCTTCTTCCCCCTACCAGTGTCATTAATGGGAAAGAATGTTTACCAGTCCATTCCAGTGATTGTGAGCTTCTATTTTCAAAATTACTAGCTGGAGATCCTAGATTAACTATGATCTCTTCCCTGTAGAGGGCTTTTAAATTTCCTTTTATTGTTTCATTTCTGTTTTTAAAAGACCATAGTGGAGATTCTGTTGGAAGGGAGGTATGTGATATGGATAGTTCAGTTCTAGGACTTAGAGGAAAATGTTCTTTGAATTTGGCTTCCCATTTTCCCTCTTATTAGAGAAGTAAGGGACAAGATCAAGATGTGTACAGAGGCAGAGGTCAAACAGGCTATGTAAATGTGTGACACTTGTGGTGTGAAAGAAATGGTGAGGTCTGTAGTAAAGTGAAGTGTGCAAGGTTCATCTGAAGGTAATAAAGTTTTTAAAAAATAAGGTCACACAGAGGGGTGGGGACTAGATGACCCATCCGGTTTCTAGTCTACACTTTCCAGAGGAAACTTTGATTTACAAATGGTTTAACTCGTGGGGAGAATTTTAAGCAATTTCTAGCTAGTAATATTTGTTGTTGTAATAACTTATAAACTCTTGGTGGAGGTATTTGGGAGGATATATGTGCAGATGAATCCTGGGTATATCCTCTTTGGTGACATATTACTCTGACAGGTGTTCGTTCACAAACAAAAATCACACGGTTTCAGTGGCATGGTATATATATATATAGACCACTCCATGGTCATCAGATGAGGCTTCCTCAGCCTCATCATCCTGTGCTGCTGTTGCTGTTGCCCCAAATTGCTTGTAGTTCTCCATATAGCAGCAACCATGCTGTTTCTCATCTGCAAGTCTTTGCTTCCTTGTTTTGGGAATGTCCTTCCTTCTCTTTGCAATGGCCGTGTACCCACACTCCATACTGCCTGTCACCCACCTCTGCCTTTAATTCAGCCACCGACTGTTTGACCCCTACATATCCTTCAAGCTTCAGCACCACTGCCTCCAGTAAACCTTACTCTGGTGCCCTCATGTTGAATTACATGTCCTCCTCTATTAAATCTCTATTACCTCCTAACTTAATATGTGGAGGTTAACATGAAATTATCAGTTTCTCCTGCGGCAGGGATTGTGTTTTATCCATTTGTATTCCTGGTGTTTAGCATGGTAGACAGTCAGTAAATATGAATGCAACAGTTTCCCTTACAAAAATTGAGTACATGCACTGAATACCCTTGGTAGGGCTTCAGTCAACTGAAGTTACACCTACAGGTTCATAAAACTTTGAAACTAAAATGTAAAACTAGCTATATTCTTTGAAATTCAGTCACTCTTAACAAATTTAAGTCTTGAGTTTAACTGACTTAGTCTAATTTTTTTCGAAATTTCCTAGTTTGTATAAAGAAATTTTAAAAATAGTGTGTTAATAAACAATGTTCTTAAGTACCTGAATAATGTGAAAGATGCTAAAATGCTTTATTGTAACAGAATAATTTTTTATCCTTTTGATAATAATTTTTCTTTTTATCTAAAAAGCACTGCAGAATGTTTCAGTGATGTATTTTTTTTTTTGTAAAATTAGGCAATACTTATATTCTTTGTTTTTAAAACCAATTGTGACCAAAATGTGTTTTTTAAAAATTTCATCTCTTACCAAGGTCAACACAAGCACTTATTATTTGACTCAAAGAAGTGAATTTCAGGACTACTGATTTTTTTTTTAAATTAAGAATTGTACTATGTACTTTTCACAGAAGTAAAGATTGAGAGAACACATTTCATATGGCAATAAGCTCACAGTACACTGAAAAGTATTGAAGGTAGTCATGCCCTAGGGACTAAACCTTATAGGGTATATAAAATGTAAATATGACTAACCAGTTAAATAAATGTACATTTTACTTGTATTTATTTTCCATCATTTTGCCATTTTCCTCTGACAATTTAACTTGGCCGTGTATCCAGTGGAAACAAAAGAGTTAATTTTTATGACTGGACTAAACTGAAGTCTAAACGTCGATATTAGAACTTTGGAGATAGGGGCGCTGGGTGGCTCAGTCGGTCAAGCGTCCAGCTTTGGCTCGGTCATGATCTCGCGGTTTGTAAGTTTGAGCCCAACGTCAGGCTCTGTGCTGACAGCTCAGAGCCTGGAGCCTGCTTTGGATTCTGTGTCTCCTTCTCTCTCTGCCCCTCTCCTCCTTGCACTCTCTCTCTCAAAAATAAACAAACAAATAGAACTTTGGAGATAGAAGGAACTTTATATTACATCGTCTACCCACGTCATTTTACAGAAGTGGAAGCGAGTCCAGGGAAAGGGTATGCAGCATCAGTGTTTGCTAATGGCTAGATTAGAACAGAGAGGTCTCCAAAGACATTGATCATTAGGGTCCATCCTGGTTGAGGCAGCACTCCTGCTGCTAAACTCCAAGAAGGTTTGTTTTCTGTGTCACATTTCAAGATACTTTTCATCTGGATATTTGTCATTGTTCAACCCATATTTACCATTACTTGTTAAATTCATCTACTAGATTCTTAGCTTGTGGAGTAAGTCTTACTGGCTTGCATTTCTTGGTGTCTCATATAGTTTCAAGCCATTTAGATATGTAATAGATAAATTAGTGAATTTGTTGAGCAAATAAATGTGTGTTTTTACCATTACTGAGATGACAGAGAAGTTGGTACATCTTGATCATTACCAAGAAAAGTACACCATATACTAGACAGGGCCGACAAAGATATTAATATAAAGAATAATCAGTTTAACCTTTTAAATTCTAACAGGATCCACTTAGCTATTAATATTACCATCAGTAATTTTAGTAACTACTTTATTGAGGTGTAATTCACACACTTAGCCATTTACCTGTATCAAGTGTACAATTCAGGAGGTATTTAATATATTTTGTAGAGTTGTGCAGCCAATACCACAGTCAATTTTAAAACATTTTCATCATCTCCCCCAAAGCCCTGTACCCATTAGCAGTTACTTTCTTTTTCCCTTTCACGCACTGTCCCTCCTTCCCCCAACCCAAGGCAATCACTGATTTTCTGTCTCTGTAGATTTGCCCATTCTAGATAGTCTGTATCAATAGAATTATATATCTGGTCTTTTGTGACTGAATTCTTTACTGAGAATGAGTTTTTCAAGGTTCATCCGCATTGTAGAGTGTATCAATACTTCATTTCCTTGTATTGCTGGATGATACTCCATTGTGCGGATATACTAGACTTTATTAATCCACTCATTAGTTGGTAGACATTTGTGTTGTTTTCACTTTTTGAACGTTACACCATTGTTACGAACAATGCTGCTGCTGTGAATATTTGTGTACAGGTTTTTGTGTGGCTATATGTTTTCAGTTCTCCACATATATTGTACAACTAGAATTGTTGGGTCATATGGTAATTTGATGTTTAACCTTTAGAGGAGCTGCCAAACTGTTTTTGCAAAAGCAGCTGCGCCATTTACAGCAGCAGTGTATAAGGGTTCCAGTTTCTTTACATTATCAGAAACACTTGGTGTTAGATGTCTTTTTGATTATAGCTATCCTAGTAGGTGTTAAACGCTATCTCATTATGGTTTCGAATTGTACATATTTCCCTGATAGCTAATATTATTGGGTATCTTTTCATGTGCTTGTTGGCCACTTGTATATCTTCTTTGGAGAAATGGCTACTCAGATCCTTTGTCCATTTTCAGTTGGGTTGTTTGGTCTTTGTTGTTAGGTTGTAATTCTTTATATATTCCGGATATAGAAACCCCTGATCAGATAATGGTTTGCAGATATTCCCTCCAATTCTGTAGGTTGCCTTTTCCCCTTCTTTTTTTTTTTTTTTAATTTTTTAAAAAATTTATTTATTTTTGAAAGAGCATGAAAGGGAGGGGCAGAAAGAGAGGGAGACGGAGAATCTGAAGCAGGCTCCAGGCTCTGAGCTGTCAGCACAGAGCCTGCTGTGGGGCTCAGACCCACAAACTATGAGATCATGATTTGAGCCGAAGTCGGATGTTTAAGCAACTGAGCCACCCAGGTGCCCCTGTCTTTTCCACTTCTTGATTGTGTCCTTTGCAACACAAAAGCTTTACATTTTAATTAAGTCTAATTTACCTACTTTGTTCCATTTCTTACACTTTCGTGTCACATCTAAGAAACCGTGTTGTAATTCAAGGTAATGAAGGTTTACACGTGTTTTTTTCTGAGCATTTTACAGTCTGAATTCTTACATTTAGGCTAATTTTTGAGTTATTTTTTTCTGTACATTGTGAGATAGAGGCTCCACTTCATTCTTTTGCCTGTGGATATCCACTTGTCCTGGCACTATTTGTTGAACAGATCATTCTTGTCTTATTGAATTGGCTTGGCATCCTTGTCAAAAATCAGTTGACTGTACATTTGAGGGTTTATTTTTGAACTCTGAATTCTAACACACTGATCTATCTATACTATGCCAGTACCACACTGTCTTCACGATTATAAGTTTGTAGTATGTTTTGAAATTCGGAATTTAGGTCCTCCAACTTTATTCTTCCTTTTCAAGACTGCTTCAACTATTCTGAGACCCTAGAATTTCTGCATAAGTTTTCGGATCAGCCTGTGAGTTTCTGTAAAGAAGCCCATTGGAATTTTGATAGGAATTGCCTTGAATCTGTAGAACAATTTCATGGGTCATCTTAATGTGAAGTCTGTCAGTCAGTGAACCTGGGATGTTTTCCTATTTATTTACCTCTGCATTTTCTTTCAATAGTGTTGTTTAGTTTTCAGAATGTAATTTTTACGTTTCTTTTGTTAGATATATTCCTAAATATTGTTTTTTTGATGCTGTTATTGAAATTATTTTCTTAATTTCACTTTCTAATTGTTCATTCCTAGTATATAGAAATAAGATGGTTTTTATACAGTGATCTTGTGTCCCATAAACTTGCAAAACACATAATTTTAATAGTTTCTAGTTACTTCCTTAGGATGTTTATATACAAAATCATGTCATCTGCAAATAGAGATAATAACATTTCTTCCTTTCCCATCTAGATTTTATTTCATTTTCTTGACCAATTGCCCTGTCTAGAACCTCCAGTATATGCTGAATAGAAGGGACAAGAGTGGACATCCTTGTCTTGTTCATTATCTTAGGGGGGGAAGCTTTAAGTTTTTTATCATTAAGTATGACAGTATCTACAGATTTTTCATAGATGCTTTTTATATTCCTAGTTTTTTGACGTTTTTTTCCATTGATACTCTAGTTGGTTAGTGATTTCCTCCCCTTAGTTGGTAGCTTTAGAAATCTGTGCTTTGACAAATACAGCAATATGCTTTCCTTGTGTTTATCTCTTAAACGGTAATTGATAGTTTCTTTAACTGATAAAAAGAACTTAATGGAGAGGAAGAATTCCTTTATAAAAATGTTAATATTTTTTATTTTTTTTTTTAAGTTTCTTTCTTTTGAGATTGAGAGTGAAAGAGAGAGTGCGTGCCTGAGTTGGGGAGGGGCAGAGAGAGAGAGATGGAGAGAGAGAGAGAATCCCAAGCAGCCCCACACTGCCAGTGCCGCTGGAGCCCAATGTGGGGCTGAAACTCACGAGCCTCAAGATCATAAGCTGAGCTGAAATCAAGAGCTTAACTGACTGAGCCACCCAGGTTCCCCTATCGATATTTTTTAAAAGCACATCACTAGGCTTTAGTTTTTCTATCTAAAATTATGAAACCTTCCAGTTTTCTAGCTTTTTATCTTTCCAAAGTATGTGGAGCAGCTTTTATGAATGGTGGTAGTAGGGGTACATTTACTTCCTTATCTGATTTTTGAGTGACTTTTTTCTTCATTGATTTTTTATATTAAAATAATTAGTAAAGGGGCACCTGGGTGTCTCAGTCGGTTAAGTGTCCGACTTCAACTCAGGTCATGATCTCGCAGTCCGTGAGTTCGAGCCCCACATCAGGCTCTGGGCTGACAGCTCAGAGCCTGGAGCCTGCTTTGGATTCTGTGTCTCCCTCTCTCTCTGCCCCTCCCCTGTTCATGGTCTGTCTCTCTCTGTCTCAAAAATAAATAAACGTTAAAAAAAATAATAAAAATAAATAAAATAATTGGTAAAAATATGCCCTATTCATTTATTTTTGTTGCATTGATTCTTTTATTTTTCTTTTCAAATTTTTATTTAAATTCCAGTTAGTTAACATACAGTGCAATATTGGTTTCAGGAACAGAATTCACTGATTCATCACTTACATACAACACCCAGTGCTCATCATACCAAGTGCCCTCCTTAATACCTATCACCCATCTAGGCCATGCCCCACACTCCTCCCTCCATCAACCCTCAGTTCTCTATCTTTAAGATTCTCTTATGGTTTGTTTTCCACTCCCTTTTTTCTTTTTTTCCCCTTCCCATATGTTCATCCGTTTTGTTTCTTAAATTCCACATGAATGAATGAAATAATTTGGTATTTGTCATTCTCTGACAGACTTACTTCGTTTAGCATTATATACTCTGTCTCCATCCACATTGTTGCAAATGGCAAGATTTCATTCTCTTTGATGGCTGAGTAATAGTCCATTGTACATGTATACCATATCTTCTGTATCCATTCATCAATCAGTGGACATTTGGGCTCTCTCCATAGTTTGGCTATTGTTGATAATGCTTCTATAAACATCAGGGTGTGTGTACCTGTTAGATTCTGTACTTTGTATCCTTTGGGTAAATATCTAGTAGTTCTATTTTTAACTTTTTGAGGAACCTCCATACTGTTTTCCAGAGTGGCTGTACCAGTTTGCATTCCCACCAACAGTGCAAGAAGGTTCCCCTGTCTCCACATCCTCACCAACACTTATTGTTTCTTGTGTTGTTAATTTTAACCATTCTGTCTGGTGTGAAGTGGTATCTCATTATGGTTTTGATTTGCATTTCACTGATGATTAGGTATGTTGAGCATCTTTTCTTTTAGCCATCTGGACATCTTTGGAAAAATATCTATTGGGGCATTTGGGTGGCTCAGTTGATTAAGCGACTGACTCTCGATTTCACCTCAGGTCATGATCTCATGGTTCATGAGATTGAGCCTTGCATCGGGCTTTGTGCTGACAGCCTGGAGCCTGCTTGGGATCCTCTCTCTTCCTCTCTCTCCCTTTCTCTCTGTCCCTCCCCCACTTGTGTGCACATTCTGTTTCTCAAAATAAATAAACATTATCTTTAAAGAAAAGTGTTAGGGGTGCCTGGGTGGCTCAGTCGGTAAGCGTCCAACTTCAGTTCAGGTCATGACCTCGCGGTTCATGGGTTTGAGCCCTGCATCAGGCTCTGTGCTGACAGCTCAGAGCCTGGAACCTGCTTCAGATTCTATGTCTCCCTCTCTCTCTCCTCCTCCCCCACTCACACTCTGTCTCTCAAAAATAAATAAACATTAAAAAAAATTTTACAAAAGAAAAGTGTTGGAGCACCTGGGTGGCTCAGTTGGTTGAGCGTTCAACTTCAGCTCAGGTCATGATCTTATGGTTTGCGAGTTTGAGCCCCACATCAGGCTCTGTGCTGACAGCTCAGAGCCTGGAGCCTGCTTCAGATTCTGTGTCTCCCTCTCTATCTGCCCTTCTCCCACTCATGCTGTGTCTCTCTCTCTCTCAAAAATAAATAAACATTAAAAAAAAACTGGAAGAAGAAGAAAAATGTCTGTTCATGTCTTCTCATTTTTTTTTAACTGGCTGATTTGTTTTTTGGGTGTTGAGTTTGATAAGTTCTTTATAGAGTTTGGTTATTAACCGTTTATCAGATATGTCATTTGCAGATACCTTCTCCCATTCTGCATGCTGCCTTTCAGTTTTGTTGATTGTTTCCTTCACCATGCAGAAGATTTTTATCTTGATGAAGTCTCAATAATTCATCTTGGCTTGTGTTTCCCTTTTCTATGGCGAGGTGTCTGATAAGAAGTTGCTCCGGCTAAGGTCAAAGAGGTTTCTACTTGTGTTCTCTAGGATTTTGATGGTTTCCTGTCTCACATTTAGGTCTTTACCCACTTTGAACTTATCTTTGTGTATGGTGTAAGAAAGTGGCCCAGTTTCATTCTCCTGCATGTTGTCCAGTTTTCCCAACACCATTTGTTGAAGAGACTGCCTTTTTTCCATTGAATATTCTTTCCTGCTTTGTCAAAGATGAGTTGACCATATAGTTGTGAGTCCATTTATGGGTTTTCTATTCTGTTCCATTGATCTGTGTGTCTGTTTTTGTGGCAGTACCAAACTGTCTTGATGATTAAAGCTTTGTAATATACCTTGAAGTCCACAATCATGATGCCTCCAGATTTGCTTTTCTTTTTCAGGATTATTTTGGACATTCGGGATTTTTTGTGGTTCCATACAAATTTTAGGATTGTTTATTCAAGCTCTGTGCAAAATGCTAGTGGTATTTTAATAAGGATTGCCTTAAATGTGTCAATTGCTTTGGGTAGCATAGATATTTTAACAATGTTTATTCTTCCAATCCATGAGCATGGAATGTTTTTCCCTTTCTTTGTGTCCTCCTCAGTTTCTTTCATAAATGTTTTTTAGTTTTCGGAGTTGAGACCTTTTACCTCTTTGGTTAGGTTTATTCCTAGGTATCGAATGGCTTTTGGTGCAATTGTAAATGGATCAATTCCTTGATTCTTTCTCTGCTGCTTCATTGTTGGTGTTTAGAAATGCAGCAGATTTCTGTACATTGATTTTATTTCCTGTGATTTTGCTGAATTCATGTATTAATTAGTTCTGGCAATTCTTTGGTGGAGTCTTTCAGGTTTTCTACATAGAGTATCTTGTTGTCTGCAAATAGTGAAAGTTTGATTTCCTCCTTGCAGATTTTATTTTATTTCTTTTTGTTATTTGATTACTGAGGCTAAGACTTCCACTGCTGTATTAAATAGTAATGGTGAGAGAGAACATCACTGTCTGTAGGGGAAAAGCTTTCTGTTTTCCTCCATTGAGGATGCTATTAGCTGTGAGTTTTTTGTATATGGCCTTCATGATGTTGAGGTATGTTCCTTCTATCCCTACTTTGTTGAGTGTTTTTATTAAGAATGGATGCTGTGTTTTGTCAAATGCTTTTTCTGCATCTTCTGAGAGGATCATATGGTTCTTATCCTTCTATTATTAATGTGGTGTATCACGTTGATTGATTTGTGAATATTGAACCAGCCCTGCAACCCAAGAATAAATCCCATTTGATCATGGTGAATAATTCTTTTAATGTACCATTGGATTCAGTTTGCTAGTATCTTCTTCAGAATTTTTGTATCCATGTTCATTGGGGATATTGTCCTGTAATTCTTTTTAGTGGGTTCTTTGGTTTTGGAATCAAGGTAATGTTGGCCCTGTAGAAGAGGTTTAGAATTTTTCCTTTCATTTCCATTTTTTTGAAACAATTTGAAAAGAATAGGTATTAACTCTTCTTTAAATGTCTGATAAAATTCCCCTGCAAAGCCATGTGGCCCTGGACTTTTGTTTGTTGGGAGATTTTTGATTACTGATTCAGTTTTTTAGCTGGTTATGGGTTTGTTGAAATCTATTTCCTCCGTTTCAGTTTGGTAGTTTGTATGTTTTTAGGAAAATTTGTCCATTTCTTCAAGATTGCCCACTTTGTTGACATATAATTTTTCATAATATTCTCTTATAATTGTATTTCTGTGATGTTGATTGTGATCTCTCCTCTTTCATTCATGATTTTATCTGTTTGGGTCCTTTCTCTTTTCTTTTTGATAAGTCTGGCTAGAGGTTTATTAATTATTAATTGTTTCTAAGAACCAGCTCTTAGTTTCATTGATGTGTTCTACTGTTTTTTGTTTATTCATTTATTTCTATATCACTTATTTTTGTTCTAGTCTTTATTATTTCCATTCTTTCACTGGCTTTAGGCTGTTTTATTGCTGTTCCTCTTCTCGCTCCTTTAGGTGTGAGGTTAGGTGGTGTATTTATTATTTCCCTTCTTCTGATGGTTTTAGGCTTTATTTCCTGTTCCTTTTCAAGTTTTACAGGGTTGTGGTTTGAAAATAATGTGTGGTATGGTCTCAGTCTTTTTGTACTTGTCGAGGGCTGATTTGTGACCCAGTATGTGATCTGTTCTGGAAAATGTTTCAAGTGCATTCAAAAAGAATGTGTATTCTGCTGCTTTAGGATGAAATGTTCTGAATATGCTGTGAAGTTCGTCCCACCCCATGTGTCATTCAAAGCCATTGTTTCCTTGTTGATTTTCTGCTTCACTGATGTGTCCATTGTTGTAAGTGGGGAGTTAAAGTCCCCTGCTACTATTGTATTATCAATGAGTTTCTTTATGTTTGTGATTAATTGATTTAAATATTTGGGTGTGCCACATTGGGGACATAAATATTTACAATTGTTAGGTCTTCTGCATGGATAGACCCCTTAATTATGATGTAATGCCCTTTGACATCTCTTATTACAGTCTTTGTTTTAAAATCTAGTTTGTCTATAGCTACTCTAGCTTTTTTTTAACATGCATTAGCATGCTAGATGGTTCTCCATCCCTTCACTTTCTGCTGGTGTCTTTAGGTCTAAAATGAGTTATAGGCAGCATGTAGATGGATCTTGGGTTGTTTTTTTTTTTTTTTTTTTTTTTTTTTTATCCATTCTGATACCCTATGTCTTTTGATTGGCGCTTTTAATCCATTTATATTCAGAGTGATTGTTGATAGATATGAATTTAGTGCCTTTGTGTTACCTGTAAAACTAGCATTTCTGGTGATGTTCTCTGTTCCTCTCTAGTCTTTGTTGGTTTTGGTCTTTTTTTCCCCCCACTCAGTCCCCTTTAGTATTTCTTGCAGGGCTGGTTTAGTGGTAACAAACTCATTTAGTTTTTGTCTGGAAAACTCTTTATCTCTTCCTCTATTCTGAATGACAGAATAAAGTCAGAATGCTGAATAAAGTATTCTTGGCTGCATTTTTTCCCATTCAGCACGTTGAATATATCCTGCTATTCCCTTCTGGCCTGCCAAGTTTCTGTGGACAAATCTGCTTCAAATCTGATCTCTCTTCCCTTGTAGGTTAAAGACTTTTTTTCCTGGTTGCTTTTAGGATTCTTTCCTTTTTCTCTGTATTTTGTGAATTTGACTATATGTTTAGGTGATGGCCAGTTTTTTGTTTTTTGTTTTTAATTAAATGGAAGTTCTCTCTACTCCTTGGATTTCAGTGTATGTGTCCTTTCCCAGAATAGGGAAGTTTTTAGCCACAATTTGCTCAAATAAGCCTTCTGCTCCTTTTCCTCTTCATCTTTTGGGACTCCTGTGATATGAATATTATGTTTTAAGAAGTTGCTGAATTCCCTAAGTCTACCTTCGTGGTCTAATACCTTTGTTTCCCTCTTCTTTTCAGCTTCATTATTTTCATAATTTTTTCTTCTCTATCACTGATTTGTTCCTCTGCTTTATCCATCCTCATTGTTATGAGGGTTTGCATCTCAGTTTTCACATTTTTAATTTCAGCCTGACTAGATTTTCATTCTTTTACCTCTCCCCGAAGTGATTCTTTGGTGGCTTCTGTGTTTTTTTCAAGCCCAGCTTTAATTCTAGTTCAGACATCTTACTTATACCTATATTGATTAAATCCCTGGCCGTAATTTCTACTTTCTGTTCTTTTTTTCTTTTTTTTAAAGTTTATTCTTTGTTTTTGAGAGGGAAAGAGAGAGAGAGCGAGAGAGCGCATGCTGGAAAGCAAGCAGGGGAGGGTCAGAGGGAAGGAGAGAATCCCAAGCAGGCTCTGCAGTGTCAGCACAGAGCCCAATATGGGACTTCAACTCACAAACCATGAGATCATGACCTGAGGTGAAATCAAGAATCAGACACATAACCAACTGAGCCACCCAGGTGCCCCTCTACTTTCTGTTCTTTCTTTTGGGGTGAATTCCTCCATGTTGTCATTTTGTCCAGGGGTAAAACAAAAACAAAGACAAAAGCAACTAGCTCCTAAGTGTGTTTTGGTCTGCTTGGTAAAAGAAGCTAGATCCAGAAAATAACAGGAAAAAATATATAGTTTATACTTTAAATAGTAAAAATAAATAATAAAAAATAAAAAGGAAGCTGGATCCTATTTCCTTAGAGCTAAAGCCTTGTAGCACCCTATAATCAGTAGACTTGGTATCTGCCAGTGATTTTTGCTGGTCTTCTGGAAGAAGGGCTCTTGTGCTGTTTCTCAGGTGTTCTTGCCCTAGTGGAGATGCTGTCTGCAGGGCGTGTCCGGGCAGGGCTTGGTGTAACGGCTCCAGTCTCCACTTGGTGGCTCTGTTTAGCTCACTGAGGTGGGTCAGTGCTGGTGGGCAGAGGGTGAAAATGACTTTGCCATGCTCTCTTGCCTCCAGAGTGGGGAGCTCGTGCCCACCACTCCTCAGGAAGCCCTCACAGAAGAGCAGTCACCCCTCCTGTGTCCCTGGATTCTGTCAGATCCCCACCTTCACCCTGTATCCAAGCTGTCTGCCTGGCAGGCTGCATAGCCCTCCTGTGTTTTATCTCAGATGTGGCTGTGTTTCAAACTTCTGAACTTTAGAGACCCCCACAGTCTAACCCTGTGCTTATCCCCAGGGGGAGGGTCTCCCCCACACTGTGGCCGGTGCCAGTCTGTCCTAGAAAACGGTGGCACAGCGGTTCAGAGTTTATGGTAAATCACAGCACAAAGTCAGCACCTAGGTTTGCTGCCCTCAGCTGGTGTCTTTGTTCCTATACTGGTGAGCAGGGCATCTCAATGGTGCCTGCTAGGTCTTTTGCCCCTGAGGAAACCATATCACCTCTGCCAAATGCACTTTCAAGCAGAGGAACTCTTCCTCCATGTGACCCAGGGGATCCTTAAACCACACTGCCTGCTACCTGCCCTCCTTCCCCACCAGAGCACTGCCAGGCCTAACCCTGGCAGTAGCATGGACCTCCCAAACTTCAGACTCTGCATTCTGCTATGATAAAAAACTTGAAATATTTAAACCCTCTCCTGTTTCCCAGTCAGTAGTTTTAGGGAAGAATTTTTTTGTGTGTAATCCCCTGCACGTGTTTTCATAATTTTTCTCTTTCTCTCTCACTCCTCTCTTGCTCCCTCCCCTCTGCAACTCCTGTGCCTCTTTTCTCCCTCAAATCAACTCCACAGTTGTTATCTTCCACAAGGTAGTCATTTTTTCTGCTTGTAGATTTGCAGCTTTGTTCTCTGAGTCCTCAGATCAATTTCTTGGGTGTTTAGAATGATTTGATATTTATGTTGCTATGTTCTAGGGAAGAGGTAAGCTAAGGGTTGTCCTACTCTTCCACCATCTAAACCCTTCCTTTTTTATAAAAGATGAAGGATTTTCAAAAAGATAGTAGGTAGGGGCGCTTGGGTGGCCCAGTCAGTTAAGCATCCAACTTTGTTTCAGGTCATGAGCTCAAAGTTTGTGAGTTTGAGCCCCCTGTTGGGCTGTGGTGCTGACAGCTCAGAGCCTGGAGCCTGCTTCAGATTCTGTCTCCCTCTCTCTGCCCTTCCCCCACTTGTGCTCGCTCGCTCTCTCTCTCTCTCTCTCTCTCTCTTTCTCTCTCAAAAATAAATTTAAAACATTAAAAAAACCTAAAAAGAGATACTGGATAAATCACAACATTATTTTAGTGAATATAAAGCATGTTCTTTCTGTAAGTAGAAATAGACATTAAAAATTATTCATTTCACATAACTCTGATTTCTAGTGTGATTATTACTCCATAAGAGTCATCAGATATATTTCCTTATTGCATCATAGAAATGTTAGTTTGTGATTATCTTAAATCATCTGTTATGGGATCAATACTTGTTTTGTGTCAGTAGTGTTCTTCCTGGTTTATAACATAGTGCAGGTATTTGTGGATGCGGGTAGTCTAAGTGAGTTTTGGGCTTATTTGTACATTAACCTTTAAGCAACATAGGGATGTTATAATCATATTATGGGACACTTTAAAGGCTGCCTATGCATATAAAGTAGAAAATTAAGTCACAAGCTAAATTAAGCCAAATTTTTTCAGTCTTTGTTACCTTGGGCACCAAAGAGGGTCTTTATGTTTTGTTTCAATTTTTGATTTTCACCAGTAGAAATTCTTCATGATAATTAATAAGAAACCTTAAACATAAGCATAGAAAGAAATTTTCTTCCTAGTAGCCTTGGAATCTATAACATGAAATTAATCAAAAAGCATTTAATAAAAGAGTCTTTAGAAAGTATATTTAATCCTTTGGCTTAATAGTTTCTTGTGATTAGATCATTCTAGGGTATGCTTTACTCACAAACTAAGGTACTATTAAAGAGACCACCTAAGGCCTCTCTGGCTCTACGAAATAATAGATTTTTTTTCTTTGGATATATAGAAAATGAATACTGATATTTATTAAATTATGTGAAGAACGATATCACTGGGTATTATCTGAGTCCAAGGAACACTGGGATTATATAATATGCCTGCTGGATAGTTTTTTTTATAAAGTCAGGAAAGATCAGTTCTCCAAGTTGGATTTTTTCTTCTGAGAAGAAAGCCAATTTTCCTTGGCTGACTGATGATTTCTGTGGCCATCTTTAGTTTTGGAGCTTAGTGGAGTCACCATTTCCTGTGGAAGAAGTTCTGCAGTTTATCCAATAGAAACCACGCAAAGAGACCCTGACTGAGAGAGCGTAACTAACATGGAAGAAACTTGACAGTTTTAAGATACCTAATCTTCACAGTTTCAACTTTGAAGAGTCCAAAGAAGTGGAACCTTTAAAGAAGATACTTGACTCTTAGAATTCCTTTTTATTCTTAGATAGCATTTAAGATATTTCCATGTAGCAGAAGAAAGAAATGTTTTTTTCCTTTGGCAAAACCCTATTATATGGGCATACCTTGTTTTATTGGAGTTTGCTTTATTGCACTTACTAGATAACCCTTTTTTTTTTTTTTTTTTTTTTTTTTTTACAAATTGAAGGTCTGTGGCAACCCTAATTGAACAAGTCCATTTGGCACTGTTTTTTCAACAGCATTTGCTCACGTCATGCGTCTTTGTAATATTTTGGTAATTCTCTCAATATTTCAAACTTTTCATCATTATTTGAATTTCTGCAATCTCACAATCAAATTTTAACGGTTGAGGAGTTGCTTCTTATGGACGAGTAAAGAAAGTGGTTTCTTGAGATGGAATCTACTCCTGGAGAAGATGCTGTGAAGATTATTCAAGTGACACCAAAGGATTTAGAGTATGACATAAACTAAGTGATAAAGCAACAGCAGGGTTTGAGAGGACTGACTCCAATTTTGAAAGAAGTTCTATGCTTCAATGCTATCAAACAATATCACAAGCTACAGAGAATTTGTTGGTGAAAGGAAGAGTCAGTTACTACAGCCGACTTTGTTGTCTCATTTTAAGAAATTGCCACAGCCACCGCAACCTTCAGCACCCACCACCCTGATCAGTCAGCGGCCATCAACATTGAGGCAAGACCCTCTACTAGCAAAAAGATTGCAATTTTCTGGAAAGCTCAGATGATAGTTAGCATTTTTTAGCAATAAAGTATTTCTTAATTGAGATATGTACAATTTTTTAGACATACTGCTATGGTGCACTTAACAGACTACAGTATAGTGTAAACATAACTTTTATATGCCCTGAGACACACACACAAAAACTCATTTGACTCACTTTATTGTGATAGTCACTTTATTGTGGTGGTCTGAAACTGAATCCTCAGTATCCCCAAGGTATGCCTGTCCTTTGCTCCACTTAATTTTTGGAAGACTTAAGAGCCCGTTTCTTGAGAATGAGGAAAAATTCCCGTTTCTTGAGAATCCCAACAGCTACTATTCCTGATACAAAAGAATGGAAAAGAAGTAACCTAACTTGTGAAATAGAACTGTTTATAGGTGTCATTTCCTTAAGACTTAACATAGCCATTTTCCTACGTGTAATCTGTTACTCCTATCTTGGTCCATTTCTTTTGTTGTCATATATGAAAACTTTACTCCCCACCTCACAGGGATGTTGTGAGGCAAATTTTAAATGTTCCTAAGAAAAGTGTAGAATTAATAACTCTTGACTGTTTCTTTGTTGGTAGTTTCTATAATTATAAAATTTTGTTTATTTTTCAATTTACAAGTGTTTTTTATAGTTATAAATGGATAGTAGGTATATTAAAATGGAAGTAAGATAATGAAATTGTAATTGATTTATCAATGAGCATCCTTGTATAATTTAAATGAAATGTTGCACTGATTTTATTTTTAAAAGAGCTTTTATATCATTTTAATTAAAGAAAAGCTAAAGTAAGTGTCTCGTTTCCCCTTTTATTTGAGATCTAGTTATTCATACCTCTTAGAAAAAAGGTAACCCAATTCATTAAATTCTAATAAAAAGAAAATGAAAACTACAATGAAATAGATACAAGTTTAAAAAAAAAAGTGAAAATCTTGAAACAAAGTCGAAGCTTAAAGATGCCTAGAATTAGCTTTGTTAAAAGCTGAATAAGCTCTGTGTTATTAGATAGAGGTGAAATTTTACTAACACTTTGATTAAAAATAAGATTATTATGATAATAGAAATTTGAGGGGCGCCTGGGTGGCTCAGTTGGTTAGGCGTCCAACTTTGGCTCAGGTCATGATCTCATAGTTCGTGAGTTCAAGCCCCTACCCGGGTTCTGCGCTGAGAGCTCAGAGCCTGGAGCCTGCTTCGGATTCTGTGTGAGTGTGTGTGTGTGTGTGTGTGTGTGTGTGTGTCTGCCCCTCCCCCGCTCACAGTCTGTCTCTGTCTCTCAAAAATAAATAAACATAAAAAAAAGAAATTTGATAAGCACTTGCTTCATATGACAGCAAAAGAGTCAGAAAGAAAATTTGCATTAAGGAAAATGAGTTAAAATTCATGCATAGAAAATTCTTGATAGCCTGCAGAATTTGGTTTCATCTGTACAATTCTATTTTCGTGACATATTTTAGGAAGTAATTATATAATGTTTTCTCTTTCACATAAATCAACCCGAGTTTTGTAAGCCAAAGCTTAGTTACAGCACATGAATTATCAGTTAGTTAATGGCTCCCAGAATGAAGGTTTAAAATCATTATCAAATGTCTACTTCTGCTTTGTTCTTACTATCATAGAATCAAAAGACAAGTTAATTCAAAGTGAATTTAGGGATTCAAGTTTATAATCTTTATTTGTAAACAAATAACTTAGGAAATATTTTCTAAATTACCATATTATTTAAATGCTTGTTTTATAATTTATTCTATATGCTTTAAAAAGGAGAATGGATATACAGTCCTAGGTTAAAAATGCTGGGATTAAGAAAGCACTTGACTTCACAGTGTTGTATTTTTGTATGCCTCACTTTTAAAACATGTAATAGCTTTAGATGAGCCTTTCACACTTGTCTCTGCCAGTCTGCTCCTAGTGTCATATGTACCACAGAATTCACTTATGTTGTGTAATTTATTTAACTTCTGTAGGGGTGGGAACTATACAAGGGACTTTGTTGTTGTTGTTTATTTTTGAGAGAAAGAGAAAGACAGACAAAGGGTGAGTGGGGGAGGGACAGAGGGAGACGGAGACACAGAATCTGAAGCAGGCTCTAGACTCTGAGCTGTTAGTACAGAGCCCAATGCAGGGCTCGAACCCATAAAGAGTGAGATCATGACCTGAGCCGAAGTTGGATGCCCAACCAAGCCACCCAGGCGCCCCAGAACTTTTCTTTAGCTAATTCAGTTTGTCCCTGTAATTCTTCCCTCTTTTAATAGTTTCATAGTTTGCTCTCATTTAAGATTTATGTAGTAGATATGCATTCATATCTGATAGGAATGGTATAAATTGGTTCATTGTGTATTATTGAGCAGTGGTATAAAGTGTATCATTCTTTGTCTAGTTTAATGCTCATATGTTTGATTACTGCAGCAAGAATAATACTTTGAAAATTCTAACCTCAGAGTAATGAGAAAAATTCGATGTGAACAGTGAGCTAGTTTGAGGGTAATAATGAAATTATTGATAACATTTTATGGATAATAAGCATTTATAAAAATAGAGCCCCTTTCAAAATAATTCTGGGAGCGCCTGAGTGTCTCAGTCAGTTAAGCATCCCAACTTCAGCTCAGATCATGATCTCTTGGTTCGTGGCTTCGAGCCCCTCATTGGGCTCTGCACTGAAAGTGTGGAACCTTCTTGGGATTCTCTCTTCTTCTGTTTCTGCCCCTGTCCCATTCTCTCTCTCTCTTTCTCTCAAAATAAATAAATTAAAAAAACAAGAAAACTAAAATTAAAAAATAATTACAATTCTGAACCTGACTTCCATTGCCCCTACATATTTTTTGACACCAAAAATGGAATCTAATACTGATATGATAGCATTTAATATGTCTACTCTTCTAGCCAATCTGTCATAGGAAGCACATATTAAAAGTTGGTGACCATGTGCCACAGAAATAATGGAGAAATACAACAGTATTAGTCATTATCTTAACAGTATTATTACTTATCTGATCCTTAAAATTTAGAAGGTCTGTGTTGTATCAGTGCCATTTTACTATGAAAACAGTTTGTAGAATGAATGCATGCTGAGCTTGATGTAGTTCGATAGAGAATAATTTCGTGGGAGGAACTATGAATAACATAATGGTTTTGAGATCATTGTATTGATTTCTAAAAATAAAATACATTCTTATCATCCTATCCCTCTCAGAAATAAAGGGGTGAACTTGGATTTTCCTGGCTGTCCTGCCAGCAGTATTCATTTTAGGTGAATTACATCAACTCTCTAAGCTGGTTTCGTCATCTGTAAAGTAAAAGAGAGGAGTAAATAATGATTTCTAAGGCTCTTTCTCTTGATTATCTTAAATGATCTTGCCTTAGTCCAGGAAATAAGAAAGATGTCCTCTTGTGATCTCCTGTGGCTGGGCATCATTAAAAACATTGATAATGTTACTCTGCTACATAAAAGAATCTATTCTACACGTCAAATTAGCTATCTCTGTCTTAAGTAGAACATTAGGAAAAAGCAGTATAGTATCCTTTGCTTTTGTGTTATGTGCACACATAACTGACATTTTCTAACTTCCTTCCAGATGGCATTATAGATTCAAAATATGTGATCAGTCCATCAGTTATTACTTTTCAACAGTAGATTCATTTAAAATTAGAGCACTAGCATAGGAGACTACTGTCATAGAATGGATTGTTGTAATGGGATACATTTTTGAACTATAATGCCATCTAATAGCTAGACTTAGATTGAAACCCATAATGATAATCAAACCTTTTATACTTGGGAATGGAATTTAGCAGTATTAAATCATAAACACCAAACTGAAAGAAACTTGCTATATGTAGTCCCTCACTTTGAAACCTTCAGGTTTCAACCCCAGGAAAATGGTGTAGTCTGATATGCCCTCTTGGGAAAGTAAAATGTAAGAATATAATAAGTGATATATTGCTGTTGCTGTACCTGGAAATAATAGCACAGGCATTGAGCACCTCAAATCTTGTTGTTGGATGTCCTACCTGTGAATCATACCTCACAGTCTAATATAAGTTCTAAATTAATTTATAGAAAGAAAACATTATACTCCAAAAAGCCAGAGAAGACTACTCCTTGCTTTTAACTCACTGAAGTTCAGTGATACCAATTGAGAGAGAAAGATCATCTTTGTTCTTTTGTATTCATTTTTCTTCCTGAAGAGATCATCTTGTGATAGTCTGTTTATTTCAGTTCAGAACTCTGAATGCCAGGCTGCGTGCACTATTCTTAGTACTCCTAAAGGTTAGGTGATATAGTATATATGGAAATCTCTTCATTAAAGGGCCTAGGTGGCTTTATACTTAAAACTATGTTTTTATAATTTTTAATTTTTTAATGTATTTTCTTTTACACTTGTCTCATGAGAAGATGAACAGATATAATTTTGTTGTTTTCAGAAAACAAACTTGAGATGTAAGGAGGTTAGAGAATTTTTCTAAAACCTGCAGACACCAGAATTAGAATTTGACTCTAACCTTTGGCTTTTCTCCCCCAGTCTTCCCCTAATCTATCTTGAAGACATTTTAGTCTTCATATGGAAACCAAACTTGGAAGAGAGGGTAATTGACAAAATTCAGTCATTATTTGCCACAAAAATAGCTTATGAATCTTTAAATGTGTGGTTGAAATTCACCAATGAGTAGTAGCTCTGTAGGCATTTCATTTATTTGAGGACATGTTATGTATTGAGGTTAAGTCGATATGGTCATGTTGATATTAAAGTTACTTACATTGACAACCATCTTAACAAGGTTTGGTGTGTAAGTTTGTGTGTGTAGTCATAGAATTCTTGCTTGTAGAGCCTGCAGGAAGGGAAAATATTTAGGTAATCAGATTTGAATAATTTGTATTTGTAATTTGTACAGGAATTTGTATTGTATGTTTACTGTGTGCTTATACATTATATGCTTTCTTTGCTCCTAAGTCTATTGATCTAGTAATGTAGTAAAGAATACAATCTGAGTGTTGACCAAGTAGCTGGCTAACGTGTTAATTCTCCTTAGAGCTAAGCTTTATGTTTCCAGAACCATCATGGCATGAAGAAACATTTGAAACCCTTGTCCTATGAGTTCTCAGACCTGCATGGAATGGTCCTGACAACTTAGCATCTAGAGAGTGCCCCTTAACAATAGTCATTTCTTGAGAACATCTAGATGAAACTTGTAAACAGCTGCAAAGATAATTTGCAAAATATGATCATAGTCTCTGAATAGTTAAAAAGTAGATTCTTAATTTTATTTGAAGGTGAAGAGGTTAAAAGTAGCTCTACTATAAACCTGTGATTCTAAAAACACAGCCAGAGGCTCAGAGCACCTGGAAGGCACAGTGACCTTTGTGAAGTGTTTATATGTATGTATATATACATGTATTATCACCTGGATTAGAAATCATTGAACTAAAAATTATATGTGTAAAATCACAAGAGCCACACACAAAAACAATGTGTGGTCAAGCTAAGCATGACCAGCTGTTTCTGACAGTTATCCACATTAGGTTCATTTTAATACTCACTTGTTCAAAATCAAGAATTTATTGAGCATGTCTGTGAGCAAGGACAAAGTGAGTAAGATTGCCCTTGAAGAGTTTTGTGAGGCAGAAATATAAGCAGTTATGGTAATGATCCCTGGGGTGCTCTGTAAGCCATGAAGAGCCCCATCTCTCTCCATTGCTACTAAAAACTCTCTCTAATCTCAGATATCACACTTCACTTTCTTTTGACCTATTTGAGTGCCAGGCACTGTGGATGCATCATTGAACAGGAGAGCGTTTTACTTCTCATGGTATTTAAACTTAAGTAGTAGGGGAGTAAGAAAAATAACTACTTAAATAACAGCATAATTACTGTTATGAAGAGTATCATGAAAGAAGAGATCAAAGGGAAAAGGAGAGGGCAGGTAGTGGTATGGCTGGTTCAGAAGAGTAGGCCTCCTTGAAGACCACACATCACTCCTCCTTCCAGAGAATAGAAGTTGGCCTAGGAGAGAAGGAGGAGCATCCAGGCAGAGGGAGGGGCATCTGCTTGGGCCTTAAAGCTCCTAAGTGTTTAGTGATTTCATCTGAGGTCATGGTAATGACAAAGGAAAGACATGCTAGAGAAGGGGGAGCCTGGGTGGCTCAGTCAGTTGAGCATCTGACTCTTGATTTCAGCTTAGGTCATGATCTCACAGTTCGTGGATTCGAGCCCCACGTTGGGCTCTCTGCTGACAACACAGAGCCTGCTTAGGTTTCTCTCTCTGTCCCTCTCTGTCCTTCTCCCGCCCTCTCTCTCAAAATAAATAAACTTAAAGGAAAAAAAAAAAAAACTAGAGAAAGACTGGCCTGGAAGAAAGTAAGGAGAAAAGTTTTGCTTTGTAGCTTTGAGAGCAAAGGGATAGAAAGAAATCAAGATGTTTCTAGTCCACTAGCTTGTAAGCCTTTTGAGAATAAGAACCATGCTTATTCACCCTTGACATTGTCTGGTAGCATGCTTGATACATAGATGTGCAATGAATATTTGATGAATCAGGTGACTGGTTAATTGTTCCTTATATATTTGATTTCTTTTTTCTTTTTCTTTTTTTTGACAGTTAAGGTAGAAATTCCTTTGAGGATAAGAAAAATGTCATATAGGGGTGTCTGGGTGGCTCAGTCAATTAAGCATCCAACTCGTGATTTCTGCTCAGGTCATGATCCCAGGGTCGTGGGATCAAGTCCCACATCAGGCTCTGTGTTGAGCTTGGAGCCTGCTTGGGATTCTCTGTTTCTCCCTCTTTCTCTGCCCCTCCCCTGCTTGCACATACTCTCTCTCAAAATAAGTACGCATTTGGAAAAAAGAAAATGTCATATACATTTATACATATCTCAAAAATATTAGACCCATAAAAGCAATAAATGCTGTTGACTTAGCACTGATTGCTTGAAATAAATTCAAAAATTGTACAAACTGATAGCCTCTTTAGTTATCCAATAACCATTAAAATGCTAGCATCACATGACTAAATAAATTAGAAATGAAAATCTTAATGTATTGATAGAAAATAGACTAGCACGTCTTTGATTATTTTATCTTTTTTCTTCAAATAGAACCCAAGAGCCAGAATATATAAATGCCCAAATTTTATAAAAATTGTTATATGGTTCTCAGTTGCTAAAAATTTTAAGGAAAAAATACTTCTGATTGTTATAAATCCAGAATATCATTTAGCACTGTCTGCTAAGATCTTCTATGAGTATAGTGCTAAATGGTATCCGTAAATAGAGTTGAAAATAATCTAAAATATTTTTTTTCCTTGTTGAATCTATTCACTTTTACAAAAAGGCATCTGAAAGAGTTAACTATACTCTGAAAATATCACCATTTAAAAAATTTTTTTTTAAAAATATTTTTGAGAGAGACAGAACGTGAGTGGGGGAGGAGCAAAGAGAGACAGGAAGACACAGAATCCAAATCAAGCTCCAAGCTCTGAGCTGTCAGCACAGAGCCTGATGCGAGGCTCAAACTCACAAGCTGTGAGATCATGACCTGAGCCGAAGTCAGTTGCCCAACCACCTGAGCCTCCCAGGAACCCCTGAAAAGATCACCATTTTTAAGTTGCATATGTAGTTGCCACAAGTCATGTCACTGTAATATAATTCTTGAAAAAACTTAGCATAGAAGCTAGCTTTCCAGATCTGTATTTACAGAGTCTCTCCAAAGTTGTTTTTTTTTTTTTTGTAGTTTTGAGAGATGTTTGAAAACAGCATTGTATAAGTGTAAGGTATACAATGTGTTGACTTGATATACTTATATATTGAGACATGATTACCACCATAGCATTAGCTAACTTAACCTGTGTTTTGTCAAATATTTACCATTTCCTTTTTTGTGGTGACAACATTTAACATAATACTCTGTTAGCAACTTTTAAGTATAGAATACAATATTATCAACTATAATTACTATGCTATATATTAGATCCACAGAATTTATTCATTGAATAGCTGGAAGGTTGTACTCTTTAACCGACATCTCAATCCCTTTTCCCCCATCCCTAGTTAACCACTAGTCTATTTCTATGCTTTTTTTTTTTAATTCCACATATAAGTGGTATCATACAGCATTTACATTTCTGTCTCTGACTTAATCCATTTATCAAAATGCCCTCAGGGCCCATCCATGTTGTTGCAGGCAGGATTTCTTTCTCGTAGCTGAATAGTATTCCATTGTGTGTGTGTGTGTGTGTGTGTGTGTGTGTGTGTGTGTGTGTGTACCATGTCTTTATCCATTCATCCACTGATAGACACTTAGGTTTTTTCCATATACTGGCTTTTGTGAATAATCCTGTATTGGACATGTACTAAGTACTTAATTTCTTTTGTATAAGTCAGTGACAACCACAGATATAATTTAACTAGTTGACTGGTGGGAAAAAAAATCACCAGTCATTACAAGCTCATAAAAAAGGACAGTTATATAAGGAGTTCACTGATATGGGTGAACTTAATGTATCTGATAAAAACTCTCAAACTTGGCATATGTGATTGAGGTAGTTTTCTGAAAGTTGTTAGTAAACCTTAGAAGCATATTCTAGTACTAAGAGCCTAGTTTTAGTGGCATGTGCTTTCGTTTGTATAAAACAGCTTAGTAGGTATTAATAGAAGGGTGTGAAGTAGTTCCACAGATATTCACATTTATGTGTTATAAAATTATTTACTTTTCATGTAAATGTAAGCAAAACATGAGGTCATCCATCTCTGTAATATAAAGTTTTTGGTTTTGACTAGTGATGTGTATATCTAGCATTTTCATATCCTCAAAGAAATGCAAAGATCCCACTTTATTTTGTTTTTGAAGGGTTTTTTTGTTTATTTTTGAGAGAGAGAGAAATAGAGCACAAGTGGGGGAGGAGCAGAGAGAGAGGGAGACACAGAATCTGAAGCAGGCTTCAGGCTCTGAGCTGTCAGCACAGAGCCCAACATAGGGTTCGAACTCACGAACTGTGAGATTGTGACCTGAGCTGAAGTCAGACGTTTAACTGACTGAGTCACCTAGGCATCTACAGAGAGAAATCCATATTTGTAACCATTCTCCACTCTGAAATATGTTGTGCACATTTTGCTATAATGTTGAAGGCCTTTCAAGCAACAACTTAAATCTGTTCAATTCTATACTTCATAAGACTGTCGGAGTGACATTTTCATTTCTGATCAATTTAATCTGATTATCACTGACTTCTATTCATATTCTAAACTAATGAAAAGTGATCAATTATTTTTCAGTGATCCTTGCATAGCATTGTCAACACCTTTATATATGACTACATATAGTCAGTTGCAGATTATTTCTAAAGTAATAGAGCAGAGGAATAGCACATGTAAGAAATGACTGTGTAGTTAGAAAAATCTTTTTTTTTTAATGTTTATTTATTTTGAGAGAGAGAGAGCATGGGAGAGAGGCAGAGAGAAGGGAGAGAGAGAATCCCTAGAAGGCTCCATGCTGTCAATGCAGAGCCTGACGCAGGACTCAGTCTCACAAACCATGTGATTGTGATCTGAGCCTAAATCAAGAGTGTGATGCTTAACCAACTGAGCCACCCAGGAGCCCTTAGTTGGAAAACCCTTAAGGCAGGAATCATAATTCAGGTCCTAGCTTTATTGTTGTTATATGGAAGACAGAAAGTTTCCATCTGTTAAAGCATTTTGGATTGTTATCTAGGTTATTTAAAAAAATTTTTTTTAATGTTTTTATTTATTTTTGAAGGAGAGCGAGAGAGAGAGAGAGAGAGAGCGAGAGAGAGAGAGAGAGAGAGAGAGAGAGAGAGAGAGAGAGCATGAGCGGGGGAGGAGCAGAGAGAGAGAGGGAGACACAGAATTCGAAGCAGGCTCCAGGCTCTAAGCTGTCAGCACAGAACCTGACGCGGGGCTCGAACTCACAAACTGTGAGATCATGACCTGATCCGAAGTCGGACGCTGAACTGACTGAGCCACCCATGCACCCCTCTCTGGGTTATTTAATTTGGGTTAATTAATTCATTGCTTAAGCTTGATATAAATGAAGCCCAAGTCAGTGGTCTTGAATCATATATGATAGCTTCACACCAAGAAGAACTTTTAAAGTCGCAGATTACAAAAGAGGATATTCGATCAAGGAGACCTAAATTGGGGTGGATATGCTCAAGTCTGTCACTGTTAGTAGGAAAACAACACGAAGGAAATATCCTGCTGACCAAGATGTCAGTTGTGTCATCATCTTAAAGCTAACGTGATGGCTTGTTGACATAATCTGGAGCTGAAGTAAAGCCAGTCTTCATTACTGTGGCCAGTAGAGTTGGTTCCCAGAATTATAATAGACTTTTGCTTCCATGCAGGCTAATCAAGCAGACTTTCGGGTGGGGGGGGAAGCCTTTATTGAGAATGGTGGTGGATTAACATGTTATTAATTCTGAGCTATATTTGTATATACTTATATCTAGCCCTCCTTAAAGTTCATTTGCATAATGCTTTTGATCAGGATCCTTGTACAAATTATTTATATAGTACATATATGCTTAAATAAATGAAGTTTGGTATGATGAACTGCTTCACCTAACACAGTAATAGTTGCAATTAAAATTGTGTTCATGCTGTTAGTCAAACATTTGAGTAATTTGAAGTTTTATCTTATGATCCTGGCCTTCTCTTTTAAAAAAAATTTAAACTGAAATCCAAAAGTTCTCTGATTCTGAATATCATATAGTGAGTGGTCAATTAGATTATTGATCACAACTGTTTTTTTAAATAATGAAGTTTTTATGCCAGGAAATTAGAAAATAGAGATTTTAACTGTAAAATTATTCATATATTTCTACCCAATTTTAGCTTTGGCAAAATATGTTAATAGCATCTTTTTCATTCTTCCAATACTGAAAGTGATTTCTATTATTTTATTTATATTATTTCCCCCCAACAATACTAATATTGTGCTAAACAATTTTTGGGATGGATTTTCCATACATGACGTGCTTTGCAAGGAAACAGACATCTTAGAAATCAAATTATGGATGGACAGATAAAAATACTTATTTCTGTCTTGAATACAGTATAATGATTATAATTCTGTTACCCTGTAAATAAAAGGACAGGCTTAAAAATAGTTGTACCCTTTGCAGAATGCAAAAGATAGATGTGTATTCATAAGAGATGAGAGAAACATAATTCTTAACTTAGTATGTAAGGCTGTTTCCCTGAAGTTATCTTCCCAATAGGATAGTCTAACCTCGTGCTCTGAATAAATTTTAAAGAAAGTTTTTAGTGACTGATCAGTTTATATAAAAGGGAAACCCGCACACATATTAACTTGTATGAAAGCATCAGATACATAATTCACAGTATCTCCTTGAGTAAATTCTTTTCTCACAAACTAACAGTAGGCTCATTAAGTAGCTTTTTTCTTCCTACCCTTATATCCAGCACCCAACCCTCCAAATTCACACATGTAGAGAAAGTATTATTTACATTAGAATATTTAAAATGCCTGTAATGTAGTTTAAACCTTCCACAAATATCTTTGAGCGAGCAAGTAGTGTTCACATCTCCTACCACAATGAGAATGGGCTGCTTTAAATTTTCAAAGGGAATCTCTTCAGAGGTTTTAGAACATTGTGGGTAGGAACTTGCAGCAGGAGTAAAAAGTGGTCATAATATTGGGCCTCCTGTGATCCCTTCACCTTATATCTTCATTCCTTGGCCACAGGTTCCTTAAGGCACGGCAGAAACCACAGAAGTCACTATGTCAGGCAGGCAGTGCCATAAATGTTATAGAGCCTTCTTAGTGACTGCAATTCTAGCATGTAGATATGCTTCTGTTACTGCTACGAGCACAATTATGGGAGCCAGAAGATTTCTAGAGGCCTCTTTTTAGTGGGTTTATGGGTTCCTTCATTTTGGTGAATACAAATGGGGTAGAGCTAGACTTTTCATGCCTGCCAAAATCAAGTGGGAAACTCTGTAGGATGTTTTACTCGGTAAACCTGACGTAGTTCAGATTCAGATTTCATCTTCCATTCTCTCCTCACACAATTAACCGTGCCACTTTATGAGAACCTTTGCTGTTTGTTTTCTCATTCCTCCATTATCTTGCAAAATATATTCAGAGGTCTACGCCAGAGGTTTAAGCTTACTATGAATAATGCATCTGTAATATCCAAGGATGATGACAAAACTCACTGAGTATATGCTTGAAATGGTTTTGATTTAAATGACACCTATTTATTTACATCACTAGACAAAAACATCTCCCTTAAAATATTTAATATTAAATCTTTTAGCTTTTTCATAGCTTACTGAAGATTCTTTCAAGATTCCTTATTGCATGTGCATATACAGAAGGTACTAATATTTGAATGTCTTTTATGTGCTTTCTTCAAGGGTACTTTTATGTGGGCTGTTTGTTCTCAAAATCACCCAGTAAGCATACTTAGTATTAACCATAAATTTACAGATGAGGAACCCAAGGCCTAATGAAGTTAGATAATGTACCAAAAGTCCCATAACTAGCAAGTAGCTGGAGCCACAGTTTCAACGAAGTCAACTCCTCAGCTGGTGCTTTTTTTTCCCTTTCCCTTTTTTTTTTTTTTTTTTTTTGAGATAAAATTGACGTATAACATTTTATTAGTTTTAGGTGCACCCGAGCCTGTATTTTTTAACCACTCTATCACACTGGTTCTTGTTTAATGTATACATTTAACAAAATTATCTATTTCTATTTAAAGACTGATAAAGGCATGGGTTATATATTTTAAAGTAATTTGTTTCAGATTAATTTTATAACTTGCTCAGAAAAGTCCATGATGTTTCATTTTCTTTACCAGAGCTAAGTAAACTTCTGTATTTTACCTAGTTTCAGATGCCTTTGATGATAAGACACATCATTATTTTATATACTACCAAGAAAAAACATTGTAGATTAAACTGAATGTAACAGTTCTTTCAGACATCTGTTTAGACACAGATGTCACCACATCTATAACATTTTTGTACTTAGGTAATTAATATGTAGAATAAATGGCTTAAGATGTTCCTACGCTTTCATCATACTCAAAGTCCAGCTCTTCTGGTTCACTTTCTGACTACATGTCCACATTTTTCAACCCCTTTTGGGCTATCAGTAATGTTGGAGATAGAGTGTTTCTTTAAAAATTATGTCATTCTAACCTCTGAGAGTTTCTTCTAATCCACTCACTATTCATTAAAAACTCTAATACATAATCCATTTCAGTTCTAAACACTATGTTTTCTGGAATGTGATTTCCAGTTCAGTACAGGGACTCTTTTTAGGAGTTTATTTATTTATTTTTTAAATGTTTATTTATCTTGAGAAAGAGAGAGCGGGGGAGGGAGAGAACTCCAAGCTGGCTCCGTGCTGTCAATGCAGAGCCCAACATGAGGCTTGAACTCATGAACTGTGAGACCATAACCTGAGCTGATATCAAGAGTCAGATGCCTGCGACAGAGCCACTGAGACTGTTTATAAAATTTTATCAGCAAACATATCTTCATCTCTACCAGTAGCCATCAGTTTCTATTTTGTATGTTATCCAGATGTGGGAGGGTATGTGCAAAGATAATGGATTGTGGGGCACCTGGAGGGCTCAGTTGGTTGAGCATCCAACTTCAGCTCAAGTCATGATCTCGTGGTTTGTGGGTTTGAGCCCCACATCAGGCTAGCTGCTGATGGCAGGGCTCGCTTCAGATCCTCTGTCCCCCTTTCTCTCTGCCCCTTCCCTGCTTGCACTCTCTCTCTCAAAAATAAATAGAACATTAAAATTTTTTTTAAAAAGATGATGGATTGTAAGTTAGGAAGGAATCTGAGCTAGAAAGTAAGATTTGGGGGATTATCAAGGCATTAAATTGACAACAAGAGTCAGAAGAGGCCCCATTTAGAAGCAGGTGCCAATAGATGGATAAGGAACAGAACAGTGGGAACATCTGATAAGAGGACCCCAAGGACAAGGAAACCAATTACAGTAAGCTTTGAGAGACACCTTGGTAAGCATTCAGGCACATTGAGGTTTGCAGGTATATCTAGTAGAATAATACTTTAATTTACTAGATTATTTGCCTGGCAGAATCTGAAATCCTTACTCATAGAAGTCTTTTCCATAATAAATAATGTTTGTAAACAATGCAGAGTTACTCTCTTTTCTTCAAAGGGATACTTTCTTTCTGTAACAGGGTAACTTAAATTGTATTAAGAAACACAAATTTAGGGGCGCCTGGGTGGCGCAGTCGGTTAAACATCCGACTTCAGCCAGGTCACGATCTCGCGGTCCATGAGTTCGAGCCCCGCGTCGGGCTCTGGGCTGATGGCTCAGAGCCTGGAGCTGTTTCCGATTCTGTGTCTCCCTCTCTCTCTGCCCCTCCCCCGTTCATGCTCTGTCTCTCTCTGTCCCAAAAATAAAATAAACGTTGAAAAAAAATTTTTTTAAAAGAAACACACATTTAGACCCCAAACTGTTGAAGAAAGCATTAGTTTCTTTTTTTTTTTTAATTTTTTTTTTTTTATGTTTACTTATTTTTGAAAGAGAAACAGAGCATGAGCTGGGGAAGGGCAGAGAGAGAGGGAGACACAGAATCTGAAGCAGGCTCCAGGCTTCCGAGCTGTCAGCACAGAGCTGATGGGGGGATCAAACCCACGTGCAGTGAGATCATGATCTGAGTCGAAGTCAGATGCTTAACCTACTGAGCCACCCAAGCAGCCCTAAAGCATTAGTTTCTAAGTGGAACTTGCTTGGGGCAATAGGCCAGCATGAGAGCACCTAGTTCATGAAAGTGGCACACATGTACATTGAAGTCCAGGTTGTTTGTTTCTGAGCACACGGGTGTGCAGGAAGAGTAAGGAGACAAACCAACAGGCTGTCCTTAGGGCAGTATTGGGGGTGCTTGAGTCACTCTGTTACTTTCATAGTGAGGGAGTAACCTCAATATCGTTACTGACAATTGTGTCCAGATTTACCTATTGCAACCTATTTTTAAATCCCATTCTAAAAATTTATCTGGGGGCGACCTGGTGGCTCAGTCACTTAAGCATCTGACTCTTGATTTCAGCTCAGGTCATAATCTCATGGTTCATGAGATTAAGCCCTGTGTTGGGCTTAGGGCTGACAGCCTGGAGCCTGCTTGGGATTCTCTCTCTCTCTCTCTCTCTCTCTCTCTCTCTCTCACTCTCTCTCTCTCTCACTCTCTCTCTCTCTCACTCTCATCTCTCTCTCTTTATCTCTCTTTATCTCTCTCTTTATCTCTCTCTCTCTCTTTATCTCTCTCTCTCTCTGTCCCTCTCCCCCTCCCCAGCTCTCTGTCTCTCAAAATAAATAAGTACACATTAAAAAAAAAAAGCTTATCTGGATATTATTTATATTTCTACATAATTAGCATGCTTAAGAAGTATATGCATAGGGCTACCATTCTAGAGACTGATGGTGAATCTGCACCCTGGAGGCATGGGGGAGAAGCATCTTTCTTAAATTCTATAACTGACCATTCACATACAGGATTTACTTCATAGATTAAATAAGTGCATTGCTCATGCATTAGACTCTTATTTGTTAAATAGTCTATTAATTAGATAGTACTTTTTCTTCTAGACTTTACATAACTAATTTTAATGAAGTTTACCACTTTTTGTAGAATTTGACTTTAGTTCAAGGAAACTTGTAAAATTACAGTTTAAAGAGCTATTTAAATGATGTCTTGGGTGTGTTTTGAACTCCTTCATCTGACTTGTAGATCTGAAGCCAACAGGAAACCGGTTGTCCTTTTTGAAGGGAATTCTTACCAGTCACAGGAATAAAGAATTATTTTGCCCTTATTCCAGCAAACAGACATGAGATCATAGTGGTATTTCAATATCTCTTCTGACTCACTGGTGTCTCCAGCTAAACAATTTAGTGGTTTCTTTGTGAACAATTTACTTAATGTGGAACTATCAAAACTGTACCTGTAAAAAAGGACCAAATTAGCAGCCAAAGCTAGAGCCCTAACATTTTTTTTAAATAAGTATTCCTAAAATGTAAGATGCTAAGCTTAAAGTTTTGCTATCAGCATTAATCCCAAGGTATTCATTACTGCTAAATCTGTCTAATGGGTTACTACTAAATCCGTCTAATAGGGGAGGAATGGGCTGGCTTAAAGTTCTAAGAAAATAAACGTTATTTTTTCAAAATTTGAAAAGTATGCGAAGTATTTAAAATTATACATGAGGGCTGAGCACTTCTGAGGTAACTGAGATAGCTCATATGTAGGACTTCTTTCAGGATACTTTTTAGAATTTATTACACAAGTTGAAATTGTATAGGGTGTTCTAATATACTAGATGGTGAAGGGAATATATGAAAAAGCTATAAAGAGAAAACAGGGCAGATGGACAAAAATGAAAAACATATTTCCTAAATTGTGTTTCACACTGTGCTCTAGAAAGATAGATTACTGAAGAAGTGGCTCATAAAATGGAGGAAGCAAAAGCAAGAATGTTTGGAAAGATTCAGATTTACCAACAAAGTTAAAATTTTGGTTGATATTGCAAAATAGACTTAAAAACACATACTTACTTTGGAACCAAGTGTAAGACAATGCAGAAAGTATATTGAACTGCTCTCTCCTCTAGTAGTCACTTAAAGATTATTAGGTCTCATATTGTTATGGTTTAATGTATTCTCGTGCAATATGCTTCAATGTATTTGGTATGACCATTTTCTTCAACATTTACCTCGTTATTTAAACAAAATCAGCAGAACTTTGGGGCTCTGCAAAGAAGAAAAAGGTAAATGGGAGTCCATTGGACAGCTTATCTGTGGCCAGATCTCACTACTTAATATACTAGAGGCACAAGACATATTTAGGGAAATGAAGTAGAAAAGTTTTATAGCATATTGAAACTTAGTACCTTCACCTTTTTCTATCCTGATCCAAAGGCTTTGTTTCGGTGTCTTACTGCCCAACACCAGTGTTAATTATGCCTCATCTATGTCCTATTCCTTTCCTATGTATATCCCTGCCTCTATAATCCTACTTCTCCTATCTACTTCTTATCACCATCTACAGATGCCCACTCACCTCCTTCCTTTTTATTTTTGATTCTTTTATTATGTGTTTCCTGCCCACCCAGTCTCCTCCCATGCCAACAAATACAGACATTGGAGCTGCTTCGAGAACATTCTACCAGTTTCAGACCCTTCCAGCTCTTACTGTTTGTAATCCTACAGTCACAGAAAGTGTATTTAAGAGTGCTTAGAAAGCTTTTTACTTTTCTTTTGGTAATGTGATAATTTTTTAATGGAAGTATAATTTATATATAGTAAAATTTACCCTTTCTGCTCTGCAATTTTAATCACTTCTGACACATTTGTATAGTTGTGTAGGCACCAACACAAAGTCAAGTTCTATAACCCCCAGATTTCTCTCCTCCTCTTTGGTATAGTCAACTTCTATCCGTGCCCCCCAGCCACTGGCAACCAAAGATCTCTTTTCTGTCCCTATAGTGTCTTTTCCCTAATGTCATATAAATGGAAATCATACAATATGTTGCCTTTTTTTCCCTTTTAAAAAATTATGGTAAAATATATATAGCATAAAATTTATCGTCATAACCATTTTTATGTGTACAGTTCAATAGTGTAAAGTATATTCACATTGTTGCAGAATCAATCTATAGATTTTTTTTTTCATCTTGCAAAACTAAAGCTCTGTACCAATTAAACAGCAACTATCCATTCCTTTCTTCCCTCCAGCACCTGGCAACCACCCTTCTACTTTCTGTCTCTGAATTTGACTACTCTAGGTAACTTTTTAAGTGGAAGTGTATAATATTTGTCTTTTTGTGACTGGCTTAGTTCACTTAGCATAATATCCTCAAGGTTCATCCATGTTGTAGCATGTGCCACAATGTTTTTCTGTTTTAAGGCTTAAAAATTCTCCATTGCATGTATATCACATTTTGTTTATCCATCTGCCACTGGACACTTGGGTTGCTTCTATCTTTGACTGTTGTGAATAATGCTACTGTGAGCATTGTTTTGCAAATATCTTTTAAATATATGCTGAGAAGTAGAATTACTAGATCACATGGTAATTACATCCCTAATTTTTTGAGGAACTGCCATACTGTTTTTCACAGCAGCTGCACCATTTTATATTCTCACCAACAGTGTACAAGGGTTCCAATTTCTCTGAATCCTCACCAACGTTTGTTTTTTGTTTTTTTTTTTTAAAGTAGTCATCTTAATGGATATGAAATGATGTCTCATCATGGTTTTGATGTGCGTTTCTCTAATGACTAGTGATGTTGAGCATCTTTTCAAGCTCTTATTGGCCACTTGGATATCTTTGGAGAAACATCTCTTCAAGTCCTTTGCCCATTTTCTAATCAGATTATTTGGGTTTTGTTGTTGAATTGTACAAGTTCTTTATATATTCTACATATTAACTCTGTGATTTGGAAATATTTTTTCCTATTATGTAGGTTGTCTTTTCATTCTGCTAATTGTATCTTGATGCCCAAAAGGTTTTTTTGGTTTGTTTTTTTAATGTTTATTTTTGAGAGAGAGAGAGAGGGAGAAAGTGGGGGAGGAGCAGAGAGAGAGAGGGGGGACAGGGGATCTGAAGCTGGCTCTGTGCTGACAGCAGAGAACCCAATGTGGGATTCGAATTCATGAATCATGAGATCATGATCTGAGCTGAAGTTGAACCCCCAACCAACTGAGCCACCCAGGTGTTCCTGATGCACAAAAGTTTAAAATTTTGCCATGGTCCAAATTTATCTTTTTTTAATTGCCTGTGCTTTTTATGTTATATCCAAGAAATCATTGCAAGTCCTTTGTCCTGGAGCTTTTCCCCTATGTTTTCTTTTTAAGAGATTTATAGTTTAACTCTTACACTTAGGTCACTCATCCATTTTTAGTTAAGTTTCATATACGGCATAAGACAGAGACCTAGCTGCTTTTGCATGTGGGTATTCAGTTTTCCCAGTATCATTTGTTGGAAAGACCATCCTTTCCACATTGAATGATCATGGCAATCATATATGTGAAACCCAATTGACCATATATGTGAGGCTTTATTTCTGGCCTCTATGTTCTATTCCATTGGTTTATATGTCTGTCTTTACGTCAGTACACACTGTTTTGATTATTGTAGTTTTGTATAAGTTTTGAAATCAGGAAATGTGAGCTCCAACTGTGTTCTTTTTTTTTTTTTTTTTTAAGATTGTTTTGCAATTTGGAGTCCTCTGAAATGCCATGTGAATTTTAGGATGAATTTTTCTATTTCTCAAATTACATTGTTGGGATTTTGATGGGATTACGTTGAATCTGTAGATCACTTGGGGTAGTATGGACATCTTCACAGTATTAAGTCTTCCAGTCTATGTACATGGAATGTTTTCCTGTTCATTTGTGTCTTCTTTGATTTCTTTCAGTGACCTTTTTAAAAAAAAATTGTTTTTTAATATTTATTTATTTTAGAGGGAGAGAGACACACACACAGAGTACAAGTGGGGTAGGGGCAAAGAGAGGGAGACACAGAATCTGAAGCAGGCTCCAGGCTCTGAGCTGTCACCACAGAGCCCGACACGGGGCTTGAACTCTCGGACCGCAAGGTTGTGACCTGAGCCAAAGTCGGACACTTAACCAACTGAACCACCCAGGCGCCCCACTTCCAGTGACTTTTTATAGTTTTAAGTGTACAAGTTTTTTATCCCCTTGTTTAAGTTCATTACTAAGTATTTTATAAGCATTTTATTCTGTTGGATGCTATTATAAATGGAATTGTTTTATTAATTTCCTTTTCTGATTATTTGTTGTGTATTAGAATTACAACTGGTTTTGTGTACCGATGCAACTTTGCTGAACTCATTTATTAACAGCCTGTTTGTGAAATCTTTAGGGTTTTCAACATAGAAATTATGTCTCCCGCAAACAGATAATTCTACTTCTTTCTTTCCAATTTAGACACATGTCATTCATTTTTGTGCCTCCTTGTGCTAGCTAGGACTTCCAGTACCATGTTGAATTTAGAGTGGTGAAAGTGAGCATCCTTGTCTGGTTTCTGATCTCAGAGGAAAAGGTTTCAGCTTTCACTTTTGACTCTGATGTTAGCTGTGTGATTTTCCTACATGGCTTTTATTATATTGGGTAGTTTCCTTCTATTCCTCATTTATTGGCTATTTTTATAATAAAAGGGTATTGAATTTTGTCAAATGGTTTTTCTACATCATTTGAGATGATCATGTGTTTTTTTTATTCTATTAATGTGGTATATTACATTGATTTTTGTATGTTAAACTTTCCTTGCATCCCAGAGTCTCTTCATTTTTTTTTTTTAAATTGGGTCTCTCAAAGAGAAGTTTGTAATTGTTATGAAATACCTTTTATCAATTTTTAATGGATCACACTTTTGGTGCTCTATCTAAGAAACTTTTGCCTAACCCATGTTGACAAGGATTTCTTCTTTTGTCGTCTCTTCTTGAAGGTTTATATTTTATAACAATTTTATATTTTCAGTTCATTTTTATATAGGATAGGAGATAGGACTCAAGATTTTCTTCTGTGTGTGTGTGTGTGTGTGTGTGTGTGTGTGTGCGCGCGCGCGCGCGTGTGTGTGTGTGTGTGTGTGTGTGGTTATCTAGCTGTTTTGGCACTATTTGTTTAAAAGGCTGTTGATTCTCCTTTGAATTGCCTTGGGATTTTTTTTATATAATCTTCGTTTAATTTTTTAATATTTTTTAATACTTATTTTTGAGAGAGAGACCAAATGTGAGCAAGCAGAGGGGAAGAGAGAGAGAGAGAGGGGGCGGGGGCCAGAGAAAGACATAGAATCCAAAGCAGGCTCCAGGCTCCAGGCTCCAAGCTGTCAGCACAGAGCCTGATGTACGGCTTGAACTCACGAACTGTGAGATCATGACCTGAGCCGAAGTCAGATGCTTAACTGACTAAGCCACCAGATGCCTCTATAATAATCTTCATTTTAATCATGTCCAGATATTTTCATTTTTTTGTGAGGATCCAAGTTCCTGTCTAAAAAACTTCCTTTATATTTCCTGTAGTATGTTATCTGCTGGTAAGGAATTCCTTTAGCTTTTGTTATTTCACCTTCATTTAGAAAAGTATCATCCCTGTGTGTAGAATTCTGGGTTGACAATTGTTTTCTTTTGGCACTATCACACTGTTCTCTTATGGACTGCTTAGTTTGTGATGAGAAACTACTATAATTGTTACCTTTGTTCTGTGTATATGTTTTTGAGTTTTTTGGGTTTGTAGTTAAATGCCCTTTATAGTTTTTTGAAAATTGTCAGCCTTCGTCTCTTCACATATTTTTTCTGCTTTCTTCTCTTTTCTTTCTGGGATGCCAGTTACACATTTGTTAGAAAGTTTGATATTGTCCCCATGTCTTAGATACTCTGGTGGGGTTTTTTGTTTATTTTTTTCTCTCTGTGTTCAGCTTGGCCAATTTTGATTGGTCAATTGATACTTCTAGATTACAGGGGTGCCTGGGTGGCTCAGTCAGTTGAGCGACCAACTTCATTCAGCTCAGGTCATGATCTCACAGTTGGTGGGTTCGGGCCCCACGGTGGGCTCTGTGCTAACAGCTCAGACCCTGGAGCCTTCTTTGGATTCTGTGTCTCCCTCTTTGTGCCCCTCCCCCGTGCACTTGCACACAGGCCCATTCTCTCTCTCTCTGTCAAAAATGAATAAAATTTTTTTTTAAATTTCTAGATTACACAAAACAAGGCATTTGGTCAGGAATACTAACCTTTTCCTGAACAGGTCCTTTGTAAATACTCCAAGTCCCAGATCTGAATTTTATACATAAAATCTCCTATATTTTGTATGCTTGATCAATTGATTTAAAACAGAAATCAAGAAACTGTAGGTTCTACTAATTAAAGCTGGCGTGAAATCCCGTCCCTAATGTGAGATTCAAAATAATTATATTTAAGAATTTTCTTAGTATTGAAAACTTAATTAAGATTTAATTGTTGTAACATTTACTATTCATTATATTCACCAACTTAATCCTAGGTGGGTTTTGTACTTAGCTCATAAGTTCATACCTTTACTTTTTCATTTAGATAGTCAAGTGTTTACCTAAACACAAGCACCGAGCTGTGCTGGGAACTGGAAGGTTCGGTGGTGTAGCTAGAAAATACTTGTTGGAGAAGACCTGAATCCCTGAAAGAGAAGAATGCATTCTTATAGATTGATGCTGAATATGGAAAGTTTTGGGCAAAAATTCATAGAGAGGAAAATTAAAGTCTAATTGGGAGGAAGAAACTGTCACAGGAAAGCCAGCTGACTAGAACAGGAGCTATAACCCATGGCTTCGATCCAGGAAATAGATTGGTACCACCAAGCAATTAACTCTGATTGAGTGTCCCACAATTTTAACTCAATTCTTAGACTGCCTGGAGGGAGCATCAGATCCCACATATAAAGGGCTCAGTCCCATAAGATTGCTTCTTCTTCAGATGCCAGGTTGCAAGTCCAGGTTGTTACCTGTGTTTTTGATTCACTGGCTATAAATTAGAGATAGCTACAACCCCCTACCTAGTTCAGTTAATTTGCTAGAGTAGTTCACAGAACTCAAGAAACTGGCTTTGCTTACTCGATTACCAGTTTATTACAAAGGATATTAAAGGATGTGAATGAACAGCCAGATGAAATAATACATACAGCAAGATCCTAACAACTGGAACTTTTTCCCCTGTGGAGTTTGGGGCCTAGCACTTGAATGCTTTCTGGGTCACCAACATGGCAGCTCTTCTGGGTTTTTATGGAGGGTTCATTCCATAGACATGATTGATAAACTCTTTGGCCATTGGTGACTGTTTCACTTTCAGCCCCTCTCTCTCTCCCTGGAGGTCAGAGGGTGGGAGTGAAAGTTTTAACCCTGTAATCAAGGTGGGTTCTTCCTGCCACCAGCCCTCATATCTTTAGGAGGTTTCTTTTTTTTTTAAATTTTTTTTTTTTTTCAACATTTATTTATTTTTGGGACAGAGAGAGAGACACAGCATGAACGGGGGAGGGGCAGAGAGAGAGGGAGACACAGATACAGAAACAGGCTCCAGGCTCTGAGCCATCAGCCCAGAGCCCGACGCGGGGCTCGAACTCACGGACCGCAAGATCGTGACCTGGCTGAAGTCGGACGCTTAACCGACTGCGCCACCCAGGCACCCCTCTTTAGGAGGTTTCTAAAAGTCACCTCATTAACATAAACTTAATTGTGGTTGAAAGGGGCTTGTTGCGAATAACAAGACATCCGTTTCACTTTTATGGCTCTAAAGTGATTTCTGGGGCTGCAGACAAAAGACCAAATATAACAAAAGATGCCCCAGGAGTTTTACATTTGCATATATCTAGTGTTTAAATTAGTTCAGTAAGATTTTAGTTAGCAGATTAAAAGGTCTGTTTAAATAAAACTTTATAGGGAAAAAATGGTAGGTGGTTTTGAAAAAATCTGTAATTAAGTGAGAACAGGTGCATGCTTTACTCAGAAAACCTGAATTTGGAACATCATTTCACAAAAGACCGAATAGAAAAGAGTTTTCTTTTCAAGGCTACAAGTGGGCTGTTAAATTAATAGCTTAGCTTATTGTTTGATTTTTATTCATTCATGTTTTGAGGAAATTTCAGTAAACTTTAGAAAATTTTAAAAGCTTTTTATTTGAAACTAATTTTAGACTTACAGAAAACTTACAGAAACTATGTGGAGAATCTCCATGTACCCCTCACCCAACTTCTCTTAATGGTAGCATCTCACACAACCATAATAATTACCAAATTAATATAGACACGGTACTACCAACTAAACTGCAGACCTCTTTTTACAATTGTCCTTTTCTGTTCTAGGAACCTATCCATGATCACACTTTGCATTTAATTATTTCTTCTTAATCTCCACCATTCTTTTTCTCAGTCTTTTGATACTTTTGAAGAATACCAACCAGTTATTTTGTAGACAGCCCCTCAGTTTGGGTTTATGATGTTTGCTCATGATTAGAATAAGGTTATGCATTTTTGACAAGAATACCGCAGAAATTATCTTGTATCTTTCCCTATGCATCATATGAGAGGGTTCATGATGCTGATACATTTTATTACTGGTGATGAGCTTTAGAAATTCTTGATGATAGATGCTATGATTTCTTTTATATAATACATATTAAAATTATTATTAAGGGGGCGCCTGGGTGGCTCAGTTGGTTAAGCATCCAACTTTCAGTTCACTGCATGATCATGCAGTTTGTGAGTTCAAGCCCCGCATTGGGCTCTGTGCTGACAGCTCAGAGCCTGGAGCCTGCTTCAGATTCCTTGTCTCCCTCTCTCTCTCTGCCCCTTCCCCTCTCGTGCTGTGTCTCTCTTACTCTCAAAAATAAATAATAAGACATTTAAATTTTTTTAAATTATTATTAAAAATACCAGTCCATCAAAGCATTTGCTTTGTAATGCAGATAATTTACCAAAAACCAAAATGCAGATTAGGGAAAGCTGTTATCATCACTAGTTAATTAATGGTATGAGGTCTGTAGAATTCCACTAAAAAAGGTAAATTGTTCAATGATAAGAAAAAAACACCTTTTTCTTTCAAATGAGGCAATTCTTTCTTCATTGGACAGTTAACAAAGGAATTATCAAAAGAAGAATCTTCCCGAGTAATAGAATTGTTTTTGTAGTAGAAAAATTGTCTTGGTTGAAGCAATTAACTTTGGATAACTTATCAAGTAGAACAATAAATGAGGAAATAGGTGATTGCTTTTAGGTTTTTTTGTTCTATGTGTAACACTGGAATTCTATCAAATTAAGTCATTAAGACCAGTTTCTGGGGTGTACCCTATCATCATATCCGAAATAAATTTATTGCAACAAATTTTTTGTATTTTGGGCATTTCAAAATTATGAATAGCATGAAATAAATCAATAATAATTTCAGAGGAAATACTACATTACATGTCCCATACCTTATTGACATTGAATCATCCTCATATGTTTCAGAAAGGAATGAAATTGTGCTTCAGGCTTTGATGCACTTAAAAAAATACAGTGTATTTTAAAATACAGGGTATTTTAAAAAGACAGTATGGAGGCTCCTTAAAAATTAAAAATGGAGATACCATATGATCCTTCTGGGTCTTTACCCAAAGAAAATTCTAATTCTAAAAGATATATGCACCCTTAGGTTTATTGCACATTATTTACAATAGCCTAGATATGGAACACCCCAAGGTCCACCAATAGATGAATGGATAATGGATGAAGAAAATATGGTGTGTATATATATATATATATATACAAAATGGAATCTTCCTTACCATAAAAAAGAATGAAATCTTGCCACTTGCCACAACATGTTTGGACCTAGAAAGTATTTTGCTATAAAATAAGCCAGAGAAAGAATACCATATAATTTAACTTATATGTGGAATTTAAAAAACAAAACAAACTTGGGACGCCCGGGTGGCTCAGTTAAGCATCCGACTCTTTGTTTCTGCTTAGGTCATGATCTCACATTTCATGAGTTCCAGCCCCACTCTGCACTGTCAGTGCAGAGCTTCGGATTCATTCTCCCCTCTTTCCACCCCTACCCCATTCATGCTCTCCCACTCTCTCAAAATAAATAAACTTAATTTAAGAAATCAAAAAACAAACAAAAATAGACTCATAAGTACAGACAACAAACTGGTGGCTGCCAGAGAAAAGGGGAGTGAGGGGAAGTAGGTGATCAAGGGGATTAAGAGGTACAAACTTGTAGTTATAAAGTAAATAACAGGGATGAAAAGTACAGAGTAGGAAATATAGTAAATAATGTAATAATAGCTTTGTATAGTGACACACAGTAACTGTATTTACCATGGTGAATATTTTGTGATAGATATAATCATCAAATCACTATGTTATACACCAGAAACTAATATTGTATGTCAAAACTGTGTTTTTATGAAATAAAATTTTTAATGCTATCTCCCTCAAATATACAGTAGATTATTAGGTTTTGCTGATAGGTATATCTATATATACCTATATAGATAGATATAGTGTTTATTCCTCAAAAGAGAATGAGTAGAAACTCTCCTGTAGATATCTGTTACCTGTCGTAATGAAAGTGGGAACTAGCTCACATTAAGCTTTCTTCACTTGCTAGGTTTTCTTCACTAGGAACATTTCATTGAAATAGTTGTTTTTATACTTTTTGGATTATCTTTGAAGCATCCATGAACTATAAAACTAATAGAACTGAGTCCTGCTGTCCCTTCAAAGTAACAATATTCAATGTAATTGATAGCATTTTCTTTTATTTTAGTTCAGCAATCAGCAAACATTGGGAGGCTGAACTGGCTACCCTCAAAGGAAATAATGCCAAACTCACTGCAGCCCTGTTGGAGTCCACTGCCAATGTGAAACAATGGAAACAGCAACTAGCTGCGTATCAAGAGGAAGCAGAACGTCTGCACAAGCGAGTAAGTTCAGAGCTGCTGCCATCCATAGGGATTTATGGCTAACAGACTTCACTGCGCAGCAGAGACTTACATGTAGTAGACTCAGTTCAAGGACATCTTTTGGAGATAATCGTTGGTTGTCAGAACATATAGATAGATGGTAGTATAAGTGGGTTTATTTAGTTAAGAAAAATATTTTCTATTCTGTCATTATCTGTGAAAATCTTGGTAAGTTATGTCTTTCTTTCTGCTCAGTAATCTCATCTGTAAAATAGAAATAATAATTGATACTGTGTAGAATTCCTGTGAAAATTAATTGCGAAAGTGAATTGACATTTAGTTGCACTGAGTTAATGATAGATGCTTTTATTATTTTATTTTTATTTTTTTAAAAAGGAACAGGAGTGCCTGGGTGGCTCAGTTGGTTAAGCGTCCAACTTCAGCGCTGGTCATGATCTCACAGTTTGTGAGTTTGAGCCCTGCGTGGGGCTCTGTGCTGACAGGCCTGAAGCCCGATTCAGATTTGTGCCTCCCTCTCTCTCCACCCCTTCCCCACTCATGCTCTGTCTCTCTCTCACTCTCTCAAAAATAAATAAAAACATTAAAAAAATATTTTTTTTAAAGAGCAACTTAAAATATACAGGTAGGAAACGCTTTATAAAAGTTGGGAGGTGCCTGGGTGACTCATTTGGTTAAGAGGCCAACTTTAGCTCAGGTTATGTTCTCATGGTTCATGAGTTCGAGCCCCGCATCAGGTTGTCTACTGACAGCACAGAGCCTACTTCAGATCCTCTGTCCCCCTGTCCCCCACTCATGCTCACTCGATCTCTCTCTCTCTCGATCTGTTTCTCTCTCAAAAATAAACATGAAAAAAAATTTTAAGAAAAAATAGTCGGTTACACAGGTTTCCCCCACTATCCAAAAATAAAGCATTGCTGTGAAACCTTTCCTAAGCTCAAGTGGCATAAAGCAAAGAGTATCCCCTACTTTAAAGTTCACATCATATCACTTCACTTTTACAAAAGACCTACATTAGTATCTGTTTTTGCTACTTGACAGAAATCTGAAGATGATTTTCAGTTTTACCAAAAAACACCATTACCATACTAATCTAGGTCTTTCATAAAAGTGAAGTGGCATAAATGCAAGCTCTCAGAAAGTGGGGGAGCACCTGCATTTGAAATTCATATAGAAAAAGAAAATCAGAAACCCCAGTATAAGTAATATCAGAAGCCCAAACAATTACTTGTGAAGAATTTTTTTTGTGCTCAAAGCATTTACATTTACCCAACAGGAAGCAGATGCCACTAATTTCCTTTTTTAGAAAGGATGCCAAACAAGTGAACTTCATAGACAATAGAAAATTGTCTCACTACCAGAGCACAATTTAAGGAATGTAATAGGACCAGAATGACAAGGGAAATAATATAGAAATGGAATAGACACAGGGAGGAAGAGTAAGAAACCTGAATAAATATCATCCTATTATATGTATAAAGGTTAACTTAAGAGGAAGAAGAAGAAGGTTGTTTAATGAGTATAGAATTTCCATTTAGCAAGATGAAAAAGTTCTAGAGATATTTTTCACAATGGTCTGAGTATACTTGTACACTTAAAAATGGTAAAGATGATAAATTTAATTATGTGTTCTTTACCACAATAAAAAAAATTAACTCACAACAGTTAACTCATGAGCCAATAAATATTCATTGAAAAACTATCATATCTCCTTATTGAGTAATCCTTGCCCTTAAGGAATTTTTGTTGTAAATAATTAATTGAATTTTAAAGATTTAAGAAATGAAATCTTTCTGTTCGCGTTTATAATTTTCAGTGCTCTTCCTTCCTTTTTATAGATTTGATTTCCATCAAGGTATCCTTTCCCATTGGCCTGAATTAACTTTGCAATTTTGGCCAGGTATAAGGACAGCTTTTTGACTTAACTACAGGTTGCGTTTTCCTATTTCTTCACATGTGTAGTCATTTTCAGTTGTGTGTTAGACATTAAAAATTAGATGCTATGCTGCCTATAGATGCTCTCATCTTATTCTGAATGATGTTTTTTATTTGAGCAAGCAGTTAAATGACTTACAGATTTCCTCGAATTTGTGAAGGTGTGGACTTACGCTTCATTATTAGAGTTGTTTTATTTTAATTTTGCCCTTAACCCTCTGGAGAATCCCCTAGTCCTGAGAAATCTTTATTTCTAAGGCGTAACCCTTCGGATGCTTCAGTGGAAAGCTTGAGGTGATAACCAATGTCCTCTAATTTGGTGGGACTCAAACTTCAAACTGTTTTCTCTATGGTGAGCATGAGCACTACCACCTTAGCTCTTTCAGACTTCCAGCTCCCCATACCCCACCATGCTGGACTCCTTGGATTCTTACCTGTGCATGTTTAGTTCAAGGGTTGACCAAAGACTTGGAAAAAATCTCTATGCTTATTTGGGGCTTTCTTCATACAGTTCCCTCAATTTCTAGCTGTTTCAGCTGTTCTAAGGAGTCCCCAAATCATCAGGCTCCTCAGGCTATCTTTTAGTCTTTTGCTCTATTTGGTCACTAACCAGGGCATTCAAGCAGTTGAATTTTACATTTCGTTCATGATTTGCCATTGTTATGTATGGGAAAGTTTTTTTAATAAAAACAACTCCATCATTATGAGAACTGGAATTCCCCGTAAGGAATTTATTATCTAATTGAACAAAGAAAACTAATAAACATTGAAGAATAAGGAAATAATTCCCAAGATTTTCAATACATTTCATTTTGTGGACCACAGGACAGGAGAGCCTTGACAGATTGAGTAGATAGGAATGGCTTTCTGGTGAAAGTGCTTGCTGAGCTGAGAGTAGAGGGTTTGATGAAGTCTGAATGGCCTCAGAGGTAAGAGAGGACATTCATATCCAGCAAGATGGGTACGAGAGTTGTTTATTCTTTCTTAAAGTTTTATTTATTTATTTTGAGAGAGAGTATGCACAAGCCAGGGAGGGGCAGAGAGGGAGAGAGAAGGAATCCCAAGTAGGCTTCTTGTTGTTAGCACAGAGTCTGGCACAGAGCTTGATCTCATGAACCATGAGACCATGACCTGAGCTGAAATCAAGAGTAGGATACTTAACCGACTGAACCACCCAGGCACCCTGAGAGTGGTTTGTTCTTAGGACAAGGAGACTTGCTTGCTTTTAGTTGGAAAAGTGATATATCACATACCGTGAGTGTCTTGGATGATGAGGATAGTTAAGTAGTTTAGGACTGGTATATGCAAGACCTGAGGGTTAAGATTTGACGTAAAAAAAAAAAAAAAAAAGAGCCTTTGAAAGGCTTTGAATGGGGGAGTTAAACATCACAGATGAATGTTAGTTTGCAGAAGAGGTAAAAATAGATTACAGTTAAGTCTTCTGGCAAGCTATTGCTGTTCTTTCGGCCTGGATGATAAGGGTCTGCACAAGGCTATTAGTACATGAATAGAAAGGACAAAAGTGTTAAGAAAGGTAGAGTGACATTTGTGGAGTGTCATTAGATACTTGGAAAATGTGAAAGAGAAGGATTTGCTATGTTTCTTTAGCAGTCTAGAATTCACTGCAGTCTAGTCACCCAAAATGTATGAGCTCCCGATGTATGTAAAGAGCTGTGATTGGAGGTATATGTATGTTTTTATGTTGACTTCTGTCTCTTTTGACTGTCAAATCCAACAGTGTTGTTGGACAGGATAACTTTTAGGGACTCTGCCCTTCTCTGTTCTCTCAGAAAATACCAAGTGCTTATTAAAAATTAGTTAGCTCTTTGGGCCCTCAGTACATTGTTATTGACTAAAAAATGTTATCTTTTGCCACAGAGACACTATTGATATGAAGTCATTCTAGTAATAGAATGATTTAAGTTGTATTTTTAAGCATATCTTTTCTTCCAGATTCTCTTAACATTTTGGAAATGTATTTGAAAAATTTCTCACTTCTGCAAGGCCAGTTTTCAGAAGCCATGTTTAATTTGAAAGCTACAGATGGAAGGCAGATGGCTATATCTGATTTTGAATATGTTTTCATAGGAAATTTTTAAAGAAAACTTCATTATAGGGATTCTCTGCTATCATTAATCATTTAATTTTAAGTTTTCCTGATTTTGCCCATGACCAAGCCATATAAATAATTATTTCCCTAGTCTTTTTTCCTTGTCCTAGATTCGTGTCTTTAAAGAATCTATTCATTCTACAATAAGTGTCTTAATATTTCTCAAAATTGATTTTCATATGTTGCTTCAGAATTCATGTTTTAACTATCAGGAGTTACTATATTTTCAGCAAGAAATCCTTTGAAGTAGTCATATGACTTACCTGTGTTCTCCTTTCATTCTAGGTGACTGAGCTTGAATGTGTTAGTAGCCAAGCAAATGCAGTGCATACCCATAAGACAGAATTAAATCAGACAATACAAGAACTAGAAGAGACGCTGAAAGTGAAGGAAGAGGTATTTGCTACTTTTTACTCATCTGTAATCTGGCTAACATATGTATACAAAATATTTGAGCTTATGTCAGATTTGCAGGTACTTTATGGAGTAAAGTAAGGTTGTGGGAAGCTGTTTAGGGGTGTGAAATGTTTTTTTTTTTTGATTAATATTAAGCTTGTTCATATTTTCTCCTTCCTTATTTCTGCTGTTATGAACAATGATGAGGCAGTCAGACTGAGATGCTGCCTCTTGCCTTCTGTATGAGAGTTGCATTCATAAAATCAACAGAAAACCAGGAGAGGTTAAATGAATTTTATACGCTGTTGCTTTCTCTGGTTTCTGGTCAGAAGATTTAACATCCCAGGAAAGAATTATATCCACAACCATAACATATTCTGATGGTTGTTTCTAAGCAGTGCTGTCTCAAAGCCCGCAAGTGTACTTGTTGTTTAAGATTATCATGTAGTAGCCACCATACCCATAAAGACAAATCACCCCTCTAAAATTTAGTCAGTATAAAGGAATTTTTTTTAATTATTTTTTTCCAGGGACTGGAACAATGATTTCAGGAAAAAATAAGACTTTCTCTTTCCTTGATTTAGTTTAAATATTGTTGCTAAAGACCTTGCTGTACTTTTTCTAGGAAATAGAAAGATTAAAACAAGAAATTGATAATGCCAGAGAATTACAAGAACAGAGAGACTCTTTGACTCAGAAACTCCAGGTGAGCTGTAATGACGTTTTGATTCATTTCTGCACAGCAAGGCATCACTCATTCTTTCACATAGTAATGACTTTTTTCTCTGAAATTTCATTTCGTAGGTTCTCAGTCCTTGTTCTTTTCCAGGACTTCTCATTCGGGCCTAATCTTTGATTTGTCAAAAATTACCTGATACCTTTATCTAGGTAGCATATGATCATCATAGATGGTCATTTATAAATTGTCTTCAGTAAATTATTTTAGAAATTTCTACTTTGTAACATAAAAAAATACCCTGAATTTAAAGAGAATTTCTCAAATGGATTTCATTCACTTGAGGAGTTCTCATTTTTTTTTAACACTGAACTACTTAGCATGAATTACAAAAGTAGTTGTGCCCTAATGGAAATCAAGTTAGTACTGTTTTTCTTCCTTTATACGAATTAATTTTACTCACTTTTTTTTGCATAAGTAATATGTTTCTTGGCTCTCATTTACATATGTATATCCTGTGTCAGTGGTTAGGGAAGAATTTTAGAATTCATTATCAAAGTGCCCTGGCACCTCAGGTACTTTTACACCCCAGTGGTTAGCTGCCTCTATAAAGAGAGGTTAGGGCCACTTTAGAGTTGGGAGTAGAAATAAATGTATGTACAGAGTGAGGAATTTGGGCTGAGTGATGATGAGTGGGACCTGAAAGCCCAGTATTAAAAGGAGTACCATAATTATAATGAGAATGTCCAGCATTAATTGAGTGCTCACTTGCACCAGACACTGTGTTAAGCACTTTACTTATATTGTGCATTTATTCCATGCAACAGTCACAGGAGGAAACTGAGGCTTGTATAGGTTAACTTGTCCAATCTCTCTTTAAGTAGGCAAAGTTCTTTGACAGTGGAAATGGGTTCTTTATAGAGCATCAACTATTTCCCTCTCTCTCTCCCTTCATTTGACTTTCAGCAGTCTGAGAAAAAGGAGTTGGTTTGTTTTGGTTAGCCCTATTAAATGTTGTTCCTACATTTTAATGATCTGTGTAAATTAGTGGTTGTCAACTGGGGGCAGTTTTGTGCTGCAGGGGACGTTTAACAATGTATGGAGACAGTTTTGATTTTCACAACTAGGACTGTACTATTGACATCTAGTAGGTGGAAGTCAAGGATGCTGCTAAACATCCAATTATCTGGCCCAAAATGTCAATAGTGTCAAGGTTGAGAAAGCCTGGTGTAGAACTAAAAGATGAAGCATGTAATCAGGGCTAGAGGAGGTGGAAGAAATCAGTGTGGCTTTGCCATTTGTTCGTTTGTTTCGGGCTGTCATTGTCTGAGTACTTGCTATGCTTCAGGCATTTTGCTAAGCACTTGTATACCATCGCTCTAATTCTCAACTAATTCTCACACTAACAAATGTGGTAACCCCATTTTCAAAGAGAAGGCAGCAGTTCGGAGGTGTTAACAAGTTTACAAGACACTGAGCTAGAAAGGCCTGAATTTGTTTTGATTCCAAAGTCTCTGTTCTTTCTGTATTAGCACCACACTGCTCCAGGCAGTCAAGTGGCCAAGACATTCCTGACAGTTCTTTAAAAACATTTTTCCAGTTACATACACATTTACATTGTCCCAGAGAAACCAACAGGTGATTTTTCATATCAGACTTCTAAATGTATTTCATCATTGACTGAGCAGTAATTGAATTTTAAAGCTGGCTCCTGGAATAGTGAATATCAATGCTTACCTTTTCTTTCACCAAGTATCAAAAATGCTTATCAAAACAACCTACATGGAACAGGGCAGGGAAGCTTTCAGACCTTCGGATGCACTGGTCCCTATTTGTTTTAGGTCTTGGCTCACGTGTTAATTTCTCCAACTTCTCAATTTAAGCACTGCTCTGCAAGGTCCTCCCAGCCCCCTACTCCCCCCACCCCAGGTACTCTTTGTAATATTACCATGTTTTATTTGCCTAGTAGCCATTGTCAGTATCTGAAATGATTTTATTTATTTTCAAAATTTATTTTGGAATGATTTCAGATCAGAAAAACTTGCAAGAATAATACAAAAATTTTTTTCATATACCTTTCACCCACATTTCCCAAATGTTAACATTTTTGCCGTATTTGTTTTACCATTCTGGAACTTATCTGTGTATGTATATATATATACGTACACACATACATACATACATATATACACTTATATGTGTATGTATATATATATATGCATATATATATATATGTATATATATATCTTTTTCTTGAAATCTTTGAAAATACGTTTAAGATACACTATCTCTCTCTCTCTTTTTTTTTAATGCTTTATTTATTTTTGAGAGAGACAGAGACAGAATGTGAGTCGGTTAGGGGCAGAGAGAGAGGGAGACACAGAATCCAAAGCAGGCTCCAGGCTCCGACTGTCAGCACAGAGCCCGACGCGGGGCTCGAACTCACAGACCGCGAGATCATGACCTGAGCCGAAGTAGGACGCTGAACCGACTGTGCCACCCAGGCGCCCCAAGATACAGCATCTCTTTACCTCTAAACACTTCAGTGTGTATTTTATAAGAGTAAGGACATTTTCTTCTATAACCATCAAAAATTATCTATCTACAGACCTTACGCAAATTCCCATAATTGTCTTAATAATCTCCTTTATAGCAAAATTTAAAAATTGTTTTCTGGTCCAGGATTTATTCCAGAATCACATATTGCATTTAGTTGTCATGTATATTTATTTTGATGTTTGAATTGTCCCACATTTGGCCATTTGAAACCCCTTCCAGCTTCTGGTTCCTTTTGATATGACACTCTAATTCTTTAAAGAATTTCTTTATGTTTTAGTATAACATAATCCAGGCTCATCTTGTATTTTTTCAACTTTAGCCTTGGAATTAGCTATTTCTTCAAGGAGAAATTTCTTTTAGCAAAGATTGATATTTAGAAGCCAAAACCTGAGTACTAGATAAGCTTCTTGTTATTAAGTTGGCATTGTTTCTTTTCCATCTTAATAAACAGAGCTAGAAGTACACACATACCACATTATGTCTATTTCAGGTACGTATATATGTCTTTTAAACTGAATTCTTACCCATACCTCCCACTGTAGTCTAATACTATGAACTTCATTTTAGCCTTTTCCTTATTCATATCTGTAACTTGTTTACCCAACACCAAGAAACCTGGAGGCACCTGGGTGGCTCACTCAGTTTAGCACCTGGCTCTTGATTTTGGCTTAGGTCATGATCCCACAGTTCTTAAGTTCGAGCCCGGTTTCGGACTCCGCGTTGACATTGTGGAGCCTGCTTGGGATTCTCTCTCTCTCTCCCTTTCTTTCTGTCCCTCCCCCTGCTCACACTCTCTCTCTGTCTCTCAAAATAAATAAATTTTAAAAAATACTGAGAAACCTGATTCTTATTACCCACAGTATATTTACTTACTTTTTTAATCTCAGGAAGCACAGAAAATAGTTGTTGAATTACTAAATAAAACCACTGCAAGAAAATACAAACAAACCCTTACCAACTAGAGATCAGTATAATTCTTTTTGTCCTTAGCCTGTATCCAAAGTTTATTGGGTGAGTTCTTCCACTCCTCTGCAATTGGCTAGGTTCTTCATTTGAAACACATTTATGTTTATTTGTGTCATATTCCATTTTAAATGTATTTTATTTCCCATTCTTCTTCATTTTATAGCATGCATTTAATGAGTATATGAAACATTAGTGGGGTTCCAAAAATCAGAACTATTCAGAAAGATGTCTTTAGAGAAGTATGAGCCCCTTCAGTCCAGACTACCCTAGTTTCTGTCCCGTTCTTCCCACCCCCCGTATCCATCTGCCACCCGTCGGTAACCAGTCATATTAGTTTCTGGTTGATCCTTTCTCTGTTTCTTTTTACACAAATGAACAGATCTATTTGTTTACCCTCTCCTCCCCTTTTTTAAATGATTACATCCACTAGATTGTTCTTTTGCACTTTGCTTCTTTAACCTGAAACATATTGTAGAGATCACTCTGTCAGTTCACACAGATCTTGTTCATGTTTGTTACAGTTGTATAGTACTTCATTTCTATGTGTTGATAGTTTATTTAGCCACTCCTTTGTATGGGTATTTAGGCTATTTCCAGTGTTCTGCAACAATACTACAAGTAATATTGTGCATAGGTATTTTGTTATCATTGGAGGTGTGTATTCAGGATAGATTTTTTTTTTTTTTTTTTTTTTTTTTTTTTTAGTAATCTGTACACTCAACACTCAACATGGGGCTTGAGCTCATTATGACCCCAAGATCAAGAGTCTCATGGTTGGGCACCTGAGTGGCTCAGTCAGTTAAGTGTCCAACTTCAGCTCAGGTCATGATCCTGTGGTTTGTGAGTTTGAGTCCCACATCAGGCTCTGTGCTGACAGCTCAGAGCCTGGAGCCTGCTTTGGATCCTGTGTCTCTCTCTCTCTCTCTCTCTCTCTCTCTCTCTCTCTCTGCCCCTTCCCCCCCCTCTCAAAAATAAGTAAACACTAAAAAAACAAAAAAGAATCTCATGGTCTTCTGACTGAGCTACCCACAGGAAAGATTCTTAGAAGCAAGATTTCTTAGTGAGAAGATAAACACATAAGTAGTTTTGTTAAATATTGTCCAGTTTCCCTCCATAATGAATTGTGGCAGTGCTCGCTCATACCACCAGCATGAGTGCATGTGTCTCCATAGCCTCACCAACAAGATGTGTTGTCATACTTCTTAATTGTGTGATAGGTGAAAAATGGTATCTCTTGTGTATCTCGTATTATTATGAGTCACATGAACTTCTTTCATAAGCTTAAAGATCTTTTCAGTATCTTTTTGTACATGTGTGGATTGGGTGTTCATGTCTTTTGCCTTTTCTCGATAGGTTTTTTGGTCCTTTTTCAAGAGTTCTTTGTATTCAGGAGTTTTTTATATATCTGATTACATGTTACAAATATTTTCTCCCAGTTTGTTGTTTTTTTTACTTTTTCCAAGATAGTGTTGCTTTATGTAGTAGTCAGATTGATTCCTTTCTTTACTTGCTTGTGGCTTGTGAATAATACAGTTAGTTAACTCTTCTAAACTGAGATGATATAGGAATTTATCCATATTTCCCTCTAGCACTTACAAGGTTTCGTTTTTTACTTTTAGATCTTCGAGTACTTGGGGTTTATTTTTTTGTGTATGGTATGAGATGGGTATCCAATTCCATCTTTTTCTAAATGCCTGTCCAGTTATCTCATTACCACTTATTTAAAACATCATTCTTTTTTCCAGAGATTGGAGATACTTGATTTCTATGTGTATTTTGATCTATTGCTGGACTTCCTGTTCCACCCCATCAGTCACTCTATTCATGTGTCAGTCCCACACTGCATTAATTGTAGAAGCTTTAATGTCTGGGAAGGCCAGTTAATCTTCACAACGTTTCTTCATCATTGCTTTTCTAAATATTCTTACATATTTATTTTATCATATGAACTTCAGTATTAACTTCAATACCAGTTTTTGTGTCAACTAAAAATGTAGCTCTATAAAAAACTTTTATTGGGATTGCTTAAAATTTATTTAGGAGTGTTTTAAGGTTTTTGTGTGTTTTTGCATATTTCTTGTTTATTCATATTTTGTCTTTTTTTGTTTCAAATGGGATTTTTTCTATCATTGTATTTGATTATTGTGTATATGTTGAATTCTGTATGCTTATTTTATATGCTGCTACCTGACTATTTTATTACTTGAGGCTGTTTTGTCATTTATTGCACTGATTCAGTAAGATTTTTTTGGTACGGTAACACATAATTTGCAAACAGAGGTAATTTTATTTATTTCTCCAATTCTTATGCCTCTGTTGATTTTTCTTGTCGAATTACACTTTAAAAATAGTAGTAAAGGGGCACCTCTGAGATTCAGTCGATTGAGTGTCCAACTCTTGATATGGGCTGGGGTCATGATCTCAGGGTCATGAGATTGAGCCCCACGTCTGTGCTGTCAGCACAGAGCCTGGTTACGATTCTCTCTGCCCCTTCCCCACTCACATGCTTGCACATGTGCTCTCTCTCTCTCAAAATAAATAAATAACCATTAAAAACAAAACAATGGTATAGTGTTAAACAGTAGTGGAGTTAAGGGCTTATTTTGTCCCTTATCTTAGTGAAAATGCCTCTATTATTTTTCTATTAATTAAAATGCTGGATTTAACACTGAAATATATTTTATCATATTATGAGACTGTCTTTCCTGTTTTCTTGGGTGTTTTTACCAAAAATTTTGTTAATGGCTTTTTTTAAGTATCCTTGGAGATAGCCATAATTCCCTCCCTAGATCTATTAATATGTTTTGTTTTTTTTTTTTTAGTCTTATTTTTGAGAGAGAGAGAGAGAGAGAGAGAGAGAGCGAGCATGTGAGCAGGGGAGGAGCAGAGAGAGAGGGAGACACAGAATCCGAAGCAGGCTCCAGCCTCCGAGCTGTCAGCACAGAGCCCGACGCGGGGCTTGAACTCACGAACTGTGAGATCATGACCTGAGCTGAAGTCGGACGCTTAACCGACTGAGCCACCCAGGCGCCCCAATATGTTTTGTTTTATTAATAGATTTTCTAATACCAAACCACCCTTGCATTACTGGAATAAGTACCATTGTCTATGATATATTATTCTCTTAATATGGTTTTAGATTTTCATCTTTTATTATTTATAATTTTTACATGATACTCATTTGTAATATTGGTCTGTAATTTTCTTCCTTTGTGGGGAAGCTGTATTTATAAGATTTAGGTATCAAGGTTATACTTCATACAAAGTTATACTTCAGGAGTGCCTGGGTGGCTCGGTTGAGCATCTGATTCTTGATTTCAGCTCAGGTCACAATCCCATGTTCAGATGCTCAACCGACTGAGCCACCCAGGTGCCCCTTAAAAAACAATTTTTTGGGGGGGATGCCTGGGTGGCTTAGTCTGTTGAGCGTCCTGACTTCAGCTCAGGTCATAATCTCACAGTTCGTGAGTTTGAGCCCCGCATCGGGCTCTGTGAGGACAGCTCGGAGCCTAGAACCTGCTTTGGATTCTGTGTTGCCCTCTTTCTCTCTGTCCCTCCCCAGCTTGCACTCTGTCTCTCCCTCTCTCAAAAATAAATAAAACATTAAAAAAAATTTTAAAGAAAATTTTTTTAAAGTTATACTTCAGTTATACTTCATACACTTTCTTCATTTTCTGTGCTATGGCGTCATGGATGTCATATTGCAGCTATCTGATCTTTGAGCATTTAATAAAGCTCTCCTTTGACACCATCGGGGCCTGGTGCATTTTTTGTGTAGTTCCTGGATTATTCTGTCTTCTGTAGCTATTGGACTGTTTAAGTTTTCCATCTAGCTTTCATATATTCAGCAAGAACTCCTATTTTATATAGTTGTTCATTATCCTTTTCTTCTTGATTAAAGTTAAGCAATGGTATGTCCGTTTCGTTAAATTAAAAAAAAAATTTTTTTAACGTTTATTTGCTTTTGAGAGAGACAGACAGAGTATGAGCAGGGGAACGGCAGAAAGAGAGGGAGACACAGAATCTGAAGCAGGCTCCAGACTCCAAGCCGTCAGCACAGAGTCTGACGTGGGGCTCGAATTCACAAACCGTGAGATCATGACCTGAGCCGAAGTCAGATGCTTAACCAACTGAGCCACCCAGGCATCCCTAAAAAAAATGTTTTTTAATGTTTATTTTTGAGAGAGAGAGAGAGAGAGAGAGAGAGAGAGAGATAAAGTGCGAGTAAGGAAGGGTCAGAAAGAGGAGACACAGAATCTAAAGCAGGCTCCAGGCTCTGAGCTGTCAGCACAGAGCCCAGTGCGGGGCTTGAACTCACAAATTGTGAGATCATGACCTGAGCTGAAGTCAGATGCTTAACTGACTGAGCTAGCCAGGCACCCCTATTTTGTTAAATTATTTTAAAAATACTTGGTTTGGTTCATCAGTGTCACTGTCTTTCTATCCTCTACCTTATGAATTTCTCCTTTTATCTTTACTATTCCTGCTTCATGCTTTATTTTGGTTGACTTTTTTATTCTTTTTCTAGCATTTTAAGAAGAGAATTTAATTCCTTTACTTTTATTCTTTCACTTTTATTTATACATGTGTAAGGCTAAAGATTTTCCTCTGTTGCTCTAAAGTGTATTCCATAGATTCTGGTATGTAGTATTTTCATTATCATTATTTCCTGAAATTCTGTAATTTTGGTTTTATTTACCTTGCATGCAAGAGGTGTTTAAAAGAAGGTGCTTTAGGGGTACCTGGGTGACTCAGTTAGTTAAGCATTCTGACTCTTGATTTTGGCTCAGGTCATGATCTCACAGTTTGTGAGTTCAAGCCCCACTTCAGGGATTGGGGATTCTCTCCCTCCTCACTCTGTACCTATCCCCAGCTCATGCTCGCTTGCTTGCTTTCTCTGTCTCTCTCTCAGGATAAATAAATGAGCATTACAAAAAATAAAGGGATGCCTGGGTGGTTCTTTCAGGTGACTGTCTGACTCTTGATTTCAGCTCAGATCAAGATCTCACAGTTTTTGAGTTCGAGCCCTGCATTAGGCTCTGCTCTGAAAGTGCAGAGCCTGCTTGGGATTCTACCCCTCCTCTCTCTGTGCACCCATCCCACCGCCCACCACTCACTTGTGTGCTCAGTTGTGCACGCTTTCTCTCTCTGTCTCTCAGAATAAATAAACATTACAAAAAATAAAGGGCAGGATAAATTCTGTCAGTTAAGTGTCCAACTCTTGATTTCAGCTCAGGTCATGATCTCATAGTTAATGAGTTTGAACCCCACGTTGGGCTTTGTGTAGAGCCTGCTTGGGATTCTCTCTGCCCCTCCCCTCCCCCCAAATAAATAAATAAACTTTAAAGAAATAAAAAATAAAAGATCATGGCTTGAGCCTAAATCATGAGTTGGACACCCAACCAACTGGGCCACCCAGGCACCCCTAGTAACCATCATCCATCCTTGTTTTATTCTTTGATATATATTACATATAGTACATGGTCCTTTCTTTGAAGTTTCCACAATAATCTGTTGGTTGGATGAAGCTTATCTTTAGTGGATGGTTCCCGAAGAGCTTATGGTTTTAAGCTGTTTTTTTAAAAGACTTAGTACTTGGGTGACAGGTAGATATAAAATCCTTGGTTTGTAATTTTCTTTCTTTGAGTTTCTTGAAAATGCCGCTCCATTATTACCTTGTTTTTATGTCTCTTTTGAGAAATCTATTCCAGTCTAGATGCCTGGCCTTGGAAGTTTAGAACCCATTCTGTTTGTATGCCCTGAAGATTTTTCCTTTATATTTAAAATCTAATAGTTTTACTAAGATAATTCTGAGAATTGATTGTTGAGGGTCAGTTTTCTCAGGTACTTGGTGGGCCCTTTTAATTTGTAGGTTCAGTTCTGCCTTTATTTCCAGGAAGTTTTCTTGTGTAAAAGTTTTAAATATTAACTTTGTCTTATTGGGGTGTTTTCTTTTTCAGGATCTCCAGTGATAGGTAACTGGATTGGATTTTTTTGTCTTCTGTTTCAACCACTTTCTCTCTGATTTTTTTTATATAAATGTTTATTTAATTGAGAGAGAGAGAGAGAATACGGGCAGGGGACAGACAGAGAGAGAGGGAGAGAGAGGATATGAAGCAGGCTCCAGGCTCCAAGCTGACAGTGGAAATCCCAATCTTGGAGCTTGAGCTCATGAACTGTGAGATCATGACCTGAGCTGAAGTCGGACACTTAACTGACTTGAACCACCCAGCCACCCCACATTCCCTTGAGTGTTGAAAAATAATAATTGAATAAACTATTTTTTTTGCAAATGTATTTTTTATTTTATAATTCAGTCTTTGTTTCTGATGTGATTTTGCCTTTTTCTTCTGTTTCTATCAAGCTTTAATCACTACTCATTTTTTTTTTTTGTTTTTTGTTTTTTTGGCCCATTTCTGTTTTTCGTGTTTAATATCTGACTCAGGCTCTATTTTGAATGCTTGACAGTATTTAAAGTTTATTTTGGGTGTAATGTCTACACCCAACATGAAGCTCAAACTCATGACCCTAAGATCAAGAATCCCATGGTCTTTCCCTTTTAAAAAAAAATATTTTTTCAAGTTTATTTACTTATTTTGAGAGAGAGAGAGGAAGAGAACAAGCACAAGCCAGGAAGAGGCAGAGAGAGGGAGAGAGAATCCCAAAGAGGCTCAACGCTGTTGGCGCAGAGGCCAACTTAGGCCTCAAACTCACAAAGCATGAGATCATGACCTGAGCCGAAATCAAGAGTTGGACACATAACTGACTGAGCTACCTTTGTGCCCAAGAGTCCCATGCTCTTCTGACTGAGCCAGCCAGGTGCCCTGTTTGATGATATTTAATTTCCAGTGGAGTCTTCTGTTTTCTTGTGCTTCATAGTTGGTTTTTTGTGGGGACTTGTATTTTCATTCAGTGAAGTGTCTAGAGTTTCATTTTCTGTTTTCATCTTACTATGGTTTCCGTAGATGAAGATATGTCACATCTTTGTATTTGGTGGACTGAGTGGCAGTTTTGGGTAGTTTACAAATTCTTAGTTAAAAACCACTCACTTTTTGGGAGACAGGTAAGAGAGAAAGCTTAGGAAATGTCTTTGCTGGAAATTGAAGTTTGTATTGTTCTATTTCTTCTAGTAACTTTGAAGTTGTGAAGTTTGTGTGGTTTTATTCTTGTCATTGATTTATTTAGTTAGGGAGGATGGTTAGGAGATTTCAGTGTATGCAGTCACCATTACCTCAGCTTCCTGGAAGTCTGTTTTGTTTGCTTTTTGTTGCGAGTATCCTCAATCTAGATTGCATGCTGCATTCAAACAAGAACCATCTTTGTTTATTCTCTGCTTTATCTCTATTTCTAGTACATAGAAGATGCTTAGTAAATAATTGTTAAATAGCTCTTCTTCAAAATTTGTGTGTGTGTGTGTGTGTGTGTGTGTGTGTGTGTGTGTGTGTCGCCCCTTTTTTTCTGTTGAAATACTAGTTCTTGTTTTGATGATTTATATATGTCTTGTTACATATGAAGGTTGATGATCTAATAGGGCAGTATATCTTACTTATATCAGCTTAAGATGTGAATCAGATATCCAAGACAATTTTCCTGTAACTTTTATTTAGATTAAAAATGCAGGATTTAAACTGTTAGAAAATGAACCTGATCTCGTCCCATTTATGATGGTAATAATTGTATAATTTTTTTTAATGTTTATTTATTTTTGAGAGAGAGGGAGAGAAAGAGTGTGAGCAGGGGAGGGGCAGAGAGAGAGAGAGGGAGACACATAATCTGGAGCAGGCTCCAGGCTCTGAGCTGTCAGCACAGAGCCCAGCGTGGGGCTTGAACCCATGAGCTGTGAGATCATGACCTGAGATGCAAGTCAGATGCCTGACCGACTGTGTCACCCAGGAGCCTCTGTAAAAAAATTTTTTTAATCACTCTAGTGTTTAGGCTCTATATCTAACACAGAGAGTGACCTTCTACCCATTAAGATTTTATACTTTTTTTTTAATATTTATTTATTGCTAAGGGAGAGAGAAAGAGGGAGAGAGAGAACCTCAAGCACTGTCAGCACCGAACCCAACATGGGGTTCGAACTCACCAACCATGAGATCATAACCTGAGCTGAAATCAAGGACCGGATGCTTAACCATCTGAGCCACCCAGACACCCCTTTATACTTTGAATTATTGCGCTTTAAAACATTCGAAGGGCCTCCATTGCTTTATCAGGACCGAACCAGGTCTGGATGCCCCTGGCACGTGGTTACCTGTCAGGGAAGGAGAAGAGGAAATTAGTAGCACACAAGTGGTTATAAGTAGAAGGATAAGTTAGGAGTGAGAATAAACGGCAAGAAGAGGCTTGGAAAACATGGACATAAGGTGGACTGCTGGGAAGTGCCCACAAACCAGGGCTCCAATTGCCTGTGTTGGCCCATGTGCACAGCGTTGGCCATTCTTGCTCTAGGATTATATTCTCTGCTTCAGAATAGACCAGCACTGTCAGCACTGTATTGGATCCCTTTTGTTACCTGCCTACTAAAATTCCTCCAATCAGAGAAATGGTTGAGAGTATGAAACTCTGTCTAGAGAGAACAGTGCAATTTTAATAGCTGAGGAAATTTGGTGTTTTGCATGCTTCCATTGAAAATGTTTGGATGTTTCATTGATTGGCAAGGAGAACAAAGAAGGCTTTCATTTTAAGGAAGGTTTTAGAGGGCATAATGGGTGGTGCCTGGTGAAGTGGGTGTTTTCTAGTGAATGACATTTGGTCTATTTTTATAGTTGGAAACATTCTACTCTTAAGCTTATTGTTTAAGCAAGCAAGAGAGCATACTGTGCAATCATGAGTGGAATTTTTACATTTGATCCCAGGCTCTTTTTTCTCCCTCATAGTTTGGAGCCTCCATGAATGTGCCTATGAATTTATAAGTATTTTATTGGTTTCAGATCCTGCTCTCAGTTTACTTATCTTCTCTTTGTGGATTATTCAAAGGAAAAAGATTAGAAACATACTGGGAAATATCTAACAGTAAATGCTTTTTTTTTTTTAACTTTTTTTTTAATGTTTGTTTATTTTTGAGAGAGAGACAGAGCATGAGCAGGGGAGGGGCAGAGAGACAGGGAGACACAGAATCTGAAGCAGACTCAGGCTCTGAGCTGTCGGCACAGAGCCCAACGTCGGGCTCCAACCACAAACCGTGAGATCATGACCTGAGCCAAAGTCGGACGCTTAACCAACTGAGCCACCCAGGTGCCGCTGATCAGTAAATGCTTTAATATTAGATTGGGATTTCTTAAATTCTTCATTTATAACTCATTTGAGCTGCTGTATTACTTTATTATATTTTCCCAGGTTCTTGCAGCTCCTCTGTGACATTCTTGCTTAGGCCTTTCTCTTAGTTATTTCTTTCAGAGCAAGTGAACATTTATGTTCAGAATCCTAGATCAGGATTACTTTCTTCTGTGTATTCAAGCCAAATTCCCAGTTATTTTTCTCAAAAGTTGAATTTTTACAGGTATTGTAAGAGAAGTAAATATAAAAAGTAAAAATACCCATAATCCTAACAACTGCAACCATTTCCAATTATGTACAGTAATTTCCAGTGCTTGTCCTCATGCATACCAATTTTTGTCTATTTGCACTCTGCTGCTTGGTATTGTTTTTTTCATTTAACATTTACCGGATTCTTTCAAAAATTAAAAAAAAAGTGTTCTGCCACCCTTTAGACTTGCTGTAATTTTTTTAGAGATTTACACTTAAATGATGCATTAACACTTGAAACATAATGGTTTCTCGGGCTGATTCATATTGTATTATTAACACCAAAATTTTGTCTTTGTTCCATATAATTTATATATGTAAATATAATTTGTGTCAATCACTTAATTCCTCTCAGATGTAAAAGTGAGCTTTCCTGGGGGCGCCTGGGTGGCTCAGTTGGTTAAGCGTCAGACTTCAGCTCAGGTAGTGATCCCATAGTTTGTGGAATCGAGCCCTGTGTTGGGCTCTGTGCTGACAGCTCAGAGCCTGGAGCTTGCTTCAGATTCTTTATCGCCCTCTCTCTCTATCCCTCTCCTGCTTATGCTCTGTCTCTGTCTCTCAAAAATAAATAAACTTTTAAAAAATTTAAGGGGCGCCTGGGTGGCTCACTTGGTTAAGTGTTCGACTTTGGCTCAGGCCACGATCTCACAGTCCATGGATTCAAGCCCTGCTCTGTGCTGACAGCTCACAGACTGGAGCCTGCTTTGGATTCTGTGTCTTTCTCTCCCTCCCCCTCTTTCTCTCTCTCTCTCTCTCTCTCTCTTTCTCTCACTCTCTCTCTCTCTCCCCCTCCCCCTCCCCCCTGCTTGTGTTCTCTTTCTCAAAAATAAATTACATTTGAAAAATTTAAAAAGTGAGGTTTCCTGGGGTACCTAGGTGGCTTAGTCAGTTAAGCTTTCCAACTCTTGATCTCTGGGTTGTGAATTGAAGTCCTGTGTTGGACATCACGCTGGGTGTAGAACCTACTTTAAAAAAAAAAAAAAAATGAGCTTTCCAGAAAGAATATATAACTTTCTATGAATTGCTTATCTGAATAGCTTATTTAAAGTGTAATAGTCTGTTTTCTGCCGTTTTTCTCATTTAGAATTTTTAACCAAATTTAAGTCTCTAGCTCACTATATCCTTTTGTTTTTTAGAGTCACTTATTATATTTGTTATGCTTAGGAACATTTTTAGAGCAGTAATAACTTCTAATTTTTAAGTATGCTGGACTTCATTCTGTTTTTTTAAAAAAATGTTGTCATGTACCTTTACTTCCCTTTTGTCGTTTTCTCTTCTTTCCATGATTTGCAGTATATTGGAATGTCAGCTTTCTAATTCCCTCGTATGTATACTTATTACACGTCTTGACTATAGTTTTTAGCCCTTGAGCTGTTTGCTCTGCCACCTCGATCCATTTGATAGGCAAAACAAAGAATAATGAACATGCTCAGAGGTTCCTAACACCACATTTTAGAAAGTTGTTGTCTTCCCACAGTCTTTCTCAGGAATTGCCAATGAGGAGAAAAAAATTTGTCTTTTTCTCTGTTTGCTTTCACCTGAGTGTGTTCGCAATTGTGCAATAAGAATAGGCAGGCAGAAATTGACATGAGATGTAGCTAATCCACAAAATGGGTCTTTAATCCTATCTAAGTATTTGAAGTGCCTGAAGGGTTGCCTAGCACAAAGTAAGCAATCAGCAAGTTTTTGTCGGGTGGATAGATGGATTCATGAACAAGCCTGTCCATAAAACGCATGGATTTCTCAGATGGCAAAATTCTAAAAATCTCTTTAAATGGTACTACCTTGAGATTCAGAAACTCATCCTCCTACTCGTCCACGTGCATTAACTACCAGAATATTAGTAATGACAAAAGTTATATTGCTTTCTAAGTCATGAACTGACCTGTGTATATATATCACACTTTTGTTTCTAAAGGAAGTAGAAATTCGGAACAAAGACCTGGAGGGACAGCTGTCTGACTTAGAGCAACGTCTGGAGAAAAGTCAGAATGAACAAGAAGCTTTTCGCAATAACCTGAAGACACTCTTAGAAATTCTTGATGGAAAAATATTTGAACTAACAGAGTTACGAGATAACTTGGCCAAGCTACTAGAATGCAGCTAAGAAAAGTTAAATTTCAGTGCCAATTGATTAAAAAATACACTGTCTCTCTTCATAGGACTGTTTGGGCTCTGCATCAAGATCGCACAAAAAAATTGAATATCATTCCTCCTCCAGGAGGATGATCTTTTGAAAATTGGAATTGTATATTTCAGTGTAAATTTTAGAATTCAGCTTGTAGCTAGTTGGGGAAAAAAAAAGAGATGAAAACTTGAACTACAAATTACCTCCATGTATATTATTGGCCATAGTTAACTAGAAAGTTATAAATAGACACTTAATGCAATCTTTTTTTTCTGATATTAGCCAATGGGAGAATTAACAATGTCTGGGTCACATCCCCTTTTTGTGTTCAACACAGTGAAGGTTATCTGCTTCTTAAATTAATTTATTTATGATATCTAAAGCTGTGTTTTGTGCAAAAACTTAGTGATGAAAGCCCTGTCTTCTGTTGTAATCTGAATAATTTCTCAGGATATTTTTGCACTGCTAAGAAGCAGTGCCATTACCAATTAATTCTTGCCAGGAGTGAGAGAGAGCTGTATCTTTAATTGAAACATACTTAACTAGAACTGGGTGTATAGAGTTCTTCCCTTTTTTTATACTGGAAGATATTTCACTCGGTGACCACTCTGGTACACTCTGGTGTTCTTTAATCTTGTCTGCTGTATAGTTTACTTTTCCACATTGATTCCATGTATTTATGAGAAGATATTGTCTCCCATTTTATTACACATTTTAAAGCCAACTAACGAAGGCAGCTGAGTCCCTCAGAAATTTTTCTTTTTAAATTTCTAATAAATTTGACACACAGTACTGAAATACAGCAGCCCGTCATTGACGGTCTGGTCTAGCAATGTTAAGTATATTTACAGAATATGCAGTTACATTTATTTATATATTTTGCAAGAAATCTTTTCTGAATGATCAATGCATTTCAATTTACAAATAATAATGGTTACTGGGGAACTGTTTATTATAGATCATTTTAAGGTGTATAGCAATTTTAAAGGGGATCCATTTCCATCAAACAGCCAATCAGAGGACTGTGGGGGTTGGAGCCGTGTACTCTGTCTGGGTCTTCACATCAACCACATCTCTAGTCAAACCTCACAAGGCAATATTCTGAACTGTTAACTAGGCATTTCAAAACAAGAATTCAACAGGCTCTTCTCAATGAACAAGTTTTAATGTTGTTTTGATGTAATTTTAAAAGACTTTTAGCAAACATGCATTTCTTTCTATATTTCTTTGAAGAAGCTATTTTAAAAGTGAGCCAAGTGCTGTCTAGTCTGCTTATGGAGTTAGGAATGCATCAGAGTCCATATATCTTTGCTGTACAATGCCTGTGATGTTGAGGAGGGTTCTTTTTTAAAGTGTATGCTTGAGTATCTGACTCTGTGGAGTCTACGAATGCACTGACTTTGTTTGTACCCCAAAACAATTGAATTGTTAAGTACAAAATTAAGCTAATTAATCGATTTGTAACCATTTTTTCACTCACAAGCAGCAACGCAACACTAGACAATTTTGTTTTATATATGTATGTGTATGTATGTAAATACATACATATTAATTTATATTAGAGTGAAAAATAAATGGTTTGTTTCTAAAGTTAGTTTCTAAAGTGAGTTTTCAGGTGTCTCTGAACAGTTTATATCAGACACTTAATCATCATGTATTATATGTGCTATAACATCATGTAAGTTACCTCCATCTATTTTAGGATATTTTCCTCACCTGTTTATTATAGGGAGGATGATTTAGGTACACAAGCTCAGAGCTGAGATATTTCTCTGATAAATCAGGTAATAAAATTATTTGATTGATGGAATTTTGAAGTAGATGTGATTTTATCCAGATTTTAATTTAAATAGGGGATTTAACACTAGGGATCAGGGAATTTAGTTATGAAGAGTTAAAAATTAAAAAAAAAACAGTATAAGCTATTGAAATGGTAAGTGAATTATTTTAATGATGTAATAAGATATTTTTAAATTTTGACATAGTTGTCATTTAATGGGAAAATAACTCACCAAAATGTCTCCACTTGAATTGTACTGATATGTGAGACATGTGTGTAATTCAATATATACATATACCCATATGTATATACAGAAAATTATTTTTAATATTTTCCTACTGATAAGAAATTTAAAATTGGAAATTTTGTGAGTTTTTTCCTTGTCCAATAAGGCCTAATTTTTTTTTCTTTTTTTAGGGATTTAACAACTTGAGGGCTGCACCTTTAAATTCCCAGATTGTCTTTAGACGTGTACAGTATATGGGATAAGGTGGACACAAGTGCACATATAAATAAAATCTTCTTAGTAAGACTGTTTTCAGTATTCATTTACAGTAGGAGAGTATCTAGAAATCGTCATCTACAAGTCATAATTAGGTTGTGTGCCTACTGTAGTTTTCTCCATTTCTGTATTATAGAAATAAAAGTTTGCGTATTAAAATTTGATTTTTCCCAGAGACAAGTATTATATGATGTATCTATATTTAGGTCAAACTGTGGTAATATATTTATCAGAAAATGATGCTGGGGACTGTAGCCTGAACATGGACTTGAAGTGACACAGAAAAGGAGAGCAGAGATCGATCCCATTGTGTATAAGTTACTATATGATAATTATGAATTCTTGTACAAAAAACAACTGAAAAAAAGGAAAAACAAAAATACAGTTTTTATTTTGAAATACATTTGTTGTTCTCTGGAGAATGTACTTTATCTTCTTTTTCCTTCAGTCTTTTACAGATACTTTTTAAAAGGCATTTAAGTGATGGCAGCATTTGCTCAACTCCTACAGGTGCTACTGGATTTCACATTTAGTGTGTTATGTTGTGAAATCCTAACTTTGACATAAATGGTTTTATGAGTATCTCCCTGCCTGGAAAATTAGTTTTTGTTTCTCCTCTCTCTCCTTCTCTCCCTCTTTGTCTCTCGCTCCTTCTCTCGCGCTCTTTTCTCCCTTTCTTTCTGCAGATTAAAAAAAAGTTCATGAAGTTACATCCGTCCTTGTCCTCACAGAAGAGCTGCAGCCCTGTCATGGATTTCATGTTTTGCTCTCATTTAACTGCTGGGAAGCAATTAGAGGAAAAGCTTGCAGGTTTTTTTTTTTCAAGTGGAAATAAAAGGGACACTCGAAATTAAACTACCACCTTTTAAAGCTCCTTTTCTGCCCTGTTAAAATTAAATGTATTCTCTCACATGTGTGCTCTGGCCTTCCATGTTTGTGTTTAACTGTGGAGTGAGCATCTCAGCTGCTCTCTCCCTGCAGACCTGGTTTTCTGTCTGTTCTGGAAGGGACACTGGCCGGAGGCAAAACTTGTTTGGTGGCAGTGTTTTGTTTTTTAAGAAATTGTGTCGTTTATTGGGTATCAAATGATTTTACCATTCCCGATAAGCTGTGCGTGAAGTCCTGGAATAGTCTTCTTTGAATTTTTGTCTTCTTCATGTTTAGCTCTGTTTCCTTATCATTCATAAGGTAAATTAATTTATATAAAATCTTGAGGAAGCTTTCAGGTAAGAAGTAGTTCAGAATGACATGTTTAAAAATTTTGTTTTTCTCAAGTAGGATGCTGTACTAGAGTAAGTATTGGTTGAGAAGATAATTTTCAAATGAGAGAATATTTTTTAAACTACTAGAAAAGGATAATTTTAGAATGGAAGCAGATGAATCATTCACCCTACTTTAGATTGTGAAATACATTTTTTCCAACCTAAAATTGGACCTTACATTTTGACAACAGTTTTTCTTTATGGGAAATTGATATGTACATGTCACAGAAATGTAAGCATCATTATTGAATTAAAGAAATGGTTTGTTGTTCATATATTACCTAGTAAAATAGCTAACAATTTTATCCAAGAAAAAAACCTCAAAACTCAAATCAGCACTGCACTGCCTAGTGATTTCTGCTTCACTAGATAGAAAAGAAACATTTGAAGTTATTTTTACCCAAAACAGGTGACCCAGGTAGAGAAATTGCATCTGTACTAGAATAAGGAAAAGGCCACAAGCTCCCAGTTTATTTCTGGTCAATTCTCTGATCTCATTAAGGTCCCTTCTATCCTTTGGATGAAAGAACACATTCCAGCAGGTGGCAGGAGCTTATCTGGAGGAGGAGAGGATATTTTTTGAGAAAGCAGGGCCAGCAAAGAGTGGGAGCGCGCTGCCCTCAGTCTTTATCTATCTAAGGCAGGTCAGGCTAGCCAGAGACATTGTCGTTTTTCACTAAACAAGTTGGGGTTGCCTTAATGAATTTTAAGGGCTTTCAGAAGATCCTGTCATGAGTATTGTCAGCATTTATAACCTAACAGAAGACACCTCTCATTCAGAACTCACCATTCTGTGAATTCTGACCAACTTTTGCCAATTCTTTTCACATCAGGGGCCCCCGGGTGGCTCAGTCGGTTGAGTGTCCGACTTCGGCCCAGGTCATGATCTCACAGTTTGTGAGTTCGAGCCCCGCGTCGGGCTCTGTGCTGACAGCTCAGAGCCTGGAGCCTGCTTCAGATTCTGTGTCTCCCTCTCTCTCTGCCCCATCCCCACTCATGCTTTGTCTCTCTCTGTCTTAAAAATAAATAAAACATTAAAAAAAATTTTTTTTTAATTCTTTTCGCATCAGATCTACCCAGGGATAGAAATAGTACTCTGCTTTCTCCTAGTAACACCAAATTAAGATGATAATGAGTACCTAATAGATGCAAAATTAAGCCCATTTCTGTACCACAGGAAAATGTCTTTTGTGAGTATTTTTTCCACCAAAAGTCAAGGTTTTATCTTGTTATCTATGTTTTATTACTATGCTACTATATATGCATGTATAGTAAGTTCTTATCTACATGACTTGTGTGTAGGACTTATTTGATTGTTACACCTTAAATGGAATGACTGTTTCATAAAACATGGCCAGAAAGCAGGTGCTCTTGAAGTAAATGATTTCTCAACAACCTCAGTGTGAAGTGGAACAAAAAGGAGTGTTTGTTGAATCTGTGCCATGTGACGGACACTGTACTAACTGTTTGACATTTCATTTCTATGTATAGGGGCCCTTGCAGGGGTGTTCCTTTGCGAGGGGGATGAGGGAAAGAAAGGGAAGAGGCTCAGATGATTTCACCTGCTGGGTTGCTACAGAGATCAGTCTGGTCGTCCAGTACGCCAGTCAGAAGGTGGAGATCTTGTTCATGTTTCTGGTACAGTTTTTCCCTCTAGCTTGACTGCCTTGTTTCTAGAATATCTGCTAGGGTACTTCTTAACTGCATATTTTATATTTCCTCCTTTTGAACTTTGTCCTTCAGCCTCCGTTGGTGTTTACAGTGCTTGCTATCACTTGGTTGCAAATGGTACTTTGTTTGCAGATCATATTTATGCAGTGTGTTTTAGTTCCAATTTTTTTTAACTTAAAAACTTCAGATAATCCAAGGACAGTGCACTTGTTATGCAGAGTTCCAGTCAATAAAATTTAAGTAGGAACTATTTATAACTATAAAGACCTTGGGAGGACCATTCGTCTCTTAAATTCCTTAGTGAAATAAGCTGTAAACCTGTAAAACTCATCCCCCAAGACTAAACACTAGTTCAGCAGGTTGTGGGTTTTGCAGTCAGTGTTAGTTAGGTGACTTTGTGGTCAATTCTGGTTGCACAGAAGTCAAGGCCGCTCCAGGTTGATCACATCATTAGATCAGCTGCAGAAGTATCTCATGGCCTAGATTTTAGGTGATACCGATGGAATCATACGATATTTGTCTTTTTTGTGTCTGGCTTATTTATTTCACTTAGCATAAACTTTTCAAGGTTTATCCATATTGTGGCATATATCAGAATTTCACCCCATTGTATGGATATACCACATTTTGTTTCCATTCATCTGTTGATAGACTCTTGGGTCATTTCTACCTTTTGGCTGTTGTGAATGATTCTTCAGTGAACCTTCATTTACAGATTGTTTGGGTCCCTGCTTTCATTTATTTGGGTATATGTGTAGGAATGGAATTGCTGGACAATATGGTAATTTTACGTTTAACTCTTTGAGGTAGGATTGGGTTTCAGTTGCGTTAATTTCAAAGACTCAGAGTAAAATGCCATCTCACTGGAAATCAAGCTGTGGGGTCAATGTTTGTTAACAGACCTATAAGTGATCCCTCGATATCTCACTTAGGCCTTTTACTCTCTAACCTAGAATATTTATTGAGTACAGACTATGTCCTATGCCCCATTTTGGAATAGAGACCAGAGAGAGAGTCTCCTAATCCAGTGTAGGATACAGACAGTTACTTCACAGTGTGCAAGTGCTGTCATAAAGGAGAGCACTATTGGGGCGCCTGAGTGGCTCAGCCAGTTGAGCATCCGACTTCAGCTCAGGTCATGATCTCACGGCTTGTGAGTTCAAGCCCCGCATCGGGGTCTGTGCTGACAGCTCAGAGCCTGGAGCCTGCTTCAGATTATGTCTCTGTCTCTATCCCTCCCCCACTCATGCTCTGTGTCTCTCTCAAGAATAAATAAACATTAAAAAACAAAACAAAAAGGAGAGCGCTATTATGAGGGAGCCCAGAGAGGAGTTGTGGAGTCTTTCCCAAAAGCCTGAAGATTCCCGACTGAATCTTGAAGAAGGAGTAGGAGCTAGCTGGTTGAAGAAGGGGTAAAATTTCAGAGAATTTCAGAGTATGTCCTGTGCAAAGGCCCAGAGAGATGAAAGCATTGAGACATTGAGAAAATTAGAATGGGTTAGTGAACTGAAACACAGGATGTTAGGGAAGGAGATATAGCAAGATGGTGGTAGAGGAGGCGGCAAAGGGTAGATCAGTAAAGTCTTTGTAAGTCATATGGAAGATTCGGGTTTTATTCTGAAAGTCATACAGAGATAGTGAAGGATTTTTTTGTAAAGAAGTGATGTAATAAAAAATATGTTCTGAGGGTACCTGGGTGGTTCACTCAGTTAAGCGTCCAACTCTTGATTTTGGCTCAGGTCATGATCTCACCATTGGTGAGATCGAGCCTCACATCAGGCTCTCTGCTGAGAGCTTGGGGACTGCTTGAGATTCTCTCTCCCTCTCTATCCCTTCCCCCACTCGTGTGTGTGTTCTTTCTCTCAAATAAATAAACATTAAGTGTGTGTATGTATGTATATATATATATATATACATACATACACACACATACACACATATTTAACATTTATATATGTTCTATAAGTCTAGGCAGTTAGGCAAATCCCAGCATTCTCTCTTGAAAGGCTGCAGTATGGCAGTGACAATGGAAATGGAGAAGATGGAATGGATTCAGAGGGCATTTAGGAGGTAGAATCAGTAGGACTTCTTGCCTAATGTAGATGGCAAGGAAAAGCAAAGAATGCAGGATGATTGCTAGATCTCTTGAGTTGACCAGCCTCATTTACTGAGAGTAAATTCAAGATGTGGAGGGGTTTAGTTTGGGTGGAGGCAAGGAGGCAAGACAAAGCAAGATGAATGATGAGTTAATTTTGTTTTGAGTTTAAGGTGCCAGTGGACTAGCCAGATGGAGATGTGAGTCTGGATGGAGCTTAGAAGAAATATATGAACTGGAGATCGATGCTTGGGAGCTGTCAGCATATGTAATGGTAACTGAGGGCGTGAGAAATGAGAACACAAGATAGAAGTGTCACTTCGGGGCAGGTGCAGCACAAAAGCTTGGGAAAGAGACAAGCAATGGCCAGGAGGGGTGAGTGGATACACAAAGAGTAGGGACTCATGGAAGCCTAGAGGAGAGTTTCAAAAAGATTTCACACAAAAACAAAGCAACTCATTTCTTAAGGCATTGATATTCAAACTGTGTTGAAACCCTTTGTTAACATTTAACCTTTAAATATATTTTAACTGAAAAAAAGTAAAAACCGACCAACTCAAATATGTCTCTTATAACATGTTAAAACATGGAAATCCAGCAGACATCAGTACCAGGTTAACTGTTTTTGTGCAGAGGCCACAGTAAGGCCATCTCGATATATTGAAGAGCATCTTTGTATTTCAAGGTGAGTTATTAAATAACTCCATTTCCTAGTGTGAATTAGGACTTTTTTGATACTTCGCAACTGAAACAAATACAGAAATAGGGTCTACTAAGCTCACGTCACTGTTCCATAAACCCAGTCTCAAATGCTTGTTGTTTATGAAAATAACTTCACTTTTCTTACTGACTTATTGATTACATTAAATGTCATGCACCACCTTTTCTGTTACTGTGTTGGTTTTCCATGTAGCTGTCGTTTCCAAAAGGTGGTTGCGATAGAGGGCCACAGATGAAAGGAGGTAGACACTTTCCTAGTAGAACTTGGCTTATTTTTCTGTGACTCCCTTGCCTCTCCTCAAAGTCAAGTTCTAGGGGCTGAAATGTATTTCCTGCATCTTGTTTAACGTATTATTTGGATGCTTAACTCATTACTAGGAACAGGTGATTTTGTGTTTGCATTGCTTTGGGAAGTTTAGAGAGTTAATACCTATGTTATCTTAAATGACCTTTATTCTTTTTTTCATACTGATTCGTGAGTAACTGTATACAAATTATCTCTGGTAGACACGATCTTAAACAAAGACAACAACACCACTCTGTGTGTTTGGTTTCAGACTGTAGTCTGGTGTTTGACTTTTATTTCTGGCTTAAGTTAAAATTAGCTTGAATTCCTTGAGTAGACACAGCTTGCACCACCTGGGCAACAAATGAGCATGTTAGACCTTCCAGGAAGAAAAGAGGAGCTCCTGTTTTTCACATAAGGCTCCAAGTGATCCATAAGATTTGCAAATCATTTGTGCTTTGTGAAATAAATTCTAACTTTTAAACCATTTTTGTTCATATTTTTCTATTTACTGATTAATCTTGGTCTCCTTTAGCAGAACCCTTATTTTAGAGTATACTCTGCATTGAAATCCCATGGTATATTTCAAAGTATAAACCATAGAACTTCATGATCTGTGGCACATGGCCATCTCACAACAGTCAACGACAAATTTTCACAACAATGTCATGACCTAAATGTTACTGTTCTCCCCGCTTTGTAGATTTTACAGAGCCTGAGATTCCGCAACATTAAGTGATTGGCCAAGTCCAGAGGCCACCAAGGAGTAGAATACAGGCCCTGTACCTGCTAACCCTGTACCCATCCCACTCCATCACGCCCAAACTATGAACTGCAGACCTTGTTTAAAATGACAGGTACAAAAGTTTATCAATTCCTGGTATTTAACAACCTGTCACTTAATGAGAAAAATCGTTCATTTTCTGTTTAACAATGGTATAATGTCTCTGAATATTTATGTCTCTGCTTTCTCCTTTTGTAGAAAAAAAACTTTAATTATTCTACTCATTCATATATGCTTTCTTTTTGCAAACATTTTTAATAGTACAGTAGAAAAAGAAAAAGAATGGATGTAACATTCTTAATAAGAGTAAAACAAAAAGCACCCTTGATCTGTCAATTCCTTCCCTAGAAATTATGTCCTTTTAGCATATTTATATGCATTTATATATAATATTTATGTGCTTATAGAAATATCTAATTGTTTGGGGGGTAGGGGGCACATAAATTCTATTACAGTGCATCTTGCTCTATAATTTGCTGGGCTTTTTTTAATCTCTTTGGAAGCTCCATCCAAATACATATGGTTTTGTTTTGTTTTGTTTTGTTTTGTTTTTTAATTTTTTTTTTCAACGTTTATTTATTTTTGGGACAGAGAGAGACAGAGCATGAACAGGGGAGGGGCAGAGAGAGAGGGAGACACAGAATCGGAAACAGGCTCCAGGCTCTGAGCCATCAGCCCAGAGCCTGATGCGGGGCTCGAACTCCCGGACCGCGAGATCGTGACCTGGCTGAAGTCGGACGCTTAAGCGACTGTGCCACCCAGGCGCCCCCCAAGTACATATGGTTTTTAACTTCTTCAGAGTGTTCCATTTTATGGATATATTACAGTTTAAGCATTTCCATCTTTTTTCTTTCCTTTTTCATGCTACCCTCTTGTCCTTGACCTGGAGCTACTTTATTAAACACAGTATTAGGGGTATTAAAGATTGGTTGGTGCTCAGTTACCAAATGTCCCATAATGCCTTCTATAGCACCAGTCAAAATGAACTTTAAGTGGATAAATTTTCCTAAAAACAAAAACTCAAAAAAAAAAATAGACTTAACTGGTCTTGATAAAATTATTTCTAAATTACACTATAAGCAACACCTAGCAACGTGCTTAGAACACAGCAGTCACTCGATAAATGTGTGGAATGACTAAACATGCTTACTGTCTTAGAAAAGAGGGGACACCTAACAGAAACTAACCTTTGCTTAGTGACTTGGTCCACCAGCTTTTGTACACAAAAGTGTCCCCATCTGGGGTTCCTGGAGGACCATCAGGGGTGTATAGGGCAGTTTAAAATGCAAGGTGCTGTGCTCTGTAGTCCTCAAAGTAGAGAAGAAGGGGACAGGACTAAAAAGGAAAGGAGAAATACAGAGATACTTAAACTGGTATTTCCACGGGGCTCCTGGGTGGCTCGGTCGGTTGAGCGTCTGACTTCGGTTCAGGTCATGATCTCACAGCTCATGAGTTCGAGCCCCACGTCAGGCTCTGTGCTGACACCTCGGAAGAGCCTGGAGCCTGCTTCAGATTCTGTGCCTCCCTCTCGTCTGCCCAACCCACTGGCATCCTGTCTCTGTCTCTCTCAAAAATAAGTAAACATTAAAAAAAAAATTATTAAAAAAAACCAAACTGGTTATTTCCAGGCAATGCCTCCCTCTTAGGCCAAGAGCCTTTTGTCACCTTGATGGTGGCTTTGCAGAAGATGCTGCCTGTTGGCTGTTGATTCAAACTTTTTGTGAATACCTACAGTGCCACAGGGCACTGTACTAAGCACAAGGAACAGAAAGGTGATAATTCACGGTCCTTACCCTCAAGACGGAGGAAGCAGACATGTTAATTGATAGGTACACTGAGCTAGTAAGACTGAACGGAGTCATAGCTTCTGGTGAATAGACAGGAGAAGTTGGGCATTGTCACTGAGGGGGTGGCATTTGAGCTGAGATAAAGATGAATACATGTCCACTTTGACAAAGATTCAGATGGATCTTTGGATGTATGAGGAGCCTAGGGGAAAGGGCACATCACAAAGAGCCACACACACCAATTTAGCCTAACACCCTGGCGGACCCATCAGTGGCTTAGCTAGGAATCCAGAGCAGATGAGGTGGGCACATTCCAGACCGCAACCTTGTCTTGGGTTCTCAGCAGTTCTGACTTCTCCTAAAGGGAGTGGATGGCACTGAAACCTTGGATGAGGAAAGTAACATGATGACTAGATTCACATTTTAGAGAAAGTAAATCACTCTGGCCACAGTATCAAGAATAAATTTAAGACTACGTGAGATGAAGGAGGTGTTAACTTTATTGTGGTAATCATTTCACAATAAATACGTATATCAAATCATCACATTGCACACCTTAAACTTACACAATGTTATATGTAAAAGATATTTCAATAAAGCTGGGGAAAATGGATTAAAGGTTCTGCAAGACCAGATTGAGAATTCAGGATGACTGTTTTTTTTTTTTTTTTTTTAATTGTGGCAATCCAGGTAAGAGCAAACAAAAACTGGAAATGATGCCAGAAGAGGAACTGAATATGAGAGAGACTCAAGAGGTATCTAATGGGAACATATTTTGAAATTCTAAATTTCTGTTTTTGTGGCATTTATTGCTTCGTTTCCCTTCCTCCCACCCCCCAATTCAGGCAAACAAATGCCTTCTATTCCCTGGCCCTCAGGATTGGGTTGTTACTGCAGTAATGACAATCATTTCTTTCTTATTTAAAAAAAATTTTTTTAATGTTTATTTATTTTTGAGAGAGACAGAGCACGAGCAGGGGAGGGCAGAGAGAGAGAGGGAGACACAGAATCCGAAGCAGGCTCCAGGTTCCGAGCTCCAAGCTGTCAGCACAGAGCCCAACGCGGGGCTCAAACTCAGGAACCACGAGATCATGACCTGAGCCAAAGTCGGACACTTAACTGAGCCACCCCGGTGCCCCAATGACAGTCATTTCGCTTCTTTTGAATTTCTGCACTCACATGAGGTTCTTATGGGACAGGGAAGTGGAATTGAAGGGAACAAGATAATGAGAAGGTAGCAAGTACCCCTAAGAAGGGGCCCTGGACACTGCTCCTTCCCTTCAACACACCAGCCTTAGATCAGAGGTTGGAGGGTAAACAAATGACCCCCCAACAGGATGGAGGATTGGAGACCCATGCCTCAGTTTCCAGGTTTGCCTACAGAAGAATTCCCCTGGGCCAGGATGATGGAGCAGCTGCTGAGGAGAAATGATGTGGTGTGTCCACTAAGAGGGTCCCCAACAAGTTTGTTGGAGCTCAAAGAAAGTGCCTGAAAAGCCTCCCTGCCCCAACTTCAACACGTGAAGAAGCAACTGAGGAAGAAGCCGGTGAACTGGGAGAAAGGGTCACCTGTGTGGATCTGGCACCAAAGATGAGATGGACATCTCCGTGGATTCTGGTGCAGAAGGCTCTCAAAACAAATGCCAGCACCGACAGAAGTGGATCGAGAACCAGAACCTGCCACTTTCCTAGCCCCTTGACTACTTTGACACTTGATGGAACTCACTTGGATCCCTAGGAAGGAAGTGGTAGGAAGGGAAACCTTAACTGGCTGATTTTATCTTGAGTTGACAAAAGCAATGTTTCTGCTGCCGGGCAGAATACCATTTAGAATAAAATTGAGAACAAAATTATTTGCATACCCTGCTCATGGCCTGTGAGCATGTACTCCTTACCAGTAGACTTTGCAGGACGTGGTAACTGTTGGGAGGATTTCTAGGTTTCCAGATTTGGTGTGAAAAAAGATAAGTTCTGTTATGGACATGTTGAGTTGGAGGTACTTCTCCAGCATGGAGGCTAGAGAAATAAATTTGGAAGTTACCAGAAAACAGGCTGATGATGAAGCCATCGGCAGATGAACTCAAATAGAGGGTGAAAAAGACAGGCCCAGAGGGGCGCCTGGGTGGCTCAGTAGGTGGAACATCTGACTCTTGATTTCAGCTCCAGTCATGATCTCAGGATTCGTGTTCAAGCCCCGCGTAGGGCTCTGAGCTGGCAGCATGGAGCCTATTTGGGTTCTGTCTCTCGTCTTAAAAAAAAAAAAAAAAGGCCCAGAGCCATAGGAAGCCCTGTCATTTACAGGGGCATGGAGAGAAAATGGAATTAGGAAAACCCTGTGAATAAAGGTCCAAGTAACCTAGAGAAGAACGAGCAGGTGACACCAGGTAATCAAATTGATAGCTATCTAATGTTATAGTGAATGGGATCCAGCCTCAAAAGAGTTCATGGTTATAAACTAAAATTTTATGTGTTTGCTTTTTTTGTAAAGGCTACTGTTTAAAAAAAGGTTTTTTTTTTAATTCTTTTTTTTTAACGTTTATTTATTTTTGAGACAGAGAGAGACAGAGCATGAACGGGGGAGGGTCTGAGAAAGGGAGACAGAATCTGAAACAGGCTCCAGGCTCCGAGCTGTCGGCACAGAGCCCGACGCGGGGCTCGAACTCACGGGCTGCGAGATCATGTCCTGAGCCAAAGTCGGCCACTTAACCGACTGAGCCACCCAGGCGACCCTAAAAAAATTTTTTTAACGTTTATTTTTGAGAGAGAGACAGAGCATGAGCAGGGGAGGGGCAAAGAGAGAGAGGGAGACACCTGAAAGTAGGCTCCAGGCTCCAAGCTGTCAGCACAGAGCCTGACATGGAGCTCGAATCCATGAACCACGAGATCATGACCTGAGCTAAAGTCGAACACTTAACTGACTGGGCCACCCCAGTGCCCCTAAACTAAAATTCTTTGTGACATCTCTCCTTATTGACCAGGAAATTATCTGCCTCATTTTCCAACTTGAGACCATGTTCTGGTTGCTTGAGGATTCTGGGATTCTGACTACTGGAGCCTAATTTGTGTTGATACAGTGCAATCTTACCTCCCTAGTGTTCCTGCAGGAGAGATTGAAGTTCATGTATGTTACGTCAATATGCTGCCGGGATTTTTTTTTTTTTTTTTTTTAATGTTTGGCTGTATAACCCAGTTACCCTTTCAAGAAAAAAATCTCCATCACAACTTGTTTTCTGAGAATAAGACGAAGCAAATTTGGGGGAAGCCTATGTTTCTTATTTCTGGGTAATGAAAACTACATGAATCCATCATTTCCGTATCACCCTGGCTACTAGGAAGCTGAAAACCAGGTTTTAGGCTTAATTGCTGTCGTGTTCCTCAGCTAGGAGTTCTCTTAGAATTTGGGGCTTTTTTTTTCTTCTTTTTGGACCTTCTTTATTTTTTCCTGTTCCTAATTTTTGATCAGTCGTTTGGTCTTGTACTATCTGGTAGTACCTATATTTTTATAATCTACCTCAAATCTTTTATGAGTTTGGCAAGAAACAGAATAGCTAATTTAAAAATAAAGGACATGTCCTAATTTTGCAGTTTCTTTTTTAACCTGTATCTCTAAGGCTGATCTTTGAGACCTTTGGTCTATGGTAGTAACCACGGTCTTCATTTTAGTTACAAAGTTCATTCTGATGAATAATTCAGAGAAGCTTCCCCCACTGCACACCCCATAGTCAACCTCTTTATCAACGGCAGTAGCAAAAATGAAACATTTGATTGCTTGATGATAGAGGTCATTTAAGGAAACAAGCTAACCCCAGTGAAGTGACACCAGACATCTTTCCTCTTTCATCTCTTAGCCTGGCTTACCTATCTTGGCCGTGTTATTTAGAAATGTGGCCAATCATCTTATAAGTCATTTGTATAAAATTTGCCTTCTCCAAATCCCATGTGAGAGCTGATAACAAGCTTCTTGCTCTGTTGAAGTATCATGGGCAAGAACACAAAAATAAATAATAATGTGTTCCCCTCTACTGTGCTTGGTTTATAACCTTGGACATGGTTTCACTTGCCACATCTTTGGGACTATCAGATCTTTTTAAGGTGCCAGGATCTACATTTACCATCACCAGCCAGGAAGATACAATGCACCCCTCCTAAGTGAAGAGTGAACTATTGAATGGCACTTGGTTAAGACCAAATATTTCCCCCAAGACTCTGCCAGAGATTGCCCCCTGGGCCAGATACAGCCTCCTTCAGAGAGTGAAGCACATACCATGTGATCTTTCTTTTCCTCAACTGGTGTCAGAATTAATCATAGAACCACGTTTAGCAGGTTAGAATGGAGTTACCAGTCACCATTGCTTTAATTCTCCCACTTTAGATGGCCCTGAGCCACCTGATTTGAAAGTTGGAGGAAACTGTCCTTTAAATAAAACTCATTGCAAGACTTAATGTAGCCTTGGTCTTCAGCCAATGTCTGCTAAATTCTAGCTCAGGTTCCAACAAAAAGAAAAGGTCCAAACTGTCCTTTTGTCTGATGATTTTTTCGTCAAACCAAAATGTCTCAAGCCTATAATTCTAGTCTTAATTGATTTCTAGGTTGAGTTCATTCTACTTGAAAGAGCAAGCGCTACAGAGGAGGAGAACAGGAACTTTTATTAACCACAGAGCATGTGTTGGGCACAGCATGTACAAGATCCAGAGCGGGTCCTTACAACAACCCTAGAAAAATGAGTGGATGAGCACCCGGAGACTCCCGGAAACCAGGGGTCACCCAGTACCATATAACTGACAAAGGATGGAATCCAGTTTGAACTCCAGTGGGCTCCTATTTTTCCCCAAGAGGCATATTTTTCTGGGCCAACCTCAGCAATGAAACACAGAAAGATAATGGAAATCACGGAGTTGACTGCTCCCTGAGGAGGCTGTAACAAGATTGGAGCCAGGGGCCTGTTGGAGTCGTAGGGCAGTGTCCTTGGAAAAATTCCTGAATTGCTGACCATGATTCATTCATTCCTTTCTTTTGCCTGGCTTATTTTTGCCTGGTCCCGAGACTGTGCTATAATTTTGGGGGTGAATAAAAAAAAGGCTAAGAATCTGTCGTATGCAAAGCTCCCATCTAATGTCTTGATTCCCAAGATGCCTACTTCATGCATAATGGGGAAAACACCTACAAGAAAGTTGTGTGCAATGACCGAACTACATTCAAAGTACAATCTGCCATTGTGCCAAGGTAGGCTAATTCATGTGCACTCAAGAACCTCGGGGATAAGGTTTAGAAAACCAAAACCCGGGGTTCAGGAAGTTCAAAGTGCTGACAGTAATGATAGTACTTGGTGCTCCCCATATGGAGTCCTCCTGTGCCTGTTTGTCTGGAAAGAGACCCAAGGTTTGTTGGAATTGAATCAAATAAAGAAGGGGTCAGTAAAGATGAAGCTGATGACATACCCCGATTCCCCTACCTACAGAACCTTCTTAGCCTTCCCCATATACATTCTCCAGTAAAGAACTCCCCTCCACCTCGGCCTTGCTAGAATCCACAGATTTCAAAATGGAGATTTTGGTTCCATCCCTACCTCAATACTGAGAGAGTTTTTGTTGCAGGCCGAAAGCAGGCAGTGTAATTTTGGGGCCACAAGATGTTGGGTTCCTTAAAGACAAGCAACATGGAACAAATAGGGAAGCCACAGAACCACGTCTGAAATTCAATTTAATCTTCAAGCTGTAAAACCCACTGCAATAATGATGAGGGCTTTTGTCTTCTCTGAGTAGCCTGGGATTCCTAGGAGAAAACTGACAAACTTGTAAATGTGGTAAAGATAACATTTTCAATAAGCTTTTATTTCTTCCTCTTCATTATGTGGTACAAAGGATCCTAAAATTCCATTCCAATTCTTTTCACTTTGTGAAAAATGGTCACACCAAGAAACACTTGACCAGTATATTCTTTTTGTATAACAAATTCTCTTCTCAAAGTTTTTTTTTCTGAGAGAAATAAAAATAATTTTATTTGCCGTTGGGTTGAGTTCCTTCTAATAACATTTTTCCTTTAAGTACACTTTTTGACTTACCTGATTGCAGTGTTGATTGCAACACTTAGTGTCAGTAGTGTCCCATCTAAAATAAGCTTTGCTGTTACTGCTAAAGAAGATCTGATAAATATCCTTCTAAGAGTCGTGCATATGGGAATGCAAGCTGGTGCAGCCACTCTGGAAAACATGGAGGTTCCTCAAAAAACTAAAAATAGAAAAAAAAACAAAAACAAAAAACTAAAACTAGAACTACCCTATGACCCAGCAATTGCACTGCCAGGCATTTATCCAAGGCATACAGGTGTACTGTTTTGAAGGGACACGTGCACCCCCATGTTTATAGCAGCACTATCAACAATAACCAAAGTATGGAAAGACCCAAATGTCCATCGATGGATGAATGGAGAAAGAAAATGTGGTGTGTGTGTGTATATTATATATATATAATGTGTATATATATACACATATATATATACACATGTATATATATACACATGTATATATATAATGTGTATGTATATATAATGTGTGTATATATATATAATGTGTGTATATATATATAATGTGTGTGTATATATATATATATATGGGTATATATATATAGTGGAGTATTATTTGGCAATCAAAAAGAATGAAATCTTGCCATTTGCAGCTACGTGGATGGAACTGGAGGGTATTATGCTAAGTGAAATTAGAGAAAGACAAATATCATATGACTTCACTCATATGAGGACTTTAAGAGACAAAACAGCTGAACATAAGGGAAGGGAAACAAAAATAATATAAAAACAGGGAGGGGGACAGAACAGAAGAGACTCATAAATATGGAGAACAAACTGAGGGTTATGGGAGGGATTGTGGGGGGGGATGGGCTAAATGGGTAAGGGGCACTAAGGAATCTATTCCTGAAATCATTGTTGCACTATATGCTAACTAATTTGGATGTAAATTTAAAAACATAAAATTAAAAATTTTTGAAAGAGTACTATAGATAAAAAGAGTCATGCATAATAATATTGACAATGGAAAGCAAACATGAATTGATTTTTTAAAATTTTATTGATTTAAGTAACCTCTACATCCAGTGTGGACCTTGAATTCATAACCCCAAGATTGGGAGTTGCATTCTCCCTGAACTGAGCCCCCCAAGTGCCCCCATGAATTGATATTTTAATTAGAATTTTGTTTTGCTTATGTTTTGGAATAAGAAAGAGATGTGGTCAGTTAATGATTCTATTCTATTGTTTTATTGCAAACAAGACTGAGAAAGGGAACAAGTATTTCCACACTGGATTCTTCTTGAATGAATTCAAGCAAAGTTTCATCAAAATGAAAAACTGCCAAGTAGCTTTGCATTTGGTAAAGGTGTGAGATTGCACCCACAGAGGTGCTGATTTGCTCCTCCTCCAGAAGGACCAGCCCTTTAAATGTGCAGTGCTGGCCTCAGGGGGAGTGTCTGCACATGTCTGTTAAGTCCCAGGGACTTGAGGGGTTTTATCAGAAGCTTATGCTAAACACTATTTTTTCCCACCAGATTCTAGGTAGAGAAACTATGTCATCCAGTGTAGATGACTAGGTCATTTCTGAAAAATTTTTAAAAATACTTATTTTTGAAAGAGAGACAACATGAGTTGTAGAGGCGCAGAGAGAGGGAGACACAGAATGTGAAGCAGGCTCCAGGCTCCGAGCTGTTGGCACAGACCCCGACACAGGGCTCGAACCCACGAACCGTAAGGTCATGATCTGAGCCAAAGTCAGATACTTAAACCGACTGAGCCACCCAGGCACCCCATAGATCATTTCTAACTGACAGTCCAGAAGCCTAACATTGTGAGCCAGCTCCCAGCTGTGCAGTTCTTCTCAACATTTCCTTCCGTGAAGAACCCTGTGTTCTCGTGTTTGCCCTGTAGTGTTCTTGACACTTGTGACTTGCCAGAATCTTTACCCTACCTTGCAGCTCTGTTTTTGGTGGGCGCCTTTATCTCCTCAGGCCTCGAGGTCCTCCTCTGCAAATGAGGGATAGGATCTATGAGCTGTTCCAACCTCTTCTTCCATCTCTAGAATATTCAATACATTAAGAGAAGGACTGAGTTAAGAACCAATGCCTTTAAAGAAACTGGGAAGTTTCTCTCATCTGAGGGCTAAGGGGCACTTGGCAATCACTTATTGTTGTCTCAAAATTTTGTGAATTTTCCTTAAACATACACTTATATTCTAGCCTTTCTTCTAGCTATTGACTCCAGAGAAATAAAAACATATCCGAAGACTTGCACATGAATCTTTATGTTAATGTTATCTATTCACTTTTTTGAAGTACAGTTAACACAACTACATTACTTTCAGTTGTACAACATAGTGATTCAACAAGTCTGTACGTCAATGCTGTGCTCACCCCAAGTGTATCCAGCATCTGTTACCACGCCATTACAGTATCATCGACTATATTCCCTATGCTGTGCCATTTGCTCTCATGACTTATTTCATAGCTGGAAGCCTGTATCTCCCACTTGCCTTCATCCATTTTCTTCATCCCTCACCCTCACCTTCTGGCTACCATTCAGTTTACTCTCTGTTTTTATGGGTTTGTTTCTGCTTTTTGTTCATTTGTGTTTTAGAGTCCATATATAAGTGAAATCATACGGTATTTTTCTTTGACTTATTTCATTTAGTATAATACCCCCGAGGTCCGTCCCTGTTGTCTCAAATGGCAAGATCTCATCCTTTGTTATGGTTGCATAATATTCTATTGCGTGTATGTGAATGAGTGTGTGTGTGTGTGTGTGTGTGTGTGTGTGTGTGTGTGTGCCATATCTTTATCCATTCATCTATTGGTGGACACTTGGGGTGCTTCCATGTGGGTTGGATATAGTAAATGTTGCAATGATAGGGTGCATATATCTTTTCAGATTAGTGTTATTGTAGTCTTTGGGTAAATACCTCAGTGGAATTACTGGATCATGGGTATTTCCATTTTTAATTTCTTGAGGAACCTCCATACCGTCTCCCACAGTGGCTGCACCAACTTACATTCCCACCAACAGTGCACAGGGGTTCCTTTTCCTCCTCTTTCTTGCCAACACTTGTTGTTTCTTGTGTTTTTGATTTTAGCCATTCTGAAAGTGTGAAGTGATAACATATTAGAGTTTTCGTTTGTATTTCCTTGATAAGTACTGATGTTGAACATGTTTTTCATGTGTCTGTTGGCCATCTGTATATCTTCTTTAGAAAAATGTGTATTCAGGTCCTTTGCCCATTTTAAATTGAATTATTTGGGGCAGGGGGGTTAGTGTTGAGTTGTGTAAGTTCTTTATATATTTTGGATGTTAATTCTTTATCAGATATGTCATTTGCAAATATTTTATCCCATTCAGTATGTTATCTTTTCATTTTGCTGATGGTTTCCTTTGCTGAACTTGCGCATGAATATTTACTCACAATAGCCCCAAACTGGAAACAACCTAAATGCCCATTAACAGATGAATGAATAAACAAAATGTAGTATATCCATACAATATACTACTATTTCGCAATAAAAAGGAACAAACTACTGATACATGCAACATGAATGAATCTCATTCTACTGAATGAAAGAAGCCAGACACAAGGATACAGGCTGTATGAGTCCATTTATGTAAAATTCTAGAGAATGCAAACTATTATAGTGACAAAAAGCATTTCACTTGCTGCCTGTGGACTGCAGAAGACAAGGGCTCTTTTGGTGGTGAACGAAATGTTCTGTGCTGTGACTAGGATGGTAGTTTCATGGGTATCCACAACTGCCAACATTCATCAAATTGCACACTTTAAACGGACAGAACTTATATGTAAACCATTTCTCGAGGGTACTGAGGAAAAATTTTTGTAAGCTCTTGACTGTTCAATCTGAGGCTTGAAGAGAATACTTACTGGGCAATGGAGAAGTTTTGCGGGGCTATGACATCACAAAAGGGTTAATAATCTTAAACATTCCGGAAAGCCCTTTAATTTCTGGGCAGCGCGTATGAATTTGTCGTGCAAAAATTTTACCTTCTGGTTTCCGGTAAGCCTCAGACAAAGGACTGCCTTGAGGACTTAGCAGGGCCCTGGGCTGGATGGGCCAGCCTGCTCTTTCTCCAGCCTCGTGCAGATTCCTGAGAGCCAGCTGGCTCAGCAAACAAAGGCCAGGTCTCCTGTCTTTTTAGCATGTCAGGCTTCTTAATACCGATTTTCCTTCCCTCCGCCTGAGGTGGTATGTGTCCACCTGGGGAGATTCCGTTCCACTTTTTTGAAACTAGAAAGCTGTAGGCCACATTCTTCCTTTATAGGCCACCTGGAGTGACCTATTTTAGTTGGCTCCACTTACAGAATCACAGGATGTGAGAAATCACAGGATGTTAGAAAGAACTTGAGAGATCGTCCTGGCCAACATCCCAAAGGAGGAAACGGAAGTCCAGAGAAGGTTAGTGACTGGCATAGGCTCACACAGCCAGGGCAGGACTATCAATTACTGTCTTCCCAGGTCTCTCTGCTTCCTTATGTTGGCTCTGACCTGCTGAGAAACTGCAGCCCAAGATCCCTAGCTGTCAAAAACTAGGGCCGAAACCCAAGATCGACTTCAGTGTGCGGTACTTTTTTTAAGAATGAAAGTTGCAAAATGGTTGGATTCTAGCTGGAAGAAAGGCAGCAGAGAGTCAGTTCTGACCTCCTATGAGGCAACATAAGGATCAGACCTCAGCTTGGGAATGAATGAGAGGCATTTATGATTATCGTAGAACTTGGCAGCAATTACAAAAGCCTGTTCCATGGTGGAAGCGACCGTGTTAAATTTCCGTTCTCATTTGCATTCATAAAAGTAAAATAAAAGTATTTCTGGGATAGGAACAATCTTTGTGATTGGGAAATGCCTCTTGGTCATTATTGCTCTTTTCACTCTTCATATATTTTTCCTTGATGGCTATTGAAATAGCAGATATTTTAAACAGAGAGAACATTCATCATGGCGGATTCTTGAAGTTGAATCTGATTCTTCCAGTGAAGTAGCCACTGCCAGAAAGTAAATGAGACCTTTCTGGAAGCTCCACTAACAGTCCCACACGGCTCTAGTTTTAGAGTTTGGCAGGCCCAGGTCTCCGTGTCCTCAACCCTCTCCTCTCGCATCTGGCCCATCGGTGCCTGGGCAGGAGCTGGGGTACAGGCGGCTGAGGGTTCCTTGGGGATCATGCCGCTCTTTCCCAGCGGTATGCCAGCAGCACCCACAATGCTGGTGTTGGCTTGGGGGGGGGGGGTTGCGCAGAGATGACAGCCGTGTAGTTGCCAGTGGTCTTGGACATTTGCATTGCTTGCCGTACTGGTGACATGTTTTGTTCTTCATGCAGATTCCCCAGAATAGAAGTTGCAGAATTTGGCAGAATGATTAGGGTGGACACTTCAGGAAGAAGACTTCGGGTTGTTAGAGAGAAGCTCCCCCACCCCCTAAGCTGAAGAAGAAGCATCTGCATGCCCTGCTTCCACCTGGGGACTCCCAGATTGCCACACAATAGCACCTCCTAGAGGTGTCGGCAGTGGTGAGACCCGCCCTTCCCAGAGAGACTGTTTTCTGTGCCACTTTGTCTTCCCCTGGTGGTCACGCTGTGTTGTGGCTGCAGCGAAAACCTTTTGTGTGTCAGACATGATGGGCAGCGTGGACAAGTCACACTGGTGCCCAACACCTCCCACCACTGAGTACTGTGAGGGCAGAGACTTGGTCTTCTTTGCAACCTATCTCTACCCCCTCACGTTGAGGATATCTGTATACCCACAAGGACATACCATCAGCGTGTAGTAAATCTTGCTGAATGACAGACAAAGTGACATGTTGAGGAAGCAGATGATGAAAGTTTCTGACCTTAAATGTGGACTAATCAGATAAGTGTACTAGTGATACAAGAAATCACGGAAGACGCTGTGGGAGAAGAACTGAAACTTCTTCTAGAAAATCCATTAATGACCAGAATAGATCTCTGACTTTTTTCATGTGCATTAGATAACAACCATGGAGAATTGAGGTGGGTACTTTTCACTTCACCTCCTCTAATCCTGTGATTTCAAATCATTACCATCATTGGGGCCACAGGTATTTGGGGCACCTGAACTGGCTAATTTATTTTCTCCTCCATTTTCTCTTTATTAATTATAAATGTGGTCTTTTACTTACCTAAGAACCAGGGATAGGACAGCTATTTCAAATCATCTTAATTTTTATTTACTATTTTTTTGTTATTAATTTTGAGTGCGAGAGAGAGGCAGAGAGAGAATCCCAAGCAGGCTCCATGTTGTCAGCACACAGCCCGATGTGGGGCTTGATCCTACTAACTGTGAGATCACGATCCGAGCCGAAATCACGAGTCTGATGCTCAACCGAATGAGCCACCCATGTGCCCCTCTCGTACTGTTTTTTTTTTAATTAGCATACAAGTACACTGTCGTGTCTCTTACTTTAAAGTTTACCTTTAATCCTCAGACCTATCAGTTGATTTCTTCTTTTTCACTGAAAAACTCTGAAAAAAATGGTGTCTTCATGAATTAGCTCCACTTCCTAACTTTGCACTTGCTCTTCAGATTCCTCCATTGTGGCTTCTGCCTTGCCTGCTCCACCAAAATCGCTCTCTCCAAGCTAACCAGGAACCTGCAGCTTGCCACACCGGGGGCATTTCTGCCTCTTCTTACTGGCACGCTCCTCATGGGACCAGCTGAGCATCCTTCTCTTGTACGTGAAAGAAAATCCAACTGATTGTAGCGAGAAGAGTAAGTTTCTTGTACTGTTTTTCATTTTTAAAAGACTTTTTTTTTCATGGTTATTTATTTTGAGACAGAGAGAAAGCATGAGCAGAAGACAGGCAGAGAGAGAGAGAGGGAGAGAGAGAATCCCAAGCAGGCTCCAGGCTCCAAGCTGCCAGCGCAGAGCCCGACGCGGAGCTCAAACTCAAGTACCGTGAGATCATGATCTGAGCTAAAATCAAGAGTCGGATGTTTCACCAACTGAGCCACCCAGCCTCCCCTCTTGTACTGTTTTTTAAATAATTTTCTCCTCTCTGCTTTTTTCTACTCCCCAACGTCAGTCAGATATTGGATTAACTGAATTAACCCTTACTATGTTTTCTGTTGTTCGTCTCTTTAGCTGTTTATTTGGCTCAACGAGTTCCTGGCCTCTAGCTTTTAAACCTTGCATTGAATTTGTCATATCACCTGTCACGGTTTTTGTTTGTGTCGTTCGTTGTTCTCAGAATATTCCTTTTTATTGCAACACATTCTTATTTCATGGGTGTAGTATTTCACCTTTTCCCGATAGAAGTTAACTTTTTCCCCCTAGTCTCTGAATTGTCTGTTTTCCAAGAGTTACTTTCCTTAGTTTGTTTTGGTCTCTCTCCATTGTGTGGAGATGTTCTGAAACTGTGTCTCCAATTCTAAGCAGTGTGTTCACATTCTACAGTGAAACCCTGGGGCGCTGGGGTGAGGGATGTGGGGTGGAGCAGGCTGGCTGGTGGCTTTGGGGGGACATTGACCGGTCGGAGGCCAGCTTTGTCATCTGGTGACCCTCCTCCCATCCCCACATACAGATATCAACATGGGGTGGTCTTTTCTCTGCAGCCTTTTAGTTCCTCCAGAGAGGGATCTTCCAGATGCCTCTGGGGGCTATAGATGGCCAGCTGAGGCCCATCTCCGAACCAGGCAGGAGAAAGCAGCCAGGGACCGCCTGGTTCTGAAGGTAGATTGTAACTTAATCCTCCAGCGTTCAGCGTCACCCTTGCCCTCCTCTTGTACTTGCGCTTAGATTCCAGACCCTCTCTGACTTGTTTATTCCAGACAATGAACCTCTAGGTTCTTGGCTGGACAGGGGGCGGGAGAAATGGGGGGGTGGGGGGGGGAATCTGTCGCGCCTGTTTGAGACGTTTCGCGGCTCTCCTTTGCAGCCTCCTCCTTCATCCCCACCTTGCAGGGGAGGCGGTATCTCCACACGCCAGGCCCCTCAGCTCTCGGAACACTTGCTAGTACTCCCCGCAGACTCTCCGGCAGCTCCCTCCCCGGCTGAGTCATTACTCACCCTGCTTCTTGCAGACACTGACCTTCCTTGTCCCTAATTTTCTCTTTTGCTCTTCTTGATTGCTTCACTGTCATGGTAGGAATTTAGGAAGGAGTGTCAGTAAAAGCATGTTTCAGTCCATCATATTTAACCAGAAGTTCTTTGTCATTCTTTATATTTTTGGATGTTTTGATTCTTTAGGATTGTATTCCCACAGAACATCAGAAAATAGAAATTCTGCATTTTTCAGTGACACCCAATTTGCTCTACAAAAAGTAAAGCATGAAGGTAAGGGTTTGTTTTTGTTTTTGTTTTACTGTTAATGTAAAATGTTGCCTCTTGCGTAATATTCCTTTTGTGACATGTGAATGAAATTACGTTCCCTTAAAGAAGGAAACATATAGGATTATTGCTGCCCTTCAGATTGTCCAGGAGCAATCTACTTCTAATCTCAGATGTTCTAGCTTCTAGATTCCTCAAATCTTTGAGGTTCTTTGTGGGAAATTTTGGTATCCTATTTTCAGGAGTATATAGCTAACATTTACATATGTGCAAGGCACTCTTCTATTTAATCCATGTAGCCACCGAATGAAGTAGATATTACGGTCTCCATTTTACAGATGAACAGATTGAAGCAAGGAGAAGTAACCTGCCCAAATTCACACAGCTCAACTAGGTGTCCTGAGTCGCAGCTGTTGACCACTGTGCCATATGCCAAGTTGCAACATCTTTGTACATCACGAACTTGTTAAAGACCTGTCCACCTACTTCAAAGGAAACTCATGATATTAAAACACAGAGGAGTTCCTGTCTCTCCCTCTCTCTCTCCGCACACACACACATCCACACACACACACAGCGAATTAAAAGGAACAGAGAGAACTGTGTAGACCGGAAGTTTGAGATGAGTTTTTTTTCCCCCCATTGGAGCACAAAATTTGCTCTGATTTCCTGGCAACTAATGAAAACAAAAGTGAAATGTTAGATTATATGGTTCTCATTGTTTTGTAGAGCAAGCATGCAAATTATTTTGCAGAGAAAAGTTTTTGGCAACTGAATTCTAGAAGCAATTTCTAGAATTCTAATAAAAGAATTCTATATTAAGGTTTTTTAAAAATCTTTTTTATTGTGAAATGTAATACTCAGAAAAATACATTAACATAAATGTACAGCTGACTGAATTGTTGGAAAGAGAGACACCACCTCCCCCCACCCTGGTCAAGAAATAGAAGCTTCACAGCCCCAAAGAAGCTCTCCTTGCCCACAAACATGACCATTATCATAATTTTTATGACAATCATCTCTTTGCTTATTTTTTTTTTACAGTTATACTACCTAAATAGCACACACACTGTATTTTTGCCTTTTTTTTTTTTTTTTTTATCTTGATATGATTAGAATCACACATTATTCTTTTTGGCTTCTGTTCAACTTTGTGTCCGTGAGATTCATCCAAATTGGTCTGTGTAGCTACATTCATTTTTATCGCACTATGGTACTTGACTGTACTTGGCTGGATGACATTTAGGACCCTCCCACAATTTGGCTACTCATTAGCTGGTGGACATTTGGGTTATTTGGGTTGTTGGCTACTATGGAGAATGCTGCTGTGAGCACTCTCATGTGTGTCTCCTGACTGAAGTGTGTGCATGTATCAGCCGGGTCACAGGGCGAACATAGAGGATGTTTTTGTAGAGGATGCCTAGTGGTCTTCCCAAATGGTTGTACCATTTAAACCACTGCTAGTAACGTATGAAAGTTTTCTAAATTCTTTTTTTTTTTTAATTTTATTTAATGTTTATTTATTTTTGAGAGAGACAGAGACAGGATGTGAGTGGGTTAGGGGCAGAGAGAGAGAGGGAGACAAAGAGTCCGAAACAGGCTCCAGGCTCCGAGCTGTCAGCACAGAGCCCAAAGCGGGGCTCGAACTCATGAGCTGTGAGATCATGACCTGAGCCGAGTCGGACGCTCAACCAACTGAGCCACCCAGGTGCCCCCTGAAAGTTTTCTAAATTCTTGAGAACACTTGAAATTCAGTCTTTTGCATTTTAACCATTCTTGAGGGTGTAATGGTATCTTAGTGTTCTCCTTATTACTTGTGACGTAGCCTTTTTTGTGTGCTCACCTTTTGAATCTCTTCTATGAATTCACTGCCCACTCAAGCTTCATTCCCAGGTTTCTACCACATTGTCTTCTTTTCCTTATCAGTTTTTAAACAGTGATAGCTGTTACAAGTTTAATTTTTACCTGATACCAGTATATAGAAATTGTTGATACCCAAATACTAAATCTTATCAAGTAATTCTTTTTTTTCTTTTTTTCTTAATTTTTTTTTTCGACGTTTATTCATTTTTGGGACAGAGAGAGACAGAGCATGAACGGGGGAGGGGCAGAGAGAGAGGGAGACACAGAATCGGAAACAGGCTCCAGGCTCTGAGCCATCAGCCCAGAGCCTGACACGGGGCTCGAACTCACGGACCGCGAGATCGTGACCTGGCTGAAGTTGGACGCTTAACCGACTGCGCCACCCAAGCGCCCCAAGTAATTCTTACTAAAACTCTTAATAGATATTTTTTTGAAATTCTACATACATAACCATAAATGTGCCCAACACTGTCATTTTCTTTCTGATCCTTCATCTTTTCTTTTTCTTGCCCGACTGCAATGTTAGTTCCCCTGATAGGGTGGTGAAAGGAAGCAGTGACAGAGGCCACCCTTGTCTTCTTCACAATCCGAAAAGGAGGCTCCATTGTCTGGTAGTGCATGAGGCCTGTTTGTCACTAGAAAAGAGAAATATTAGAGCAATGTTTATGGACTCTTCACTGCCTCAGGCTGAAGTGATGCTTATTACTGCTTCTTTCATTTCATTAGACGACAGAACCAGTTATGTAGCTCTTCTAACTGCACGGGTGCTAGCAAATGTAGGGAGAATCTATAGATTACCTGGTTAGCAGAACTGTGACAGAGGATAAGGGGGGACCTACTCAAGGATGGGTGGGACATCCTCATGAGATGATACGTACACGGAAACCAGAAGGAGATGTATTCATTTCCTAGGACTGCTGTATTAAAGTACCACAGACAGGGTGTCTTAACCAAGAGAAATTTATTGTCTCACCTGTGGTCTTTAGATGTTAGAAGTCCAAAATCAAGGTGTCAGCAGGGGTAGTTCATTCTGAGGACTGTGAGGGAAGGATCTGTCCAGGCCTCTCTCCTCGCCTTGTACATGGCCATCTTTCCTGTGATGTCTCTCCACATCATCGTCCCCCTATGCATGTTCATATCTAAATTTCCCCACTTACACAGATACCCTAGTGGACTGGGGCCCACTTTAACTTGACTACTGCTGTAAATACCCTATCTCCACCTTCTGAGGGTTAGGCCTTCAACATATGTACTCTGAGGAGACAGATAAGTTGGTCATACTAAAAGAGAGGGGGAACAATTCTAGGAAGAGGACAGTTTGCCTAGGGCCTAAGATAAGAAACAGATTATTCATGTGGCTAGAACTCAGCAAGCCATGGGGCTGGTAGGAAGGGTCAAATCACAGCCAGCCTCGTTGGCAGTCCATAGGAAGACTTGCAATTTTATTCTAAGTGCAGTGGAAAGTAATTGGAGGTCTCTGTGGAGAGAGATGTGATCTAACCACTTTATGGGTGGAGAATATTGGAAGGTGACAAGAGTGGCAATGGAAAGATCAGTTAGGAGGCCAGTGGAGTAGTTTAGTTGAGAGATGAAGGTGGTCTGGACAGAGAGTGATGACAGATGAGGGTGGTAAGGGACAGAGAAAGCAATGGAGGGAGGCCAGATATAATTTGGAGCTAGGCTTCATAGGACTTGTTGGAGAATTGGATGTGGAGGGTGAGGGTAAGAAAGACAGCAAGGAGAACTTGCAGTTTCCTAATTGCAGAACTGGATGAAGTGTGGAAGATGGGCAACCTGGGAAGGGTTGGGCTCAAGTTTCGACGAGATGGGGGTCAAGGGCACCCTTCTGGACATGCTATATTTGAGATATGCATGGGGCATCCAAATGAACAGACCATTAGGCAGCTAAATACATACAGATCTGGTGTTCTGAGAAGAGGTATAGATCAGATAAAAGAAAAAACAGAAACAAAAGTCGGAATCAAGACACGTCATTTAGAGCCATGGGAAAGAGCACGGCTAACTAGGAAGAGAAAACAGTTATGAAGAACGTCTACGAACATTTAGAAATAGGTCTGTCTTCTTATCAACCATCCATGAAAGCCAAGGTATAAAGTCATTGTACTTGTATCTAATGCAGTGACTCACTGAACCCCTAATGCTGGGGTTGGTGAGGTAATAGGTCTAGTAACCCGCCTCCTGAGGACTCAACATAATGTGATACCACAGCTGAGATAACATGAGAGATTTATAGTTGACATTAGAAAACCTTCCAGCAAGTGCTGGGTCACAGTAAACTTACGGTTGCACTTTATGATGGTTGTTGGGCAACAGAGTTAACATTTCAAATAGTGTGGAACTGACCCATTTATCTGCCCAGAGGTGGGTCACAGAGATAGTTTTAAAAAGTAATTTTAAAAAGTAATTTTTAAAGGTGGATCTGAACCACTGAAACACTTGAACATTTACTCAGAGAAGATCCCACAGGTTTTGGTTTTTCTTTAAGCAAGAAAACGATCATTTTTGGCCTACAACATGGCTGGGATGTTGGTGCCAACAGGACTACTTCGACCATAGAACCATAGTATGGCTTTTGCACAATGGAATTTTGTGTGTGTGTGTGTGTGTGTGAGGTTTATCTTTGAGAGACAGCACACGCATGCATGTGTGCATGCTCACGTGGGAGAGGAGCAGAGTGAGGGGGAGAGAGAATCCCAAGCCAAGTTCTATGTCAGCACAGAGCCCAATGAGGGGGGCAGCTTCATGAACCGTGAGATCATGACCTGAGCCGAAATCCAGAGTTGGAAGCTTAACTTACCCACCAGGCGCCCCGCATAATGTAATTTTGAAAAAGATGATGTCACGATATGCTCTTGACGGCTACGTGTGGTGAGTTTCTTCCCATCTTGTTATTCTTCTCCCAAGTCACTTAATGGTGTTAATTTATTCTTCTAGCTTAAGTATATATTTACACACTGTACCACATACACGAGAATTTAAAAATTCAGAGTAGGGCTTATTCTAAATCTTTCATAAGAAGTTTTATGAATATAGGATTGATTCCTGCCAGACTTCGTTTTCTTTCCATTAAAAAAAAAAAAGTCACAAACAACATAAGGTTTCTTGCACTTTTCCAATTTCTCATCATCATTGGTTACAGAAAACCTCTGTTGATGGAGTTCAGTGCCCTTAGGGATAAATAACTAATTGTTCATGGTAGTAAACTATTCCAACAGAAATCAACTAGCAGGTTTAACTGATGTAAGGCTTTTCTTCAAAAACCATCATATCCATAGTCTTGCAATGACTTGATTAAAGCATTAAGATTATTTCAACATAAAGGGTCTCCAGATCAGAGAGAGAGAGAATATGCAAGGCATTTAGTGAGAGTTGAAAGAGCTCAAGTTGGCCCCAGTCAGTGGGGATGTTGTAGCTCTAGAATCATGTGGATAGAAAGAAATTGCCGAGACTAAAATTGTCAGCATCTGCAGTTTAGAGACCTAACTGGATGGAAGTGAGACAGAGAACTGTGTAGGCATATATGTATGTGGGGATACAGATGCTCCTGTGACTCCCCTTGTAGAAACTGTGTTCTGGGGAACAAGTTTCCTGCATCTACACTATTAGCCCTATGACTAACCATAATTATAGTCTGTGACTGACTTTATTTGAAGTCACATTTTGATGCCTTTGACTTTTTTCTGCCTCTTGAAAATTTTCATTGGTTTTCTCTAGCACATCTCAAAACAGGAGACTCAAATCTAGTATTAGCTTAGAATGAGCTCTTTTCACAACAGTCTAAAACTAAAGCTGAACACTAGTTGAACCTTATAGGGTTAAGAGTGAAATTGGAAGTTGCTGTGGGGAATAATGGAGGGGTTAAATCAAAGCTGCCACTTAGTAGCCGTCACTGTGGAGAACATCTAAACCTTTTTATTCCTTTTCTGTGTTTCAAATGAGGAGTAACATTTGTAGAATTGTAAGGATTATATTGGCTTCTCTAATTCTTCCTCTTACACATTTTTAAAAATATATTTATTTTTAAGAGAGTGTACAGGTGAGCGGGGGAGGGGCAGAGAGAGACAGAGAATATGAAGCGATTCTACACTGACAGCAGGGAGCGCAGGGGCTCAAACACCAACTGTGAGACTGACCTGAGCCAAAGTTGCATGCTTAACCGGTTGAGCCACCCAGGCGCTCCACATCTTAACTTTCTTATTCCCCTACTTCCAATGTTCTAAGAATGTTGACACATAGGGATGGTCATAGTTGCCTACATGCTTTCCAAATTAACAACGGATGGAATTTAGATGGTGTCGATGTAAGAGAAACATTTTAGGCAGACACGTACAGGTAGAAAGGCAGGAGATGAGGATCTAAAATGGAAACAGGGCTAAAGGCTTGGAAAGGAGACCAAAGTCTGCCCACTGAAAGCCTTGTATATTGGTGCATGTTTTACTGGCCAGAGGCAGGAAGTGTAGGACTGTACTGACTGCCCTGCAAACCTGGCCATTGGAATTAGTGACAGGGATGAATGTGAGATCAGAAAGACGCTTAATGCCCTGAGTATATGGAGTCATTCATAGCAACTGCCAAGAGCAGATGGAGGAGGCAAGAGGAAGAGAGGTGGCTGTGATTTGGAGAGACCCACGTGAACTCGCACTGATTTTTGAGAGTGTGCGCCCAAGTGAGGGGCAGGGAGAGAGGGAGCGCAGAGCCTGCCTGGAGTGGGGCCTGAGCTCACGCAAGAGGATCTTGTTTTCTGGTTAGCAACAGAGTTGTGGTATCTTGTCTCTGTGCAAAGGGTATCCATGTAGTAACTTGGGAGAGGGACAGACGGTATGGGAAATATGATCAAACTTTATTATCCATCAGTAACTGTTAGCATGTGATGGAATGTTGCTATTTTTGCACCGAAGAATCTCAAACCTCTCCCAAACAGCTTACTTGAGCAAAGAATTGACAAGGTTTTCAACCGGCTTATGGAATTCAGCAAGGTCAGGATGTGGGACAGTTGCAAAGGACTGAGGAATTCTATCGGGCCGAGATTTCCACGTTTTGTGTTTTTTTACCTGTCGTAGTAAAGGTGGCTAGTCCAACAGAGGGGTCACCCACTGAGGCTACCCTTAAGCCACCACACCATGACTTTCCTAAGGATGAACTAGATACTAGGATTCTTCTGAAGTGTTAAGAGTTTAATTCAAGAGGCAGAGGTGACAACTTGTCAGTTTGGCTAGACGTCCTATCTAGTAATGAAACCCTTAGGGCTAGTTTCTGATGTATGTGCAGACAGAACACATGGAATTAAGGCCCCTTCCTTCAGAGAAATTTCTCACTTAATACAAAATTCTGAAGCTGGAAGAAGTACCAAATTCTACTGTGTTCAGCCTGTCATTTAAAAAATAGTAGTTTGGGGAAGGAACAAATAAATCACTTAATACCAGCCTGTGAACCTTTTCACATAGATAGCCCTAGTAATAAAAAATCAGCAACAAAAATCCTCTAAGAGGGCAAAACTGATTTCAACTGCACAGGGAGAGATGGAACTGGAGCCCTTATTCAGGGACCAGGGTACCATCTGGGATCTAAGTCCCTTTAAGGACACCTGCCCTGAAATGTGTGCCTTGTGTATGTCAGGGGCCACATCAGGTCAGCACTGGATAAGGGTATCTGCTGGGTTCCATTTAGGTCAGTCCCATGTTTAAGTGTAAAACCAATAATCTCAATTTAAATGGTCACAAATTGCTTGCTAAAATGAAAGGTATTTAAAGACCTTCCAACGTTGAAAGCCAACATTGCCCAACGATGTGGACAGCTTTCTAGATCACATAAATTAGGCTATTACCACAAATTCAGCTACCGTTAAAACGCTTCATTACAAATAGGAAGAGGCACTGGTACAGGGGTACACCATCTCTGACGCCTGTTTATCATCTTAGAGCAAAAGCACACCACCAATGCATTTTTTTCTTTTTAAGTTTATTTTGAGAGAGGGAGAGAGAATCCCAAGTCAGCTCTGCACTGGGGAGGAGGGCTTGAACCCACAGATGGTAAGATCATGACCTGCACCAAAATCAAGAGTCAGGCGCTCAACTGACAGAGCCACCCGGGCGCCCCACCAATGTTGTTTTAAACAAACAAAATGAAGTTAACTCAATAAATATCTTTTATTAAAGAAAAAGAGGAATATTGTTAAGCACCAAAACTGTATGTTGTTACATTGCATGTACAAGAGAAGGTGACTGCAATACTTGCTGTACAAGTACTTAACTCTGAAGTCGTAAGTGTAAAAAACAGGAAATACAAAGCAGTAATTACAATGCAGAAAAGTTGCACTAAAGAGCAAAAGGCAACAGTCAAAACAATTATTGGAGATTTCAGAGTATTGCTATAAATGCCTGCTTAGTTTTTTCTTTGTACTTTTAATACTTTAAAATATTATTAATGGAGCATATAAGTATTGTAAATTTGCAAGAGTGGCATTTACAATACACTGTGCATACTTCCATCTAATGTACGGTGTTAAAGCCATCTTTAAAAGCCAAGCACAATGTGCTAGTGTTTTGCTTCTACCATTATAATATTGCACAAAGCTAGTAAATAGTGAATTGGTCTGCCATTGTAATTTTCATTGAACCAGAAAGGCTAAAAAACATGTCAGTTTCATTAGCCCTTATGGGCTTTCATCATGCAAAATGATCTGTAGCCTTCGAATTTTCACAAACAATATATATATTATGGTTTCACACTTGGCAAGACATACAGTACAGTAAGAAACTCAATGAGACAGTGTTGATTCTGTCCGAGTCGAAGAAGTCAGAAGTCACTGTCTGGGTTGTATCGTCTACCCCTCTTGGTTCACAATTGAAGGGAAAATGCCATCTTGTGATCATGAAGACTTCTTAAAACCAATGTAATTAGTATTGGGAAAAGCTATAACTTGTTACACTCTTTGATAGTTAACCATAGAACATGCAAGTTAAAAAAAAAAACAAAACCCAAACTTCCCTTGTTAAAATTCAGCCCTATAACCAACACCCATACCTTTCTTTATACATCTAAAAATCACTTTGCACAGCCTTTCCTATCCACCCTTAATTCCCCCAAATTGAGGCACTCTTATAACCGACTTTAAAAAAACAAAACAAAACAAAAAAACAGAAAAACTTTCCCTTACCTCTCAAAACAAATGACTGCTTTGAGATTCAGTGTGAAAGAGCATTGATACAATATTTAACATGTCAACCTCAGAGGTATTTTCTGTACATGCACCTTAGTGGCATAATTATAGAGGGAAGGGGAGAAACATTTAGAAATTTGGATTCTCAATTAAATTCCTCAAATACCAAGCTGTACATTTACTGTGGGCAAAACATTTTAGAATGAACACATCTTCAAAATAACCCAATGGGCAAACATTTCTCTCTCTCTCTCTCTCACACACACACACACACACACACACACTCTCCAAATTCCCTCTCACCGTAAAAAAAAAAACCTCTGTTTACATACATGATAGTTTAGGCAGCAATATAAACTCATTTTTTAAGAAAAGCTTTTAAATTAGATTTATAGGATAAAAAATACCATTGCTTTATTTTACAAAGCAATTTAAGCAGAGGTTCCTCCTCATGTGCTTTAACTAAAGAGCACTTTGTAGCAAAGTTCAGAAGTAACTACTGAATTGTTCAGCAGCACTAAATCAATGCAACACGCTCCAACAGTAAGGTGCTTCTACTTTTTTTTACCTCTTCCCTCTGAAATCAATCGTGCTGGCCCATCCTCTAGCACTAAGCATAGCTCTTCTAAGCAATAAAGGTGAAATAAAATCTGTTTATAATGCACATTTAACTTTACATTATCATTTAAATTCAGTGCAAGAGTTAGGGACAACTTATTAGGGTTTCTGTTCTCTTTATCAAATGGTTGCATGTTAACAATGCATCTGCCACGATTTTTAAATGTTTTACAGCTGTTCAAGAAGATTTCTTAAAATAAACCTGGTAAAGCATATGAAATTTCAACTCCCTGATAAGGCCGTCATGGACCCATTAGTGCTTTACAGATTGCTATCTCATGATACGTATACGTTTTTTTTTTTTTTTTTTTTAACCTGTACTTAGTGAAAGAAAAACTTTCCTTAGGCTAAAAGCACGGATTCACATTTATACACAAACTCAATGAATGCAATTAAAAAATGGCATCTTAGGGAATGTATAAAATTGTGTTAATTGTATCCTGGTCCCATTCCAAACAGAGGATGCTGCCTGTTCATTTTTGTTCCACTGATATAGGAGTTTAATTCTTGGTGCCTGCTATGATCTAAGTATGCTTTACAATTTAACACTCTTTTATCGCAAAGTGGTCGTGCCATGTTACCTAATATTGGTACACAGTTCAGCTTCGTAGAAACAAGGATTTCCCCCCCCCCCCCCCCCCCCATTATACAGAGTAAATGAAAGTGCTGAAGATTTTCTATGGTTTCACATAATGAGAAAAAACCCACATTCCCGCTGTGGAAATCCTACACCTGATCCACTCTTAGAGCTGTGCCTAGTTGTTTTAAAAATACACATGAAGAAATCTTTCAGTTCTGCAATGAAGAACTAGGGAATGATTGTTTTCAATACTACTCACCAACTCAAAACCTATAAAACATACAGCAAACAAGACAACTGCTCATCTTTTAAAAATCCTCTTTAGCCAGGCCTTTTGTCATACTGCTACCCCACAGTACCCCCCATATTGGAGATGGGTAGGAATACGTTTTCTGTGTGCCACATTGGTTATATACACAACAGTTTGAGTATTAAGTGGCACTCAAGTGGGCAGTAACATTAGCCTTACAATACCCCCAAGTTATCTATTTGTTTCCCCACTTAAAATATACTGCAGTTGAGACTAGACTCATAAATCAACTCCTAAACTGATTCGGCATAAGCAAGCAGCTGTTTGTGTATTCTTATGACAAATGATACACTGAGATAAAACTATCAAATATTTTAAACCATATAAATAGTATAGGCAAGTCCAGTACTTGAAACATGATCACCTGTAAATGTCATCCTAACTAAATATATAAAACCTTAATGTAAAGCGCAAAAATGCTCATTTTTTTTTTTAAGGGCAGGTGGAGAAAAGGGGAATTTAACCATGCTTACGTAATTTTGTTGGGTTCCAAAACCTCTTTAAAATTAACAGGTTGGGGGGAGAAAATAAAATTAACACGAGGATTCAACTGGTAATGTCATCTTGGACAAATGGACTGGAGTTATTTGAAATTTTAGCATTATTTACGAACTCCAAAGGATGGTGATCTGCACTAACTTGTACTTCTGTGGAAGGAGGAATCGGAATCTTAAGGACAGAAGATACGTGTACTGGAAAAGTTACTCAGCAGAGAATAAGCACAGCTGGTTGCTAACAAGACCGCACTTTAACCTGCTCATCATCAAGTGAGATGCCCTTCATGGAGTGCCACAGTGGGATGTGCTCAGAGGTATGGATGCACCTCCAAAGGATTCACAGGGGTCTGTACCCCTCCAGTATTTGCCAGAGACTTACTAGAACATGGCTGTGAAAGACAAGTCACAAGACCCATTTCTAAGAGAACCTGTCTTTTGATGGAATCCCAGCTCTAACACTAAATGGGGAGCAATTCCTGGCATAGAAAAATCCCAGTGCTTTTGCTGTACGTTTAATATTAGGTTCTTCTGTATTTTTCAGAATGTCAACGGATGAAAAAACGAACTGATCCATAAACATCCAGAGGTTTGAAACTGATACGTGATTTTTTAAAGGTTTGCAAACTTGCTTAAAAAAAAAAAAAATCAAACCAATCAGTCTTTGGTTGAAAAGAATGCTTCAGTTCTGTACTGAAGGAAACGGGAGGAAGGGAGGGTCCACACACACCTCCCCGCTGTGAGATGAACATTAAAATATATATCTCGTGTACAGATGTAATCTTCCAAGATAAGAAGTGGGAATAAAACATGAATAAAATATGAAACGTGAAAATGCTGTGCAAAAGCTCCTACTCATCAGTAAGCAGGAAGTTTTCTCCTTAATTATTTTAAAGGAAGTAACATCTTAAAGGGACAAATCTGTGAGCATTTTTTTTTCTCTCCATGAAAACCACTTTATACACATTCAAGGACTTTTACTCTAGGACTGCTTTTCTGGGTCTAGGCCAGAGAAATGCCTCAGAAAAAATAAAAGTTCTTTTTGGTTCTTCAGTCCTTAACTCCCTTCATATAAAGGCCAACATGTGTCTTATACAGAATTACACTCTACAGAATACTATAGATTGGGTCCAACAGATCTACCTTCGGTCAAGCCCCCAGCAGTCCTGCTGAGAATTCATAATGGCTCCTTTCACATAAATGCATCTTTCAGGACTCCAATACAGCAAAATCAGCACCTAGAACTTTATACCTATGTTTTAAAAAGTCTCCTGACAGTAACAAAGGCTCTCTCCCAAAATCCCACTCAAAACATGTGAGGATAGTAAAATGCCAGCCCAGAAGGCTTTTCTGCCTGTCTAGTTTCTGCATTATTTGTAGAGCACATTTCACTGCGGAGCATAACAAAGAGAAACTTAAATGTGCCCGTTACAAAGATTTAAGATCAGCATCCCTATTACTGAATCCTCTTTTTTGATTCTCAATAGGAAAGTCATGTTGCATTACACTAATCAAGCAATCGTTCAAACAAAAAGACTAAAAATAATTTGAAATATTATCAAGTTACAAAGTATTGCTTTTCATACACAAAGTTGCACATGAAATTCAAACTATTATAAATTCACAATTATGAAGAGCTATTTAAAAGCATGGAAATTTTTACTTCAAAACCTTACAAAGTGTAAGAGTGTGTGGTCTTTTAAAAATATGCCATGGTAAATCTATCATGTTGTGGTAAACACATTAAATGCATCTCTGTGGTTATGTTATCTTTTCAGATGTTGAACATCTTTAAAATGTGAACATTTTCAGTGCATTTCCACCTGATTCTTTCCAATTCCTGTCCTATAGCTATCATGATACACTTCTTTTTCAGAGTGCTGCACTATTTATATAAGCTGGTATGGAAGAGGTGCTGTCTTTTCAAGCAGAGGACTATTCAGTGCACTTAAAGATGGATTTCAAAGCAGACTCAATACAGCTCACAGTAGATCTCTGTCAACCCAGTGTTCTTCCAACTCAGAGCAACCCCTAGCTTTACTGGCCACTACAAGGATGTAACTGGGTGGACAGGAGGGGAAGGTGCTTAAAAAAACCAGGCATGTCCAGAAGGCCTTTTCTTCACTGCATCAGGAGCACTGCACATCTAAAACTCATGTTAACCACCAACTACTGGAATGACTGGAAAAGTGATAACTTGCCAACTGTGCCTCCGTTTTTTCACACCACTGTGCCAATACACTTTGCATCTAATGGAATCCAATTGGGAAATCGCATGTTTAAAATTTTGTTTTCCAAAACAGTAAGAACTGATCTTCAACTGTATTTTTTCTTTCTGTTGAGTCACCTGTTTAGAAAAAAAATAATACAATGTATTACAAAATGATGGCTTATTAAGGTCAGTGTGTATATATATGTTACCACACAACTTCTGTAACACCCAGATGAACACTGATAAATAGCTTAGAAATACCCATCTGTAGAAACAGCATACAGGAGACACTTAAAAAAAAAAGGATACACTTCTATTCATAAAACAGTAAAAATGAAAACAAAATAATCTGAATATGGATTTTGATCACATAAGGTTGTAGGGTAGATTCACTTTTATTTCTTCTACTAACATTTTATGTCAAAACTATACGGTAAAAAGGAAAAAACAGTCTAAAATATTGGTGTCAAAATGCCAGTGTAGTAAGAATTGTTAAATGATATTTTAAAAATTCACTACACTGTGAGTTTTTGTTATATTGCTATTTAGAGGATAGGATTAGTACTGGTCTTTAAAGGGATCCTTGTAGTAGGGCTTTTTAAGTTTCAGAATAGTTGTGTTTGAGATCCATGGCTTACATATGGCATAGGAATAATTCTTTGAAAGACCTACTTGGCAGATAAAAACAGACATGCATTCTTAGTTCTACATTGTTTAATGCTATAGCTACATGTGGCTTTTGAGCACTTGAAATGTGGCTAGTCTGAGAAAATGGATTTTTAATGTGATTTAAATTGAAATCTGAAGCAGCATAGAATATTTGTTCATTAAATATAATTTTATTGTTTTGGTAAGACATTTCACATTTAACCACTGAATACTTAGCATCAACACTGAGATGTGCTACTAGTTAAAATACACACTGGATTTTGAAGACCCAGGTACAAAACAAATGTGAAATACCTCGTGAATTTCTTATTGCGATAAAATGTTGAAACATACGATTTTGGATACATCATATAAAATAAGTATTAATGAAATCAATTTCACATGTTTCTTTTTACCTTTTTAATGTGACTTGAACTGTTTAAATTCCATCCATCCCTCAAACTGTATTTCTAACAGACAGTATTGTCATAGTTACTTCATAACTTTATGAAGGAACCCACAGAAAACAAAATAGAAAATAAAAAGCTTATATATGTATTTCATTCCATTTAGAAATTTCCTTCAAGGACACTATTACCTATGGCTATCCCAAGAAGAGTTTTCAAGAAAGACAAAGCAGAACAGGATATCTTCACTTTCTACTTCATGAAGTTTTGAGAAATTATATTATTTTATATTTTATTTTTTATATTTTATTTATTTTATTTATTTTATTTATTTATTTATTTAACAAGAGACAGAGTGTGAGCAGGGGAGAGAGAGAGAGACACAGAATCTGAAGCAGGCTCCAGGCTCCAAGCTGTCAGCACAGAGTCCGACGCGGGGCTTGAACCCATGTATGTGAGATCATGACCTGCGCTGAAGTTGGGACACTCAAGCAACTGAGCTACCCAGGGACCCCGAGAAATTATCTTCTTTGAAGAGCTAATGGTTTAAAATCTTAAACTAAGGGTGCCTGGGTGACTTGACCAGTTAAGTGTGCAACTCTTGATTTCAGCTCAGATCATAATCTTACAGTTCATGAGTTCTAGCCCTGCCGCTGGGCTCTGCGTTGGCAGTGTGGAGCCTGCTCAGGATTGATTCTCAATCTCCCTCTCCCTCTGCCCCTCCCCCCTGCTCTCTCTCTCTCTGAAAAACAAAAAAAATATTTAAATCTACAAAAAACTGACTAATAGGAAATACAAATTATAGCTTGTTTAGCCATCTGTAGAGAAGCCATCTAAAAGTTCAGTCTTTAAAAATGATTTCCCAAGGGGCACCTGAGTGGGTCAGTTGGTTAAGTGTCTGACTCCGGCTTAGGCCATGATCTCACAGTTCGTAGGTTCAAAGCCCACATTGGGCTCTGTGCTGACAGCTCAGATCCTGGAGCCTGCTTCAGATTCGGTGTCTCCTCCTCTCTCTGCCCCTCTCTTGCTTGGCCTCTGTCTGTCCCCCTCTCAAAAATAAACAAACATTAAAAAAAAAAAATTTTTTTTTTTTTTTAATGATTTCCCAAGACCACAAGACAAGTCAGTGAGGATAGCTCCTTTATCACTGCCTGCTCAAATTGGTGGGGATCACAACTAGTCTATGGTTTGCTTCTGGTGTAGGATGCATTGTTTTTTGTTTTGTTTTGTTTTTAAGTGACTTTGCAGATATCTAAGCTCATACATTTTCTGGGACCATTTCATTGTTTCTCTCAACATTCTAACAACACATACAACAGTCATAAATAATTAGCCAAAAAAAGAGAGTTTTTAGGCAACTTTCAAAGTGATACTCATCCTGGGCATATTCTTAACATCTGCTGTAAGGGTAAATTAGCAGCCCATAGCTATAAATAACCATGGAGGCACTTGAACATACAAAATGCTGCTGCAATGTCTATGTCTTGGGCAGGATCCGGTGAGATGGCAGAAAACAGAAATGATGGGCTGGCCTGAGCAACAGCAGGTGGGCCACATACCCCAACTGGGCTACTGTGGGCAGCTGTATCAAAAGGACTAAATACTCGCTTATATGAAGGCCCAATCTGTGCTAAGATGGTAGTTTTAGGCATAGGCTTAGCAGCTCAGAGAAACTTCAAGCAGGAGACAAGACTACAGGTAACAAGCCCTGTAAAGTGGGAGACCATCTACAAGATTGAAAAAGATTCCCAGTCAGACACCCTGAGTCTCTAGCACTGAGTATACACAATAATATATTTGCTATCTTCTACAAAGCATAGTGTACATATGTTAAGCACAAATGGTTTGAAATTATTTTGGGATTCAAAAACACTGAATCATACAACATGATCATTAGGGCCTCTATAAATAACAGGGGGAAAAAGATACCAACAGCCCAATACCCATGGCATAACACTGGTACTATCAAATGTTGTCTGGAGCATAACCACTTATTGAGATTTTTCACCCCCATTTTGTTAAAGCTACTGACAGTAGATGCTGAAGGGAAGTGGTACAGATGAGAGTATAATATAGGAACATCTAAATTTTCCTGATGGCCCCATGCCCAAAAGGAACAAGTAAAACTGCTTTTAGTAGTATTTTATTTGATATATCCAAAACTATCTTTTAGCATGTAATCAGTATAAAAAAATTAATGACATACTTTACCTTTTCTGTATGGAGTTTTCAAAATCCACATGTACGCCTGCATATACCTCAGATCTACTCAGAATTCATGGGAGTGAAAGCCAGGAATCTGCATTTTTAATAATCTCTCAGGGAATTCTTACCATCAGGCATGCTTAAAAAGCACTGGCTAATAAGTAAGTTTATTATTCCTTTATCTATTCCCCTTCCAGAACTATGAGTCTTCCCCAGTTTGGTGAATATTGTGAAGCCCAGAGAAACAGTCCATCAAGAGAGCAATTAAGATGCTTAATAGAATATATCCGCATAGTTGCATTACGGTTTGCACAAATTATATAATTTCAGTTATGACTAATATCAGTTCTCTATATACTATGTATAGCATGTTATCTTTACTGACTCTATATTTAGCAGAATTTGTGCCACAGTACTATGTAATTAGCTTCCTAAAATGTGGTAGAGTAACAACTCTATTACTTTAGGAAAATGTCCAATGTGTAACCAATACCATGGGCATACCCAGTAAGGTATGCATACACTTATTACATGTTTGTTATCTTAGCTGCAATTTTATCTGGATTATGCAGTAACTATGATAAACCTTAAAATGATAATTTTAACCTTAATTTTAAAGGCTTAGAAAGCTAAATAACCAAACAATGCAGTAATTTTTCTGGATTGATCTCAGACAATTCCTTTCTGGGCAGCTGAGCAGATATCACAATTCAAGGGAGCAAGCACCTGAGTGGATCAGTTGGTTGGGGTCCTACTTTGACTCAGATCATGATCTCACAGTTCCTGAGTCTGAGCCCCACATAGGGCTCCTTGATGACAGCTCAGAGCCTAGAGCCTCCTTCAGATTCTGTGTCTCTTCCTCTCTCTGCCCCTCCCCCACTCATTCCCTCTTCCTCCCTCTTCCTCCCTCTCTCAAAATGAACATTAAAAAAAAAAAAAATCAAAATTCAATATATATAACAGTTTGTACCTGAAATACTTTGGTGAGGAAAGAGCTTTTGGGTTTTAAAGTAAGAATAAGACTGCCACCTTACTGGAATCAGTCTATCCTCTTTATTTGGGCTATACTGTAGAAATTTTTAATGGGCAGGTATAAACCTGGCATTTATATAACAATATCTTTGAAAAGTGCTTTACTGTTTGTTAGGTTTCTAGAAACTACACAAAACCTGAAGTTTACAGATCTATGGTTGATTCAATAGCTGAGCTATATAACAATAAACCTCATCAATAAAATATAACAGACCTCATCATCCACTCTTAGTGAATGCTACTAAAGAAATTAAGACCATTTACTTGTTAGTTTTCCCAATCTGTGCAGGGTAAAGCCTCCTCTTCATCCTCTGACTCAGGGGACGCTTCTTTGATTCTTCTAAGAGCTTCGTGGATGCTCCGTGTTAGAGGATCTGTGTCAGGCAAAAGTGTGAAGGATTCTCTCAAAACTTCCTTCTGTACCTTCTTCAATTTCACCCCTTTCCGTATTTGTGCCAAGATATTATTACTATCATCTTCATCAGGAAAAGGAGGCAGAGTTCGCTGTTCAACCTTTTTCAGATGAAAACTACCACGCTTCAAGGAAGCTAGCACCTCATCCATGGGTGAGCTCACTTTATAAAATGAAAGAGAAGAATTACAGTTAGGATCACAATTAGAGTCAAACTGATAACCTCTAGACTTTAGGACTGTGATAGCCAAGGACACTGAAAACAAAATGAACCATGAACCATGGACAGGTGTGCCAAAAACACATGAAATACCAATTGTACTTGTTTTAAAAAAAAAAAAAAAAAAAAAAAAAAGCCGGGGCACTCCTGGATGGCTCAGTCCGTTAAGCCTCCAACTTCGATTCAGGTCATGATGTCACAGTTCCTGAGTCAGAGTCCCAAGTCGGGCTCTGTGCTGACAGTTCAGAACATGGAGCCTGCTTCGAATTCTGTGTCTTCCTCTCTCTCTGCCCCTCCCCCGCTCTCTCTCTCTCTCTCTCTCTCAAAAATAAAACCTAAAGGAAAAAAGCCAGACTCAACTTCGAAATTAGTATTTTCATAATTTCCCCTTAAGACACCTAAGCAGACTGGGAGCTGGGAGGTAGTCTTTAGGAATTTCATAGCTGAGACTCCCAAAGGCACCAGCACAATCTAAATTCAGAGAGCAATTTGAGTTGCAAATGTAATTTTAAAGAACTAAGTTTTGATCCAGTATGTTTTTTTTTTTTAAGAGATTTTATTTTGTTTTTGTTTGTCTGTTTTTTAAGTAAACTCTACCCCTGATGTGGGGCTCAAAAGCACAACACTGAGATCAAGAGTGACATGCTCTACCGACGGAGCCAGCCAGGTGCCCCTACTACGATGATTGTTCTGTTTTACCATTTAGTTGTTTTACATATGAAATTCTCCAGTTATGGTAAGAAATATTTTACTAAATGGTCTCTCAGATTAAAATGTAATATGCAAATTGTTTTATATAATGTTCTCCCAATGAAAGCTACAGACAGGGATTATTCTCTGTTCTTTTCAAAAAGAGCTTTATTAAGGCATATCGGACACACAATAAATTGTCTATATTACTCCCTATCTTTCCTTGTTTTTTTTCCTTTTTTATACAATGAGTGTATCAAGGCCTCAATAAATATGTAACCAAATGTTGCATGGTCCTGCCAAAGCCATCTTAGTATTGACAGCCCTTCCCAACTGTCTTACTTTTTCTGTGAATACTGTGCTTGTATTTCCTAGGTTTAAAATCAGATTTTTGGGGCACCTGGGTGATTCAGTTGGTTAAGCATCCAACTCTTGGGGTGCCTGGGTGGCTCAGTTGGTTGAGCGTCCGACTTCAGCTCAGGTCACGATCTCACAGTTCGTGAGTTCGAGCCCCGTGTTAGGCTCTGTGCTGACGGCTCAGAGCCTGGAGCCTGCTTCGGATTCTGTGTCTCCCTCTCTTTCTGCCCCTCCCCCGCTCATATTCTATCAATCTCTCTCTCAAAAATAAATAAGCATTAAAAAAATTAAAAAAAAAAAAAGCATCCAAGTCTTGATTTTGACTCAAGTCATGATCTTATGGTTGGTGACACTGAGCCCTGCATTAGGCTCTATGTTCACAGCAAAGAGCTCGCTTGGGATTTTCTCTTTCCCTTTCTCTCTGTCCCTCCCCTGCATGTTCACATGTGCACTCTCTCAAAAATACATTTAAAAAATGATAAAAATGAAGTCAGATTTTCTTCTTAACACAAAAGGAGCCACTTACTATTATTACCAGTTAGATTAAGTACTACCTCAGAATATATAATTTTTAAAACATCCCTAAGAGCTCAAGAAGGTACACATTTGTGTCTAGGCTCATTTGTTGATGTGGGTTGGTAGAAGTCTGCCAGGCCGTGACTTTGAAACCTATTTGCAATCAAATAATGCCCAAAATAATGTTTTAAGCTTTGTTGGGTCCTATGAAATAAAAGGGCCTTTGATTATGACTCACTTTACTCAACAGATTAAAAATGTGTTTCTAACTTACCTCTCCTCCTCTGCAAACCTTCAGCAGTCTTTTTGAGCTTCTTCCTGGCACTGACCAGCTGACTACTGTCAAAGAGATGTGCTGAGGGGGCACTTGCAGACTTGGGGATCCTCTTCTCGTTCGCCTCTGTTCTAGGCAGACCTTTCTCCAGTGTCTCTGGGGAGGTGTCTTTAGCAACAGGCAGAGGTGGTGGTGGGGGAGGGGGAGGAGGCGGTGGCGGGGGAGGTGGTGTTGGAGGAAGAGGTGGGGGGAGTGGATCTGTGGTAACAGAACCTGGTTCGAGGTCAGTATTATTCAAAAGTGGAAGAGAAACAGTGGGCGGCAGTTCAGAGGTAACACCACTGAGAGGTAATGAAGCGGCTTCAAGTTGTGCTAGCGAAGTATCTTCAAGGTGTGCGAGGCTTTGGGCTTCTGTTTTGTGTGACGACCCAAGCTCGCCTATTCCTTCCTCTGCCTTTGCACTTTTCTCTTCTACCTGTAGTGCTCCTGGCAGAGAGTCACACTGGTCCTCACAGGGCACAGGACTGGCTGTGCTTCTTCTTCTTGCATGAGCCAGTCGCAATCTGGTTGATTTAAGTATGACTTGGCCAGGGTACCTCTAAAAAAGTAGAAGTGATTGTAACTGGTCAAATTAGTTTACAACAATCTATGAACTGATGGCTATTTTCTCCTTCAGGTCCAAGATGTTGTTTCGGAGCTGTTGTGATTTCAGGGGGAAATTCTTTGATACAGTTATACAGAAGACCAGAATACCAAAGCATAATCCCTTTCAACAGCCGTCATCCAACCCTATTTGCTTATCAAATCTTTTATCAAGGCCCTATTCCCTCTTATCCACTTAAGAAGTCAACTATTCAAAATTACCACAGGATTTAAAAAAGATCTTTAATTACTGAAATTACTAGCTTAAGTGGAAAAATAATAGCAATATAAAATATCAAACATCAATGCTATTGGGGCGCCTGGGTGGCCCAGTTGGTTAAACGTCCAACTTTGGCTCAGGCCATGATCTCGTGGTCTGTGAGTTTCAGCCCCATGCCAGGCTCTGTGCTGACAGCTCAGGGCCTGAAGCCTGCTTTGATTATGTGTCTCCCTCTCTCTCTCTTTCCCTCCCCCATCTGCACTCTCACTCAACATTAAACATTAAAAAAATGGTTTTAATACATGCCATTGGTATATACTAAGCTATGGAACTATTAGTTTCTTACATGTATTTTCAAATGCTTACAGATTAAAACATTAATCTTTTTAAAAAGTTTCTTGGCATTTAAAAAACTCTCAAAACAGTATGTACATTTTATGATGGAAGGAGAGGGAATAAAATTTTTCAAGTACTGACATACATAACTCTCATTCTTTTATTATAATAAAACCTAGCATTAATGGATTTGGTGAACAACATTTACTCAACACAGGGTGGTCCACAACCACCATATACTCTCTTCACTATAATACTAAGAGGATTTCATCAAAAGCTTCCTGCACCTATAAGGTGATCCCTCGGCACAGACAATGGAAGTAGATTCCTAAGCACTTACGACAACTGCCAAACCATTTCTGACGTAAGCTGATCCATTCTCTAATTCTGCCACTGGTCCCTCCCACAGATTACCACCGTAAGGTTACTGAATGTGTTCTGGTGACAAGTTCATGCCTAAAATGGACAGTCACTTGTGAGCCTATTAATTTTATAAAACTCAAGAAGAATTCAGGTTTGCCAGAGGCCCTGACCACTCCTCTTACACTACTAAAGTGGAAGGCCAACGGCACAAGAATATTAATTCCAGATACAACTGGAAGAAGGGTAGCCCTGTAATCAAATGTTAATTTAAAATTTTATTTTCTAAATAATAAAAGGGAAAACCAAGTTTTTATCATAATCTTGTAACACAAGTGTGTATGCAGCTCTGCTTAAAAAGCAATGAAAAACAACAGATGGGCCATACTTTTATTACCTGTTTAAAAGTTCGAAGTCTGTCCAAAGTTCTTTGTCTCTCTTGGCTAACCCAGGCACTTTTTCTTTCTTCTTCATCATGTAATTTTTCTCTCTTCTGATAAAAAATTAATAGTAATTCCATTATGATGTGTCCCATTCATTTTTATTATTAATAGGGAAAAAAAAGAGAGCTCTCCCAGTTAAGTAAAATGGATAACTCCAATGAATGATTCATTAAACAGTGTTTATGGCATGAAACTACCAGTTTTAAATGGAAATCATGATTTTAAAATCCAGAATGATACGCTGACAAAAACAATACTGTTTCATTTTTGCATTTACCCACAATTAAAGATGTTTGCACTGAAATAAAGTCAAATTTTCTCTGAACTAAAAAATGTTCCTGTAGGGTTGTGGCTTCAACAGCTTAAGTGTAAAATACCTGTAGCTGCTATATTCTGCTAAATTAAATAGTTGACCTTAAAAACAAAATCAGCAACCACCTGGCCAGTAATTTAGACACTGCACCTTAGTTCAACCAACATAACCAGCAGCTAGAAAAAGTATTTCTTGCATTTTACATGAATCATTTGGCTCAATATCACCCCTTAAAGTTGGGAGTTATCAGCACAGAAATTTAAAATTTTTTCCCATGTTAATGCTAACCAGTGCAGCAACTGTGGAAAACAGTATGAAGGCACCTCAAAAAATTAAAAGCAGAGACTCCTGAGTGGCTCAGTCCAGGGAGCCACCCGACTCAGTTTCAGTTCAGATCATGATCCCAGAGTCGTGGGATCAAGCCCTGCATTGAGTTCCACACTGAGAGTGGAGCCTGCTTAAGATTCTGTGTCCCTCCCTCTGCTCCTCTACACCACTTGTGCATTTTCTCTTTCTAAAAAAAAAAAAAAAAAAAATTAATAAAAATAGAACTACTGTATTGTCTAGTAAGTAATTCCACTGCTGGGTATTTAACCAAAGAATACAAAAACACTAACTCAAAAAGAGATACACACCCCTATATTTATTGCACCATTATTTACAATGGCCACATTATGGAAGCAGCCCAAGTGTCCATTAATGGATAAAGAAGGTGTGGTATATATACATGGAATGGAATGTTACTCAGCCACAAAAATAATGAAAATTTGCCATCTTCAGCGACATGGATGAAGCTACGGAGTATAATACGAAGTGAAAAAAAATCAGAAAAAGACAAGTATCATATGATTTCACTCATCTGTGGAGTTGAAGAAATTTAAAAAATGAGCAAAGGAAAAAACACAAATCAAGAAACAGACTCTTAACTACAGAGAACAAACAGATGGTTATCAGAGCAGGTGGGGGGGGCAGATGAAATAGGTGAAGGGGATTAAGAGTACATTTCATTTATCACGACGAGCAGTGAGTGAGTAATGTAAAGAATTGGTGAACAATTAGAAACAAATAGAACGGTGTATATTAACTATACTGGAATAAAAAAAATTGTCTATACTGTTCAAACAATGAAAAGATATCTAATTACATCTCATTTTGCAGAATATTAAAAGGCTATCGAGCTATGCAGATAGGTTATGGCTTTCATTCCTACTTTGTTTTAAAAACTTGGGAGATACCTCCTACAAGACCAGTTAATGTTGTGTGCACAGGACAGTGGTCTCCAGTGTGTCATTAACTTGTCTCTCTTCCATTCATCCTGTTCAAATTCAATCTTCCATTATTCCCTTACATTACTACCTCTCTTCTTCCCCACCAGCTCCTCTAGTCAGAGTTACTGCTTCATATGTCGTGGATGACCACATCGGAATCTACAGGGTGACTTGAATCTTCAGGCACAAAGTGAACATCCTGTTTCAGAAAACTCTGTTGCACACTCATCACCTGGTAAAGTCACTGGACTTTCACAATAAACAAAGACTGAATATTCAGGCAGAAGATGGGTTGAGGGAAGGGAGACCTCACGCCTCTCGACAGCAACAACATTCAATGTCTCCAGAAGTTTGACAGAGAGAAAATATGGCACTGTGACCTAGACAAACTGTTTCTGACTTAGAAAAGAAATGGACAGGCATTCCCAAAATATGCCAAAACACAGTATGAGGACCATGAAATGTTCCAGAAGTAGTACCTTCATGAACGTTAACTAACTCCAAGAAAAATCAAAATAAAGTCAGGAATAGAAAAGTTGTGATAATCTATTTTGGTATTGATTTTTTTTTCACATTTTCCTGTATTGCTTTAATCTTTTATAATGATGATGCATATCTCTTTATAAACACAATGAGGTTTCTTTTTAAAAACGTATAGGAATGGTAGAGAAGCACTTTTGCCAGCCAGTAATTAAAACTACTCATAATAGAAGGATTTTTAAAGTAAGAGTCAAGAAATTTAGAATGTTTATATATATATATATATATATATATATATATATATATATGTGTGTGTGTGTGTGTGTGTGTGTGTGTACACACACACACACACACACACACACACACACATATACACATACACACAGCAAGATAATTACTCAGGAAAAAATTCACCTTGCTTAGATAATAGGACAGTATTACAAAATATTAACTAAAAAGCAAGAAAACTTTATCAATTCACAGAGTAAAAAAGAAAGCATGTAAAATACCATCTAAGAGAGGGGCACCTGGGTCCCTCCGTCAGTTAAGTGTACAACTCTTGATTTTGGCTCACGCCATGAACTCATGGTTCGTGGGATCAAGCCCTGTACCCGGGCTCTGTGTTGACAGTGCAAACCTCCTTGGGATTCTCTCTCCCTCTCTCTCAGCCCCTCCCCTACTTACACTCTCTCTCTCAAAATAAATATTTAAAAATATACCACCCAAGAGAGTAAAATGGTAGGGGAAAAGCTGCTTAAGATAAGGAAATACCATTCTTCCATGAAATGCTTACCAATTACGTGTCAGCCAGGCCCTATATTAAGCCCTAGGAGAGAAGCAGGAATGAGTAAGTGGTGGTGAGGTAAGTGGCAGGCATGTTAAGCAGAGAGGGTTAGCTGTCAAGCACCAAGGAAGAAACTGACCCTACTGGAGGAGGAGGTGGTGAAAAGGAGGATAGTTCCTAGAAGAAAGCACAAGCAGTAATCTCTTAAACATTGGTCTTAGCAACATTTTCTAGATAGGTCTCCTAAGGCAAAGGAAACAAAAGCAAAAATCAACTATTGGGGCTACACCAATATAAAAAGTTCTGGCAAAACCATCAACAGAACAAAGAGGCATCCTATTGAATCGAAGAATATATTTGCAAATGTTATGTCCAATAAGGAGTTAATGTCCAAACTATATAAAGAATAGCAAGGAAAATAATAATCTGCTTTAAAAATGGGCAGAGGACATGCAAATGGCCAAAAGACACATGAAAACATGCTCAATGTCAGTAATTATCATTAATCATCAAGGAAATACAAATGAGTACCAAAATGACATATCACCTCACACCTGTCAGAATGGCTAGAATCAAAAAGAAGTAACAAGTGCTGGCAAGGATGTGGATAAAAGGAACCCTCATACACTGTTAGTGGGAATGTAAAATAGCACAGCCACTATGGAAAATAATATGGAGATTCCTCAAAAAACTAAAAATAGAAATACCCTGGGGCGCCTTGGTGGCTCAGTCGGTTGAGCATCCAACTTTGGTTCAGGTCATGATCTGATGGTTCGTGAGTTCAAGACCCACATCAGGCTCTACGCTGTCATTCAGAGGCTGCTTGGGATTCCTACCCCCCCCCCCCCGCCCCCTGCCATACAAAAGTCAGCTGCTTTCTAATATACTAGCAAGGAACATCTACTAGAGTTTGATATTAAAAACTATTTATATTACCATTAAAAAAAAGAGGCATAAATCTAATAGTTTAGGTATAAATCTAGTAAAATATAATAAATGGGGAGCTATTCCTTGTTTACACATAGGAAGACTCAATATTGTTAAGGTGTCAATTATTCCCAAACTTGACCTACAGATCTCACATAATCCTAATCAAAATCTCTTTCGCTTATTTTGTGGAGACTGACAAGCTGATTGTAAGGTTTCTTTGGAGAGGCAAAAGACTTAGATGAGAGAACACAGAGCACAAGAGATCCAAACACATTCAATCAACTGATCTTTAACAAAGGAGCAAAGGCAATCCAGTGAAGAGAAGTAACAGCTTTTTAAACAAATGGTGTTGGAACTACTAGACATACACACACACACACACACAAAAAATTAGCCACAGACCTTACACTCTTCATGTACATTAACTCAAAACAGATCACAGACCTGAATGTAAAATGCAGAACTATAAAGCTCCAGCAACATAACCCAGGAGAAAATATAGATGACCTTGGTTTTGGTGAGGAGTTTTTAGATACAGCACCAAAAGTACAACTCATGAAAGAAATAACTGACAAGTTGGACTTCATTAACATTAAAATTAAAAAGTTCTATTCTGCAAGATATGTTTTTAAGGGAATGAAAACACAAGCCAGAAATAGGGGAAAAAATACTTGCAAAGTCCAGAATACACAAAGAATTCTTAAAACTCAGTAATAAGAAAACAATCTAATTAAAAATTGAGCAAAGGATCTGGACATAACCTCAGCAAAGCAGATGGATGACAAAAAAGGCATTATGAAAAGATACTCATTATCACATGCCACTAAGAAACTGCGAACTAAAATAACCATCACGTACCACATGCCTATTAAGGGCTAAAATACAAAACACTGACGACACCAAATGCTGGTAGGGATGTGGAGCAACAGGAACCCTCTCGTCCACTGCTGGTGGCAATGCAAAACAGTACAGCCACTCTGCAAGACAGTTCGGCAGTTTCCCACAAAATTAAATAAACTCTTACATTATGATCCAGCAAATACTGCTCCTCAGGATTTACCCAAGAGATGAAAACTTATGTGCACACAAAAACCTGTATCAATGTTTACAGCAACTTTTTTCATCACTGCCAAACCTTGGGAACAACCAACATGTCTCAGTAGGTCAATCGATAAACTATGGTACCGGGGCACCTGGTTGGTTCAGTTAATACAGCCTGCGCCTCTTCATCTCGAGGTTTTGAGTTCAAGCTCCACACTGAGTGTGGAGCCTACATAAGACAAATTTTAAAAATAAAGTGTGGTTATCCAGACAATGGGTTACTATTCGGTGCTAAGAAGAAATGAGCTACCAAGCGATGAAAATGCATGGAGGAATCTTAAAAGCACAGTACTAAGGTAAACAAATCTAAAAAGGATTGTAGGATTCCAATTAAACATTCTGTTTACAATTAAACATATTGTAGGATTCCAATTAAACATTCTGGAGAAGGCAAAACTCTGGAAACAGTGAAAAAGATCAGCGGTTGCCAGGGGTTTGAAGAGAAAGGGAGATGAATAGATGGAACACAGGACATTTTGAGGGCAGTAAAAAACATTTTGTATGATATTATGATGGTGGATTCATATCATTATATGTTGGTCAAAAACAATAGCACCAAGAATGAACTCTAATGTAAACTATGGACGTTAGGTGATAATGATGTATCAGTGTTGGTCCACTGACTGTAACAAATGTACTACTCTTTGCTTGGTAGGGGAAGCTGTGAGTGTGTGGAGGTATATGGGAACTGTCTATTATCTTCTGCTCAGTATGTCTCAAACTGCTCTTAATGTGTGTGTATATGCATACGTATTAAACTGCAAACATACATATATATGGAATTAATGCTAATATCTAGTTGTTTACATTTTCTTATTCTCTATAATTTTATCCACTTTGAGACAGGTAAAAAACCAGTTTTGTTCTAATTCTCCGAGTCCAAACTTACTAGTTGTACTGTGTGATGGGCTCTGTATTCATCTTCACTCCGAAGGCGTTGTTGGAACTTTTCATTGTGTTTTGCAATACAAATTTCCTGTAAATACATAAAATGTGTTTTAATATAACTGAAACCTGAAAGACTCAAAACACCACACCAGGGCCTATTTTATTGGGTTTAATTTTAATCTTAACATGTACCTACAGGGAAACACCAAACAATAAGCCACCTCTGATTGCTCAACTGGAGTACTGAAGCAGCATGAGCCAAATCATCAAGATCTTAAAAAAAAAAAAAAAAAAAAAAAAAAAAAAAGTATATATATCAACTTCTCTAGAACTCATTTCTCACTCTCTTTGAGGGGGAGGGATGGGACAAGACAGAGTCGAAGAGGGTGTCCTTAGGTAATGTCACAGGTCTCTTTTAGTTCTGAAGTCTGTGGCCAAAAGATTCTAAGTCTTATTGTAGTCTTTATCTTTTTTAGGTAATCTCTACACCCAAAGTGGGGCTCAAACTCACAACCCCAATATCAAGAGTCACACGCTCTACCCACCGAGCCAGCGAGGCCCCTTGTTGTAGTCTTTAAACTATGCTGGGCAAAAAAAAAAAAAAAAAGGATTTACAACTTTTGGATTAAAGTCTGTGTTCTTAAACTTTGATGGGTTAAAAAACATGACGTTGCCTGGAGGGCTTTAAATAATAACATGAAATCTGTATCTTATTGGTTAGAGAATTCAGAAGGAAAAGAGACTGTCCAGAGGCACCTGGGCGGCTCAGTCAGTTAAGCATCTGAATCATCATTTTGGCTTAGGTCATGATCTCATGGTAGGTGGGATCAAGCCCTGCATCAGGCTCTGTGCTGACGGAATAGAGCCTGCTTGGGATTCTCTCTCCCTCTCAATGCCTCCCCTGCACATGCTCTCTCTCAAAGTAAATAAAGATTTGAAAAAAAGAAAGAGGGGAGCCTGGTGGTTCAGTCAGTTAAGCGTCCGACTCCTGATTTCGGCTCAGGACATGATCTCTCACGGTTCTTGAGATTGAGCCTCACATATTTGGATTCTCTCTCCTTCTCTCTCCATTCCTCCCCTGTTAGCACTCTCTCTCTCTCAAAATAAATAAAAACATAATAATAAACTAGGAACTATGTGCCTCTTTACAAAATAATGCACTATTATCTGGAAACTTTATAGTAGCACCATGCTAAGTCTTCATTTTCCCTGGGTCTTCCTGGAGAAGTATTCCAGGTAAAAAGGTGGCCATTAGTTTACAACACTCTCAAAACTATACAAACTTTTAACCAGAGAAAGTGATATGATAAATGATCTTTTAGGCTGGTGAACCAGAGTTTAAAGCATTTGTATCATATTTTTCACCCACATTGGGTTGACTCTAAGGCCTAACCAGTATGAATGAAGAAATTAACCTGTTTGGGGCAGTCTCCAGGGGATAACAAAGGTAGTATTGTATATAAGTAACAGGATATAGTGATACAATGACTCAGGCTTCTATGTCACCCAGACCTAAGATAGAATTCTACCTTTGCCCCATATTAGCTGTTTTTCCTTGGGTGATCTGTTTAACTACCAGTAGCCTTGATTCCCTTGATTATAAAATGAGGATATAGGTCTATAATCCCTTATTTTCAGACTTTAGAAAGATGGTATGTTACATATGCAGTATCTAGTAACTCCAGCAAGATCTGAAGTAGCACCCTATAAGACTAAAACTAACATTGTTGCAGTGAAACATATGAATAGTCAAAGTAAGAGAGACTCTCAAATGGACAGCTTCCTCTCAGCTCTGGGTTTGTCACCACGTCAAGTATGAGAATGTTTTTGATCTGTGGAGCTTTCTCAACTTTAGGCAAAAGAATATCTCATTTGACTATCGATATCATTAAAGAAAATAAAAATGCATAAAGAATATTCATCTTTACAAGTGTATTCACAGTGGCACCTGGGTGGCTCAGTCAGTTAAACATCCAACTCTTGATTTGGCTCAGGTCATGATCTCACAGTTTTGAGACTGAGCCCCGAGTCTGGCTCTGCACTGGGCATGGAGCCTTCTTAAGATTCTCTCTCTCCCTCTGCAACTCCCCTGCTCACTCTCTCTCTCTTTAAAAAAAAAAAAAAAAAAAAAGAAAAATCTAATCACAAAGTACAGACTTCAAGTCGTCATGGCATAGCCAGAGACCATCATTTTTTCAAGAGGAAAGGCAGGGCATGACTTAAAGTCACAAGTACTCCCCTGGGTATGAAATCCTACCAAGGATGCTGGATAGACCAAACACCCTGTGACAGTGAACATGTAGACAAGGAATATAGGACGATGTTACACAGAAAGGCATAATTTCATTTTTTGTATCATAGAGGTGATCTTCTCATTATCTTTCTTTTTAGGACTTAGTGTTTCTAGTTTCCTCTCTTCTCAGCCATCTTTTATCACTCCTTTTACCCCCAGTAGTTCTCCCACCTCAGGTGGTGAGTGAGGGCTGGGGGTAGGTATGGCGGAGGGCAAGACCATTTAGAGCCCCTGACTCTGTGTGATGTGATGGGTTGCAGGAGGTCTGAGGCTGCTGGTCTAAACGGGCAGATTCTCTAGGAGTGAACTTCCCTACCTCAGATTTAGATTAATAAGAGTGAAGAGTAAAGGATATTAATTTTTTTATATATAGAATTCCTTAAAGATTGAGATCAGAATCAAGACATAATTATACAACAGGACTGGCCTCCTTAAATAATCAGGACCAGAGAACTGCATTACGTGGCATCCTGCAACCCTGTCCTTTACCAGAGTCACTTACGGGGTGTTGGGGGTAAATAGCACATCATCACTGGCTGTTCTAATGTGTTTAACAAAGCAGTTCTCAGAAAACTCTATAATGTTAACATAATGGCTTGAGTATTGAGAAGAGGTAACTCTCACTTAGTTTTAAAACATGTAACTGCTAGTGACAAATCAGGTTACAATTATTAGATATGGGTCAAGGATTAAGTAATGACTAACAAAAAGTCTTAAAACTAAGGCTATATATTTGATAAATAACCTAAGCTATTATACCTTTTTATTTCTGAGGTAGGCTTTCTTGGCTGAAACTCGTCCACGCCTTGCTTCCAGCTGGCGTGCTTTCTGCTGAAGTTTCTGTAGCTCTTCTCTCTGTAAGTGCACAGACACTGCCATCTCTTCCTTCTCCAGCATGGCCTCCATGCTTTCGTAAGTGTCGTAATATACCACCTCATCTCTCTTTTCTGTAACAAAACAGCAACAAGGGGTAGTGGTTAAGAGCAGGAGCTCATGGAGCCAGAAAGAACAGAGTTCTAAGCTACTTATTAACTCTGTAACCTCAGGCAAAGCCTTTACCTCTTGAGCTTCTTTGTAAAATAGCAATTGTTAGGAAATATACCTTCTAGGGTGAGTGTGTATACGAAATGCTCAGCAGTGTGTGGCACAGTTAAATGCTCGATAAATGTTAAGTATCATCATCCCTCAAATTCAAAATTTTTCTGGCTGAAACAACCTTACAAAGTGAGTATTTTACAAAGGTAATAGCATAGTTGCATTGCTGAGTCTACTAAATAACTTGAGTTTCAGAGCTCCTTTAAAAGGTTTTATGTTGGAGCGCCTGGATGGCTCAGTCGGTTCAGTGTCTGACTTCAGCTCAGGTCATGATCGCACAGCTCTTGAGTTCCAGCCCTGCATCAGGCTCTGTGCAGACAGCTCACAGTCTGGAGCCTGATTCGGATTCTGTGTCTCCCGCTCTCTCTGCCCCCCCCCCCGGCCCCTCCCTCTTCTCCCTCTCCCAAAAATAAACATTAAAAAAATTAAAAAATAAATTAAAAAATAAAAGGCTTTATGTTAAGACATTCTTAGTCTCAACAGAAGAACCAGCTGACGACTATGTGTATTTCCCCTATGTATTAATTTTTTTCCTGGATTTATGTGGTTGAATGCACACCATACCTGATATAAGTCTTTTGATGCTTTCCAGTTGTGCGGTCAATAGTAACTCTTCACACTTCAGGATTTCAAACTGTACTTCATACAACTGAAGTTGTAGGTCATAATAATCAGCTTCTAACTGATCCAGCCGGGCTATGGCCTCTGTACCACCCTGCAAACTCTGCATCTGCATTGAAAATAAAAATAAGAACATTTCTAATTGGTTGGGACAAGGAAAACAAATCAGGTTAGGATTAGAAATGAAAACTAATCATACAGCATAAATCCACGAAGCAACTGTTCCAAGAAAGAACCTTATAAACAAGAAGTAAAGATTTTTTTTAAAAGACAGAAAAACAGCAATAATCCAAACATATAGTTTTGGAAATAACTAGACATACATGGTAAAAATAACGTTTTTAAGTTTACTCATATCACAGGTCATGTTTAGGATACTATATTATTCTAATTATTCTGACATAAATATTAATAGTGTTCTTTCCTCTCAAAAGTGGATGTACTAACCTATGCAGTTATTCCTTCCATATATGAATGAGATTATGTATGAATAAGATATGTAAATAAGATTCATCCATACTCAGATAGTTATAACCAGGGGGTAGAAGTCTGGTCACCCTACACATCCAGAGCTGTGAGCTGTGTTTTGCTCCATGGTCACAGCTTCATTAGCTTCTAGGAGCTGGTCACTGGGGGAGCAAGGTGAATAGCAGGACAGAAATGACTGTAGGAAAACCCCTGCTATCTACTAACAATGATAACTATTAGTATCTTTACATAAATGCAGTTAGGATCCTACATCCAACCTAAGGTGAGACTGAACGGTTTCTAGACAGGTCTCATGAAGTGGTGGGTGTTCTCATATGAAGTTTGCTTGGTTGGTCGGTTGATTAGTTTTTGGTCCAGAAAGGAGAGGGAGAAGAGATTTTGCCAAGCAACCGAAGGAAATTACTATGAACAAAGTATGCTTCAGATACTAGTCCCCAACCCCACTATTTCCATGGATTCCTACTTGGATCTGTGAAGAAAGATGGCTCTAAGGAGGAGCTGACAGGATGGCTTTTCAGGAGTCATTGAAGGACAGGCATGTGAGAGAGTAAAGCATTCCTCTCAAAACATCTAAGAATATAGTACTACCACTTTAGCATATTAAATGTTCATGCTTAGAAACTGCAGGACACGGTCACAGGTATCAGTGTGCCCTGGAAGAATAAGCAACACTGGTGAGGAGGCCCTGGCCTCAAGTGGCATCCCAGGGGATGACTACCAAAGGGGGTGGAGGAGAAACAGAGGAAAAGGAGGGAAATGTTTGTGAGCTCCTCTGAGGGGTCACCTGGGGCTCCCAGAATACCAAGGAGATACTTGGCTGGTACCCTCGGGACAGGCTTGGCAGCAAAGACAGTGAATTCTTATGGCTGCAAAATGATCTCTTTTGTCTGATGAGGTTGGTGAATCGTGTTAGCACATAAAGAGAGTATGTTTAAACAAGAGTCCAGCCTGGGGCACCTGGGTGGCTCAGTCAAGTGTCTGCCTTTGGCTCAGGTCATGATCTCATGGTTCATGAGTTCGAGCCCTGTGTCGGGCTCTCTGCTGTCAGTGTGGAGCCCCTGTTCCCTCTCTCTCTGACCCTCCCCCGCTCTCTCTCAAAATAATAAAATTAAAAAAAAAAAAGACTAAACAAGAGTCCAGCCTTTCCTTTAAATTCTAGATATCCAACACAGTCTTACCTGAAGACTAGAGTATTTTTTAGCATATAATTTCAAGGTCCTTTATTTTTTTTAAGGTTCATTTATTTTGAGAGAGAGAGAGAGAGAGAGAGAGAGAGAGAGAGAGAGAGAGAGAGGGAGGGAGGGAGGGAGGGAGGGAGGGAGGGAGGGAGGGAAGGAATCCCAAGCAGGCTCCGTGTTGTCAGTGCACAGCCTGGCACAGGGCTCAATCCCACAAACCAATCCTACGAACTGTGAGATCATGACCAGAGTTGAAATCAAGAGTTGGATGCTTAACCAACTAAGCTATCCAGATGCCCCTCAAGTTCCTTGTAAACTGCAAAGCAACACTTAGCCTGTAATCTAAATGTGCAATGGTATACACTTAACGGTATACATTTAATAATAATCAGGTTAATTAAGTACAGTGCTCTTTCATAAATGTTATAAAATTTTTACACTGAATATTTAATGAATTGTAGGCCAATGATCCTGCTGCATTAGGAAATATTTTATGAGTGACAAACAGTAAATATGGAACAAACCACAAGATTCCATTACAGTGTCTCATGGAGGAGAATACTGACAAAATGAAATCCTGGTGTTTTGGTCCTAAGTCATAAAATATGAACGTGTCATTTCTTGTCTGAGACTTTCAGTCTCACTATAAATTACAAACATCCCTTTGCATACAACCTTGGGCTTCTTATCTAGCTCTGGAGACCACAGCTCCAAAATGCATATTCCTCTGTTACTAGCACCCATACTTTCTGTGAGCACAGCATACAAACATGTGAAATACATAACATTGGGGTGCCTGGGTGGCTCAGTTGGTTAAGCATCCAACTCTTGGGTTTTGACTCAGCTAATGATCTCACGGTTTGTGAGATCAAGTCCCACATCAGGCTATGCACTGACAGCGTGGAGCCTGCTTGGGATTCTCTCTCTTCTTCTCTCTCTGTCCTTCCTCTGCTCACACACTCTGTCTGAAAAATAAATAAATTAAAAAAAAAAAAAAAAACTAGTGAGAAGATTAAGCTTTAAAAAATAAATAAAATACATAATGTTAAAGGCTTTATTCTCTGGAAAATTACAATCAGTTAAGATAAAACCTTAGTGTGTATCAGTCTAAAACCTTCATGAACAGTGACACTGTTCAGATCAAGGTCTGGAACTATTAGTTCCACCTTCACTATCTCTAGTTCTCTCCAGCTGAAAGCAACCATTTGTCTGCCGTGTTCATATCACTGTGCTAGGGCTTCCCCTATACTCTAAGTTTGACTCTTGTCCAATACTTTGCTTAAGGAAAAGAAAGCTGAAAGCCCCTTGTTGGCATACTTTTACACTGTCAGCCAATATCAAATATCAAACTGAGAAAGGAAGGGGTGTATTCTTACAAGAAGTGACCTCATCGCCAACTTTCTGGTTTACTGAGTTCCATTCAAAGCAAGGAAGTCAAGAGGTAGATCTGCTATCGCAAGGTACAAAAATGAAAAAACCTCAGACGCAGAAGTGCAGGCAGAGGATCTATTGAATCCCAACCTCTGAAAGAACAAACAATAAAGCAGGGGTGGGCATCATGACAAGTAAAAGGGTTGTAGGGACTGCAGTAGAGAGGATTTTTTATGGGATAAACTAAGGAGAGAGAGATAAGAGACAAGGGAAATTTGGGAGGGTAAAATTGTGCTCTAAGGTTTATTTAAACTTTGACATGGAGGCAGTGAAAGACATGCAGAGTTATATGAAGTGTATGCTGTTCCAAATCCCTTCCCTAAAATATCTTAATTTCCAAACTGATTTTTCTCCTGGTATCTAATTCAGGGGACAGGCACAGAACTAAGGGAATGGGAATCAAGAGTACAAGCAACACTAATTCTGGACAATGGAACAATGCAGAGAAGGTAGGTGCCATAGTTGGGCACCTTTGTTACGCCTAGGGTCACTGCTTCCCTGGGCAATAAAGAAGCCTAGAAAGTAAGGTAAGTGCTCAAAGGAGACAATCAAATTGCCAAGTTTTCACACTTTGCTATCTTGAAATTTTATTCAGCTCAACTTTTACCTTCTGAACAAACTTCTGGTATCAGGACATCAAGACCCCCAAAACAAACTGCCTTCCCAGTGTAATGCAGGTAATACCAGCAACATTGTGCCTGACCCAATCCTCCCAATTCCTATAAGAATGGCCTTTCCACTAGACATAAGTAGGGAGCACCATTCTAATAAATATGGAAAAGAAAAAAAAGAAAAATGTTTTTACAGTAAATCTAGCAAGGAAATGAAGTACCAATCAACATCCAACATCCACATAAGGACATCGTACATTACTAACCCCACTGATAATCATTCCCACTATGCACAATAACAGTGGTGTTCTTGTTTCCTATTTTGACTATACTATACCATGAAACAAGACATGAAGCAATTTATACAAACTAATGATGCCCATATCTTGCCTTTCACTCTACTATGCTCGAAAAACTCTATGACATGAGAGGAGCTACAAAAATTAGAACTTTCAGAGTATCTGTGGGTGGAGTCATGCATTCAATAAATTCTCACTGGGCACCTGCTGGCTGGCTGAGTTATGGAAAGTATAGCAGTTAGCAATAAATGAAATGAGGGTTCAGTCATCATGAAAACCACGTACCGCACAAGAGACATTACATTAAAGGCAAGCTCAGCAAGCTGTCAGTCAAGACTAGCCCTTTTACTATGTGGCAAGGATGGAAAGTACACGAGGATTGGTACAAACAAACCTGACTATATGAGGTTCTACCAATAACAGCTTCACAAATATGGAGAATACATATAAACACAAGGAATTATCTAGAACTCCACATTTCAGAACTCTTTGAAAACTAAAAACAGCCATAATTTCTTTGATGTCAAAACCTAATCTCGTAATCCATTTGTAGGAAGCTATCCAGAAATGATGTGAATCCCTATTTATTCCATTTAATGAAAGTATGTTTCATTAATGGAATAAGAACACTTGTCTGAAGTTATATGTCCTAATCTGTCTAAAATTTGGAAAACTTAGAACTCTAATAAAACATATCTGGCCTCAGAGATTTGAGACAATGGCTTATAGGCTTGTAGTATAAAGGGTTATGTTTTAGATTTAAGAGATAATATACATAAAACACTAAAGATAGGGCCAGAAACATTTTTAAACTTTTCTATTCATTTTTTTGTAATCAATATCAAAATATCTTAAGATGACTAAAAGAGAATTTCATAAGTAATATAAAAACTTTTACAGTATTACCTAGGTTTTTCTACTTAAAGACTTTGAAATTTCTAATGTATAGATACAGAACAGACTATCTACATGTTTGTTAATAAATTAAAAACAAAAAAAGAGAGTCACTACCTGGACTAGCACCCTAGCTGCCCTACCTCTGTTCAGACTGTGTCCATCACACCAAAGCTCCCTGCTGTTGAAACTTCTTGGAAAGGTCCATTTGAAATATAACTGTCTGAAGCATGGGAATTATATTTTTCCCATCTTTCTATTCCCTTCCTTGATACTTGCATAATATGTAACACAGATTAGAGTAATCGTGTCTAAGATTTATAGAGTTCTTACTCTGTGTGCCAGGCATTATGCTAAATACTTTATATACATTAACCAATGAAATCATCACTTTCCTAAAAGGTATCTATTGATCTTATTTTATAGAGAGGTTAAGTAATTTACCCAAGGTTATGTAAGTAATAAGTTTGCAGAATCAGGATCTACATTATTCTGTCCAAATATGGTAGCCTAAAGTTACATGTGGCTATTTAAATAGAAATTAAATTAAAATTCTGTTCCTCTGTCACATAAATCACTTTTCAAGAGCTCAATAGATATCTGAGTAGTAGGTACACTACTGAAAAGTGCAAATATAAAACACATCCATTGTTGTAGGAAGTTCTACTGAATAGCACTGTCTAGACCCTAAGCTTAGGTCCCCTAGGGTATACTGTAAATGCTCCATAAATACTTAATGATTTAAAGAGAAATGACATGGGGGAATATAACCTTAAAAACACTTTAGCTGTATGATTTTAGAAGAATAACAAAATTATGGATAGTGAGGATGTAGCCTCAGGACTGGTATGTATTTAGCTCAATATTCTAGCGGTAGATATATGTTCATAGAGAGGAACTCAAGGAATCAAAGTTTCTAAAAAATGTATGGCGAATGGTTGGCATTCTCTGCCGAGAAAAGAAAGCACATTGGTATCTTTCTTAGAACGTTCAACAAGGAAGGACTGTCATCCAAAAAGTTTTCTGGTTAATTCTCTGTTAAGCAGAGAACATGCTAAATGAGATGTGATTGTATTTTCTGATGTTTCATCCTAGCATCTCAATCTTGGCATCTCCTATTTCAATTAATAACTACAAACAGAATCACCTTATTTCATTAATAATCCTTATTTTAATAATATTTTTTACACATATACTATTCCTAACCCTTTGTCATTTTATGTATTTTCGTTTTGTTCTGTGGCTGTGACTAATTAAACTCACCCTGGGTTCTTTCAAAGGTATTGAGCCAAAGAGACATCAATGTTTTCAGGAGTTTTTGATGGGAAAATTTGAACACCAGTGGCAATCTGGGATCAAAGGTTCAGGTACAGATGATTTGCAAACCTGTTAAATTTGTCTGCAGAACTGTGAGTATATGCATATTTCTCTCAGTAGAGAGTTCCTAGGTTTCAAATTCTTTTTTATAGAGAGCGAGAGAGCAAGAGAGCACAGACATATGCAAGTGGGAGGGTGGGGAAAAGGGACACAGAGAGAGAACTGCAAGCTGGCTCCATGCTCAGAGCAAAGCCCAACAAGGGGCTCGATCCCATTACCTTGTGATCATGACCCGAGCTGAGGTCAACAGTGAGATGCTCAACCAACTGAGCCACCCGGGCATGCTCACCCCACCCCTACTCCCCCCCACCCCACACACACCGTGCCAGCTTTCAAATTCTTAATAGTGCAGGAGTCTGGACCTCAAAAGGGTAAGAATGACTACAATCAAGATCCAGAAACATTTATAAAGGAGACAGATTAAAAAAAATGGTATGTACTCCTAAAGCATATTTAAAGGAGTTAAAGAATTTAAATGTCAAATATAGTTTTGCTTATGTAGGTATAATTTGGTACTTAAGAATTTACAAGTTTAGCACTACACTCATATCAATTATTACTAAATATTTTTTAATTTCTGATTTTTTTTTAAATTTCTGATTTTAACTAAAAAAATTTTTCTTAATGTTTATTTTTGAGACAGAGGGAGACAGAGCTTGAGTGGGGGAGGGGCAGAGAGAGAGGGAGACACGGAATCTGAAACAGGCTCCAGGCTCTGAGCTGTCAGCACAGAGCCCGATGCGGGGCTCAAACCGATGCAGGGCTCGAACTCATGAACTGTGAGATCATGACCTGAGCCAAAGTCGTACACTTAACCGACTGAGCCACCCAGGCACTCCTCTGATTTTATTTTTTAAAGTATTTTATGTTGTCACATCAGGAAGAAGTTTTCTCTTTAAAAACAAAAACAAGGGGTGCCTGGGTGGCGCAGTCGGTTAAGCGTCCGACTTCAGCCAGGTCACGATCTCGCGGTCCATGAGTTCGAGCCCCGCGTCGGGCTCTGGGCTGATGGCTCAGAGCCTGGAGCCTGTTTCCGATTGTGTCTCCCTCTCTCTCTGCCCCTCCCCCATTCATGCTCTGTCTCTCTCTGTCCCAAAAATAAATAAACGTTGAAAAAAAAAATTAAAAAAAAAAAAACAAAAACAAAAAAAACCAGACACAATATAATGTATTTTTTTTTAAAGAACAAAAGTCTCCCCATAATTTAAATAACAGAGCAGTACTGTATTATCAAGTGTTCAATGGAAAATCATCTGTTTGGGATGGACTTAATTCATATTTGCTCTGTTTCTCATGAGTAATGTGGTCACCTTAAATTAATGCTAATAAAACTGGTGTAGTACATCATAGATATACATAAAAAACACAATATGTACATTATATACACTCAAGCATAAACCTGGCAAGAATGGCTGGTATGTTTACCAAACCCTTTGAAGAATTTAAACACAATCCAGAACATTAAGAAGGAGACCATTAAGGTAATGGGGTGGCCCCAGGGAAAATGACCCCACAGGTAATCATCCTAGACTCCTGGGGCCCATTGTAGCCCAGCCCTTCCTCTACAACCCTAGACCAATTCCAGTAAGAACAATGTTCTTACAATAGCAAACAGTCAGAAATCTTACCCTAAGCAGTTCTTTTAGGCACTCTATAATTCACTGTCAGCCTGGTTAGAGCAACAAAGCTAGCACATGTGATAAAGACAAAGAATGGTACTCAACTTCCCAGGCAATAAAATGCTAGGATTAAAACACACACACACACACACACACACACACACACACACACACCCCAAAAACCAAAACCTAGGATATTACGTTTTAAAAGTTCTGGAACTTAGTATTTCAGACAGCTTGTGACTAATGAGAAAGCTTACTAGGAAAAGGAGATTGCAACAGAAATGCTTCAGGAGAACATGAGTAGGACTGAAATCCTTGCAAAGAGATTCTGAATACAGGGTGAAAAAGTTCCAGGACAAGACAAGTTACAATTTTGCCTTTAACACTAGTAGCAAATAAAATATAAGGGGAAAAAAAATCACAATTTAAAGTCATTAACAAAAAGATTTCTTTCTAGATCATAGTCATTATACATTATAAGCTATCTCACTACTTTTTAACAAGAGTACATAAGCATATGCACTTTTAAAATGTCAATAGGGACCAACTAAGCCAAAAAAATTTCATACAGCTGTACTAATAAAAGCGGAGACATTTTGTTTTTCCTTAGAGACTAAAATATACTACTGCCACATATAGCCAGTGTTCTAACAACCAATACAGTCAATCCATAGAATGGGAGCAAATATTTTCAAATTATGTATCTTATAAAAAACTTGTATATAGAATATATAAAGAAGTCTTTCAACTTAGTAATAAAGAAAACCACAATTTTAAAATGTAAAAGATATGAACAGATGTTTCTCCAAAGAAGATAAATAAGTAGGGAATAAGCAAATGAAGAGATACTCAATATAAATACCATGAGGGAAATGCATCTAAAAACACAATGAGGGGCGCCTGGGTGGATCAGTCGGTTAGGCGTCCGACTTCGGCTCAGGTCACGATCTCACTGTCCGTGGGTTCGAGCCCCGCGTCGGGCTCTGTGCTGACTGCTCAGAGCCTGGAGCCTGTTTCAGATTCTGTGTCTCCCTCTCTCTCTGACCCTCCCCCGTTCATGCTCTGTCTCTCTCTGTCTCAAAAATAAATAAATGTTAAAAAAAAATTTTTTTTTAAATAAAAACTCAATGAAATACCACTTCACACTCAACCAAGATGCCATAATAAAAAAGACACATTTTAAGTGTTAATGATTGTGTAGAACAAGATGTGTAGAAATTCTAACTGTTGTACACTGCTGTTGGGAACAGCTGCTTAGGAAAACAGTCTGACAGTTCCTTAAAAAGTTAAACAGTTTTCTCCTAGGGACATACCAAGATAAATGAAAACCCTATACATGACAGGGTTCACAGCAGCATGGTTCATAATAGCTCCAAAAGCAGAAAGAGCCCAAATGTTTATCAACTGATGAATGCACAAAATGTGGTATTAACCATATAAAGATCATTCTATCAAAAAACTAAATTAAGCATGCATGGTTTCCCAAACAAAAACTAAAGCAGTTGTTGACCACACTACTGGAAGAAATATTAAAAGGGGACTGTGGGTGTGTTGGGGGAGAGGGGCAACAAAGACTAGAAAGGAACAGAAACACCAACTTTACACATAACACAAAGACTCTGAATTCGTATCTATCAATAGTCACTCCAAATGTAAATGGACTACATGCTTCAATCAAAAGACACAGGGTATCAGAATGGATAAATAAAAACAAGACACATCTATATGCTGCCTGTAAGAGACTCATTTTAGACCTAAAGACACCAGAAGATTGAAAGTGAAGGGATAGAGAACTATCTAGCATGCTAATGCACATAAAAAGCCAGAGTAGCCATACTTATTATCAGACAAACTAGATTTTAAACCAAACCCTGTTAAAAGAGATGAAAAAGAGGCAGTACATCCTAATTAAGGGGTCTATCCAAGAAGAAGATCTAACGATTGTAACTATTTATGCCCCCAATGTGAAAGCACCTAAATACATAAATAAATTAATAAACAAAGAAATTCATTGATAATAATACAAAAGCAGTATGGGACTTTAACACACCATGTACAACAATGGATAGTTCACCTAAGCAGAAAATCAACATGAAAGTAATTGCCTTTTTTTTTTTAGTTGATTTATTTATTTATTTGGGGGGGGTGGGGGGAGAGGGAGGGAGGGAGAGAGGGGGGAGAATGAATGAATATGAATGAGTGGGGGAGGGACAGAGAAACAGGAAAGAGGATCCAAAATGGGCTCAGTGCTGACAGCAGACAAACCGATGGGGGGCTCAAACTCACAAACCAAGAGATCATGACCTGAGCCAAAGCTGGATGCTTAACTGAGCGAGCCACCCAGGGGCCCTGAAACCATGGCTTTGAGTAACACACTGGACCAGATGGAGTTAACATATATTCAGAACATTTCATTCTAAAGCAGCAGAATACATGTTCTTTTTGAGGGCACAAAGAACATCCTTTAAGATCTCCTACTGGGTAACAAGCCCTCAACAAGTACAAAAAGACTGAGACAATACCATACATATTTTCAGACCACAATGATATGAACTTGAAGTCAACCAGAAGAAAAAATTTGGAAAGACCACAAATAACGTGGAGGTTAAAGAACATACTACTAAAGAATTACTAAAGAATGAATGCAGTGGCTCAATCAGTTGAGTGTTGGACTTTCATTCAGGTCACAATCTCACAGTTTGTAAGTTTGAGCCCTGCATGGGGGCTCTCTGCTGTCAATGCAGAGCCCGCCTGGGATCTTCTGTTCCCTCCCACCCCTCTCTCTCTGCTGCTCACCCACTCGCGTACTCTTTCTCTCAAAAGTAAATTAAAAAATTAAAAAATATGTGTGTGTGTGTGTGTGTGTGTGTGTGTGTGTGTGTGTATATATATATATATATATATATATATATATATATATATATATATTTTACATATGGCCTACTGGTGAAAAGAAATTGACTTCATGTTTTTCCAAAAATGACTTAATGACATAATGTAGGATACAATACATTGCTGACAGTGCAGAACCTACGTGGGATTCTCTCTCTCCTTCTCTCTCTGCCCCTCCCCTGCTTGAGCTCTCTCTCAAAATAAACATTAAGAGGGGCGCCTGGGTGGCGCAGTCAGTTAAGCGTCCGACTTCAGCCAGGGCACGATCTCGCGGTCCGTGGGTTCGAGCCCCGCGTCAGGCTCTGGGCTGATGGCTCAGAGCCTGGAGCCTGTTTCCGATTCTGTGTCTTCCTCTCTCTCTGCCCCTCCCCCGTTCATGCTCTGTCTCTCTCTGTCCCACAAATAAATAAACATTGAAAAAAAATTTTTTTTAAATAAATAAATAAATAAATAAATAAACATTAAGAAAAAGAGCACCAACTGAACAGTTGTGCCTAAACCATGAAATGTCATTATATACCATATAGGACACCATCTTAGGTTTATCCCTAACACAAGCTTTAATCTTCATTCATTTTTAAAACTACAGGTGACCCATGAACAACAAGGAGATTTGCTTCTTCTAATAGTTAAGAAAACTATCAGCAAATGACCATGCTGAATACCCTTTCATAAGAAGCCATCTGTCCCTGATGAACACAGATGCAAAAATCCTCAACAAGATATTAGCCAACCATATCCAACAATACATTAAAAAAAAATATTAACCGCAACCAAGTGGGATTTATACCTGGGCAGCAGGGCTGGTTTAGTATCAGCAAAACAATCAATGTGATTAATTCACATCAATAAAAGAAAGAACAAGAACCACATGATCCTCTCAATAGATGCAGAGAAACCATTTAACAAAATAGAGTATCCTTTCTTGATAAAAACCCTCAAGAAAGAAGGGATAGAAGGAGCACACCTCGAGACCATAAAAACTGTATATGAATAATAAGACCCACCGCTAATATCGTCTATAATGGGGAAAAATTGAGTTTTCCCCCTAAGACCAGGAACAAGACAGGGATCTTCACTCTCACCACTGTTATTCAACATAGTATTGAGTGTATTAGCCTCAGCAATCAGACAACACAAAGAAATAAAAGGCATCCAAATCTGCCAGGAGGAGGTCACACTTCACTCTTCGCAGATGACCTAATACTCTATATGGAAAACCCAAAATATTCCACCAAAAAACTGCTAGAACTGATCCATGAATTTAGCAAAGTGACAGGACATAAAATCAATGCACAGAAATTGGCTGCATTCCTATACACCAACAATGAAGCAACAGAAAGAGAAATCAAGGCATTAATCCCATTTAAAATTGTACCAAAACCCATAAAATACCTAGGAATAAATCTAAGCAAAGAGGTAAAAAGTCTTTACACTGAAAACTTATGAAAGAAAGCTTATGAAAGAAATTGAAGAAGACACACACAAAAAAATGCAAAAATATTCCATGCTCCTATCCAGAACACTGTTAAAATGTCAATACTACCCAAAGCAATCTACATATTCAATGCCAATACCTATCAAAATAAGACCAGCATTCTTCACAGAGCTACAACAAATAATCCTAAAATTTGTAAGGAACCAGAAAAGACCCCGAATAGCCAAAGCAATCTTGAAAAAGAAAACCAAAGCAGGAGGCATCACAATCTCTGACTTCAAGCTATACTACAAAGCTGTAATCATCAAGACAGTATGGTACTGGCAAAGAACAAACGCTCACATCAGTGGAACAGAATAGAGAACCCAGAAAGGGACCCACAAACATATGGCCAACTAATCTTTGACCAAGCAGGAAAGAACATCCAATGGAATAAAGACAGTCTCTTCAGCAAGTGGTCCTGGGAAAACTGGACAGCGACATTCGGAAGAATGAATCTGGACTTTCTTACACTGTACACAAAAATAAACTCAACATGGATGAAAAACCTAAATGTAAGACAGGAAGCCATCAAAATCCTTGAGGAGAGAGCAGGTAAAAACCTCTGACCTTGGCTGCAGCAACTTCTTACTCAACATGTCTCCAGAGGCAAGGGAAATGAAAGCAAAAATGAACTACTGGGACCTCATCAAAATAAAAAAGATTCTCAACAGCAAAGGAAACAAACAGCAAAACTAAAAGGCAACCGACAGAATGGGAGAAGATATTTGCAAATGACATATCACATAAAGGGTTAGTATCCAAAACCTATAAAGAACTTATCAAACTCAACACCCAAAAAATAAATAATCCATGAGGAAATGAGCAAAAGACATGAGTAGACACTTCTCCAAAGAAGACATCCAGATGGCCAACCAACACATGAAAAAACGCTCAACATCACTCATCATCAGGGAAATACAAATCAAAACCACAATGAGATACTTCCTCACACCTGTCAGAATGGCTACCATTAACAACTCAAGCAACAACAGATGTTGGTGAGGATGCAGACTAAGAGGATCTCTTTTTGCACTGCTGGTGGGAATGCAAGCTGGTACAGCCACTCTGGAAAAGAGTATGCAGGTTCCCCCAAAAGACTAAAAATAGAACTACCCTACAACCCAGCAATTGCACTAAGTATTTATCCAAGGGATACAGGTATGCTGTTTCGAAGGGACACATGCACCCCAATGTTTTATAGCAGCACTATCGACAACAGCCAAAGTATGGAAAGAGCCCAAATGTCCATCGATGGATGAATGGATAAACATGTGGTATACATATACAGTGGAGTATTACTTGGAGATCATAAAGAATGAAATCTTGCCATTTGCAACTACGTGGATGGAACTGGAGGGTATTATGCTAAGTGAAATTAGTCAGAGAAAGACAAATATCACATGACTACACTCATATGAGGACTTTAAGAGACAAAACAGATGAACATAAGGGAAGGGAAACAAAAATAATATAAAACAGGGAGGGGGGGGCGCTTGGGTGGCGCAGTCGGTTAAGCGTCCGACTTAAGCCAGGTCATGATCTCGCGGTCCGTGAGTTCGAGCCCCATGTCAGGCTCTGGGCTGATGGCTCAGAGCCTGGAGCTTGTTTCCCATTCTGTGTCTCCCTCTCTCTCTGCCCCTCCCCCGTTCATGCTCTGTCTCTCTCTGTCCCACAAATAAATAAACGTTGAAAAAAAAAAAAAAACAGGGAGGGGGACAAAACATAACAGACTCTTAAATATGGAGAACAGAAGGTTGTTGGGGGGATTGTGGGAGGGGGTATGGGCTAAATGGGTAAGGGGCGTTAAGGAATCTGTTCTGGAAATCATTATTGCACTATATGCTAACTAACTTGGATGTAAATTAAAAAATAAATTTTTAAAAAGGCCATCTGTTCTGGTCAAATTTAATAATGAAGTGTTTAACAGTGTTTAAAGATAATGGCCTCAGAGGAAATAAAAAATAGTATAATTAATGGTTTCAATATTGTCAAGCAAGACTGGGGGGGTGGTTATTCCACATTGCACTGGACAGTATGAGGATACTAAAACCACTGATGAACAGGACGATGATGAAAAAGTAAATTTTAAAAGATCATTTAGATAAATTTTAAATACGTCTATCAGCAACCTTTTCAAGGATTTGTAAAACTAGTCTTTTTTGGGGGGGGTGGGGAGGGTTCATGAAGAGGTCTTAAATTAAGTACAGTCAAGAAAACGGACCTCTGTTGAACCTGTTTTGTGTTCAGTAATAAAATGGGAAACTCCAAAAGGTAATGGTTCTGAATTAGGATTTTTCTTTATTGCTCTGGGCAGTGCAACTTTTTAAATAATTGTCAGAGCTTTAAGGGGTGTCTGGTGGCGGTTAAGCATCCGACTCTTGGTTTTACCTCAGGTCACAATCTCACGGTTTCACGAGTTCAACCCCCCATGTCAGGCTGTGTGTTGGCAGCACCAAGCCTGCTTGGGATCGTCTCCATCTCTCTCCTACCCCAGTTGCAAGGTCTCTGTCTCTCTAAACAAACAAACCTTTTTAGAAGATTTTAAAAAATAACTGTCAGACCTTTGAACCTTACAGTACAAAACATTTAAAAGACAATGAAATTCTAATGTCAACTTTTTAAATAGTGTACTGCTGCCTACAGTCACATTGCGACGCTTATGACAATACCTTATACGTCTCTTACTAGTGGCCAACTCAAATCAGAGGCCCCCATCTTGAGTATCATCTCATGGAAACACTGCAAAATTAACTGCCTACAGAGTCAGAAAATGCCAGTCCTGTACAAATACAAAAATGAAATAGCAAATCTTATCTTCAAATATTATATATTTTTCTGATGGTTTTTGTTACCTCTTCTTTTAGTGCATGTTTCCTCTGTTCCAAACAGATCTCTTTTGCTCTCATCATCTGCAAAGTCTCCTTAGAAACAGCATACTGGAGCTTTTCCATTCGTTCTGCAGCTGCTGCCCATGATGCTTTACCAAATTTCTTCTGATCTGCTCGCATTCGATCGTACACAGCTATTAATAATAATTTTTTAAAGAGACATTAAGACGTAAGACAACTTGATACTAAACAATTTGAAAGTTTCAGATTTCACTAACCACACACTTAAACATACAAATCCTACTCCCTTAGGTTTCCTATATAGCGGCTCTAAAACACAACTCAACTGTATCTTAGATTCTAAAATCATCACTAAGAAATCTAAATAATCATCCTCAGAAATTTCTGAAGATAAAACTGATTTGTCAGATTTTAAGACTTTTGTTGAAAATATGTATTTTGAGAGAGAGTAAGCACACAAAAGCAGGGGAAGCGGGGGGAGAGAAGAGGAGAGAATATTAATCCCAAGCAGGTGCTGCACTGTCAGCAGGGAACTGGGTATGGGGCTCAATCCCATGAACTGTTGAGATAATGACCTGAGCAGAAATCAAGAGTCGGACACTTAACCCAATGTGCCACTTGGGGACCCTGATTTTCAAACTTTTAAGAATATTCTTCCATATGTTAAGTGTCATTAAATTCTAAGTTTTTATACTTTATTCTACAAAGGTTTATACTTTTTCCTGGGCATGCTAATTGAAATCAGTCATAACTATTTAAGATTATTTATTTAAATCCATGTGTTAAATTTGATCATTCTGAGTCCTCCAAAAATACAATGATCTGATGGAGCAAAAAACAAATCCTAGATGTTACCACGGAGCTTACTCAGAAGTTAGAGCTGGAACGGCACAATCAAGACTCAAAGAAAACATCTAGTTTCATCTTCCACCTCCCCCAAAAAGAAAAAAGAAGTTTTTATTTACAACAACAGAGCCCTGTGTCAAGAGATACTTCTTGACATCAAACAGCTAGTATCTTCTAGTTAAAGAAGTTTATCACTAATAATATAGTACAGTAGTGGCTTATCCTGGGTCCTTACGCAATAAAACCATCCTTATGCCCACCCACTTTAACAGGTCAGAGATACACTCGTTATAAAAGAGGTAGGCGATGTGATTAGTACTGAACATCATCTTTAAGTCAGTACACACTGATTAGTAGTATCTTTTATATGTCCAGAGGTAAATAATTAATTTTGTACTACCACTGTGTCCTAACCATCTTGTGCAAGGAAGTATATCTCAGTAATCTTTGCCTCAGAGTTTTATGAAATCTTAAAAAAATGTTTTTTCCAGTAACACAAGTATATACGTAAAACTTAAAACTTTACAGGCAGGGTTATAACTAACAAGAGCAGTTTCTCAGGCTCAGCTCTTCCCTACCCCCTAGTCTCAATGCCCAATGCTTTTAATTGTTTCTGGTGATTATTTCAATTAAAAAAAACAAAACAAAACACTGCTCTTTATCAAATTACAATTAAAAACTATCTTTTGAGTTCCTATTAGATAAGAAATTTTTAGTGCATAACTTTGCTCTGAATCTCAGTTTTAGGCGAACAAGTAAAATCTATTCATGTTGGCTGAACAAATGATTCTGCAATTTTTAAATTTCTGCCCATCTTTTAAAACTGTATTTTAGGGGCGCCTGGGTGGCGCAGTCGGTTAAGCGTCTGACTTCAGCCAGGTCACGATCTCGCGGTCCGTGAGTTCGAGCCCCGCGTCAGGCTCTGGGCTGATGGCTCGGAGCCTGGAGCCTGTTTCCGATTCTGTGTCTCCCTCTCTCTCTGCCCCTCCCCCGTTCACACTCTGTCTTTCTCTGTCCCAAAAATAAATTAAAAAACGTTGAAAAAAAAATTAAAAAAATAAAACTGTATTTTAATATTTCTGCAACCGTAAGATCAATACAATAGTACAATGTAGGGAGGAAAAAGGATTTGAAGTGAAATAATTTTGAGTTAAATTCCCAATTCTACCTATAACTGACACATAACTTTTGGCAAGAAACTTAATTGTTCTTGGGTTCAATTCCATTGAGTTAGAAAAGGAAATATCGTACCTAAGTCTAAAAGCCTTTGTGGGAATTGAGAGAATGACAGTTACTTAAATGTCTCTTCCACTTCACACGGCACCATCACTTCCTCTCTACTTTAGTCTGAGGGGTAGCTCCCTGTCCTAATTCAGTCTCATGTTTTACCTACCACAACAGCTAGTCAATAACTTAGTCTTCTAATACCTTGACTAGAACATAGTCTTACATCTCACTGTTAACTCACTTCATTTAGAATTATTCTCCAACAGCTCAGAAATATGACAGTAATAAAGAAAATTGTGAGTGTACAATGTTTGCAATACCCCTAGAACAGTATAGGATATCTCTACAACAGATTCTTCTCCCCCTATGATGACAAGAATAAAGATTCTTGCTAAGGAGACCATTTACATTATCAGAATAACAACTCTATTATAATGGTCTACGAAGATCAGTCAATGTAAAAAAAACAAAAGGGCTCTGAAGGCAATGCAGTTCTGGTATTCACAAAGTATCATGTTAAATCTGTAAGAAAACAAAAAGTTTAATGTGCTAACATGTATACTTGTCAGAAATGAGCCAATTTAAGATGTTTTTAAAAGCTGAGCAGAAACTGGGGTGCCTGGGTGGCTCAGTCAGTTAAGCATCTGACTTTGGCCCAGGTCATGATCTCACCGTTCATGAGTTCAAGCCCCACCATCAGGCTCTGTGCAGACAGCTCAGAGCCTGGAGCCTGTTTCGGATTCTGTGTCTCCCTCTCCCTCTGCCCCTCCCCTACTTCTGCACTATCTCTCTCTCAGAAAAATAAACATTAAACACAAAGCTTGGGGCGCCTGGGTGGCTCAGTCAATTGAACGTCCGACTTCAGCTCAGGTCATGATCTCTCAGTTCATAGGTTCGAGCCCCACGTCGGACTCCGTGATGACAGCACAGAGCCTGGAACCTGCTTCGGATTCGGTCTCCTCCTCTCTCTACCCCTCCCCCAGTCGTGCACTGTCTCACTCTCTCAAAAATAAACAAACGTAAAAAGAAAAAAAAAACTAAACTAAAAAAAAAAGCTAAGCAAGAATATATCAAAATTAGGTTACATGTGGCTCTGTATAAGAAAGAAAAGAAGGGGCTGTTTTACTCTTCCTCTAAAAAGAGAAATTAGAAAGTTAACCTTCTTTTTGGAAACAAAGGAGGACTTTTAATCTCAGCAGCATAAAGCCAAAGAGAGATCTTCACTTCGTTTCTCTAACAGGGGAAAGGAAACACACTCATGAAAGGAAAATTAAAAGTCCAAGCAAATATGTGTTTAGGTTCAAGGGCTTCCTGCTAGGATAAAGTCACCAGAATTGAGGTATAAAGAAGGCTACAGTGACTCTGATGAATTATTTGAAATCCTAGAATGATGTTAATCATATGTAAAAAATGTTCTGATAAAACTGGAGAAGCACAGTATAAAGAACAATCATCAAAACTGTAAAGAACCAGAACCAACAAACTATAGGCCATATATGAGAACATATAATCATTGCAATTATGTAACAAACCATATATTAAAAAACTGATAGGCACACAAAGTGGCTGCAGAGGCAGTAGGATTACAGATGTGTGTGTGGGGGGGGGGTTCCCCTCTAATATTCTAAATTTTCTGTAATGATTATATATTTTTAGCATAATGCAAACTTTTTTTAAATATTAAAAAGTGCATCTAGAAAGCAGACTCTAAACCAAATAGTATACATACAACTATTTCATATAGTTTACAGTAGGAAATGACATCTTTAAACATTTAAAGGAACTACCATTAACGTTTTAATGTACTGTTCTCTTAATTTTGTAAAATTAAAATTTTAGTTTTTATAATTATCTTAATGCTCTAAGTTAAATACTCAGGAGTGGGACTGCTGGGTTATATGGTAAGCATATCTTTAACTCACATAAGAACTGCATTCACTTTGCAGATTGCCTGTACAATTTTGCATTACCACTAGCAATAAAGGAAGGGTTCTTGTTACTCTGCATCCTTTTCTGCTTTTGGTATTGTCAGTATTTTTTATTTTAGACATTCTAATAGGTGTGTATTGGTATCTCATTGTGGTTTTAATTTGCATTATACTAATGACTAATAGTCTTGGATATATTTTAAGTGCTTCTTTGCCATCTTTATCCTCTGTTCAAGTCCTTTCCACAGTTATTAACTGAACTGTTTTCTTATTGTTTAGTTTTAAGAGTTCTTTATATAGTCTGGATACTAGTCCTTTGTCAAATGTTATTTGCAAATATTTTCTCTCGAATACTATCTTTTCATTCTCTTGGTAGTACCTGCCAGAGTAAAAGTTTCTAACTTTGGTGAAATTCATTTTATCAATTTTTTCTTTTATGGTTCATACTCCTCAATTACTTTAACAGTTTGTATTTGTAGTGCCACTGCTACAAACTCTGCCTAACTCTCTAGGTTACTAAGATTTTTCTCTTAGTTTTCTTCTGGAAGTTTCACAGTTTTCATTTAGATCTATTTTGAGTTCATTTTTGTACAAGGTGTGAGGTTTTGGTCAAGGTTCATGTTTCTACAAGTGGACGGCCAAGTGTTCCAATACCACTTATTGTTTCCCACTGAATTGTTTTATCCAAGAGTAAATGTCCACGTATTGTGCATTTATTTCTTATTCTCCATTCTATTCCATTGATATACATGTCTATCTCTTCCATTAATACCATACCACAGTAGCTCTATAATTTGTAAAGTCAGGTAATGTGATTTTGCTTGTGGTTTTCTTTTTTCCTAAACTGCTTTATGTATCTTAGTTCCTCTATTCCCTTTCATGTACATTACAATTAGCTGGTTTATGTTTATAAGAAAAAGTCCTGCTGGTATTTCCATAGGTACTATAGGTGTCTATACATCACTTTGGGGAGAACGGAGATCATTATTATGTTGGATATTCCAATATGTGAACACAACATGTCTATCCATTTACTTATGATAAAGAAATCAAAGACCTGTTATGTAATTGTAAGCATTCAAATTCTGTACATGTTTTGGTAGAAAGTCACTTGTTTAAAGAGTTTTAAAAAATAGATTCCATACAGTTTTCGACATAAACAATATTAACTAAAATGGGGACAATTTTATTTTTCTTGCCATATTACAACTAATATTATATTATGTTGAACAAGGGTGGTGTTAAGAGTAAACATCCTTGACTTTGTACCTATTTTAAAATGGGGGAAACAATTCGGCCCTTCATTAAATGTGATGTTGGCTATAGGGTTTTTGCAGATGCCTTTTATCGAGTTATGGAAGTTTCCTTTTCTATTCCTAGGTTGCTGAGTGTTTTCAACATACAGGATGTTCTATTTTGTCAAATGCTTTTTCGGCATCTATTGATATGACTGACCATGCGAGTTTTTTGAAAGACTAAAGCTTCTCAACCTCAACACTTGTGACATTGTGTGCCACAAAATTCTTTGTGGTAGGTTGGGCCGTCCTGTATAACATAGGATGTTCAACATAATCTATGGCCTCTGCTAGATACTAGTTAACACCCTGTGTAACTATGACAACCAAAAAGGTCTCCAGAGACTGCTAAATGTCCTTTTGTGATACATTTATCTCTAGTTAAAAACCACAGTTTTAACCTTCAATTTGGTGGATTACATTGATTGATGTTCAAATACTGAATCAAGAAAAATCCTACTTGGTCACAAAGGTTAATTTCTTAAAAAATTTGTACGATACTTTAAGTTTGCCAATATGTATGCAGGATGCTGATCTGTAGGGTTTTTTAATACCGTCTTTATGTAGTTTAGGATTTAGGATATTGCTGATCTCAGTCATATAAATTCGAAGTATTCCTTCCTCTCCTGTATTTTTGGAAGATCTTGTGTGAAGCTGGTCCTACTATTCAAACGTAAAAATTTGCCAGTGTACCTCTTTAGGCCTAGAGAATTCTTTTTCTAAAAGTTTTAACTACAAATCCGATTTCTTTAATAGTTATAGGGATATTCAGGTTATTGATTTCATCTTGAATTGATAATTTTATCTTCCTACAAAAAATTGTTGCATTGGACGGTGGGGGGCGGGTCCTGTGTGGTTCAGTCAGTTAAGCATCTCACTTTGGCCCAGGCCATGATCTCATAGTTGGTGGGTTCAAGCCCTGTGTTGGGCTCTGTGCTGACAGCTCAGAGTCTGGAGCCTGCTTCGGATTCTGTGTCTCCCTCTCTTTCTGTCCCTCCCCTGCTGGCACTGTCTCTCAAAAATAAATGAACATTAAAAAAAAGAAGAAGAAATTGTTGCATTGAATCAGGTTTGCTGGATTTGAATGCACAGAGTTGTCGGCAATATTCCTTTATTATCTTTTTGGGCAAGGAGCACCTGCCTGGGTGGCTTAGTTGGTTGAACACCCGACTTGGGCTCAGGTCGTGATCTTGCAGTTTTTGAGTTTGAGCCCTGTGTCTCACTCAGAGCCTGGAGTCTGCTTCAAATTCTGTGCCCTTCTCTCTCTCTCTGCCCTTCTCCCTTTTGCTCTCTCAAAAACTAACATTAAAAAAAATTTTTCAATAAAACACCCAGAAGTGAACTGAGAATTGTGTAGAATCTAAATTAAAAAAAAAAAAAAAATGAAACTCTCCCGAAGAAAACAAAAGATGTAAATAAAATGGCAAGATATACAAACTATACGATTTTTTCAATCATATTAAAATAAAAATAAAGCATTTACTCTTCTCATTAATATTAAAATCCTCTTGTCAAATTCTACAATATTACAGTTCTTATCAGAATTACATTAATTTTGGGGTGCCTGGGTGGCTCAGTCAGTTAAGCATCCAAGCCTTGATTTCGGTTCAGGCCATGATCTCATGGTTTGTGAGATGGAGCCCTGCGCAGAGCCAGCTTGGAATTCTTTCTCCCTCTCTCTCTGACTCTCCTCTACTCATGTGTACTCTCTCAATCTCTCTCTCAAAATAAATTTAAAAAACATTAAAAAAATAAAATAGGGGCGCCTGGGTGGCTCAGTCAGTTAAACATCCTACTTTGGCTCAGGTCATGATCTCACAGTTCGTGGTTTCCAGCCCCGCATCAAGCTCTGTGCTGACGGTTCAGAGCCTGGAGCTTGCTTCAGATTACATGTCTCCCTCTCTTTCTGCCCATCCCCCACTCATGCCCTGTCTCTTAAAAATAAATGAATGTTAAAAATAATTATAAATAAAATAAATAAAATAAAAGCTGGTGGTGTTTACAAATATAATTTGTATACAAAAAGTTAAAATTTAGCAATACTTATAACAGATGTCTTTTGAGTTAACATATAACATAAATAAAAATATCAATGAATATAAGAACCTCTTATTCATCAATAGAAAAAAACAGCATACAAAAATAAGCAAATGTATGACTAATTGGAAATAAAGGATATGAAAATACCATTTATTACATGAAAACAAAAAAGATCAACTTAGTAATAATCAAGGAAATGCAAAATTTAAAAACACAATACTATTTTTCACCTAGCAAACTATTTTGTGTATGTGTGTTAGTGACAATGTCAAATGATTCTGAAAAACCAAGGAAAGCATTCTCCTTTGGCACAGTGGCATTCTGAAGGAATAAACTGCTTCAAATAAACCTTTTAAGCAAGTGTGGATTTGCTGAAGGAATAACCTAAAAGCTAACCTGTGTTAACGTCAGGTAAAAAATTAAAACAGCAAATAGCAGTGGTTTTAAACAGCTATTGAAGGATTTCTGTGGCGCCGTGGAAGGAAGTGGGAAGAAATGGACCTTGACAGACCTTGCCCTATGTATCTCTTCATTTGGCTTGTCTTGATTTGTATCCTTTAAAAATGGTAATTGTTTGTGCTTTCCTGAGTTCTGTGAGTCATTGTAACAAATTATCAAACCTAAAAAGGCTGTATGAACCCCCAAATTTGTAGCAGTTGGTGAGAAGTGCAGATGACCTGGGAATCCTCTAAAATTCCAAGTTGTATCTTCAATGGGGGCAGTCTTGTTGGGAACTCTGCCTTTAAGCTGTGGGGTCTGTAATTTGTTAGTCAGAATTGAATTATGCTATAATAATACCCCATTACTATTTTTTCAGGTGGAGTATATGTAAACACATGCCCCAAAAAGAATGAAAACATATACCTTAATTTCTTGATAGTAATCTTTTTCAATGGCAAGACTATGAATGGTCTTTATACACTTTTCTACAAACCTGCTGCAAACATAAAATATTTAAACCACTCCTTTCCAAAAATATCTAACAAGGATAACTTTACTAGGAAACTCACCTTTTTGTGCTTTAGCTGTTATTTCAAAATATTTGACAGTAAGATCCTGAATAGACAAAACAGCCATATGAGCTTTTCGCTGCCAATCAGCATCTTCCTTTTGTAGACTTTCAATTCTTCGGGGACCCAGATAGTCATTCTCCATAGAAATCTTTAGAGGAAAAAAAGAAAAATTAAGAAGTCTGTTTCTTTATTCACTCCTTAAACATTTACTGAATATTTAGACATCAGGCATTGTGCCTGGTGCCAAAACAAAGAATGCTTGTATTTTCTTGCTCTAGAGTATAAGCTATTAATTTACAAAACAATTAACCCATTATGTTAAAGACATATTTTTTTAAATGTTTATTTATTTTGAGAGAGAGTGAGAGCAGGGGAGGAGCAGAGAAAGAATCCCAAGCAGGCTCTGCACTGTCACCACAGAGCCTGGTGCAGAGCTTGAACCCACAAACCACGAGATCATGACCTGACCTGAAACCAAGAGTCGGATGCTTAACAGACTGACCCACCCAGGTGCCCCTAAAGATATTTAACACAGAAATTTGTTTCCCATTCCTCTTTATCTTCTTTTTCATCCTTCCCCTCCTCCAAATATAAGCAAAGGACATACAGCAAATGTTAAGATGTTATTTTTGGGTGCTGAGATAGCAAGAAATGTATTACGTTCTTTATGATAGTTGCATTTTCAGGTTAAGAATTATCTGTGCCTCTAGGAGTGCCTGGGTGGCTCAGTCGGTTAAGCGGCCAACTTCGGCTCAGATCATGATCTCACAGTTCATGGGTTCAAGCCCTGTGTCGGGCTCTGTGATGACAGCTCAGAGACTGGAGCCTGCTTCGGATTCTGTCTCTGTCTCTGTCTCTCTCTGTCTCTCTCTCTGCCCCTGCCCCATTCATAGTCTCTCTCTCTTTCTCTCTCTCTCTCAAAGGTGAATAAATGCTAAAAAATTTTAAAGAATTATTTGTGCCACCAAAATACTTATAACTGACATAAATAAATAAAATAATTGAAAACTCAACTTGTTAAGACTGATAATAAATAAAAAATCAGTCCATCTATCTACTAACAATCTCTGGTCAGAAGCAACAGACAAAAATTCACTACTGCTTGCAAGAGTTACAACTAAAACAAAAAGACAAAGAGTTGAAAATCGAATTATGGACAGGGAGGTACCAGATGAGCACTAAAGTAAAATCACTCAAGTGACAGAGTTCTCCATCCTGCTTTATCATACAGTGAAAAAAGACCGTTTAAAAAATTAAATTGGGGGGGGGGGGGTGGTGAGGGTCATCTCGGTAGCTCCGTTGGTTAAGCGTCCAACTTTGGCTCAGGTCCTATCTCACAGTTTGTGGGTTCGAGCCCCACAGTGGGCTCCGCGCTGACCGAGCAGATTCTGCTTGGGACTCTCTTTCTCTCCCTGCACCACACCCTTTCAAAATAAACTTAAAAAAATTAAATGAGAAATTAACACCTTACTAGGATGATGAAAAAAACAGACAAAGATATAAACTCATCCCTGGCACAATTCTGAAAAACTAATCAACTATCATGAGCCACCAAAAAATTTGTTTAAAAAATTCAGAAGTAGAATAATACAAGCCATATTCTCTAAATGGTGCAATAAACAAATTAAAAGAATAGCCTAAAGCAAAAATAAAATTTTAATCACCAGGAAATTTAACCTACAGGAAAGTTAACATTTGGTTTTACTCTTGAATAGAGGCGGAAATATATGAAAGAGCACATAATACAGAGCCCAGCACACACTGAGTAATGTATTAGCAGTGTTATGAATGGACAATGGCAAGCCACAAGGAGGGATCAAGAATGACTAGGGAAAAAAATTTTCATGTGGAACTGCCACTTCCTCAAAAAGTGAACAATGGAGGACTGGCTGGTTTCAAAGGAGAGCAGATCAAGCATTTGATTTTACATACGTTAAGTTTGATTTTGCAAAGGTCATGGCTAGAAATATAAATTTGACAGATGATATTTATAGCCATGAGAGTGAATGAGGTTATCTAATGAAGTCAGGAGAAAAAGGCTCATGATGGAGCCCTAAGGAATTCCAACATTGTGAAACTGGGGGAACAACATACAGAAACCAAGCCAGAGGGAGTGGGGACACCAGGAAAAGTATGGACTCACATAACAGAAATTAACCTTGTGCAGCACCGCTTGGGGGTCAAGTAGGGTGACAACTAGTATCCCAGATCTAACAGCATTAAGATCACTGAACTTAGCAACATCGGTTCTGAAGTATAGACAAACATCCTTTGCCTATTAACTCCCATCACATCCTCAGATCTCAGTTCTGGACATAAAGTTACTAGTTCATGAACTCTTCCCTGACTCCCCCCATTATAACCTTTTCAGTGCAACACATTTAACTTTCTTTCATAGCATTTACCATAATCATACTTTATATGATTTCATGAGCTTTAAATACTGTTTTTTATTATTTTTTTTTAACGTTTATTTACCTTTGAGAGAAAGAGAGACACAGCGCAAGGCAGGGAGGGTCGGAGAGAGAGGGAGACACAGAATCTAAAGAAAAGCTCCAGCCTCTGAGCTGTCAGCACAGAGCCCGATGCGAGGCTCGAACTCACATCTGCGAGATCATGACCTGAGCCGAAGTCGGGCGCTTGACTGACTGAGCCACCCAGGCACCTCCTGTGAACTTTAAATATTAACTGCTTCCCCCTTTCAAAGTTCCATGAGGGCAGAGAATACATTTTGTGTGTGTGTGTGTGGGGGGGGGGGGGGGGGGGGGGGGGGTTAGGTTTTTTAATTTTTTTGCTTTTCACTAGCACAATGCCAGGCACAATCCAGGCAATCAAATGGATGAGTAAATTAAAAATTCACTCTACACCTGTTTTTGATGAGGAGAGAGATGTAGAAGTGTATATAAATACTCCTTTGACTGATTTGTCTGAGTAAACAGAAAAAAGGGTGGTGCTAAAAGAAGACAAAGCTTAAGGGTAGACCCTTTGCTTTTTGTTTTCTCTAATGAGAGATCACAGATGAGTAGTGACAAGAAATATCCAGCAGAGGAAAAACAAAGATACCAGGGGGGAAATGGGGCTAATTATAGAACATGGGAAAGGACAGGATTCCGAGTACTGGTGTAGTGATTTGCTCTTGGTAAATGTAGGGGTAGTTCCTCCATGGACATAAAGGAAGGCGGGTTTTGGATTTGGTAGAAGGATGAGGAGGAATTCCTGTTTGATTACCTCAATTTTCCCCTGTGAAGAAAGAATCCAGAAAATAGGTTGGTACAGGAGAGGGGAGGAGAGAAGATACAACTTGGCTGCTTTTAGATAGTAGGATTTAGAAAGACTCAGTAAGTAAATATTTTTTAAAAAGTAGCCAGGGTTAGTGTGGTCATGGTGAAACAGGCAGAAACTCACATACTGCTCGTAGAACTATAAGCTCATGAAAAACTTTTCTGGGAAGTGTTTTATGATACCATACTCATGGACAGTATTTTTTAAAATACCATTTTCTTACCTATTTAAGAAAACGTCTTCAAAGAATAATAACCAAAAATGTTAATTGCAGTGCTGTTCAAAATAAAAAAATGTGTTCCAAATATCTAATAATAGAGAATGTTACTTATGATACACCTATAAAACACAATTATGTACAAAAATGCTTATGAAGTTTTTAATAAAGGAAAATGAATGTTTTAATATTAAGACAAGTCAAATCAGACATAATTTCAACTACATAAAATAATGTCCAGGAAAAAAAGAGAAAATATGTAGAATGTATTACTGATATCTTTTGTCTGATTATGGGTGACTATTTTTCTTACTGTTTAGAATTTGTACTTTCCAAATCTTTATTGTATCTGTGTTGCTTTTACAATCATAAACTAAAAAAAATGCTTTATCTCTTCTTGGGTTCAAAACCATACCAACTAGACAAGCTGAAGGTTTGTATCCCAGAGGTTTCCTACTTCTGGCCAAGCAAACAATGAGCTCCTGTTTTCATATATGAGGACCAGCAAGAGGCAAAATTCTAAGACTTACCTCTTTTTTCCAGTGTGTGTAGGAGGGAGGGGAAGTGGAGATATGATCAGAACCTAAATGTCTTCCTTAATAGTTGGAAAACAGAATTTTGTGAGCTCCATTTCTGGAACTACAAAAATAGTGCCAAGTAAAGACAATTAACTCAGTAGCAAAAGTTTAGATTCTTGATACTGGATTCCCTACTCACCTGGACTCGATTTTTTAAACTCGCAGAAAACGATTACTCTATCTCCAATCACATACTGCTAAAGTTAAACATATATGATACTACTGGATATGTTTGTTTTTGTTTTTTTGTTTTTTTTTTAGACTTTACTACGGCTAATATTTGGATTCATTCAATTATCTAACTTGAATAAAGAACCCACTGTACTGGGTGCTTCAGGGGAAATACTGTGAGGCACACAATCTCCTCCTAAGAAACTGAACAATCTAATTGGAGGGTGGGGTAAGCAAAGATATCTGTGATAAAGAGATCTGTCTTCAAATTAGCAGACCTGGGTCTGCTATTTATTAAGTGGGAGACCTTTGACAAAATCACTTAACATTCAATTATTCGTTCAAAATGATGACATGCTGTTTTCCCAGGGCCAGCATTGTATCAGACACTAGGGACAGCAATATGTATTCAGCCTAGTTGAAGACAGAGGAACCGCAATAAAGAATTACAACAGAGTATGAAAAAATATCATGATCAAGTATACCTAAGATACCATGGCAAGCACCAGCTGTGCAGGGTGCAGTACTGAGTCTGGGAACAAAATTTCTAAAGGGAATGATAAGTAAATTCTTAACAAATAAGTAAAATTTTATCCAAGTATTAAAAATGGTGAAGGATGTCTCTGAAAAAGAATAAAGGTATTTAAGACCTTTAAGAAAAATCAAAGATTTGGAGGGAGAGAACTCATTTAGCTGTTTAGATCAGGATATACTTTACTGAGGTTCAAAACTACAGAGGGCTTTTTGAAAGAGGGGTATGATTTTGAGAGATACATATAGAATATATATACAGAAAGAGAACCACCCAAAAGGCCTACTGGAGTCAAGAATTAATCTCAGCAGAAGCCTAGAGGCAGTTTAAGTTCAGTGTATGGTCACAGACAGTCTGGCATGGTTGCAGTTTAGGTAAAATAGATAAAAATAATGGGAGATAAGAATAGTGAAGGAGGTTGTGATCACTATTAGGGGGTCTTTAAATTTAAATGTCAGGCAAAGGAGTTTATAGGTGGTTTGACAGGCTAAAGGAAACCACTGTGGGATTCTTAGCAGTAAGTGGTATATTTAGACATTAGCTCACATAAAAGGCCCCCAAAAGGGGCACCTGGGTAGCTCAGTAGGTTAAGCACCCAACTCTGGATTTTGGCTCAGGTCATAATCTCACAGTTCATGGGATCAAGCCCTACATCGGGCTCTCAGCTGATAGCACAGAGTCTGTTTGAGATTCTCTCTGCCCTCCCCGCCCCCCCCCCTCGTTGGCATGGGGGCACACACTCTCCCTCAAAAATAATTTAAATAATTAACTTAAGGGGGGGAACCAGAAGACTTGTTATATGTCCAACAAAACCATCAAGGTTTGTGCTTTGTTACAATTACCTCTGATTTTAAAACACTCAAAAGGCTTAAGATTTACATTCACAAGATTGGAATAGAGATTTAATATGTTGAATACTGCAGCCAAATTTTTAATGTTTACTCAGTACATTACGTTGGAAGTCCTTTTCTCTCTCTCTTTTTTTTTTTTAGTTTATTTTAATGTTTATTTTTGAAGGAGAGAGAGCAAGCACAATCAGGGGAGGGTAGAGAGAGAGAGAGGGAAACACAGAATCCAAAAGGCTCCAGGATTTGAGCTGTCAGCACAGAGCCTGACATGGGGCTCAAACTCACAAACCTGTGAGATCATGGCCTGAGCTGAACTTGGATGATTAACCAACTGAGCCACCCAGGCTCCCCTAGAAATTCTCTTCAAAGACATGATTAAACTTTGTGCCCTTTAAAGGACTTGGTTTATTGTACCTAAGGCCATGCTAGGTTACTAGGTTTTTTTTTTTTTTCTAACTTTAAAAGTTTGAAGATGTATGTAAATTCTTGTCTATCAGTTTCCAAGTTCATCCTTATGCCTTTTGATGCTGGGGTTAGGGCTCTGTAAACCACATTTAAGCCTTGTCAATACAAAGGGTTTAAGGAGGGAGAAGACATATGCGTCTTCCTACATGTATCACGTGACTTTGTTTGCTACTCCCCTGAGTATCACCACTGACTCACATCTTCATTCCAGCATCTGCAATTACTTCCTGAAGCAGTTAACAGAATCCAGTTTATAGTTTCTCACCCTTAGTAGAACTAGCCTCACTTTGTGGCCCCTAAGGCCATCCAGCACCAGCCTACCCTATTCTTAGAAATATGGGTCTCTCCACTGAGCTCAGACACATGAGCAAGTGACAAGCAATGCTGCCTACCCCAGACTTCAACTCCACACAGTCCATTCTCCGTGCTAAAGTTAAAACTACCATCTCTTTCCTGTGTGCCGAAGCCACGAGTAGTGGCTGTTTTTGCAACTGTTAGCTCTCATATTTTAGAGTTATATTCTTAACTATCTGGGTAACAACTTTATACCAAGTTAACAATTATTCATATTAAGTTCCCTCTGCTGAAATAACTGGCATACTTTTCCAATCAAACCCCTAAAGACACAGCTATGGGATAGAAATTTAATAAACAGAACAGTGTTCAAACTTTAAAAATCTCAGATTAAACAGAAATCCTTTTCACTTGCATTGCTAAATACCATACAGAAGTGAGGAAATTTGCATTACAGCTTTTTAAAGAGAAAAAAAATTTAAAAATCTGGTGGTAATTATTTGAAGACAACTTGTGCTTTGTTGAGTTATCTTTACCTCCACTGTACAGGTATATTCAAATATACACAACACAAACACGTTCACTATGCTTCTTTAATGCTGTTTAAAGGACTTTTTTTGGGGGGGGGGGGGACAGAGAGAGACAGAGCATGAACGGGGGAGGGGCAGAGAGAGAGGGAGACACAGAATCGGAAACAGGCTCCAGGCTCCGAGCCATCAGCCCAGAGCCTGACGCGGGGCTCGAACTCACGGACCACGAGATCGTGACCTGGCTGAAGTCGGACGCAAGGACTTCTAAACTCAGTAGTTAATGCTGCAGACTTTTTAAAAGTATTATTATAGCTTATTGTACTGAAGACATTAAGCCAGGATACTAAGTTCTTTTCCTAACTTGGCAAGTTTGAAAATGTACGGCATTGGTCAGCTGAATCATGTGCTAAAAACAATGACATCTCTATTTTCAATTTCAGAGCTAGAAAGAAAACAGTGCCTGTTTTTAAAATGGAAAAAAAGTATGCGTCAGTTTAGGTAGCTATAGTGAGACTAATTTATAAATACAAATTTCTTGGTATCAATTACTTATTATGAAGTGCATCACTTCCTTGGATACTGGGTTTTATATGAGAAACTTAAGTGGTATTCTTGTCCACTGCTGGATTAGTGACTCAAGAAGAGGGGGAAAAGAAAACAAAATCTCCAATTCTCAGATGAAACAGATGCCATGATCAACCTGTATAAATACTGATGTAGTAGTACCTTTAACACAAATTTTCCAGGCCCAGGAATCATGTGAATGTGACTAAGATTAACAAAATGAGGGGGACCTGGGTGGCTCAGTCGGTTAAGGGTCCGACCTCAGCTCAGAGCATGATCTCATGGTTCAAGCCCCACATCAGGCTCCAAGCTGACAGCTCGGAGCCTGCTTCAGATTCTATGGTTCCATTTCTTTCTGCCCCTCCCCTGCTCTTGCTTTCTCTCTCAAAGATAAAAAAGCACTAAAAAAATTTTTTTTAATTTAAAAAAAACCTTTTCAAATGAGATTAGATTTGGAAGCATCTGCTCACGTAATTTTATATACAAAGTAAATACTAAATGTAACATTCTCAGGGACAAGCATGAAATGATAGTTTTAAGGCGAGAAAATTAAAAGCAAAGAAGAGAAAGTAGCTCAGGTAAGAGATAAGTACCCTAATGCACATTGATGGCACTATATAGTTCACAGTGGCATGCTTACAGTATATAGTTGTCCAATAGTGTAAAAACTGAACCCTGCGCAAAGCACCCAGTCAAGGGGGCACAGAGTGGTGACTCAAATTTAGTGCATCTTTTTGCCAAGCCATATACTGCTGCATATGCCCAGAAGAGGGCCTTTTCTAACTTGTCTGCTAGAATATGGACTGGGGAATGTGTATCTATTTTACATGAAGACACCTACAGATTTGCTTGGTCCTGGGGGAAAGGAAAGGGCGGAAGAGCACATTTAAGATACACGTAGGAGACAACTGGCAAAACAAAGTGCCTGGCTACAAAGGGGAGAGAAGCATGGAGGATGCCTTCAAGATCCTAGTTTATTTACTTTCACCAAGTATTAAAAGTAAGCTGGCCAAGGGGCGCCTAGGTGGCTCAGCTGGTTGAGCATTCGACTTTAGCTCAAGTCATGATCTTACTACTCATGAGTTCAAGCCCTGCCGTCAGGCTCTGTGCTGACAGCTCACAGCTAGGCGCCTAGAGCCTGCTTCAGAGTCTGTGTCTCTCTGCCCCTCCCCCACCCCTGCTCATGTGCACTGGTGCTGTCAAATATAAACATTAAAAAATATATAAAAATAAAAGTTGGCCAATGTGTTTGAAGTGCTTTTAGCTAACTCACAAAGACAATAGGCCAATCAGTAACTGACCCTGACTCATTATTATGCATGGTTTAAGCATCTATATAGAATCATCTAGATTGAATCTCACTCTGCAGATGCAGAAAAACTAAGGCCCAGAGAGATTTTAACTTTGAGTTCAGTGTGTTCCTTCCCTTAGCTGTTTAAAGTTCTTTTAAACTTATGGTTCCCAAACTTCAGTACGTATCATGAACACCTGGAAGGCTTGTTAAAGACTGCTGAGCCCCTCAGTGGAGTTTCAGTAGAGATCTGACCTAAGGACAGAAATCTGTATTTATAACAAGGTTCCAGGTGATACTGATGCAACTAGTCTGGGGTTGTAGTTTTCAGAACCAATGTTTTTAAGTTTATCCATTTTGAAAGAGAAAGAGGGTAAGAGCTAGGAAAGGGCAGAAAGGAGGAGAGAGACAGAATGGCAATTCCAAGCAGGCACTGCACTTTTAGCACAGAGCGCGATGTGGGGCTCAAACTCTTGAACTGTGAAATTATGACCGGAACCAAAGTCGGACGCTTAACCAACTGAGCCACACTGGCACCCCAAATCCTATTTATAGAGTATGTTTCATGAATATGTTCTAGATGCTTTGTGGCATAAGAGAATTACTGAAAAATCTATATTAATTGCCATTTATGTAAATACAACTAAAACTATATTACAGTATATTTAATACATAACTATTATAATTTTAAACATAAAAACATATAAATGCATTATACACTCAGGGTGCCAAGTTAACTTTTCTATCACACTTTAATATGTAAGTCAATGAAAGCAGTGGAAATTACCTTCTTTCTAAAGAATCTAGGGGGGCACCTGGGTGTTTCAGTCAGGTTAAGCAAGTGACTTCAGCTCAGGTGGTGATCTCACGGTTTGGGAGTTCAAGCCTCACACCGAGATCTCTGCTGTCAGCACAGAGCCCACTTTGGATCCTGTGTCCTCTTCTCTCTGCCCTTCTCCTGTTTGTGCACACTCTCAGAAATATTTATTTAAAAAATATTAATAAATAATCTAGAGAGCAAAGGTCAAACTCCACAGGATCCTTCAGTGTTCTAGCCCCTGACCAACTTTCCTCTAACTTCCTGCAAACCCTTAGACCCACGACATAGCAAACAATTTACACCCTGTGGTGTAACTAAAACAGCAAGCTTTGCAGTCAAACACACGTGTTTCAGGCTCAGCCACGCTATTTACTGGCATCCACCAATGATGCCAGGTGGTAGTGAAGCCTTGGTAATTTGCTCAATAATTCATTTCAACTAAAACCATAAACACATGCCTATTCACTGTACCATTTTTGTTTTTATCTTTATCTGGAATAATCTCTATTCCAATCTCCACTGCATACATATATATATACCCCCTTCCTGCTGAATTCTTATTTAATCTTCAGGGGTTAAGTTCTCTATATAATCTTTCATTATATCTTTAAGTAGTTTTGATCACTCCAGTTTGTGTGCCTCTACATCAACTTTTACACGGTGCTCATTTTCCTGTTTAAAAGAAAAAATCACCTTAAGTTATAATTTACGTATAACAAAATGTTCCCGCTTTTTAAGTATAAATTTTGATGAATTTTCACAAGTTTAAATATCCATGGAACCACTACAATTAAAATTTAGACCTATCAATCACCCTAAGGATGCTGTTATACCTGTTCCCTCTCAGTCAATCTCCACCACTCCACTCCCAGGCAACAAATGTTAAGCTTTCTGTTGATGTAGATCAGAACTATCATCTCCAGAATTTCATGTAAATAGATTCATACAGTTCACACTGTGTCTTTTGTTCAGTATCATTTTGTCAACTATTTTATGCATTCTCTGTACACCCAAGAAACAACCACCACAATCGAGATAAAGAACATTTCTATCACCTTCAAAAGATTGCCCATGCCCCTTTGCCATCCATCCCTTCACACAAGTATATACTCCTTTGTATTTGGCTTCTTTGACTTAGCAAGATGTGAGGTTTATCCATGTTGTTGTGCCTATCGGTAGTTAATTCCTTTGCATTGCTGAGTATTATTCTCTCATATGGAAATACCACATTTTGCTTATCCATTCACCTGTTGATGGTTATCTGGACTTGTTCCTTAGAGGCTGTGAAGGTGGCATTAGTGTATAGGCCTTTTTTGTGAACAGAGGTTTTCATTTCTCTTGTATAAATAACTAGGATTTGAACAGCTGAGTCGTAAGGTATGTATACATTTAACTTTTTTTTTTTTTAATGTTTTTATTCATTTTTGAAGGAGAGAGAGACCGAGCATGAGCAGGGGAGGAGCAGAGAGAGAGGGAGACATAGAATTTGAAGCAGGCTCCGAGCTGTCAGCCTGGAGCCCGATGCGGGGCTCGAACTCACGAACTGGGAGATCATGACCTGAGCCGAAGTCAGACGCTTAGCCGACTGAGCCACCCAGGCGCCCTGTATACATTTAACTTTTGAAGAAACGGCCAAACTGTTTTCCAAAGTAATTTTACCAATATAAAATGTGCTAGCAATCTAAGAATTCCAGTTACTCTACATCCTCATCAGCCCTTTCAAGTGCCAGAGCTTATTAAAATGTTTATTGAGAGAGAGAGGGTAGGGCACATAGAGCCAAGAGAAAATTCCAAGCCGGCTCTGTACTGACAGCAGAGCCCAACACGGGGCTCAATACCATGAACTGTGAGACCATGACCTGAGCCAAAATCACTCAGTCATCCAGACACCCCAGAATTTTTAACTGTATTTATTCTAATAGGTGTGTATCTCATTATGGCTTTCAATAAGTAACTAGATACGTAAATCAAGTCTTTAAGTCTATTTATTTTGAGAGAGAAACACAGCACAAGTGAAGGAGGGATAGGAGGGTGGGGAGAGAGACACTCCCAAGCAGGCTCTGCACTGACAGTAGAGAGTCTGATGAGGAGATGGAACTCAAGAACCTGGGAGATCATGACTCTGAGCCAAAATCAGAGAGTCAGACACTTAACTGACTGAGCCATGCAGGTGCTGTCTTTAAGTGTTCTTTAAATATTTCTCCCAGTCTGTGGCTTGTCTTTTCATTTTCTTAACAATCTTTCAAAAAGTAGAAGTCTTTAATTTTGGTGAATTCCAACCTATCAATTTTTAGTTTACTGTTCAAGGTTTCTACATCCTGTCTACATTAACTTTTACCTTTCCTTCCTCCAAATTGTGAAAACTTTCTTCTGTTTTCTTATATAAGTTTTAGAACATGAGATTTTATGCTTAGGTCTAAGATGGCTTTCAAATTAATTCTTGTATAGGATATAAAGATTGAGATCGATTTTTATATATGGGTATATAGTTCTTCTAGTAACCATTTCTTGGAAATGGTTACTCCCAAATTGCTTTCTTAACCTGATGGAAAACTAACTTACTATATAACCATGCATCTATTTCTGGGTTCTAGTCTATTCATTTGATTTACATTTCTATCCTAAGCCAATACTACAATGTCTGGAATTCTCTAGCTTTTTAATTTTTAAAAACAATTTTTTTTAAAATTTGGAATTCTCTAGCTTTTTACTAAGCTTTGAAATCAGGTAACAGAGGTCCCTAGGTGGCTCAGTGGGTTAAGCATCCAATTCTTGGTTTTGGCTCAGGTCATGATCTCGCAGTTCATGAGTTCAAACCCTACCATCGGGCTCCATGCTGGCAGTGCAGAGCCTGCTTGGATTCTCTCTCTCCCTCTCACCCAGTCATTCTGTCTCTCTCAAAATAAATACATATTTAAAAAAAATTTTTTTTAAAGAAATTAGGGGCGCTGAGTGGTGCAGTTGGTTAAGCAACTGACTTTGGCTCAGGTCATGATCTCATGGCTCATGAGTTCGAGCATCTTCTCTCTCTCTCTCAAAATAAATAAAAAGTAACCAAGTAACTAACTAACTAAACTAACATCTTCCCAGAAAAACTGTTCTCAAAACTTCTGGTAAGGAAGCTTAAGGCTACACAGTTCCCAAAGCATTAAACAGGAGGAATAGAGGAAGAAGAAAAGTACAAGAAAATGGGAGGAAGATGGGGATTTCTCAATGTATCTACAACTTTACTTTCTAGACTCTTCTCATCCCTGGGTACTTAACAGAATTGCTTCTGAGATTCTTTAAAATGAGGTGCTCAGGCTGTATAGAACCTCGATCTAGCAAAACAGAATCTCTGGGGAGAAAGGACCACCTATCAGCACTTTTAAAAAGCTCCTCTTTGGAGCTGAAAAACGCTTTAAATGAAATGCAAAACAAAATGGAAATGATGACGGCTCGGATTGAAGAAGCAGAGGAGAGAATAGGTGAACTAGAAGATAAAGTTATGGAAAAAGAGGAAGCTGAGAAAAAGAGAGATAAAAAAATCCAGGAGTATGAGGGGAAAATTAGAGAACTAAGTGATATACTAAAAAGAAATAATATATGCATAATTGGTATCCCAGAGGAGGAAGAGAGAGGGAAAGGTGCTGAAGGGGTACTTGAAGAAATAATAGCTGAGAACTTCCCTGAACTAAGGAAGGAAAAAGGCATTGAAATCCAAGAGGCACAGAGAACTCCCTTCAGACACAACTTGAATCGATCTTCTGCACGACATATCATAGTGAAACTGGCAAAATACAAGGATAAAGAGAAAATTCTGAAAGCAGCAAGGGATAAACGTGCCCTCACATATAAAGGGAGACCTATAAGACTCCTGACTGATGTCTCTTTTGAAACTTGGCAGGCCAGAAAGGATTGGCACGAGATCTTCCGTGTGCTAAACAGAAAAAAATATGCAGCTGAGAATCCTTTATCCAGCAAGTCTGTCATTTAGAATAGAAGGAGAGAGAAAGGTCTTCCCAAACAAAAACTGAAGGAATTTGTCACCACTAAACCAGCCCTACAAGAGATCCTAAGGGGGATCCTGTGAGACAAAGTACCAGAGACATCGCTACAAGCATAAAACATACAGACATCACAATGACTCTAAACCCATATCTTTCTATAATAACACTGAATGTAAATGGATTAAATACGCCAACCAAAAGACATAGGGTATCAGAATGGATAAAAAAAACAAGACCCATCTATTTGCTATCTACAAGAGACTCATTTTAGATCTGAGGACACCTTTAGATTGAGAGTGAGGGGATGGAGAACTATTTATCATGCCACTGGAAGCCAAAAGAAAGCTGGAGTAGCCATACTTATATCAGACAAACTAGACTTTAAATTAAAGGCTGTAACAAGAGATGAAGAAGGGCATTATATAATAATTACAGGGTCTATCCATCAGGAAGAGCTAACAATTATAAACGTCTATGCGCCAGATACCGGAGCCCCCAAATATATAAAACAATTACTCATAAACACAAGCAACCTTATTGATAAGAATGTGGTAATAGCAGGGGTCTTTAACACTCCACTTACAGAAATGGATAGATCATCTAGACACACGGTCAATAAAGAAACAAGGGCCCTGAATGATACATTGGATCAGATGGACTTGACAGATCTATTTAGAACTCTGCATCCCAAAGCAACAGAATATACTTTCTTCTCGAGTGCACATGGAACATTCTCCAAGATAGATCATATACTGGGTCACAAAACAGCCCTTCATAAGTTTACAAGAATTGAAATTATACCATGCATACTTTCAGACCACAATGCTATGAAGCTTGAAATCAACCACAGGAAAAAGTCTGGAAAACCTCCAAAAGCATGGAGGTTAAAGAACACCCTTCTAAAGAATGAGTGGGTCAACCAGGCAATTAGAGAAGAAATTAAAAAATATATGGAAACAAACGAAAATTAAAATACAACAATCCAGACGCTTTGGGATGCAGCGAAGGCAGTCCTAAGAGGAAAATACATCGCAATCCAGGCCTATCTCAAGAAACAAGAAAAATCCCAAATACAAAACCTAACAGCACACCTAAAGGAACTAGAAGCAGAACAGCAAAGGCAGCCTAAACCCAGCAGAAGAAGAGAAATAATAAAGATCAGAGAAGAAATAAACAATATAGAATCTAAAAAAACGGTAAAGCAGATCAATGAAACCAAGAGTTGGTTTTTTGAAAAAATAAACAAAATTGACAAACCTCTAGCCAGGCTTCTCAAAAAGAAAAGGGAGATGACCCAAATAGATAAAATCATGAATGAAAATGGAATTATTACAACCAATCCCTCAGAGATACAAACAATTATCAGGGAATACTATGAAAAATTATATGCCAACACATTGGACAACCTGGAAGAAATGGACAAATTCCTAAACACCCACACACTTCCAAAACTCAATCAGGAGGAAATAGAAAGCTTGAACAGACCCACAACCAGCAAAGAAATTGAATCGGTTATCAAAAATCTCCCAACAAATAAGAGTCCAGGACCAGATAGCTTCCCAGAGGAGTTCTACCAGATATTTAAAGCAGAGATAATACCTATCCTTCTCAGGCTATTCCAAGAAATAGAAAGGGAAGGAAAACGTCCAGACTCATTCTATGAAGCCAGTATTACTTTGATTCCTAAACCAGACAGAGACCCAGTAAAAAAAGAGAACTACAGGCCAATATCCCTGATGAATATGGATGCAAAAATTCTCAATAAGATACTAGCAAATCGAATTCAACAGCATATAAAAAGAATTATTCACCACGATCAAGTGGGATTCATTCCTGGGATGCAGGGCTGGTTCAACATTCGCAAATCAATCAACGTGATACATCACATTAATAAAAAAAAAAGAGAAGAGGGGCGCCTGGGTGGCTCAGTCGGTTAAGCGGCCGACCGGCTCAGGTCATGATCTCACAGTCCGTGAGTTCGAGCCCCACGTCGGGCTCTGTGCTGACAGCTCGGAGCTTGAAGCCTGTTTCGGATTCTGTGTCTCCTTCTCTCTGACCCTCCCCCATTCATGCTCTGTCTCTCTCTGTCTCAAAAATAAATAAACGTTAAAAAAAAAAATTTAAAAAAAAAAAAAAGAGAAGAACCATATGATCCTGTCAATCGATGCAGAAAAGGCCTCTGACAAAATCCAGCACCCTTTCTTAATAAAAACCCTTGAGAAAGTCGGGATAGAAGGAACATACTTACACATCATAAAAGCCATTTATGAAAAGCCCACAGCTAACATCATCCTCAATAGGGAAAAAATGAGAGCTTTTTCCCTGAGATCAGGAACACGACAGGGATGCCCACTCTCACCGCTGTTGTTTAACATAGTGTTGGAAGTTCTAGCATCAGCAATCAGACAACAAAAGGAAATCAAAGGCATCAAAATTGGCAAAGATGAAGTCAAGCTTTTGCTTTTTGCAGATGACATGATATTATACATGGAAAATCCGATAGACTCCACCAAAAGTCTGCTAGAACTGATACATGAATTCAGCAAAGTTGCAGGATACAAAATCAATGTACAGAAATCAGTTGCATTCTTATACACTAACAATGAAGCAACAGAAAGACAAATAAAGAAACTGATCCCATTCACAATTCCACCAAGAAGCATAAAATACCTAGGAATAAATCTAACCAAAGATGTAAAAGATCTGTATGCTGAAAACTATAGAAAGCTTATGAAGGTAGTTGAAGAAGATATAAAGAAATGGGAAGACATTCCCTGCTCACGGATTGGAAGAATAAATATTGTCAAAATGTCAATACTACCCAAAGCTATCTACACATTCAATGCAATCCCAATCAAAACTGCACCAGCATCCTTCTCGAAACTAGAACAAGCAATCCTAAAATTCATATGGAACCACAAAAGGCCCCAAATAGCCAAAGGAATTTTGAAGAAGAAGACCAAAGCAGGAGGCATCACAATCCCAGACTTTAGCCTCTACTACAAAGCTGTCATCATCAAGACAGCATGGTATTGGCACAAAAACAGACACATAGACCAATGGAATAGAATAGAAACCCCAGAACTAGACCCCCAAACGTATGGCCAACTAATCTTTGACAAAGCAGGTAAGAACATCCAATGGAAAAAAGACAGTCTCTTTAACAAATGGTGCTGGGAGAACTGGACAGCAACATGCAGAAGGTTGAAACTAGACCACTTTCTCACACCATTCACAAAAATAAATTCAAAATGGATAAAGGACCTGAATGTGAGACAGGAAACCATCAAAACCTTAGAGGAGAGGGGCGCCTGGGTGGCGCAGTCGGTTAAGCGTCCGACTTCAACCAGGTCACGATCTCGCGGTCAGTGAGTTCGAGCCCCGCGTCAGGCTCTGGGCTGATGGCTCAGAGCCTGGAGCCTGTTTCCGATTCTGTGTCTCCCTCTCTCTCTGCCCCTCCCCCGTTCAGGCTGTCTCTCTCTGTCCCAAAAATAAATAAACATTGAAAAAAAAATTTTTAACAAAACCTTAGAGGAGAAAGCAGGAAAAGACCTCTCTGACCTCAGCCGTAGCAATCTCTTACTCGACACATCCCCAGAGGCAAGGGAATTAAAAGCAAAAATGAACTACTGGGACCTCATGAAGATAAAAAGCTTCTGCACAGCAAAGGAAACAACCAATGAAACTAAAAGGCAACAAACGGAATGGGAAAAGATATTTGCAAATGACATATCGGACAAAGGGCTAGTATCCAAAATCTATAAAGAGCTCACCAAACTCCACACCCGAAAAACAAATAACCCAGTGAAGAAATGGGCAGAAAACATGAATAGACACTTCTCTAAAGAAGACATCCAGATGGCCAACAGGCACATGAAAAGATGCTAAACGTTGCTCCTCATCAGGGAAATACAAGTCAAAACCACACTCAGATATCACCTCACGCCAGTCAGAGTGGCCAAAATGAACACATCAGGAGACTATAGATGCTGGAGAGGATGTGGAGAAATGGGAACCCTCTTGCACTGCTGGTGGGAATACAAACTGGGGCAGCCACTCTGGAAAACAGTGTGGAGGTTCCTCAAAAATCTAAAAATAGACCTACCCTATGACCCACCAATAGCACTGCTAGGAATTTACCCAAGGGATACAGGAGTGCTGATGCATAGGGGCACTTGGACCCCAATGTTTATAGCAGCACTCTCAACAATAGCCAAATTGTGGAAAGAGCCTAAATGTCCATCAACTGATGAACAGATAAAGAAATTGTGGTTTATATACACAACGGAATACTACGTGTCAATGAGAAAGAATGAAATATGGCCTTTTGTAGCAACGTGGATGGAACTGGAGAGTGTGATGCTTAGTGAAATAAGCCATACAGAGAAAGACAGATACCATATGGTTTCACTCTTATGTGGATCTTGAGAAACTTAACAGAAACCCACGGGGGAGGGGAAGGAAAAAAAAAAAAAAAGAGGTTAGAGTGGGAGAGAGCCAAAGCACAAGAGACTGTTAAAAACTGAGAACTGAGGGTTGATGGGGGGTGGGAGGGAGGGGAGGGTGGGTGATGGGTATTGAGGAGGGCACCTTTTGGGATGAGCACTGGGTGTTGTATGGAAACCAATTTGACAATAAATTTCATATACTGAAGGGGAAAAAAAAAAAACAAAGCTCCTCTTATAATTAAGATGGATGGCCAGCCAGGCTGAGACTATAAAACAGGCAGGCTACTGTGTAGGTTAAAAAAAAAAAAAAAATACCTTTATCTGCTGTCTCCGTAGCATGGCAAGTTCTCTCATGTCTCGGAACGGCTGTAGTAAATACTGATATAGTTCAGTTGTGGCTTCTGCAAGGCTGCTATATGCTTCATCCTCCATTTGATACAAGTCCAGAAGCTCAACCATGCTTTCTGTATTCTTGTGCTTATCCAACAGCTGTGGAACAAGAAAGTTTTATTATAAAGAAATCTGATTATAATAGCCTATAAACATTTGCTTTTAACTCCCTCTCTTATCATCTTACGACCCTGGAATACTGAAACACAGATGGAACTAAAGGGACTAAATGCTTTTCATAACTCATCTCCATGCCCCAAGATGTGTTACTACTCAAGACCATGGCCTCAATCAGCTTTTCAAACTGCTCTCACTTTTTCATAACTGAAAAAAACTCTCTGAAAAAAGCTCTCAGCTTTTCATAACTCATCTCCATGCCCCAAGATGTATTACTACTCAAGACCATGGTCTCAATCAGCTTTTCAATACTGCTCTCAGTATTATTCCTGTTGTATTTCCTGGGACTCCATACTATCTATCCACCTAGGCTTATATCCTTACAAAATTTTCCCCCACCTATGTCATAGCTTTCTCTGTTTTTATATGGAAAAAAAAAAAATGGGAGTTGGGGGAGTCACATGGATGGCTCAGTCAGTTAAGCGTCCAATTTTGGCTCAGGTCCTTCCTGATTTTGCAGTTAGTGAGTTTGAGCCCTGAATCACACTCTGCGGTCAGCACAGAGCCTGCTTGGAATCTTCTGCCTCATGCTCTTTCTGTCCATCTCCCACTTGCTCGCTCTCTCTTGCTCAAAAATAAATTAAAAAAATGTTTTTCATTGCTAATATACACAGTAGTTAGTTATCAACCCCTGGCAATATTATTTACTAATTTCCCCAAATCTCCTTGCCACTCTGCTCCCCCTCCCAGTTTGGAACATTCCCAAATTAACTTTTGATAGCACAATGTAAGAATTAGAGAACTCAGTGACTCATTAAAAAGGAGTAACATTGGAACCATAGGGATCCCAGAAGATGAAGAGAGAGAAAAAGGGGCAGAAGGTTTATGTGAGCAAATTATACCGGAAAACTTTCCTAATCTGGAGAAGGACACAGATGTCAAAACCCAAGAAGTACATAGGACTCCCACTAGATTCAACAAAAAATGACAATCAACAAGGCATATCATAGTCAAATTTCCAAAATACAAAGACAAAGAAAGAATTATGAAAGCAGCAAGGGAAAAAAAAGTCCTTAAACTATAAAGAAGACAGATCAGGTTCACAGCAGACCTATCCACAGAAACTTGGCAGGACAAAAACAGGAGTGGCAGGATGTATTCAACGTGCTGAATCGGAAAAATACACAGCCAAGAATTCTTAATCCAGCAAGACTGTCATTCAAAACAGAGAGCAAAAGTTTCCCAAATGAAAACTAAAGGAGTTTGTGACCACTAAACCAGCTCTAGAAGAAATTTTAAGGGGGACGCTTTGAGTCGAAAAAAGACAAAACAAAAAAGACCAAAAGCAACAAAGACTAGAAAGCACCAGAGAACATCATCAGAAACACCAACTCAACAGGCAACACAATGGTGCTAAATTCGTATCTTTCAGTACTCACCCTAAATGTCAATGGACTAAATAAATGCTCCACTGAAAAGACACAGGGTATCAAAATGGATAACAAAACAAGCTGTTTAAAAGAGACTCATTTTAGACCTGTAGATTAAAAGTGCATAGAGACCCAGCTATCATGCTAATGGTTGTCAAAAATAAGCTGGTATAGGCATATTTACATCAGACAAACTAGATTTTTAAATAAAGACTGTAACAAGAGATTAAGAAGGGCATTATATCATAAGGGGCCTATCCACCAAAAATATCTAATAATTGTAAATATTTATGCCCCCAACGCCGAAGCACCCAAATATATAAATCAATTAATCACAAACATAAAGAAACTCATTGTGGGGCACCTGGGTGGCTCAGTTCGTTGGGCAACTGACTTCAGCTCGGGTCATAATGTTACAGATCATGAGTTCGAGCCCTCCGTCGGGCTCTGTGTTGACAGCTGAGAACCTGGAGCCTGCTATGGATTCTGTGTCTCCCCCTCTCTCTCCCCCTTCCCTGCTCACGCTCTGTGTCTCTTTGTCTCTCAATAACAAACATTAAAAAAAATGTTTTTAATAAAATAAAAATAAAGAAACTCATTGATAATAATACAACAACAATAGAGGACTTCAACACTCCACTTACAACAATGGACATATCACCTAAGCAAAAAATCAACAATGAAACAATGGCTTTGAATGACATTTGGGACCAGATGGACTTAAGAGATAGATTCAGAGCATTTCATCCTAAAGCACAATACACATTTTTTGAGTACACATGGAACATTCTCCAGAATAGATCACATACTGGTACACAAATCAGCCTCAACAAGTACAAAAAAATCGAGATCATACCTTACATATTTTCAGACCACAACGCTGTGAAACTCGAAATTAACCACTAGAAAAAATTTGGAAAAACCATGAATACTTGAAGATTAAAGAACATCCTACTAAAGAATGAATGGGTTACCCAATAAATTAAAGTGCAAATTAAAAAGTACATGGAAGCCAATGAAAATGAAAACATGACAGCCCAAAACCTCTTGGATGCAGCAAAGGTGTGCATTAAGAGGGAAGTATATAGCAATCCAGGCCTTCCTAAAGAAGAAATAAAGGTCTCAAATACACAAACTAACCTTACACGTTAAAAAAAAAACTGGAAAAAGAAGAGCAAATAAAGCCAAAAACCGAGCAGAGAAAGAGAAGTAATAAAGATTAGAGCAGAAATCAACAATATCAAAAACAAAAACAAAAACCAGTAGAACACATCAATGAAACCAGGAGCTGATTCTTTGAAAGAATTATCAAAATTGATAAAACCCTACCCAGTTTGATCCAACAGAAAAAGGAAAGGACCTCAATAAATAAAATCACGAATGAAAGAGGAGAGATCACAAACAACACTGCAGAAATACAAATGATAGTAAGAGAATATCATGAGCAATTATATGCCAAAAAATTGGGCAAACTAGAAGAAATGGACAAATTCCTAGAAACATATGAACTACCAAAACTGAAACAGGAAGAAACAAAATTTGAACAGACCCATAACCAGTAAAGAAACTGAATCAGTAAATCTCCAAACAAGAGTTCAGGGCCAGATGGCTTCCCAGGGGAATTCTACCAAAAATTTAAAGAGGAATTAACACCTATTCTTTTGAAGCTGTTCCAAAAAACAGAAATGGAAGGAAAGCTTCCGAACTCATTTCTACGAGGCCAGCATTACCCTGATTTCAAATGCAGACCAAGACCTCACTAAAAAGGGGAAATACAGACTAACTTCACTGATGAACCTGGATGCAAAAATTCTCAACAAGATACTAGCAAAACAGATCCAATAATACACTAAAAGAATTATTCACCACGATCAAGTGGGATCTATTCCTGGAATGCAGGGATGGTTCGGTATCTGCACATCAATGTGATACACCACATTAATTTTAAAAAAGGTTAAGAACCATATGATCCTCTCAATAGAGAGTGAGCATTTGATAAAACCCAGCAAGCTTTCTTGACAAAAACTGCTGATAAAGTAGGGATAGAAGGATCATACCTCCAGATCATAAAAGCCATATACAAAAGACCCACCACTAGTATCATCCTCAATGGGGGAAAAACAGAACTTTCCCCTAAGGTCAGCAACACCACAGGGATGTCCACACTCGCCACTGTTATTCAACATAGTATTGGAAGTCTTAGTCTCAGCAATCAGGCAACACAAAGAAATAAAAGGCATCCAAATCATCAAGGAGGAAGTCAAACTTTCACACTTCGCAGAAGACATGATACTCTATGTGGGAAACCCAGAAGAGTCCACCCAAAACCTGCTAGAACCAATACATGAATTCAGCAAAGTCGCAGGATATAAAATCAATGTACAGAAACTGGTTGTATATCTAAACAATGATGAAGGAGAAAGAGCAATCAAGGAATTGATCCCACTTACAACTGCAGAGCCTCAGGCTACACAGCTTTCTAGACTACTCACTCCACAAAGACTGACTACTGTGCAGAGTTACACCAGTAGTGGACAGCAGAAGAAAATCCTAACTTCAATTTCCAGGACTAGCACAGGCCCTCTCTCATTCTCCATTGTGCCTGTTTTGCCCTTCCTCTTCATCATTCCCTTTATCTGCCTGGGCCTTCTTGGCATCACTTAGCAGAGTAACTAAAGTTACTACAAGAACTAAAATTAGGCTTGGAGGCATCTGGCTGACTCATTGGAGGAGCGTGTGACTCCTGATCTCAGGGTTATGGATTTGAGCCCCATGTTAGGTGTAGAGATTACTTTAAAAAAAAACAAAAACATAAACTTTAATTTTTTAATATGTTTATTTTAATTTTGAGAGAGACAGAGACAGAGCATGAGCAGGGGAGGGGCACAGACAGACGGAGACACAGAACCCGAAGCAGACTCAGATGTTGGGGGGGGGGGGGGGAAGGGGGCTGAACTTGGGAATGAGGAGATCATGACCTGAGCTGAAGTTGGATACTTAACTGACTGAACCACCCAGGTGCCCCTACACTTTCTTTGTTTTATCTCCCTGAGTTCTACCAGATTCTAAATGAAGACTGGCCAAAACCCTTGTGTTTCTGGCAGAGAATGAGTAGTGTGGCCATTCTGCAATATGCTCAGGGATCATTCCATCTTAACAAGGCCTGTCCTCAAGAAAAACTATTTTATCATAGCCTTATGTACTAGGGTTTCACCAGACCCTAAATGACCTAGGGAAGAGAAATGCTCAACTCCTGTGTCACTAAGGAGTGGGGGTTGAGAAGTGGGATACTGAGGAGCACTTGTGAAAGTAATAGTCCCAGGGTACAGACAGGTTAAAAAGTATTCATAAGTCTGTGATTAGCACTTCCCCTAATTCCTTACCGTTGCATCAGCAGACCTCCCATGTAAAAGGAGAATAAAACCAAAAAAATTTCATACCTTAGGTTTTTATTTAAGAACTAACTAGGGAAGGAGCACCTGGGTGACTCAGTCAATTAAGTGTCTGACTTCGGCTCAGATCACAATCTCACGGTTTGTGGGTTCAAGCCCCGCGTCGGGCTCTGTGCAAACAGCTCAGAATGTGGAGCCTGCTTCAGATTCTGTCTCTCCCCATCTCTCTGTTCCTCACCTGACTCTCTCTCTCAAAAATTAACAAACATTTAAAAAATTTAGAAAAACAAAATTACAGGGCATATTAGAAGTACAGTTTGAAGAGATAAAGCAAGCATCAAGACCATTATGCAGGTATAGCAGGGATATGGGAACTATCAGACTGGGAATTGAAACTATAACTGATATGCTAAGGGAACTAATGGAAAGGCAGACAATATGCAAGAATGGACATATGAAATGTAAGCAGAGAGATGGAAATACTAAGAATCAAAAGGAAATAAAATGAAAAAATACCTTTGGGGTACCTAGATAGCTCAGTTGGTTAAGCATCCAATTCTCTTTTTTTTTTTTTTAATTTTTATTTATTTTGAGAGAGAGAGTGTGAGCAGAAGGACAGAGAGAGACACACACACACAGAATCCAAAGCAGGCTCCAGGCAACTAACAGATAATAGTTTGCTCAAAATAGTAGCCATAATATATCCAGCAATTACATCTTATGCATTAATAAGATAAATTAAAAAAAAAACAAAACCCGACAGAAATGTTAAAAGGGACAGGAGGGGAGAACTGGGAACACCTTGTTACCAGGAACCTGTGCTACAATACGAAGTGCAACAGCACTACTTGAAAGAAAGCTTGGTTAGTATTGCAAATGTATATCCCAAAATTGAATGCAAGCACTAAAAAAAGTTTAAAAAAGTATCACAGATATGCTAAATTGAGGATATACTAATTGATAAAAAAACCAGAATATAAGATGCTTAATTAATACCAGAATGCTCAAAGAGTGGAAGATGGATAAAAGAAAAAAACAACATGGCAATAAACAGAAAATAGTAACAGGATAGATATTACTCCAACTGTATCAATAATCATTTTAAACATCGATGTTTAAAATACACCAATTAAAAGACACTGTCAGGTGAATATAAAAACAAGATCCAACTATATGTTGTATAGAAGAAACTCACTTTAAATACACACACAGATAGGTTAAGGTGATAAAAACATACCATGCTAACACTAATCAAAAGAAAGTTGCAGTAGTTATATTACTTTCGACAAAGCAGACCTTGGAGCAAGGAAAATTATCAGAAAAAGGAGATCGGATAGAACTACAAGGCTATGACACTTGGAGACTTCAAGACCCCTTTATCAATAATGGACAGAGCCAACAGTCAGAAAATCAGTAAGGATATAGGTGAACTCAACAGCACCATGAATCAACTGGACATAATTGACATCTATTAACTACTTCATCCAACATATTCTTCTTGAGCTCACATGGAACATTTACCAAGACAGATCACATTCTGGGCCTAAAACACACCGTAACAAATTTGAAAGAAGTCACATGAAGTATGCTCTCAGACTAAAATGAAATTAAGCTAGAAATCACTAACAGAAATATTGCTGGAAATCCCTAAAACACCTGGAAATTAAAGAACATATTTTTTTTTAATGTTTATTTATTTTTGAGACAGAGAGACAGAGCATAAACGGGGGAGGGTCAGAGAGAGAGGGAGACACAGAATCCGAAGCAGGCTCCAGGCTCTGAGCTGCCAGCACAGAGCCCTAGCAGGGCTCTAACTCATGGACCGTGAGATCATGAGCTGAGCCGAAGTCGGACGCTTAACCAACTGAGCCACCCAGGCGCCCCAAAGAACATAATTTTAAACAGTAGCTGGATCAAAGAAAGTCAAGAGAAATTTTAAAATATTTTTAACTAAATGAAAACAATTTATCAAAAATTCTGGGATGCATTAAAGGTGCTTAGAGGAAAGTTTATAGCACCGAATGCATATATTACAAAAGTCTAAATCCAATAATCTAAGCCTTCACCTTAGAAAACCAAAAAAGAAAATTATAATTTTAAGAGTACATAAGAATAAAATTTAGAGTTTAAATCAGTGAAATTAAAACGGGGAAATCAATAGAGAACAATGAACAAAAAAACTCTGGTTCTTTGAAAACATCAATAAAGTTGATAAACCTTTATCAAGGTTAGCAAAGAAAAAGAAAACAGTTACTAGAAAAATGGACATAACTACTGCTGCCATGAACTTTAAAAGGAATATTAAGAAGATCTCTATGCCCACAAATTCAACAACCTAGGTGAAATGGATGAATTCCTTACAAGATACACTCTAATAAAACTCACACCCAACAACAGATAATCAGAATAGGCCTATTAGGTACTCAAGAAGTTGAATTTATAATCAGTAACCTTCCAAATTAGAAAATACCAAGCAAGTCCAGACAGGTTCACTGGTAAATTCTCCCAACCAAAACATTACGAGAAAACTATAGATCAACATCGCTTATGAATGTAGATGCAAAAATCCTCAACAAAGTATTAGGGAGGTATATCCAACACTCTATAAGAAGATTATATATTACAACCAAATGTGATTTATTACAGGTATGCAAGACTGGTTCAACATTTTAAAAAAACAAATCAATGTAACCCATCACATTACAGTCTAAAGAAAAAAAAATCATATGACATCAATAGATGCAGGAAAAGTAGTGGAAAAAACCCAACACCATTCATGAAAAACACCACTAGCATACTAGGAATATAGGGAAACTTCCTTAACTTGATAAAGAACAACAAAAAACCTAGAGCTAACATTTTTAACTGTGATGAACTAGATGCTTTCCCTTAAGGGACAAGGCAAGGATGTCCCTGCGCATCATTCCTATTTAACATTGTACTGGCAGTCCTAGCTAATGCAATTAAGGAAAGAAATAAAAGGCATACAGATTGGGAAGAAACAACTGTCTTTATGTGGATGACATTGCTGTGTAGAAAATCCAAAGGACGAGACAAAACAAAAACAAAAAATCCCACAAAACACAAAACCTTCCACATATCATTTACATTAGAAATAAAAAAAATGAAATACATTATCAATCAATGCACAAGATCTGTATGAGCAAAGTTACACAACTTTGATTAAGGAAATCAAAGATCAAGACAAATGGAAAAATATTCCACATATATGGATTGGAAGATTACTGTTGTCAAGATGTCAGTTCTTTCCATCTTGATCTATAGACTAAATGCAATGCCAATCAAAGTATCATCAAGTTATTTTGCGGACATTAATACGCCAATTCTGTAGTTTATAGAGAAAGGCAAAAGACCCAGAACAGCCAACCCAATATTAAAAAACAAAGTCAGAGAATTGACACTATACAACTTCATTAGTCACTAGAAAGCTACAGTAATCAAGACAGTGTGTTAATGAAAACACATCAACAGAGGAGAGTCCAAAACAAACCCACAGTCCAGTAAACTTTTGACAAAGGAGCAAAGGCAATTCAACCAAGAAGAGTCTTTTCAACAAATGGTACAGAAACAAATGGGCATGCACATGCAAAAAAGGGGGGGGGGACCTTATACCTTGCACAAAAATGAATGCAAAATGGACCATGCAAAACTATAAAACTCCTAGAAAATAGGAGAAAATCTTGGTGACCTTGGGTGTGACCGATGTTTTAGACATAACACTAAAAGCACAATCCATGAAGAAAAAAATTATTAAGCTAGACTTTGCTAAAACTAGTAACTTCTACAAAAGACATACAAAAGAATGAAAACACAAGCTACAGACTGGGAGAAAACGCTTGCAGAATACATTTCTGACAAAACACTGTTATGCAAAACATACAAAAAAAAACCTCCCAAACTCAACATTATGAAAGCAACCCAGCAGTTTGAATAGTGGTGCGATGAAGTAGGAGGTGGGATCTCCCTGGCTATCTGACTAATCTTTTCTCTGCCTTGTTTGAGCTTGAGCAGAATTTGAGATGGTAAGGCTGGGAAGGATTCCAGAAAGGCTAAGACAAAGGTGGTACCTGAATTGGCAGGAAATGCATCAAAAGACTTGAAGGTAAAGTGTATTACCCCTCATCACTTGCAACTTGTTATTCGTGGAGATGAGGAATTCTCTCATCAAAGCTACAATTGCTGGTGGTGGTGTCATTCCACACATCCACATATCTCTGATTGGGAAGAAAGGACAACAGAAGACTGTTTCAAGGATGCCTGGATTCCTTATTATCTCAGGACTCTAAATATTCTTATCTCAGGACTCTAAATACTCTTAATAGCTGTCCAGTGTTGGTGATTCCAGTGGACTGTATCTCTGTGAAAACACAATTTTGCCTTTTTGTATTGAGCAAGTTGGAAGTTTAATTCGCTTTCCAACCAACCAAATTTCTGCATTCGAGTCTTAACCATCCATATTTAAGTGTCACTGGGGTTTCAAAGAAGCTACTGATTCTGAAGTAGTGGGTTTTGATTGAGTTGATTGTTTTTAAAAAACTGTTTGGATTTTAATTGTGATGCAGAAGTTATAGTAACAAACATTTGGTTTCGTACAGACATTATTTCCACTCCAGTGGATAAGCTCAATAAAGGTCATATCCCAAACTTAAAAAAAAAAAAAAAAAAAGGCAACCCAATTTAAAAATGAGCAAAAGATCTGAAAACATCTCTGGGCACCTGGGCGGCTGAGGTGGTTAAGTGTCTGACTCTTGGTTTCAGCTCAGGTCATGATCTCACAGTTTGTGGGTTCAAGACCCATTTTGAGCTCTGTGCTGACACTGCAGAGCCTGCTTGGGATTCTCTGTCTCCCTCTCTCTGCCCTCCTCTACTCACATTGTCTCTGTCTCTCTCAAAATAAATAAACTAAAAAAGAACTTCCAAATTAAAAAATAAAAAAATCTTAAAAAAAAAAAAAAGATCTGAAGATATCTCATCAAATAAGATATACAGATGTCAGGTAAGCAGAGGAGATGTTCAATATCATACTATCATTTGGGATCTACAAATTAGACCAGTGAGATGCCACTACAGGTCTGACAACACCAAATATTGGCAAGGAGGTGGAGCAATCAGAATTCCCACTCACTGCTGGTGGTAATGTATTCTTATCTGTTTTTAGGCATGTGCACATCAAGGATTATTAGATCTTCTTAGAGAATTAACCCTTTCATTATTATGTAATTCTCTTGATCCTTCATAATTTTCCTTGCTCCAAAGTCTGCTTTGTCTCAAATTAATATACCTACTTCACATTAATATAGCTATTTTAGCTTTCCTTTGGTAAGTGGTAGCATGGTATTTCTTTCTTAGAAAACTAAATATATTCTCACCATATAATCCAGCAATCCTGCTCCTTGATATTTACCAAAATGAGATGAAAACCTAAATCCAAACAAAACCTGCACATAAGTATTATAGGAGCTTTATTCATAAATGGAAACTTGGAAGCAAGAGATATCCTCCAATAAGTAAATGGATAAACAAACTGCGATACATCCATATACTGGAATACTCATTCAACAATTTAAAAAAATGAGCTGCCAAACTACAAAGACAGGAAGGAACCTTAGATACATACTGGTAAGTGACAAGAAGTCAATCTGAAAAGGCTACATATTGTCTGATTCCAATTACATGACATTCTGGAAAAAGCAAAACATGGAGACAGTAAAAAAAAAAAAAATAATAATAATAATAATAATAATAATCACTAGTTGCCAGGAGTTGGAGATGTAGCACACCCCAATGAATGAATAAGGGAAACATGGCATTTTCAGAGCAGCAAAACTGTTCTTTCTGTATAATATTGTAATGGTAGATACAGACATTCTGCACTTATCAGAATTGCATAACACAAAGAATGAACTCTAATGTAAACTATGCACTTTAATAACAGGGGAGACTGTGGACAGGAGGGGAATAAATGAGAACTCTATTTTCTGCTCAATTTTTCAGTAAACTTAAAATTGATATAAAGCAAAGCCTATTAATTTTTAACTGATACAAACCTTTTTAAGAGACAGAAAGCCAAAATCCAGTTGGATACTCAACCAACTGAGCCACGAAAATACCCCTAAAGTTAATTTTGTATTTCACTGTATGTGTGCTTATTTTTAAAGTAAAACAACAACAAAAAGATTTAAAAATAAATTCATAATAACGTATTAACACTGATTTTCATCTCTGCTAAGTCCTATTATTTCATAAGGTGATCAGATCAATGTCTTTTTCTGTTTTGTTAACAAGTAGTTTTTACTTGTTTGGTTTTGTTAGTTTGTTTTAATATAAGTCAACTAGAACAAAAAGAATCAACTCAGATATCAGTGACTAAACTGGTAACATATATGGGGCACCTAGGTGGCTGAGTAACTTAAGCATTCAATTTTGGCTCAGGTCATAATCTGTGGTTCCCAAGTTTGAGCCCCGCGTCGGGCTTTGTGCTGACAGTAAGCCTGGAACTTGTTTCAGATTCTGTATCTCCCTCTCTCTCTGCCCCTCCCCACCTCAAAAGTAAACAAACATTTAAAAAATTAAACTGATAATATATAAATGATTTAAAGATGTGGAAAGAAGCCAGGCCAAGTGGGATCTTGCTTTATGCTGAAAGCGAAGAGCTATCATTAAAGGTTTTTTGTTTTATTTTTCCCTCTCAAGACCTCTCTGGTTACAAGAAAATATGAGGGAATACTTTCCCAGGTAAAAGAACCTTATCTGTGCTCTGAATGATGAAAAGACAAACCAGACAAAGTGAGAAGGGAAGACTGGGTCAGAAAGACAGAGAGGAACGTCCATGCAGACCATAACACATGGTTAACAAACTGGAGAACAGAAGGGGAGAACACAATGGAAGAATTCTGGAGACACTAACAGACCCGGCTAGCCTTGAGTTATACAACGACAATAAGAAAATATTGGAAGGGGGCACCAGTGTGCATGCAGAGGGATCAGTTCACAGGCTCCTAGATGAGTCCATGAAAGTTGGTGGAAGCTTACATTTTGGGGTAGAGAAAAACAAGATTCAAGAAATGCTTTGGAAATAAAAATCCACAGTACTTGGGCAAAGACTACTAGGCTTCTGACACTAATTGAGACAAACAAAGGAAGAGAGACAAGTTTTTAGAGGCAATGATTAACAGATTCAGAGACACTATATCCAAATTGTTTTAGATATGCAAGAGGAGAGATCATATAGGGAATGTACAACATCCAAGATAAACTATCTTTAAGAGGTCTAAAATGTAGGAGCGCCTGAATGGCTCAGTCGGTTGAGCGTCCGACTTTGGCTCAGGTCATCATCTCACAGTTCATGGGTTCAAGCCCGGCATTGGACTCTGTGCTAACAGCTCAGAGCCTGAAGCCTGCCAAGGATTGTGTCTCTCTTTGTGCCCCTCCCCTGCTCGTGCTGTCTCTCTCAAAAATAAACATTAAAAAAAATTTTTTTTAAGTCTAAAATCTAAATAGGGAAGCAAAGCAACAGATATAAAAGTAAAATACTGATTATTAAAGACAGTAAAATTTTAGAGAAAAGATGGATTAGATAGAGGAGGCTAGAGCAGTTGGAAAAGGTGTTCTAAAGCTAGGATTTGAACTGGGTCTTGAAGGATAGGAAGTGCTGGGTAGGTGAAGGAGAGCAGCCCAGACTTCAGAAATCATGTGAATAAAAGCATTTCAGATGAGAATTCTGGGAGGATGAATGAGGTAACCAAGTGTTATGTTCCCTGAAGTCTACCTACAAGGTACACACTAGGGAAAAGAGCATCACACTGAGTCTGTAAATGCAGCACATTCCAATGAGCAGTGAAACCATCTATGGAATAGGAATAAAGAATGTTGTCTGTGGTCAATTCGCCCTCTTCAATTTTTAGTTGGCAGAGTTCAACCTAGCTAAATAATCATATTTAAATGATGGTCATTTAGTACCTTGGTACTCAAAATATGCTCTGTGACTAGCAACACCAGCATCATGTGCAAACTCTTTAGGAATACAGAACCCCAGGGGTTACTCCAGATGCACAGAATCAGAATCTGCATTTTAGTTAAGATTGTCATGTGTTGAGCTGCACACCCAAGTTTGAGAAACTCTGCTTCTGTAACACCTTAATATACCCATATTAACAACATGAGGCAGAAGCATAAGTGAGCGGCAGGGCCGGCTGATGGTAACAAGGCTGAGAGGCTGTTCACAGAGCAAGTTGAAGGTGAATGCCAGAGGAATTTAGATCTCAGCTAAAGAGTATTCCAGTAACTCAACTTTCCACAAGTGGACCTTCTGAAAGTCATGATCTTCTTCAAAAAGATCTTCCTTGTGAGAAAAACAAACTTTTGCCCAGTTATCCTCTTGAATTACCAGAATAAAATCTCCAGTTCAACCAAGATAAAATGAATTTCCCAAACTCAGAAACATGCAGGATCTATTTACTCCACCATAATTACAAATGGAATTCAAGGCAGGATAGTGGATTCAGCCTCTTCCATTTAAGATCAAACCTTTCACTGACGATTTTGAGGGGTAATGATGAGACTACTGGATTTGAAAATATTAATGACCCATCAGAAAGCTAACTAATGGCTAACATTAACAACTCAGGCAACAACAGATGTTGGTGAGGATGTGGAGAAAGAGGATCTCTTTTGCATTCCTGGTGGGAATGCAAACTGGTGCAGCCACTCTGGAAAACAGTATGGAGGTTCCTCAAAAAACTAAGAAGAGAACTACCCGATGACCCAGCAACTGCACTACTAGGCATTTATCCAAGGGATACAGGTGTAGTGTTTCAAAGGGACACATGCACCCCCATTTTTATAGCAGCGCTATCAACAATAGCCGAAGTATGGAAAAAGCCCAAATGTCCAACGATGGATGAATGGATAAAAAAGATGTGGTGTGTATACATACACACACACACACACACACACACACACACACAATGGAGTAGTACTCGGCAATCAAAAAGAATGAAATCTTGCCATTTGCAACTACGTGGATGGAACTGGAGGACATTATGCTAAGTGAAATTAGTCAGAGAAAGACAAATAACATATGACTTCACTCATATGAGGACTTTAAGAGACAAAACAGATGAACCTAAGGGAAGGGAAGCAAAAGTAATATAAAAACAGGGAGGGGGACAAAGTATAAGAGACTCATAAATATGGAGAACACAGGGTTACTGGAGAGGGTGTGGGAGGGGGCATGGGCTAAATGGGTAAGGGGCATTAAGGAATCTACTCCTGAAACCATTGTTGCACTATATGCTAACTAATTTGGATGTAAAATTTTTAAAATATAAATAAATAAATAAATAGTGAACTAATGGGATAATCACACTTGATGATGGAATGTAAACTTGGTTAACTGTCGTCTATTGTGCCATTCATGAAAACAGAGGGGCAGCATCTTGCTTGTGTTCACGTACACAACATTAAAACAGAGACACAAGAAAAAATGAACAATAACATGAGGTTAAAAGTCTCTGTAGTTATACAGACAATGGCAGATCTATTTTTTTTTTTAAGGTTTTATTTTTTGAGAGATAGATCATGAGCAGGGGAGGGGCAGAGAGAGAAGGAGACACAGAATCGGAAGCAGGCTCCAGACTCTGAGCTGTCACCACATGGCCTGACATGGGGCTCAAACCCACGAACAGGGTATCATGACCAAAGCCGAAATCGGACACTCAACCAAGTGAGCCACCCCCACGCCCCTAAATTTTCTTTAATCAAAAATTTTCCCTCTCATTTACTATTAGATCAATTAGCACTATAGACATACCTCTTTTATTTATTGTGCTTCCCTTCACTATACTTCAGATATTTTTGCTTTTAACAAATTCAAGGTTTGTGGCACTCCTGTATCATTCAAGTCTATCAGTGCCATTTTTACAACAGCATGTACTTCATGTCGGTCATATTTTGGTAATTTTCACATTATTTCAAGGTTTTTCATTATTATTATCTTTGTTAGGTGATCTGTGATCAGCACTTTTGGATGTTACTGTAATTGTTTTGGGGCACCATGAACCACACCCAAACAAGATGGTGAATTGAACTGATAAATGTTGTATGTTCTGAGGGCTCTCCCAACTGGCCAATCCCCCAACTTTCTGCCTCTCCTCAGGCCTCCCTATTCCGAGACACATCAATACAGAAATTAGCCTAATTAATAGCCCTACAATGGCTTCAGGGTGTTCAAATGAACACAGTCACATGTCTCTCACTTTAAATCAAATGCGAGAAATGATTAAGCTTAATCAAGAAGGCATGATGAACACCAAGAGTGACCTCTCACAGTTAGCCAACTTGTGAATGTAAAGAAAGAGTTAATAAAGGAAATTAAAAGCACTATTCCAGTGAACACACCAATGATAAGCAAAATAGCCTTACTGATACACAGAAAACTTTTAGTGGCCTGAGTAGATCAAACCAGTCACAACATTCACTTAAGCCAAAGCCTAAATCCAGACAAAGCCCTAACTCTTTTTAATTCTTTGAAGGCTGAGAGACATAAGGAAGCTGCATAAGAGCAGTCTGAAGCTACCAGAGGTTGATTTTCATAAGGTTTAAGGAGAGAAGCAGTCTCCCTCATAATATAAAGGTTCAAGGTGAAGCAGAAAGTATGCACATAGAAGTTACAGTAAGTTGTCCAGAAGATCCAGCTAAATAAAGTAAATCATGAAGGTGGCTACATTAAACAACAGAGTCCCAATACAGACAAACAGTCTTAGATTGTTACATTAGAAGAAGATGCCTTCAGGGACTTTCATAACTAGGGAAGAGAACTTAGTTAGTGCCTGGCTTCAAAGTTTCAAAGGATAGACAGACTAACTTTCTTGTTAACAGTTAATGCAGCTGGTTGAAGCCAATGCTCACTTCACTTACCATTCCCAAAATACTAGGGCCCTTAAGAATTATGGTAGATCTACTCTGTGCAAATGCCAAAGTGTAGCCTGGATGACAACACATCTATTGACAATATGGTTTACTGAGTGCTTTAACCTCACTGCTTAAAATATCTTCTGCTCAGAAAAAACAATTCCTTTCACAACATTGCACATGGACAATGCACCTGTCACCTATGAGTTCTCATGGAGATAAACAGTGAGATTAATATACTTTTCATGCCTGCTAACACTACATCCATTCTGCAGCCCATGAATTAAGGAGTAATTTTGACTTTCAAGTCTTATTCTTTAAGAACTACGTTTCACAAGACTATAGTGGCAAAAGATAGTGATTCCTCTATGGATCTGGGCAAAGTCAAGTGAAAACCTCTGGAAAGGATTCACCATCCCAGACACTGTGAAGAACATTCACAATTCATGGAAAGAGGTCAAAATATCAACATGCACAGGAGTTTGGAAGAAGTTGATTCCAATCTCATGAATAATTTTGAGAGGTTCAAGACTTTGGTGGAGGAAGTAACCGCAGATGTGATGAAACAGTAAGAGAACTAGAATTACAAGTGCAGCCTGGGGCACCTGGGTGGCTCAGTGGGTTGAACGTCCGACTTCAGCTCAGGTCATGATCTCCCAGTCTGTGAGTTCGAGCCCCGACTCAGGCTCTGTGCTGACAGCTCGGAGCCTGGAGCCTGCTTCCCATTCTATGTCTCCCTCTCTCTCTGCCCCTCCCCTGTTCATGCTCTGTCTCTCTGTCAAAAATAAATAAACATTTTTTTAAAAATTAAAAAAAAAAGTGCAGCCTAAAGACGTGATTGAATTGCTACAATTTCGTGATAAAACAGATGAGGAGCTGCTTCTTATGCATTAGCAAAGAAAGTGGTTCCTTGAGACAGAAGATGCTATAATGACTGCTGAAATGACAACACAAGATTTAGTATATTACTTACTCTTAGGTAATGAAGCAAGAGCAGTGTTTGAGAGAAGTGACTCCAATTATGCAAGAAGTTCTAATATGGGTAAAATGTTACCAGTCAGTAACAGAAACTACAAAGAAATTGTTCACAAAAGGAAGAGACAATTGATGCAGAATACTTCCCTTGTTGTCTCATTTTAAGAAATAGCCACACGGGGCGCCTGGGTGGCTCAGTCGGTTGAGAGTCCGACTTCAGGTCAGGTCACGATCTCGCGGTCCATGGATTCGAGCCCTGCGTCGGGCTCTGGGCTGATGGCTCAGAGCCTGGAGCCTGCTTCTGATTCTGTGTCTCCCTCTCTGTCTACCCCTCCCCTGTTCATCTGTCTCTCCCTGTCTCAAAAATAAATAAACGTTAAAAAAAAAAAAAAAAGAAATAGCCATAGCCACCCTAACCTTCAGCAACCACCACCCTCATCAGTCAACAATCACAATACTAAGGCAAGACCCAAGGTGCCTGGGTGGCCCAGACCATTAAGCATCTGACCCTTGATTTCAGTTTAGGTCATGATCTCACGGTTCATGAGTTCGATACCTATGTTGGGTTCAGTACGGTTAGTGCGGAGCCTGCTTGAGATTCTGTCTCTCCCTCTCCCTTTCTCTCCGACCCAACTGGGCACACTCACGTGCTCTCGCCCCCCTTCAAAATAAACTTAAAAAAATATATATACTAAAGCAAGACCCTCTATCAGCAAAAAGACTACAACTCGCTTCTGAAAGCTCAGAAAATGATTACCATTTTTCAGCAATGAAGTATTTTCAAATTAAGGTACATACATTGTTTTTGTTTTTGTTTTAGATGTAATGCTACTAAACACTCAACAGACTACAGTATAGTGGAAATGTTTATATGCACTGGACAACCAAAATGTTCATTTAACTTGTTTTATTGTGGTGGTCTAGAACCAAAACCACAGTATCTCTAAGGTATGCTCAGGTTTAAACTAAAATTTAGCCCCAACTCCCATTTCTCAAGGCTCAGTTCTCTACTGATGCATTTTTACATGGGAGGGGGGGGAAAAAAGCATTTTTAGCTATTCTTTAAAAAAAAAGTTATGACTGAAGCTAATCACAGAAAAATCATTAAGACAGGTAAAGGGTGGGGCGCCTGGGTGGCGCAGTCGGTTAAGCGTCCAACTTCAGCTCAGGTCACGATCTTGCGGTCTGTGAGTTCAAGCCCCGCATCAGGCTCTGGGCTGATGGCTCAGAGCCTGGAGCCTGCTTCCGATTCTGTGTCTCCTTCTCTCTCTGCCCCTCCCCCCTTCATGCTCTGTCTCTCTCTGTCTCAAAAATAAATAAATGTTAAAAAAAAAAAAAATTAAAAAAAAAAAAAAGACAGCTAAAGGGTGACAAATAAGTCTGGTCTTTTCTTTAGCACTGGCCAGGATCTTATCTCCAGTACGTAAGCCTTCATGTATTCAGTGAAGGTGGAAGTTTAAAGGCAATGGCCACTGATTTGAGACCATCAAATTAACTCTCTTCATTCTGATGACATGCTTGCTTTTTTTTTTTTTTATTATTATTAGCTTTTTACTCCTACAAACAAACAATAAAATGATCATAAAGATATTCTAGTTCTGGGGCACGTGGGAGACTCAATCAGTTAAGCAACCTACCCACTCTTGATTTCAGCTCAGGTCATGATCTCGTGGTTTGAGAGTTTGAGCCCTGCATCACACTCTGTTCTGACAGCAGGAGGCCTGCTTGGTGGTATTCTTGCTCTCTGCCCCTCCTCCACTCTCTCTTCTCAATAAACTTCTAAAAATATTAAAAAATAAAAACTGGCAATTTAAGAATGCAATTTAGAATAAACTGAAAAATTACAACAGAAAAAGCATTCAATAAGCTTAGTTATAATTTGTATGCAGAAACCAACAACCCTATTATAGTAAAAACAGCTAGCAAGGATTCCATTTACAACAAAACAGCAACAAAAACAGAAAAATAGTAATAAACTTAAACCCCTTAAGAGGTTTATATAAACACATAAAATGTTTAAAGGTACCAAAAGATGATATAAATTTAAGACTAATAACAAAACTATCAATTCTTACTAAATTAATCTATAAATTCCACATGGTAAAAAAATAACTTGACTTTTTTATTGCATAAGAAAAGGCCACTTTTAAAGTTAAAAAAAAATCTGGGGCGCCTGGGTGGCTCAGTCGGTTGAGCTTCCAACTTGGGCTCAGGTCATGATCTCACAGGTGCTGAGTTCAAGCCCCGCATTGGGCTCTGTGCTGACGGCTCAGAGCCTCGAGCCTGCTTTCAGTTCTGAATCTCCCTCTCTCTCTGCCCCTTCCCCGTTCACATGCTGTCTCTCTCTCAGAAATAAGCATTCAAAAAAATTAAAAAAAATTTTTTTTTAATTATGAAGAGTAACAATGGAGGGGGCAATGGCCTTATTATCTGTATTATTACTATTGACATTATTTGATAAAAGCATCAAATACAAATACAATGAAGTATTAAAGAGTTCAGCTATATCAAAGTTTAGTGCACAATAAATATGATCATTCAAGAAATTGTGTGGTAACTCTCATTTATCAGAAAATACAGTAAGATGGATCTGTATCTTTTTCCCTACACCAAAATAAATCTCAGCTAGATCAAGAATGCAAATGCAAATAACAAAATCATAAAACTAGGAGAAGACATGTAGGGTTTTGTTTATTTGTTCTTGCTTTAAATAATCTCATCATGAGAGGCTTTAAAGCGTGACTCAAAATCCAGATACTATCAAAACAGACTAATAAATTTTGCTGCAAAAATTTTCATCTGGCTACAAAGGCATACAAAATAAAATAAAGGGGCAAATTATTTTTTAAAATTTTTTTAACATTTATGTATTTTTGAGAGAGAGCGAGACAGAGCATGAGCAGAGGGAAAGGGAGACACAGAATCCAAAGCAGGCTCCAGGCTCTGAGCTGTCAGCACAGAGTCTGATGCAGGGCTTGAACTCACAAACGGGGAGATCACAACCTGAGCCAAAGTTGGATGCTTAACCGACAGCCACCCAGGCACCCCAAGAGGCAAATTATTAAAGGAAAAATACTTTCAACACATAGACAATTTCCACAAACAATACAAATATAGGTAAAGAATGTAATGGATTCAAAGAAATGACTCCTAAACAAATGAAAACTTACTCATAAGAGAATTGCAAAATAAATTACAAACTAAAACCTGTCACCAGTAAGACCAAAAAGTTTTTGAAAACATACTCTTGGTGTGACTGGGTGGCTCAGTAGGTTAAGCATTTGACTCTATTTTTGGTTAAGGTCATGATCTCACAGTTCAAGAGTTTGAGCCCCACATTGGGCTCTGTGCTGACAGTGCTCAGCCTGCTTGGGATTCTGTCTCCCTCTCCCCCTGCCCCCCACCCCCACCCTCCCACCTCCCCACCTCCCCACCCCCCCCACCTCCCCACCTTCAGTGCATGTGCACACATGCTTTCTCTCATAAACATTTAAAAATATTTTTTTTAAATGAAAATACACTTTAGTCTTGAAAAGGATGTAGAAACAAAAGGCAACCTCCTTTTGTTTGAGAGGGAGTAAACTGGTGTACCTCTACAGAAAACAATTTTAATCAAAATGCATTCTTTGACCCAGAAATTCCCCTTATAGAAATCTACCTTAGCTCACAGATATACTAGTACATGTGGGAAAAGATACGCTATTTTAACAGCAACAGCAAAAAAAAAAAAAAAAAAAAAAAAAAAAAACTATCAAAAAAAATATACATTCAGCAGAATACTATTTAGCCATTAAAAAAAATGCAGCTGGGGCAGCTGGGTGGCTCAGTTGGTTAAGTGTCTGACTTCCGCTCATGATCTAACGGTTCGTGGGTTCGAGCCCCGTATTGGGCTCAGTGCTAACAGCTCAGAGCCCAGAGCCTGTTTCAGATTCTGTGTCTCCCTCTCTCTGTGTCCCTCCCCCATTCATGCTCTGTCTCCCTATGTCTCAAAAATAAAAAATATTAAAAAAAATTAAACAAATAAAATAAAATGCAGCCTGTTAAGAGAAAAAAAATATATATATATAACAGTATGTAGAATGCTACCATTTGAATGTTAAGAAGATGGGAAGTTATGTATGTCCTATGTATCTTTGTATATAGGACTAAAGCTGAAAGACACACTAGAAATTTGATTGCCTCTGAGAATGGGAACCACAGACAGGGAAATGGAGGTGACTGGGGAGGAGATTTACATTTATACTTTTTTCAGTCATGATCAAGTAAATACATACTTTTTTTTTTAAGGTTTTTTGTTGTTGTTTTGTTTTTTTGAGAGAAACAGAGAGAGAGAGCACACGCGCACATGGTCAGGGAGGGACAGAGAGAGAGAGAGAGAGAATTCCAAGCAGGCTCCGCAGGAACTCATAAACCCTGAGATTGTGACCCGAACCAAAATCAAGAGCCAGATGTTTAATGGGCCACCCAGGTACCCCTGTACTTTATTTTTTTTTAAAGCAGGTGTTTGTACTCTATTCCTTCTCTATGTCCCTAACTCTAAGGTATTCTGGCTTACACATCAAAAATAGGAAAATTAAATTTTCTCCTTTGCCACAACATCCAAAACTACTTAACTTTTCCAAAGGATGAGGTATGAGAAATATGAAAATGATACATGTTTCTCTTCCTGTGCCCACCCACCTACTATTCAAAAAGTAGCTAAGTCATGTGTTGAATCATCTATTTTTAGCTACAATTAAAAAGTAGAGTTATGAAAGTAACAGCAGCTGATCAATTTTTTTTTTAATTTTATAAATGTTTATTTTTGAGAGAGAGACAGAGTATGAGGGGGGAGGGGCAGAGAGAGACGGAGACACACAATCTGAAGCAGACTCCAAGCTATCAGCAAAGCCTGATGCAGGGCTTGAACCCACAAACCATGAGATCATGACCTTAGTCAAAGTTGGTCGCTTAACCGACTGAGCCACCCAGGCGCTCTGCAGCTGATCAATTTCTAATCACAGCACAGTCCCAGAAAATCAGTTCTAACTGGTGGCAAAGGTGCTCACCTCCACCATGGCTTACCATCTCAAGGCTGTGGCATATCAAAAATGTAACTAGATTAAGGAAGAGTAAGAAAACTAGGGGGAAAAGTCAATGTGTAATAGCAACCAAAGAATGGATTAAAATGAATTTTTACAATAAATTAGAAACTATCCTTTTATAGTGAAGGTAGTAATTTCCTTCTTGCCAGAAAACGTATATTCACAGCCCTCCATCTTTTATTCCACTTAAAAGTGGATGACTTTCTTTGAGATAATGATTTTGTACCAAGTTTTAGGAAAGTTAAACTATTAAAAGAACGAGAAAACAAAACTATAGAACATCTCTCAATAATAAAGTTTCTGGAGTCATTTACCAGGGATCAAATGCTACCATTTAACAGTAAGACAATCCTCAGACACTAGGCTTCTTTGAGCTCTTCTTACAGAGACACTAAAGTAAATGTAATACACTAAACAGACACTATTTTCTGCCAACACAAAACGTTAAGTCACTATACACTTATTAATTAAATCACATTACCACTCTACGTGGATGTGTAGTTGACAAGACAAAAATCAGTTACTGCATCCAAATGTTAATATATTTACATATTATTTGCAACATGGTTTTATTCTGAAACAGAAAAGTACTTTAGAAGGCTATTATGCAGCAACTAAACTTAATACTCTTGCAGAGAAGCCCAAGGCATCTCACCTAACACTGCTAATTTATTAATTTGTTCTCTCTGCTATAAAGTTTCATGTTATTCCAACATTAGATTACCTTAAAACCAATTATAGCTCCAATTAGCAATCTATTTTAATCTAAATAGATTAAATATACAGAAAAAATAGAGAAAATACTCAAAGTCTATGCATTTTAGAACTTCAAAAGATGCGAGGTGGCTGGTTGGCTCAGTCAGTTAAGCATCCAACTTCAGCTCAGGTCATGATCTCACAGTTGGTAGGTTCAAGCCCCGCAACCGGCTGTGTGCTGACAGCTCAGAGCCTGGAGCCTGTTTTAGAGCCTGTCTCCCTCTCTCCCTGCCCCTCCCCCACTCACCCTCTGTCTCCCCATCTCAAAAATAAACATTGAAAAAAAATTTTTTTAAAGAACTTCAAAAAATGCAATTTAGTAAGCATTAGACTTTAGCCTAAACCATTTCCTATAACCTATGATAAAAGAATTTAACTGATCAAAGAATATAATCACTAACCTATTATAATAACAATTTATTTTTTTATTTTGATAACCAAAACTCACAAAACCCTGGGAATAAATAAACTGTGCTGCAGACATTAGCAGGTTGCAAACTGAGAAATGTGCAAGATACTACAAATCAAAAAAAAGTACAAAGAAATTGGATAGAGTTGGATTGTTTAGGATTAAGGATGTTTGCCATGTATAGGAAAGGCCTGAAGTTAAAATACAGAAAATGCAGGTTTGCTAAATTTGGAAATATTCACTGATGGACACAAACTGAGTCAGCATGTAGACTGATCTGAATGAGAATCATAACATGCCTGACACAAGAATGAATGGGCTCAAGGGCAGCCAACACAATACAGAGATGCTCATAGTAGTAGGATGCAGAGGAAAGAAGAGACAGCAGGGAACAGGGACACAGAAATACCAACTTGAGTTAATTTCTGCTTCAAGACCTGGCACATTTCATGCAATTCTAGAAAGTTATTTTGCTCTATTGATACACTTAAAAGAAATGAAGCACAATTGCATAAAGCATTAATTAAACAAACATATTAGCCTCGTAAGAACATTTTTATCTTTCCCTTCTTTCTCGTTTCCCTAATGGATACTTTATTTTTGCCTCCTCTGATCTAATCCTGATAAGAACTAGGCTCTTAACCTATGAGGTCTCAATTACCCAGTATTTGAAACAAAACTCTGCTCTCCGCAAAATTTTTCTAGGGCAAAGGTTCTTAAAGGAGTCCGTGACAACAGTTTAAAAAACTTAGAGCCTCCCTATAATCACTGCAAATAACCGTGCACCACTCCTCTCCCCAGTCCTATTCAACTTGGTTTCTTTGCCAATGATCAATACCAGTAGAGGAGGAGAGACGGAGAAGACACCTCCTGTTTGTCTAACTATGTATGGAGTCCCCATTCTGTATCTTCCCAAAATGAGTTCATTCAAGCGTTATTTCTCTAACTTCAGGATTAGAGGACTGCTACTATCCTTGAATACCATGAAATAATTATTGAAGTTCTAGACATAAAATTTAGAAGCTAAACTCTCCTGTGTAGTTTCATAGCTTTGCTTCCTACTCTGTGTCAAACCCCAAGGCTGAGTGTCTTCTTATATTTTTTTAATTAGAAAGATGTTTAAGAAGCAACATAATGAAATCTACAAATATCTTCACTTTTAAATTATTGCTAAGACATGCAAATAATTACCTGTTGGTAAAAAGGAGTGACTCTGGACTAGCACTAGGGTCCTCAGATAGGAGAGTCCTAACCCAGTAATGAAACTTGATGTGTGGCCCTTGGAACTCCCCTTAGGTCTATTAAATCTGTTTCTTCAAGTGAAAAGTAAGGACTAAAGCCAAACATTTTCCACATTCACAAAGCACACTGCTCAATTCTGTTCTTGTTCTGTAAAACTGCTGAATCATTTTCATGTTATTTTGTATGTTAATCACTGATTATCTATTAATAACTATTAAAGCTGAAACCCAGTTTTATCAAGTATAAGGGCTGCTGACAGTAATTACTCATTCTGGTATTTCAAACACTGATTTATAGCCTCTTTATTCCACAGAAGCGGTAAATTTGATTTTACTCCTGGAGAAACACATACCTTTAATCAAAATGTTAGCTACATACACATGTCATGTAGAAGAGCCAATTTTTTGAAGATTAAAGAACATTAACTGAGTACCTCCTGTATACAGAGACATTAGGGAATCTGAGGCATTAGAAAACAGTAACAAGAAAATCCATCTTTGTCTCTTAGGGGCATATAATGCACTTTAAAGGGCAGGAGTGGCTCAAATAGAGAAAAACACAGGGCAGCAATTATCATATGTAACATAAGGCCTCTATGATCTCTGAATTTCTGATAGAAATTCCTGACAGTGGTCAGAAATGACTTGCTACGAGGGGGCACTTCATCTGGCCCTGGAAAGAAGGGTAGAATTTAGACCAAAAAAGGAAGACATTAGGGGGTAACAAGCTAACCAAAACATGGATGGCTCAGAATGTCAGGAATCTGGGCTCTGTCTACAAGGCCAGAGGTAAGCAATGGGAAGAGTGCAGTTTGCTCTCTGTGTGGTTTTGTTTTTAGAGAGAGCGCGAGCAGGGGAGGGGCAGAGAAACAAGGAGAGAGAGAGAGAATCTCAAATGGGCTCCATGCTCAGCAGAGACAGAGGAGGCTCAATCCCACGACAAGATCATGACCTGAGCAGGAATCAAGAGTCCAACGCTCAACCGAGCCGCCCAGGCACCCCTGTGTATTTTATTCTTTACTACTAAAATTCATATTTAGTATTTCTGAATCAAATGTATTTACAAATCAATGTGCACATAAAAGTGTTTTTTTCCCTCACACTGAATAAAATCTGTCATAAAATCAAACATATGTCATAATCGATAGCTTCTTAAAACCAACACCAGATTTGGAAGAACTGAGTAATAGTTCTGGGAACTGAGGGAAGTAAGGCATTTCCACAGAAATAGCAAAGACTCAGATTAAAGGTGCTGCTCCAAAGAGATCCACAGACCAACTCAGGGATGGCAGGTGGAGGATGTGCTCTGGATAAATGGAATGAAAAGAAGCTCAATAGAGCACCCAGATCAAGGGAAAGTTGGAAATGTTAGACTTAGAACTCTAGGACGAGAGAGGTACCTGGGTGGTTGAATAAATTGAACATCAGACTCTTGAACTCAGCTTAGGTTATGGGATTATGGGGTTATCCCAGGGTTATGGGATCAAGCCCTGTACTGGGTTCTGCACTGGGCATGGAGCCCGCTTAAGATATTCATTCTCTCTCTCTCTCTCTCTCTCTCTCTGTCTCTGTCTCTGTCTCTGTCTCTCTCTCCCTCTGCCCCTCACGCCCCCCTCTTGTCCTCTCCCTAGAATAAATAAATAAATACATGCATGCATGCATACATACATACATACATACTACTCTAGGATGAAAGATGACCACAGGGTAGAAGGAGAATAAAACTCGACTTATCTTAAGACTCCAGGAGCACATATGCAAACATAGACATCAAACACCAGTTTTAAAAACAACCTATTCACACACTACATGAGAAAATGACAAAATTTTAAAAATTATGAAAACTCAAAAACTTTATCTCCAAAAACCTTGACCTGTAGCACAAGTGATGTGCTGTAATCCTCCCTCTACCGATTTATTCCATTGCACTTTCCAAAATGGCTACTTGATTCTAAAGGTATTATTGCAGTATACCAGCCCTGCTATACTTTTCATGTCATTAAGCTAGAAAAGAGGTTTAAGACTATCTCCAGAAAAAAAAAAAAAAAAAAAAAAAATTGCACTAATAGTACTGTTCTTGTGTAATGACTGGGGTTAAGCTTGGCACATTATTTTCTATAATGACTTCACATTTCAAAAAGTGAACATTATGAGACTAGTACAATTAGGTAGCTTACGTATACAGAATTCAAGGGTGAGATGAAGCAAAATTTGTATTACCATCTAGACTCTGTATCCCAAATGCTTTACCTTCCCTGTAATAACAATTACAAATTCTATTTCATCTGTAGAAGAAAATATATGTTATTTATAGTAAAGGAAAAAAACCAAAGGTATACCCAATTGTCCTAGAGCACATTAATTATCTACTCCTCTTCAACCAAAAAAAAAAATGGAAATTCTCAAATTTGACTTGTTTAAAAAAAAAAAAAAAGTCAGGGCACCTGAGTGGGTCAGTCACTTAAGCATCCAACTTCAGCCATGTCATGACCTCACAGTTCGTAGGTTCGGACCCTGCATTGGGCTCTGCACTGACAGCTCAGAGCTTGGAGCCTAATTCAGATTCTTTGTCTCCTTCTATCTCTCTGTCCCACCCCCAACTGTGCTCTCTCTCAAAAATAAATATATAAACATTTTTAAAAATAAAAAATAGGGCGCCTGGGTGGCTCAGTGGGTTAAGCATCCAACTTCATCTCCAGTCATAATCTCGCAGTTCATGGGTTCAAGCCCCATGCCAGGCTCTGTGCTGACAACTCAGAGCCTGACACCTGCTTCTGATTCTGTGTCTCCCTCTCTCTCCATTCCTCCCCTGCTCATGTTGTCTCTTTCTCAAAAATAAATAAAGATTGAAACAAAAACATAAATTAAGTTCAATTAGAATGACAGTATTTGGGTGGCTCAATCAGTTAAGAGGCCACTCGTGAATTTGGCTCAGGTCATGATCTCTAGGTTCGTGCAATCAAGCCCTGTGTAGGGCTCTGCAATGACAGCACAGAGCTGCTTGGGATTCTCTTCCTCCCTCTGCTCATCACCAACTCTCTCTCTTCTCTCAAAATAAATAAACTTAAAAAAAAAAAATTGTAGTGAAGCTTAAAGAAAAGGGTTGTGTCTTTGTTTTCTATGGCACACCTAGCACCTGGCACAAAAGGATATGCTAAATAGATGACCAATGAGGAGATTTAAGGACTATAAGGACTTCCAGAAGTTAATCCTTACTATCCTCTTTTAAAAATATTACTTATTTATTTTTGAGAAACAGAGCATGAATGAGAGAGGGGCAGAGAGAAGGGGGGAGAGAGAATCCCACCCAGGCCCCGTACTGTCACCACAGATCTGGAAGCAGGCCTCAAGCTTACCTGAAGTGGGACTGGAGCTCAAGAACCATAAGATCACGACCTGAGCTCAAGTCGGAGGCTTCACCAACTGAGCCACCCAGGCACCCCAATCCTTACTATTTTCTTAAATAATTATTTCAGTTAGAGTATCTACAAATCAATTGTGATCAGGGTTGTCTGGGATACTTATAAACAAAAGGAATGGGGAATATTAAAAAAAAAAAAAAAAAAAGGAAGAGCTATAGAAAAGGCTGACTTTTAAAAAGACCATCCTATCCTGCAAAGTTGACCAAAATATTAATATTCACATGAGCCAGCAACAAGGGGTTTGGAAACCAGGGATTAGGAGTTTCTAGTGGGGATACAGTAAGAGTTAAAAACAAACTGTCACACTTTTATTACCATTTTGACATTCATTTATATAATCTCCACCAAGATACATAAAATAGTCTTATTTGAAATTTGAAAGGTTCAATGTGTAATATAAAACCAATTCAAAAGCCAACTTCAAGGGGCACCAGAGTGGCTCAGTCGGTTAAGTGACCAACTTCAGCTCAGGTCCTGATCTCACGGTTTGTGAGTTCGGGCCCTGTGTCAGGCTCTATGCTGACAGCTCAGAGCCTGGAGCTGCTTCGGATTGTGTCTCTGTCTCTCTGCCCGTCCCCTGCTCACATTCTGCCTCTATCTCTCAATAACAAATAAATGTTAAAAAATAAATAAAAATAAAAAGCCAACTTCAAGGCCCTCCAACAAGCACCCACAAAGGCTTCAAACTGTGGGCTGGCATGTAATTTCCTAAAATAAAGATATCCATTCCCACTAATTTTTCAAGTTTAAATACTGAAGTTAATTCTTGACCCCTTTCTCTCTTAATCCTTCATTTCTTTAACCCTACCTTTCATAACCTTTTCATTTAGCAGCCCCACTACCAAAATTCACATCACCTAATACAAGAGAAAAAAGGGGTAGGATTTTCAATTAAAAAGATAAAGAGAAGTTAACACACTTAACTGCCCTCTTCCCCTGTCTAGCCAGAAAAAAATTAGCCAATAAGATAATTATTTAAGAGGAATAAGTAATTAAAGGAAAGGGAGTAAAATATTCACTATTAGATGTTATGGACTAATTCTTTAAATGAGAATAAACAGCAGAATAGGTAGGTAGATTTCAGGTCTTAACTCAGACTATATGAAATTCTCTAGCTCTACCATGGGGAGAAAAAAGCATTAGAAAATATTTTGGAGAGAAAATAAATCATCTTTAAAGTAAAATATACTTGTGAAAAGGAAAATCATCACACTGTCTAAACCAACTCACCCTTAGCAACCTTATATATGCAGAAGAATTTACAACAGAATATTTAAATATCAGTACATTTTTTCTTCCTGCGGTTATAAAAAATTGTATTTAATGTTTATTTTTGAGAGAAAGCACGAGTGTGAGGGGGCAGTGAGAGAGGGAGGGAGAGCATCTGAAGTGAGCTCTGTGTTGACAGCAGAGTCCAATGCAAGGCTTGAACCCACAAATAGAACCCTGAGATCATGACTTGAGCGTATGTCAGACATTTTAGCTGAATGAACAACCCAGGTTCCACCCAAAATTATTATTTTTATAAATGATTCTTTTAAGACGGACATATGCATTCTATCTCACAAATGAGCTTCATGTACCATAAATGCAGGCACAAACTTAAATTACCCTCCTATATAATCAAGGTTTTCCAAAAACACTCAGCAGCCAAACACTGTTAATGTTTTCACCCAGGGATGAGACATTGACCGTGTGTTTCAATTTGACAATGTTTATCAGTTAGCCTCACTCCGTTTCTACAGGAAAGAGGATGGGCCTATGGTTAAGAAAGCAGTATAGATAGAATCAATCAGGCTTGAATTTGAATCTGGTCCACTTATATGCCAGATGTTACCTTGGACAAATTTATCTACTCTCTTTGAATCTGTTTCCTCTACTGTAAAATCCCTACATCTTAGTTATGATATGAAGATTAATATTAAGGGTTAACATTTACCAAGTGTTTTGCTGGGCATACAGCACTGTTCTAAGTATTTGAATAATTTTTTTTAATGTACACTTTTTCTTATTTTTTTATGTTCATTTTTTTAAATGTTTTTTTTAATATTTATTTTTGAGACAGAGAGAGACAGAGCATGAACAGGGGAGGGTCAGAGAGAAAGGGAGACACAGAATCCAAAACAGGCTCCAGGCTCTGAGCTGTCAGCACAGAGCCTGACACGGGGCTTGAACTCACAGACCGCGAGATCGTGACCTGAGTTGATGTCGGACGCTTAACCGACTGAGCCACCCAGGCGCCCCTATGTTCATTTATTTTTGAGAAAGAGAGAGCACGCGCGCACAGGGCGGGGGGGGGGGGGGGGGAGCGAAAGACAGAGACAGAGACAGACAGGGGATCAGAAGCAGGTTCTGTGCTAACAGCACAGCCCCAATGCAGGGCTGGAACTCACTAACTGTGAGATCATGACCTGAGCCAAAGTCGGATGCTTACTGAGCCTAGGTGGGATGCTTAACCATTTGGGTCACCCAGGTGTCCCTACATTAGATCTATTTTTAAAGGCAGCAGTATTCTCCTCACTTTACAGATGAGGAGAGCCATATTCGGTTTACAAAAGCAGTACTCCCTGACTTTACAGAAGCAGCAACCAAGGAAGAATTAGTAAGGCCCATATTCACAAAGCTATTAAGTAGAGCAAAGACTCAAGAAAACTCAAATCCTACCTCTCAACTCCTATCTACATGCTAATTTATAATGTATTTAAATACTTCAGCACAGTGCTTGAGCAACAGAAAGCAGGGAGCATTCAATAAAGGTTACTTTGATGACTGAAACTAAAATCTCACATACATCACTTCACACAGGTCACTCCAGTCATGGCCCCACTGGTGTCAGTAAAGAGGAAAGAGACTCACCTAGATAGGAAGGTGAAGAGGAAGAAAAGCTTAAAGAAATAGCTTTAGTTATTAAGTGTTTAGTAACTAAACATTTGTTTCATTTTTTTAACATTTATTTGAGAGAGACAGAGCGTTAATGGGGGACGACGGGCAGAAAGAGAGGGAGACACAGAATCTGAAGCAGGCTCCTGGCTCTGAGCTGTCAGCACAGAGCCCCACGCAGGGCTCGAACTCACGGACCGTGATATCATGACCTGAGCTGAGGTCAGATGCCCAACAGACTGAGCCACTCAGGCGCCCCTAGACATTTATTTTATAAATGTAACTTCAAGTTATCTAAAACTGGGAAAAGCAGTTTTAATACTAGAAACCACAGGGAAATGCACCAAAGGAAAATAAAACAAAACAAAACAAAACAAAACAAAACAAAACAAAATAAAACACCTTCAACAAGTAATGAACAAAGGGAGCCCAAGAACACAAACCCAAGAACAGGAAGAAACACTTCTGCCCTCTTCTAACGCTCTCTGCATCCAAAAATGAATCAGGGCTTTTTTCGGAGCCTAAAAAGATGTAGTAAAATGGAGCGCCTGGGTGGCGCAGTCGGTTAAGCGTCCGACTTCAGCCAGGTCACGATCTCGCGGTCGGTGAGTTCGAGCCCCGCGTCAGGCTCTGGGCTGATGGCTCAGAGCCTGGAGCCTGTTTCTGATTCTGTGTCTCCCTCTCTCTCTGCCCCTCCCCCGTTCATGCTCTGTCTCTCTCTGTCCCAAAAATAAATAAAACGTTGAAAAAAAAATTAAAAAAAAAAAAGATGTAGTAAAATGAAAAATGCTGTGACTTAAACAGTTACCTTACAGCAGGGAGACCTACACCTGGATACAAGCACATAAAACAAATGGATCAGGTCCCAACACTTGCTACACGGGGACTGTAAATCACCCAGATCCTTTATCTCTAACCTCAGTCTTACCTCAGACATTAAGACAGAGGGTAAGTGACAGCCCTAAGGTCAAGCCACTAGTATCAGAATTAGGGGAAAAATACACATTTTCCTGAGCCATGTTCAGTAAGTTTTCTTTCCCCTAAACACTAATTAAAGGCAGTGTAGTGAGAGCCTCTGTAAAAAATACCCTGCCTTAAAAAATAAGATGAAAATAAAAACAATGGGGTGCCTGCGTGGCTCAGTCAGTTGGGCATCCAACTCTTGATTTCTGCTCAGATCCTGATCTCACAGTTCATTAGTTCAAGCCCCCACATCAGGCTCTGTGCTTATAGTGTTGAGCTTGCTTGGGATGTCTCAGTCTCCCCCACCCGCCAAAAATAAACATTCTAAAAACCAAGTCGATAAACATTTAAAACAAAACCTGCCTCAACTAATTCCTAGCAGCAGGCCAATTTGGTGATGAACCATATTCAAAATTTCTTCTGAAGAAAATGACATTTTTATCACTGTATTCTCCCTATGTTTATGTTACCTAAATGCATTAATATTCATTATATAAACTAAGCCTCTAGCCATCACCTTCAAATATTAAAGTTACAAATAAAACCCCATGTTAATGAAGTAACTTCAGGGACATTTGGGTGGCTCAGTTAGCCATCCAGCTCTTGGTTTTAGATGAGACCTTATGGTTCGTGAGATCAAGCGAAGCCTGCCTAGGATTCCCCCTCTCCCTCTCCCTCTCTCTCCCTCTCTCTCTCTCTCTCTCTCTCTCTCTCTCCCACCACCCCCCCCCACCTCCTCTGCTCGCTTTCTTTCTCTGTCTCCAAATAAACATTTAAAAACAATTTTTTTTAAATAAAGGAACTTCATATATTTATCCTTAAGACCATTCTCCTCTAGCCCATCAGGCCTATTTTCATTTCACAGCCTATAGTGTAAAACCTTCAACACAGAGTGAAAAGAGTCTATCATATGTAATTATAACCATGTAAAATTTAACATTCAAGGACAAACATAAAAAGGCAATTTTCTACACTTAAGAAAACTCACGAAATTTTCTAGGTTTTTGCTGAATGAATCCTTCTCTGCCCTTGCGGAGCTTTAACAACTCACTGCATTAAGGCTACTGAGAAATAAGTCCTCTACAAGACGCCTGAAGGGCCAAATGTACTTCACCACCTCTACCAAAAACTAAACAGCATCAAGAACTATAGTTTAGTCTTCATTGTCTTTTCTTACCCTTGCAACTTAAATTTTCTCCCATCAATCACTGAGGGAACTGGACAGATTTAAAGGGAGCGGATCCTGGCCTATTAAAGAGTGAAAAGAGCCATGAGAAACTTTCCATTACAAAAAAAGTAAGCACACAGACTTTTAAGCATCAATGGAAGACCACCTTTTGCTTTCAATTCCCACTTCTCACAATATTCCACAAAGTTCAAATAAAGCAGCAATGGAGAACACTGAGACTGATTAAAGTTACATGTGAAGATTTCAGGAGTGAAGATTGCTAATTCAAACCTAACAATTGTGTTTAACAAACCAAACCTCCCACTCACCTTCTCCCTTCTATCTCCCTGCCCCCCCCCCCCAAAAAAAACCCCTTGAACTCACATTGCTCAAGTGTTTGTCAAAGTTGGCCTTGTTTTATCAAGGAGGAAACATGCCTAATTTCATGCCTGTGAAATATGCGGTGGACTGGGCATCATGTGATGTTAAACAGCAAGTAGAGAAATGAAGTGAACATGAACCGGTTATCATGAAGGCTGCTGCTATCCTGCCACCAGCCTCCATGTTTCTGCATTACAGATACACTAACCTAAAAGCATATATTCATCTCTTTTCTATACTTTTTCTTCAGTGATGTGAAAAATGGCCAAGTTTATTTCGGCACATGATTGAAGAAAATGATTAGTATCTAAGTCATTGTTTTCATAGCCTCTACCGTTCAAGTCTTTCATCAACTTTCAAGAATCGCACAAAATTCACTTGGCTTCATTATTCAACTGTGTTTACACTGTTTTTATGGGAATATACAAGCAGAACAGCTCTCCCCACTGCAACTATATTATGTCCTTTCTGAGCCTGCTTCTATTATTTATACCTAATCATGGGTCAAGGCACACCGGCCCAATGAAAGGCCAGCACCCTAAGGCTCTAAAAAGACTGTGACTTATCTACTCTATATATAGTTGAGATTTCAATGTGGCTCTAGAGTTTTGTAATCTTAGTTGTTCACAAAAATTAAGTCATAATTGGGAGAAGGGATGGTAAGCATTCTTCCTAGAGCTCCTGGCCCTTTACATTAAATAACCTCTCAAGTCAGGAGTCATCTATAGCTGAGTCATTTTAAGATAGAAAGGAAAACAGCAATTAGGCACTCTTATCTAACATAAACCCACCCTTACACCCCTAGGGAACCTCTTTCTTCTGTAACACAACATGGAGACTCTGCCCCACACATACCTATCAAAAAGAACCTGAAATTAAAACAAATGAGTTATTTAATTTAAACACATTATTGAACTAATATGTTTAAATAGTACCATTCTCTCATTCTCAGGAGACTGACATCCCTTTTATTGTCTTCAATAAGGCATTGCAGAAAAAATACGTTTGGATTAAGACAAATCTAAATTTGAATTTGAGTTTGATCACAACTTAGCTGTTTAAGGTTGGCCAAATCCAACATCTTCAAGCCTCAACTTCAGCCCCAGTAAAACGGGTATAAAATACCACTTATCAAAAAAGAGAGTCGGGATGATGAAGAGAGAGTAAATAAGAAACTCCAATACCTAAGTAGTTCCAATAAATACTAGTTACATTCCCTGCAATAAATGTTGAGGTGAAAACTCTGCAGAATCCTTATTACAAAACAAACAAAAAAAACCCAAAATAAACCCAAAAATGAACATTTCCTGAAGCCTCCTTTATACGTGCCAGACACACTGTTAAGCACTTTTTCATAGTATCTTACTTAAATCTCAAGATATCCTTTAAATATCTTCCCCTTTTCCCTGTTTTAAAAAGGTTAAATAACTAAGCAGGTCAGAGAAGTGGTGAGTCCTATTTGGAAGCCAGGTCTTTCTGACTCCAAACACTAGGTAGGCTCTGTCTACAGCATGCCTTACACATGGCTATTTATGAAAACACATGCAGCTCTCAGTGTTTTGTTTTCTTACTGGAAATAAATTAAAATCACTGGGAAGAAGTTACCTGAGCAATTTTATAAACATAATAAATTTCAAAGAGAACAATGATTACTAGATCTTAATCAAGCCTACGATCATAAAGTTTACTATCTAAAGGACCACAACCATTTCAACAATAGTTGTCCTTACACAGAAATTATTTACAAAATTCAGGTCATCACAGGTAAGTAAGCCATACTATGGGCCACCCAAGCACATACACTATAATATGATCCTCAGCTCTGACCTACAACCAACACTACTGCTGCAACCATTCCAAGAGGCCCTGGTGGCACTGGGTTCAGGGATTGAGTGCCTGCTATATAAATAGCAGTACTTCACTAAACCCTTCTAAAGTCCAAGACAAATCTAATCTACCCTGTAATAAATTTCAAGATTAAAGCTCTACTTACAATTCTTATGTCACCTAAAATTTTTCCATTAATATTGTGTCAACTGCAGCTCCTCAGATTATTTCTAGTCGACCCAACTTGTGAATCACTAATAAAACTTTTCGCAGAAAACCTAAGATTTTCATTCTTCACTATTTCACAAAACAAAGCTATAGGAGTATTTCTTATAACCCATATTAAATCATAAGTGTATTCCAATACTTAAACTCCAAGAGTTATGCCCAAAGTTTACAAAGCAAATGAATTACCAGTATTTAAATGAATTACAGATTTAAAGCCCTTTCTGAGGAACACCTTGAAGAATCTGATAAAAGTCTTTCTCTCCAAAAATCCAAATATGTCCGTGCATATAAAACTTGGCTCACTACCTTAAAGGACCCCATTAAAGTCCATCTATAGTTCCCCTCAATTTATAGGGAATTCATCGATGCCAGATAACAACCTCTTATTTAGAAAGTTCTTTACAGTTTTAAAACATTTTACTCCTACTTCTCAAATTGTACAGTCCCTTAAGGAATTTACATTTATCAATTTTTAAAATTTTATTTACCTACAACTATAAATCAAAAAGATTCTTCCAAATCCTTTAAATTCTCATAATACTAAAAAAACAAAACAAAAACAAACAAAAAAACAACCACCTCTCATGTTCTTGGTCCACAAATATTGAGTGCTCACAAGATGTATGGCCCTGATCCAGGGATGGCAAAGAGAATTCCAAGATACAATCAAGGCCAGTGACCTTGAAAAGTTTACAATCTAGCAGTACAGTCTGTTCTACTTAAAAAACAAAAAAAAATATATATATATATATATAAAAATTAAAAAACAAAAAAACACAACTCCTTTCAACAATTTACTGAGTATTTTGAACAAAAACAGGTGTGGTTTTTAAGCTGAAGCCTTTAAATAGATAGGAAAAGGAATATTATGGAGGAAAAAAAAGCAGAATAGACCCAGAGAAATTAAAAAGAGGGAAAACCATAACCAAAGACTAAATTTTCTAGTAACATGTATCTAAAAATGTGTTTAATTTACCAGGTACACCTGGCTTGAACACCTATAGCCACTGCCACAAATTAAGTCAACTTCGAAATTGGGAAAAAACCATTCAATGAGAGGTAATAACTAAACAGAATCATTAGTACTAAACTGACAAAATTTCCATAAATATTTTACTTTAAAAAAGTTATTACAAACTATTAAAATAGTAAAAAACTTAAGCAGTTAGGGAACAACAACAAAAACAAGGCTGGTGTGTTCTTAAACTCCCATTATCAAGCCCAGAGCAGACGTCACTAATTAAATCACACCACCCTTTTTTCCCCCACTAAGCCTCATTTCTTTCAAAATAAAGTTCCAGTAGCTATCAGGGTGAGCACTATAAGTGAATTTGTTGTTATTGTTATTTTTCAAATACTGTTCAAGCCAACTAAATGAAGCACCAAAAATGTATGTACGTATTTAATGTCCAACGAATTTACAATAAACTTCATCTGAGTTGTTTTCCAGAACACAAAATACTCTTTAAAACTTTAAACCTCTCTCCATTAAGGAGAATTTATTATGGTCAATATAACCTTAATTAGGAAAAGATATTCTTTTAAAAAAATGTAACACTCCACCCCCATGGAAGAGTTCCAGATAACTGTAATTAATTAACTACATTTTTTGGCAATCCTCATTTTTGACCCTATTTGAATTAAACCAGACAAAATTACTTTTTCTGAATATCAACAAAACTAAAACTAAACCTGCCTACATTTTTAGAAATGTAAGAATTGCAAAATGTAACAAAAAAGTGTAAGAGAAAGAAGCACTAATTTGTCCTTCCAGTTTAAAAAAAAAAAATACAGGTCAGTTTTAACAAAACTCTAAAGAAAATATATGTGACCATTTAAAATTTGTCACTTCCTTCCAAAAAGAATTTAAGGGAGAACACAGATGCCAGAAGATGATAAGGTGGAAAATAAAAACAGATCACTGGAACTCTAGGATCACATTACCAGGTGGGTGATGCTTAGCACTAAATAAACTAACAGGAAGGAATGAAAACCTGAATTCATTAAGTTTTAAGAGAGCACTGTGGGATTAGGGAAACAAAAAGTTATTTCCTAAGTCTCCAAGTCTAGCAATGAAAAATACCATACTATTCTATGAAGAAACCAGGAGATGAGCATCCTAGCCTTAATAGCAGGATTCAAGTATTACATAAACACAGGCATGGTTAACAGATGACAACACAATGTCAGGAATATAAACACCATAAAAAGGAGCATTTCCCCACCCCACCTCTAACCTCAATTAGTAGTAATACTAAAAATAGTAGCTTTGAGGAAATAGGTTAGTGTCCATTGGTAAAAACTAAAGTGTATCTTTTTTTCCCAAGATGTTTTATTTTTAAGTAATCTCTACACTCAACTTGGGGCTCCAACTCAACCAGGAGATCAGTAGTTGCACACTCTATACAGACTGAACCATACAGACTACCTGAAAACTAAAATATATTTTGGAATACTTTTAGTAAAGTTCCTTCAGCATAAGCTGTTCTGTAGGCAGAACCTCAAATTATGCATATCTTATCTTGCTTGTAGAGCTCCGCATGCATACCCATGCAGACTTTTTCCATTATTTCATGTAATTTTAAGCCTAAGAAAGTTTGAAAAGGCTTGGTACTACTTTTACTCTTAGAAGGACACAAAGTATAATAAACATTCCTGCCCAGGACCTTCTTTTCCCTCCCTAAAACAGGAATGAAACATGAGCCAGTTATCAAGACTTGAGAGATTCCGAGAGTAGTTATAAACCTTTAAAAACACATTTGCATCCAATGGAGAGTGGTGCCTTTTCATTTAGACAGGCCACTCATTTGGAGGAAAACGAATTTAAAATTTGCCTAAGTTGCCAAACTACATATGAAGATAAAAAAAAAAAAAAAAAGACCAAGTGTATTCCCAAAGATAAACTATTATGAGTAAATGAACAGGACCAGAAAAGTAGGGTTAACATCTGGGCAGTTATTGCTGGAAAGAGAGGCAAGAGAGAAATGAACACACGGTGTCCATTTACCTGACGCCTTTGGCCTCAGTGGCTCTAATTTTATTTCCAGCACGGAGGAGTAAACCGCACTCTTATTATATAGAACCTATTTGATAAATGGAAGAAAAAAAATCTAAAGACTTATATCAAAGTTCCTTCAGAGGGCCAATAAAGGTAAAGCACGGTTTTCCTACCACTGAAAGGAATTAAGGGGGAGAATGGTAAGGAACCCATCTTCTTCCTCTTCTCTTGTCCAGAAAAACAAGTTTCCCAAATGCGCACAGTCCAGACTGAGGTTTCAACCCCCGGCAGTGAGCAACTAAAAGCAAGGACTGCTGCAGCCCAGACTAGGTTCTTACCTCCTGGATGCGCTTCCTGGCCCGCTGAAGCACTTCTTCGTAGCCCTTCTGCCGCAGCTCGCTAAGGCTTTCGTAATACTCCTCAGGGTCGTCGGTCTCAGTGAAAAGTACCTGGGACAGGATCTTCCAGCCGCAGGTGTCCAAGCCATGGCCCAGGTAGACCTGGAGCTGGTAACATAAAGTGTCGATCTCCTGCTCGGTCATCTCTGGGGCCCCCCCAAACAGCACGGTCCACATGCCAGAGGGCTCCTCGGGGAACACGGGTAGGCACTGCTCCAGCTGCGAGTTCACAGAACACAGCTGCTGGTGCACAGCACGCAGATCCTGGAAGGAGAAGAGCCCAGCCCAGCTACACTCCTCTGCCGGAGACTCCAGCTCGGCGGTAGGCGGCGGCTGCTCCGCGTCCGAGAGCGCCAGGGCTCCCGGGGCCACCTCGTCCTCCCTCACCATTTCCAGCACCTCGATCTCCTCGGAGACCGCCCCGCAGGCGCTCACTACTCGCACCGAGGACATCGGGGCCTCCGGAGGCGCCGAAGGGGCGGCCCCCGCCACATCTCTGCCTTCAGATCCCCTTCGAACCGGGCTAGTCTGGGCCCGCACTGGGCTTCTGAGAGGGCTCTCCGCCCCTTTGCCGGCCGGACTCCGCAGCAGCGGGTCCCCTCGAAGGCTGCGCGCACTCCGCGGAGAGCCGCCCTCCGCCCAGGCCGGACTCCTCCGGGGTCCCGGGCTCCTGCCCAGAATCACAGAGGCCGTGGCCTCGGGCCGGCCCTTGCCAGCTGGACTGCCCGGCCCGCGGGTCCCGTCCGACGTGGGTGCTCCGGGCTCCGCGCCCCCTCGCGCCCCAGCCTGCTCCCGGGAGCCGCTCCTCTGCCTCTGGGCCGTCCGGTTGTGGCAGGTTATGGCAAACTTGCCCTCAATCTCGTTCCAGGCCACAATGAAGACAAACTTGTGCTTCTCGCGCTCGTCGAACACATGGGGCCGCACGGCCACCCAGTCCGACTCGAGCGTCTCCTCCAGCGCGAAAGACATGGTGGCTCCGGAGCCAGGCCGCGGGGGAGGCGCCGAGGGCCCTGCCCGCCCGAAGACTCACCGGCTGGCTGCACCGCGCCCCCTGCTCACCCTCGCTGGGCGCCTTCGGCCATCTTAGCGCGCCAGCCGGCTCTCCCCGCTCGCTCGCCCGGCCCTCAGCACTCGAACCCGCCGCGCTTCTTTGTGGCGGGGCTCGCGGGAAAGACAATACGCGTCCCCGGAGCAGGTAGTTCACATGGTCACGTGCGGCTGGATCTGTTTACAAGCCCCGCGCTGCGGCGGCGCCTCGCGTCCGACCCGGCCACCCCCAGCGCGAGGCCGCGGTGCTGCGTCTTCGGCTCTCTGAAGGTGAGGCGCGGGTCCCGCGGGGCCAGGCAGGCCGGTAGGCGGTCAAGACCGGCCGCTCGTCCAAGCGGATCTCCCCGCCCCTCCTCCTTCTTCTCTTCTTCCCGACCGCCGGGAGCCGGCCTGACGGAGAGACGCGTCTCCTAAACTCTGAGCTTCAGAATCGCCACAATGTTGCCATTTGGCTGCTGACGTAGGCTGCTCCACGAGGGACGTAAACACGGGCACGTGCCGCACGCTGGTGACGCGGCGGCGGCGCGCACACCCCGTGCGCGCGCGCCGGCTCCGCCCCTCGGCGTCCCCCGCCCTCGCCTGCAAGCGGCCGCGCGCAGGACTCTGTCCATCTTTCCGCGCAGACTCCTTCTCCCAAGACTGGAGCCGGCGGTTGACAGCAGTCAGTCTGCTGGCTCTGGAGACGGTCGGAGTGCCAGGTGTGCCTTGCGGTACAGGTGCCTCTGAGTCTCGAGAAGGAAGGAACAAAGGTGGAGGAACTGAGATTTTTCGAAGCCCCGTCATTCAAAGGCACCTTGAAATGTAAATGTGTTTGCTTTCGCTCTGGTGGAAGTCGGTATCGATAACTCCTATATTCAGAAAATACTCGGTAACATCACAGGAGCTATGTGCTAAACTTTACTAGGATACCCCAGATTGTTGGATTCTCCCTAACACTCTTGAGACACCGTTTAAGATATGAAAGAGAATTGTCTGAAGACAACCCAAGAGAACTCCAAAACTAAATTAAATTAAATGAAAATTTAGTCTTGTTCTAATAGTATGAATGTTTACGTTCCAGTTCAGCCGTGTTTTATTGCTTCTGATATCATCATTGTGTACTGTTCTGTGAACCTCGTTTTGAAGTCACTGGCTTAAACCCTTTTGAAGTTGAATTCAATCATCAGAGATCACAGAATGCACATACAAAAAAAAAATCATGTAAATCTGAAGAATTCTACTTTTGCTGAACGATGACGAAACACATTTTTAAAATTGCCTGGTGGATCTTATCTAGTTTATATTATTGGCATTCTCTTTCGCATTAGCACTCCATTCATAGTGTATTCTGCGTCCACAGTAAAGTACCATGGGAATTATTCTTTTACTTTTGTCCATATTTCATTTTTTTAAGTTTATTTGTTTTGAGAAAGAGAGGGAGACAGAGGATCCAAACAGGCTCTGTGCTGTCAGCTCAGAACCCGACTCCAAGCTCCAGCTCCTGTGCTGTGAGATCATGACCTGAGCCCCAACCAAGAGTTGGAGGCTTAACGGACTAAGCCACCCAGGCGCCCCATTTATGCAAAACCATTTGGATTAAAACCATTATCTAGGTTTACTTCAGTATACTGACATCTGAATAAACAGCCAAAAGTTTTAACCCTATCACTCAGGAGGACATTGTAGAACTGTAGATCTACTTGTACCGAAAAAAAAAAAAAAAAAAAAAAATTGGGGCAGGATGAGCAAAAAGGGGAAAGGACAGATTTTTTAACTCTTTTTTTACTATTCTTTATGTGGAATCACAAATTTTCAAGTCTTGTAACCGAACTTGTGCCAACTCTCTAGTGCAAATAAATCAGAGATCTAACTTTCAAAAGGCAGGAAGAAAGAGAGACAGAAAACCCATTGCAAATCTGTATCACCAGGTAAGCAAACATTATTTTCCTGTCTTCTGCTAAAAATGTACCACTAAAAGTTTTTCTGATAAAAAGTGATGACATGATCACTAGCTGTCATAGTACATTACAGATAACTATGAATACCAAGAATGAGCATTAAAAGGATATGTTCATAGGAAATATTTTTATTATGTTTATTAAAATTGCAATATTTATCCACAGATATTAAATTGTGTCTGATCACAATAGTGCAGGAGAACATTGTTTGGTGGTCACACAGGTATTAAGCATTTTCCCCAAATACTCTGGTCACTGTGTTTGATCAAAAGGGTTGTTTCGATGTTTCTCATTTCCTCTAAGTAATTGTTATCCTAGAAATGAAAAGAAAGAAACCAAAATTCCCATGGCAGCTTACTGTATACTACTCGACAATTCTTTATTTAGGTAGGCATCTGATTGTCAGTCAAGCAAGATCTTTGAGTATATAAATTACTCTCTAGGAGTTAGTAACGCCATAGAAAACCACATCACCTTAACAGCTTTGAAAGGCCTTGAAAACAATTATCTGTGTGAATTTTTTTTTTAACTATTGAGGACTGTTAGGTAATCTGCAAAATGATTTAACTCTGTAGGCCTTTTAATAAAGACTGTAATCATTTACATAGCAATATTCAAATTACATAGCATTTTCCTGCACATTTTCATTTTATCCTCACATCAATCATGTAATGTACTTTTGAAAGGAACAAGTCTTTAGTTTAACATGTGAGAAAACAGCAGTTCTATTACTTGGGTCACACATCCCAGGACTGGGAACAGGGAATGACTTGAGTTCAGTGGCCTAATGGATGCATCTGTCTCTATTAGAGTCTCTCAGAAGCAGATGCAAAAGTTTATGGGGGGCGGGGGAGGGGGCGGGCGGTAACACCTGTAAAAGAAAAGGGGCAGAAGCAGGACTGGGCAGGCTACTCCAACAGGGAGCTCCAGAACAAAGGTTATTCTTTAAACTTCCCCCATTGAGTGGAAATGATTAGGCCTTGCTCAGTCATTAACTGGGGACAACCCTGAGAAAAGCATAGGATGGTAACCAGAAATTGAAGACACAAACAGCTGGAGAGACTGTCAGCCAGCTAACCACATTCCTTGCAGCTGCAGAGTGAGTCCTTTCTTAAAAGACGATCTGATTGACACATCCCCACATCTGCCAGTTTACCTTGTGTGTCCGTGGATCTACTTCATAACATATGTGGGGAGCGGCCCCATCAGGGCTCTGGTTGGCTCCTCTTCCTGAGGGGAAAGTTAGAAGAAGGAAGTAAAGAGATTACAGCCTCCACAGCTGTGGTTGGTCTCACAGCCAAAACTGGTACTCATTAAGTCCCTTCTCCACTGCCTGCTCTAAAATCCCTCACTCTGTTGGTTTCAGTGGTTTGCGTGGTGGTGTTTCCCAAACGCTCATTCTTGAGGGGTCTGAGCTCCTGGTGACCTTACCTGCGTTTACCTGACCCTACCTCCATTACCACATCATTACACTTGTCACAATTAGGCAAGTACGTACCAAGAGGCACCCAGTCGCCACCTGAGTTCCATGCATGTTCCTCCCCTCTCCCATCAAGTAACACAAGCCCTGCCTCCTTCTGCTGTGTTAATTACCCCTAACGAGATGGTGATTCCTATTCTTGCCTGCTAGTTTCTGGCCACACAGAGCCCAAAGTGTTCAAGTGGCAGCTGTAGCTTATCGTTCAATAAGGTCTTGGCTATCTTGTGACAAGAGCATATGTATTTTGAACATCAGGATCTCTAACCTTGCAGAATTCAGAGCTGTGGGGCCTTCAGTTGGTCACTCAAAGTGACGGGGAGGCCACTCCTGCTTCCATCCTTTGGTTCGTGGACCCATGTATTCTTCCTCTTGGGGACATAGTGCTATATAAAGTTCTGTAATTCAATGTTTATATATGTCTTGGAGGATGGTACCCCCATCCTTTTGGGGTGTTGCCGCTGAGCTGATGCTACAGCTGTACCTTCAACATGCCACACCAATACTCTATTTAGCCAGTAGCTTCTAGATGACACAGTATATGACATGATCACTGGACCTGTAAGATGAGTTCCCTGATTGGATCTTATGTTGTTTCATGTCTGTAGATCAGGCATTCTATAAGTGGCTTGATAGTGCACAGGAAAGGCAAACCCGTACCCAGATTAAGTTTCTAGTCCTGTGAGAAAAACCACTGCCTCTTCCAGGATGAAAATGGCCCCCTGTAGACCATTTGCTACCAAGTGGCCAGTTAGTCTCCACATTGGTGTCTATTGCTGGCAGATTGATTCAAAGCAGACAATCACTAGATTGACCTTCATAAGTGGAAGTCATGTTTTTTAACCCATGCAAAGCGTCTATCTCTTTCACTGTGATCATGTCATCTGTTTGCGTATCATGCCAGTGAATGTCAGCTAGTCAAGTTACTTTGCTTGGTCATTTGGGTCTCAGACCATGTGGGTGCTTTCTGATGGGTATTAAAATACAATATAAAAATCTTCACACCTTGTTCCCACTCTCATATGTCTGTCTACATGTCTCTTTTTCAGACCTCCTTATCTCTGATATTTGTATTTTTCTCCTTCCAGGCTTCTGACCGTTCCCCATTGGCCAGAGCCCATCTATGTTTTGGCTCTAGGCCAGTTTCCCTTTCACACAAAGTGGATGACCAGGTACATCTGAAGTTCTGCCCATTGGGAAGATTTTTCTTTCACAAAGAGTCTCATCACCATTTTTCACAGCCACCTTGAATAAGTTATATAATGCAGGCAGCATCCACTTTGGGTGTTTGCCTAATGCTGAATCACCCATCCATAAACCAAATGGGGGAGGGGGACTCCTCCTTCTTCAGTTGATTGAATAGGAGATCCATGTGGCCACTGGTGTGAACTCAGAAGGGACACTCCTACATAGTGGATGCCATGAGGTCCTGGATCCACTGTTCATGCCCCTGGCAGCGTCATTTTTTCCTGCTCATACTCAGTCTCAAATGTACCATATCCATCTTATGATGGATTGCTTACTTTATGACTTGTTCCTAACTGATGATGGGCAGTTCCAGACTGTGGTTGCTTGGCATCCCAAAGTCCAGCATTTCAGCTCTATCAGGACCCGTTAGCATGCTAGGAGCTATTTTACAAAAGGGGCATAACTCTCTGCTGCAGATGGGGTGACCTTGTTCCATAACCCCACGAGCCTGAGTTGTGGTTGTTCCTTTGGAACTTGTCATTAACTTCTTGTCGTATCTTTTTGTACTACTGACATCTCAAATACCATAGAGTGTGCTGAAATCATTGTTCTAAACAGCAGGGCTACTTGCTCTACAGTTAGGACCGTTACCTCTAAAGTCCAAGAAGGCTTCACAGTCATTGTATTTCCTTCTTGTAACAGTGGATGCATGATGCAGCAATTTTCCCTTTACTTTGAAGGGAATGTTTTGGCATGTTCCTGACTGTGGGATGTGCAGAAACTTTACTGAGTTGCCAAGTACCTGAATTTTTGTAGAGTGTGTCTCTCTCCGTCTGGAGTACATGTGTCTTACCAATTCTCTAGCACTTTAGTACCCTCTTACTTACTCATCTGCCAGACTGTCATCATGTCATCAGTGTAATGAATCAATATGATGTTCTGTGATATGTCCAGATGGTCCAGATGTCTTCAGGCTACACGATGACAAATGGTGGGAGACTTAACACAGCCCTGGAGCAAACCATTTCTGATCATCTTTCCTGACTGGTATAGAAGAATATACACTCACCAAACCAGTGGCTGCATACTACATACCATATTATCTGTCCTCGCAAAGAAACTACATCTGGCTGGATGACTGCGATCAAAGCTCTTTCTTGGTTGAGCTAGCAGGAGTCTGCAAGATACATTTGGTTTCTGCAAGGACCAAACCAGCAATAAACAGAGATATGCGGGAGACCAGCCTGCCTGCATCTTTAAGGGTGGCACTAATCTCTGCCATCCCTCTCCAGGGTTACACTGTTTCTGATGTAACACTATCTTGCTGGGAGTTAGGCAGTCTCAGAAGGTTCTGCTTGGCCTTCCCCACTATCAGAGCTCTCACCAACAGGTCCAATGTGTGGGTGACTCCAATCACCACATATATCAATCCCAATTATATATTGGAGGGCTTGGGAAATGAGTACCAGGTGAGTTCAGAGACCGAGTGGACCCAGACTTTGGGTAAGACTCTATTTATCACCTGGCCCTTGTGTGTGTGTCCTCACTATAATACAGAGCCTGGGACAAAGTTTTGGGTCTTTGACTATCAGTACCAACTTGGACCCTGTGTCCAACAGTACTTGAAATGTCTGAAAGTTTCCCTTTCTGCAGTGAACACTCACGCCATACATGGCCTAGATCCCTTTGGAGAAGCACTGGGGAAATCTTTATGTATTACAGAGTCCTTCCCCCTGAGACCCAATCATCTCTTCAGTCATTGGGCACCAGGTCTGAAAACTGAAAAATGGTTCAGGTCCAGAGACTGGGCAAAGGACTTTTTTGGGGTAACTTTGTTCAACCTCCTACTCATCCACTCTTGCTCTGTTTTGACTATGTATATGAAGCTGTGCATTTTGGCTGTACAATTATTTTATCCTTCAAGACGCTGTGTTCTCTTAACCCTCCCATAACTGGACGCTGTGACCCTCTGGCTTCTGGTGGTGAAATACTACCACCAGCCTTTCTTACTCCAGGGCCTTTTCATCCTCACTGCTATCAGTGAGTTAAGTTCTGTAACTGATTCTCCTGCCATTAGCCCTGGCCTCAGAAGAGAGCCACACTACACTTCATAGTGATGCTGGGGCACCATGTACTAGCTCATTTCTAACACTCTTGATGAATGGCAAATCCTTTGGACCTTCCTGGGAAACATAATCCTTCTCCTGGCCTCATGTAACCTTTAAGTTGTCATCACTTACACCCTTGAGCTAAATCCTAATCCTGAATATTTGTATCCTAAATCTTTGAGCACATAATTATTTCTTTTTATTCTTAATGACCTATCTAGAGAATCCTTTGAAACCCATACATTTAACCACTGTGTTACTGAAGATCCTCCAAGCAGATTCCAAGATTAGATATGGGAAAGATTTTGGAGGGAAACACCTGTGAGGGAAAATAGATAGGCAGCCAGAGCCAGGGGGAGAGCTGGTAGATTATGATGGAGAGAGGGAAGAAAGGAAGTCTCCACAGAAAGCATCTTAGAGTACAAAGTAGTTGAAGAAAGTTTTTACAAGGCCAATGGGGAGTCCTCAAGCCAAGGTCATCGGTCAGGGGAGTTTCCTCTCTCCCTGCCTCACTCAGTCCTTAGCTGGGAGCAGCCTATGAGAAGTGTAGTAGATTCATAACATAGCAGCCCAGGCCATCAGTATTATGCTTGGAGATCCGAGAGACGCATTCTTATGGCTGCCACAAACACCATCTGTGCTTTAAAAAAACTTGGAACTATTTATTCACTGATTCATGACACATCTAGGGCACAAATACGTGTATGATGTAGTGCTCACATTCTAGCAATTGGCTTCAGTTTGAGTGGATTATCATGAATAATTTTCAGAAATTAGGATTAGAAATAGACATATTTTGAGAATCTCCTGAGGCAGATCTTCAGGGTATGGCTTCATTATTTTGTTTGAAATGATTTGACATTCTAAAGTAAGTTCTAAGCTAAATACTAAATGGGGTTTGGGTTCTTCCTCACTTCACCCAGGAAGCTATACAACTGTACCTAAAAATGTTCTTCCTTTAAAAAAGGTCTGGATTAGTATGGCATTTTGGCACGATGCTAATATATGATGAAATTGGGTCTTAAGTACATGACTGTTTACTATATTACTTTATTTTTTCTGTATTTTAAAAATAATTCATAATAAAATTAATAATTAAAAAATACCAGTCATTAAAACAAAATTAATTACAGCTACACATATTAACATGGATATATTTCAAAAGCAACGTTAAATGAAAAAAAAGAAATTGCAGTCAGCTCTATATGTCCTGATGCCATTTCAATTTTTTAAATAAGCAAAGTGACATTCTATATTATTTACAGATCTATAGTTAGGTGGTAAAAATATTTTATTTATTTATTTTTTAACATTTTTTATTTATTTTTGGGACAGAGAGAGACAGAGCATGAACGGGGGAGGGGCAGAGAGAGAGGGAGACACAGAATCGGAAACAGGCTCCAGGCTCTGAGCCATCAGCCCAGAGCCTGACGCGGGGCTCGAACTCACGGACCACGAGATCGTGACCTGGCTGAAGTCGGACACTTAACCGACTGCGCCACCCAGGCGCCCCTATAGTTAGGTGGTAAAAATATTTTAAAATGCAAGGGCAGGACACACACCAAGATTCAAATTTTTCCTTAGAGGAGAGAGGAGATGAATAAGATTGGGGAGGGATACAAAGAGGATTTCCAGATATTCACATTGGCTAAATCTGGGTATGGAGTACATGGGTGTTTATTATATTACACTCGGTACTTCTTGATATGTTTGAGATACTTCGTATTTTGAAAGAATGTAAACATTCCATTCCAACGGGTCTTTCCTTTGGTTCTTTTTTTTTTTTTTTTTTTTAACGTCTGTTTATTATTGAGAGACAGAGAGAGACAGAGAGCATGAGCATGGGAGGGGCAGAGAGAGGGGGGAGACACGGAATCCAAAGCAGGCTCCAGTCTCTGTGCTGTCAGCACAGAGCCTGACGTGGGGCTCAAACTCACAAACTGGAAGATCATGACCTGAGCCGAAGTCAGATGCTTACCCGTCTAAGCCACCCAGGCGCCCCTTTCCTTTGGTTCTGATGAAAGTGACCACATAAGAATATACCATTGCTTGGTTGGTATGAAAAGGAAAGTAAAAGAATGTCTTTCATAAATCTATACTTGCCATTTCTTCTCCAATATACCCTTTGCTGCACCCATTTTTCAAAACACTGGTGTGACATCACTAATTAAAAATACTCCCCAATGCTTATATGCCCAGTGATTTTTGTGGGTGCTAACTCACATTGCTTCAGTGGGAGAGAAACACTGGAGTAGTCAGCCACAGAAAATTAAAGAATAAACATGGTGGTAGTTAATTCTGCTATAGATTGTGCCCCCCTCCCCCACTAAAAATGCATATTTTTAAAAGATTTTATGGAAAAGGAATATTAAGTCATAGCTCTTTACTTCCCTTCCTATTACTTACTCTCTGATCTTTTTGCATAGGTACCAATCCCTCCATAGGGATTTTGTTGTTGTCTTTTTATCTTTTTATTTAATTTCAGTTAACATTTCTGTGCATTCACCTAGTCAGTTTTCTGTAGTTTTCCAGCTTGATAATGTACTTCAATTTATTCAACCTTAACGCTATTGTTGAATTTTTGAGAGTTTTCCAACTTCCCAGTCTTGTAAGTATTGTTTCTGTGACCATCTTTGTACTTTTTTTCCTTTCTGGCCATTTCCTTGAGGTATAATTTTAAAGTGGAGTTAGGCCAAAGGGTGTGAATAGTTTTACAACCCTGAGTTCATATGCCATTATTATATCAACTTACTGTAGGCCCAACAATATTGGATTTATATATTTTAATATATTTTTAAAAATTTAGTTATAACAATATAATGATTGTTAAAAGTTACCTAATTAAAAATTCCTTCAGATGCTTTAAAAAAAATTTTTTTGGCCTAATTATTAGGAGTAATACTCTCTCAGGGCAACGGGGTGGCTCATTCGGTTGAGAGTCTGACTCCAGCTCAGGTCATGATCTTGGAGTTGATGAGTTCCAGCCCCATGTCGGGCTCTGTGCTGAGAGCTCAGAGCCTGGAGCCTGCTTCCCATTCTGTGACTCCCTCGCTCTCTGCCCCTCCCCTGTTCATGCTCTGTCTCTCTCTGTCTCAAAAATAAACATTAAAAATTTTTTTTAAAAAATTAAGAGTAAAAAAAAAAATTAAGAGTAATACTCTCTCATTATGGAAAAAGTAAAATGAAGCAAGTGAAAGTGCCCTCTAAACCTCCACCCCTGGGCACCTGGGTGGCTCAGTTGGTTAAGCATCCAACTTCAGCTCAGGTCATGATCTCACAGTTTGTGGGTTTGAGCGTTTGTGGGTTTGTCGGTTTCTGTGTCTCCCTCTCTCTCTGCTCTTCCCCTCCTCATGTTCTGTCTCTGTCAAAAATACATAAATGTTAAAAAAATTAAAAACAATTTTTTTTTTATGTTTATGTATTTTTGAGAGACAGAGTGAGACAGAGTGTGAGGGGGGACAGAATCTGAAGTAGGCTCCAGGCTCCGAGCGGTCAGCAGAAGAGCCTGACTCAGGGCTCAAACCCACGAACTGAGAGATGATGACCTAAGCCAAAGTTGGACTGAGCCACCCAGACGCCCCCCCAAATTTTTTTAAAATAAATAAATAAACCTACACCTCTAAAAGACTCCATGCTCCTATTTGGTTTACATTCTTTCATGTTATTTTAAATGCATGCAATACTTTCATTCTTGGGACTTCGGGCAACATTTGTAAATTCTTTAGAAACCCACCCGACCAATCCATCCTATGTGTTTGGTTCTTTTCCCTCTTGACTTTGCTGTTCTTTCAATTACTTTCTTTCTCTTCAAATTTACAGCACTATTCTGTTGACCAACTCTTTTCCCTCAAACTTCCAATATAAGCCAATCTCCCCAAACTTTTATTTCCTGCTATTGGACCTTTCAGTTACAGGCTTGTTTTTATACTTCTCAGTCTCTGGTTCTAATCCTTACCAGTATCTCAAAGCACTATTCTCCGACCTCACCCCCAGATTATTTATATTAATATCTTAAAGGGTAGGACCCAGGAATATGCATTGTCAAAAGTGCCCCTCGGTGGCTCAATGATGACTCAGTAGAGATCTCAGGTGATGATCTCTCAGTTTGTGAGTTTGAGCCCCACATCACATCAGGCTCTCTGCTGTCAGTGCGGTACCCGCTTTGGATCCTCTGTCTCCCTTTCTCTCTCTCCCCCTCCCCCGCTCATGTTCTCTCTCTCTCTCTCCCTCTCTTTCTCTCTCTGTCTGTCTCTCTCAAAAACAAGCATTTAAAAAATAAATAAAACATATGGGGTGTTGAAAACTATGTTGCTTTAATTTCTGGAACGATTATTCTATACTTGCATGGTTTTACTATTCACTGATCACTTTCTCCTTAACTCTCTATAAACTGAGTCTTCTGCTTTACTGAAACTAGTAACTTCCTTTTGATCAAATTCAACACCATTCAGTCACGAGAATAGGTGTTAGGTCTAGAAATTGGGTCTTCTGCCCCCAGTATATTTTTCCTGTTACTTTAGGAATTTCATATTTGTTTATTTTGAAGTTTCATGCTTGTTAATACACATTATCTATCGCTGCATTGAAAATTGCCCCAAAGTTTAGTGGTTTACAACAACAAAAATCGTGTCTTTGTTCTGATTCTTCAATGTGGGCAAGGCTAGGTGGGGATTGCTGGTCTCTGTTCCATGTGGCATTGGCTAGGACAGCTTAACTGGGGCTTGAGGATCCAAGATTCTGGATTCGCCATGTCTGGTGCCTCAGCTGTCTCGTTTTCTCCAACGGAGAGGCGGCACTTATTTTCTACAGTGGCTCAGGGCCCCCGGGAGAGCAAAAGCTGAAGTTGCCAGGTTTCTGACGCCCCTGGCCTGTGACCAGAAGGGTGCCACTTGTGCCATGTTCTGTTGGTCAGAGCAAGCCACAGGCCAGCCAGATTCAAGGAGAGAGGAAACAGACTCGACTCTGGATGGAGAGGAGCAGCATGTGTGAAACCATGGGAGGTTTCAAGCAGGGGAAATATGCCAGGCATGTGATAGACAAATAATATCAGTTGGAATCATTGAGTGAACAAACAAAAAAAGGATTAAATGAATAGAATAATAAAAAACATATGACAAATATTTTAAAATACATAGGCAGTACATAAATAATTAATTTTATATAAAGGGAAATGTATTCAGTGGTAGAAAATGATTGCTTTCAATTTTGCATCGAAAGAGAGGCTGAGAGAAGTGATGGGTATTCTACATCAAGACAGATTGTGCTGGGTCAGGCCAGGGTACATTAGGCAAGAATGACAGACACAAAAGGGGCCCAGGCCAACAGGAGACAAGATACTGGGCATAAGCCTCAAGCACGGTGCTTGACCTAGCCAGTCTGGAGTATAGGTCCGTAGGGGCCAGCCTGGCACTGGGTTGGTCATGTTCTTTTTTCTGTTTCCTTACTGGATCATCTGTTCTCCCTACCCGAATTCGCACAAGAAGCAGCTCTTAGTATGAGCTGATATTCATCATTTTTGCCAGAATTACTCAAAATGTGGTGTGGTAGCCAGCCCCCAAGATGGCCCCCCATGATCCCCACTTCCTGGTATCACACCCTTGTCTAGTCACCTCCCATATTGTATGAGGATTGGTCTGTGTGACCCATGGAGTATGGTAAAAGTAATGGTATGCCACGTCCAAGATTAGGTTATTAAAGAGTGAGGGTTCCATCTTGGGCTTTCTTTCTCTCTCATCTCTCTCTCTGTGTCTGGTCACTCACTCTGGGGAAAGCGTGTTGTCATGATGTGAGGAGCCCTGTGGAGAGGCTCATGTGCTGAGGAACTGAAGCCTCAGGCCAATAACCACAAGAGTGAACTTGAAAGACACATTCTCCCACCTAGTTGAGCGAGCGTTGAAATTACCTCAGCCTCTGCTAACAGCTGAAATACAACCTCATGAGAGGCACTTGCAGCCACCTAAGTCACTCCACATTTCCTTACCCTTAGAAACTGTGTGAGATAGTCAATAGGTACAATTTTAAATTGCTAAGTTTGGATGATTTGTTATGCGGCAATAATTCCTTAATACATGTGGTCTGTATTAGAATTCTCTGGAGAGATTTTTTTTTTTTAATGTTTATTTATTTTTGAGAGAGAGAGATACAGAGTGTGAGTGGGGAAGGGGCAGACAGAGAGGGAGACACAGAATCCGAAACAGGCTCCAGGCTCTGAGCTCTCAGCACAGAGCCCGACCTGGGCTCAAACCCACGAACCGCGAGATCATGACCCGAGCCAAAGTCAGATGCTTAATGACTGAGCCACCCAGGCGCCCTATTATTTTTTTTATAAATTTTTTTTTTACTGTTTATTTATATTTGAGAGAGTGTGTGCGAGCAGGGGAGGGGCAAAGAGACAGAAGCAGAATCCAAAGCTGCGAGGTCATGACCTGAGCCAAAGTCAGAGGCTTAACTGACTGAGCCACCCAGGTGCCCCTGGAGAGATTACTTAACATGCAATTCCTAGGTCACACCTGAATGAAAAATTCTTTGGAATAGGGGCCAGAAATCTATATTTTTAACAAGCTTCTGGATGGTTCTTATGTACTCTTAAATTTGAGAAGTACTGCCTTATGCATTTAATCCATCAGTATTACTTCTTTCAAATGACTTTGCATTTTAACCTAATTTCTAAGGCTCGAAGCAAGAGGTATTATTCAAGGCTTAAACACTAAGCCTAGAGATTCTTGATGTTTTGAGTTCAAGACACTATTTTACAACTATACTTTTGGTTTAATGTGTGAAGCAGTTAAAACACAGAATGAACACAAAGCAAGCCAGCAATGGTTATAACCAATTGCTACAGTATAGCCTTGTCCATGAAAGTATCCACACAAAATGTACTACTCTGCTGGTCATCCTTAAACCCTGGGCTGCTGTTTGAGTTACATAACTTATTACTCTGACTGTGCTCACTCATAAACTCAAGAGGTCAACATTTTCCACATTCCAGCAAAAGCATGTTAAGTTTTGTGCTAGACTTGTGTTGGGCCTCATCATTATTTTTGCATTATCTTATGCCCTATCTTATATCCAACTCAACTCAATGTCCGTTAAAGATTCAAACCGGTTCAGAACCATGGCCCAAACTCTTGATGATACTCAGCAATAGAAAGACTGAACATTCATACTGCGGTAATTTGAGGAGTAGGAGCAAAGGTGTGAAATGGGTGCAGGGAACCTACAAGGCATAGCACCTAGAGGCTAATAGCTGAGCCATCCCTGAGGGCCAGGGAAGGGATTGGTTCCTGGAACTGGAGACACAGAGAGGGTAGTGTGGATCATATAACTACCTTGGAAGAGCTGAGCTGAGATCTTTGGTAGAGGGAGGAATTTAGCCCCTATTGAATTCCTTATGGAGGGCACAGAATAATGCTCTGACCACATCTCCCTTTCTGTTCTCTTTTGCTCCCCATTGGCCAGTATTCACTTTGGTGAACACTGCTCCAGATATATTTTTCTTCATTAGTATTGTTTTTTGGAAAATGTAGCATAACAGACTGAGCAGGATATCTTTCATGTAACTAACCAGTTTTTAAAAATCCTATTGTAAGATATAATTTCAGCTTTATTAAAACAAAATCTTTCAACACTCTGGTAACAGAGATAATTCTTGACCTTTTTTTCTTCTTCTTCTTTTTTTTTTTTTTTAAGCAGGAACCTCTATCAGTAAGTAGCCAGTCTCTATTCTGAGTTGCAGGGGGAAAACCACACATGATATAATGATATACTGGACTCTAACATCTTTTAAGCACCCACATTTTTAGGAAAATACCCTGGATTAAAAAAAATTTTTTCCTTTTTAAAATGCACACTTTATAGTTTATAGAAATAATAGGGATGTAGGGATTAATTTTAAAAATGCTGAATCAAGTGATTGTATCATAATGCCAGGAAATTCTCTCTCCCTTTGTTTTAACTCTGAATAAAGTTGCAAGATTTTATCACTTACCTCCCGCTGATTTAAGCTCAATTTGTTTAGGTTTCATATAGGCCTGTCTTTGTGGTTCGATGTAACATAAATACTGAACCAAGACCCAAAGGATAGACTGTAGCTCTCAACTTCCTGAAAACTATGTTCCTTTATTTACAGGTGTTATTTTTTTCTTGCCCATTCTGTGCCTTGTTATTTGAATCTTTAAATGGTCAGAAAACTCCAGTTTAAGACATTTTTTAAGTTAACAGTACAAAATGGAATCTTAGGAGTTCAAAATTGTTTAGCTTTAAATTTGTTTGAGGGGTACCTGGGTGGCTCAGTCGGTTAAGCATCCGACTTCGGCTCAGGTCATGATCTCGCGGTGCCTGAGTTCGAGCCCCGCGTCCGGCTCTGTGCTGACAGCTCAGAGCCTGGAGCCTGTTTCAGATTCTGTGTCTCCCTCTCTCTCTGACCCTCCCCCGTTCATGCTGTCTCTCCCTGTCTCAAAACTAAATAAACGTTAAAAAAAATTTTAAATTTGTTTGAAGGAAGAACAATGAATTTTGATTTCCAAATCTGTCATGTTACAGAAGTTAGCTTAAACCTGTAAGACACCTAATAATCACACACCCCTTTCAAAATACCAAGGACTCAGTTCTTAGCAGAAAGAATATGTCTTAGTACTTCACATGCTTATATCTTCTTGATTCCTCCTTTCCCATTTAGAAACTACATTGAAGTTGCTTGCTATGAGATAATAGAAAATATATGTGTTGCTCTCTGCCCTCAGTTCCTAGCACAAGGCACCTGAAACCCCTATAATTTCCTAAGTAAAAAGAGTGCTATGAGCACCTCTTGTTCTAATACTTGTCTTTTGCCCCACCTGTGAGACAGGGCTCCTAAAACTCTTATAGATTTCTAAGTGATAAGAGCACCAGGATCATCTTTTGTTCCATTGAGGTGACTCTGGGTAGGCTTCTGGATGGGGGCTGGTCACAAGAAGTACCAAACCATGATAAAAGCTTGGAATTTTCGGGGCGCCTGGGTGGCGCAGTCGGTTAAGCGTCCGACTTCAGCCAGGTCACGATCTCGCGGTCCGTGAGTTCAAGCCCCGCGTCAGGCTCTGGGCTGATGGCTCAGAGCCTGGAGCCTGTCTCCGATTCTGTGTCTCCCTCTCTCTCTGCCCCTCCCCCATTCATGCTCTGTCTCTCTCTGTCCCAAAAATAAATAAACGTTGAAAAAAAAAAAAAAAAAAAAAAAAAAAGCTTGGAATTTTCAGCCCCATCCCTCATTCTCCATCCTGGGGAGAGGGCTGAAAATGGAGTTGGTAATTGATCATGCTTATGTAATGAAGCCTCCAGGGTTCAGAGAGCTTCCGGTGGGTGAATATATCCACCAGGAGGGTGATATACCCTAACTCCATGGGAACAGAAGCTCTGCACTTGGGACTTTCCCAGTCCTCACCCTATTTTTCTCTCCATCTGGCTGTTCATCTGTATCCTTTACCATATCCTTTACTAAACTAGTAAACATAACTGTTTTCTGGAGTTCTGTGAGCCACTCTAGCAAATTAGTGGCACCTGAGAAAATTGGACAGCAGTTGTGGGTAACCTGAGGACCTACCACTCTTTTTTTTTTTTTTTTTTTTTAAAGAGAGAGAGCTAGTGGGGAAAGGGGAAGAGGGAGAGACCGAATCTCAAGCAGGCTTTGCACTCAACACAGAACCTAACGTAGTGCTGGATCCCATGACCCTGGGATCATAACCTGAGCTGAAATCAAGAGTCTTTTGCTCAACTGACTGAGCCACCCAGACACTCTGGGACCTACTACTTTTGATTGGCACCTGAAGTGGGGTCAGCCTTTGGGACTGAGCTCTTAACCTGTGGTATTTGGCATTATCTCCAAGCAGATAGTGTTAGAATTGAATTAAATTATAGAATGCCTCACTGGATTCCCCACAAATAATTCTCTCTGTTGCAGAGATTTGGTGTGGGAAAACTACAATGCACATTTGGTTATGTCAGAAATATCAGGGGTACCTGGGTGGCTCAGTTGGTTAAGCGCCTGACTTCGGCTCATGTCATGATCTAGCTATTTGTGGGTTCAAGCCCTGTGTCCTGCTGTCTCTGTGCTGACAACTCAGAGCCTGGAGGCTGCTTCAGAATCTGTCTCCCTCTCTTTCTGCCCCTCCCCTGTTCACATTCTGTCTCTCTCTCAAAAATGAATAAACATTTAAAAAAATGTCAGAAGTGGAACATTCTGAGTCAGTAGTACAAGAGATACAAAGGAGAGAAAGATAGAAAGGAAAAGTGAGGTTTTTCCAAAAACTCTTCCCAACAATCTTTGATTTATTATTATTATTATTTTTAACCTTTATTTATTTTTGAGACAGAGAGAGACAGAGCATGAGCAGGGGAGGGGCAGAGAGAGAGGGAGACACAGAATCCAAAGCAGGCTCCAGGCTCTGAGCTGTCAGCACAGAGCCCGATGCGGGGCTCGAACCCACAAACTGTGAGATGATGAGCTGAGCTGAAATTGGTTGCTTAGCCAACTGAGCCACCCAGGTGCTCCTGACAACAATCTTTTATTGGGAGCATAGAAAAAAGTGTCAAATTAAAGGTGAAAAATGAGAGAAAATTCATAGGAGTACCCACTCATCTTTATCAAAAAGGAACACTCAAGGAGAACCATGGAAAAGATGATTCCAGGTACTCTGGGATACAAGCCCCTGATCACATGGCTTAAATAACTTTGAGACCATACTACTGGACTGAGTCAGGATTTCTAGAATTCTAGTCTGTACTAGCCGATGGGTTCATGAGATTGCTAACCGAAGATTGAGCAAAATAGAATTAATGACATAAGACTGAATGAACTAAGGAACGGTGATTATGGGTTTTCTTTGTAATATTGTGGATCCTGTTCTGTTTTTTGCATATAATGAACCCATTTTTCTTTTCTCTTTCTCTACCTATAACTCACAAGAAATTAATAAATGTGCTTTTGTAAACAGAAATAAAACCGTTGGTTTTTTCCCTCTTGCCTGAACCCTCCAGAATTTGGAAATTCTTATCGAGTATTCTTATTTTCATGGCAACATAATTATTTGCATAAGTTAAATAAGAATCTTCCCCCTTTGTTAACAGTGCATGATTGGAAATATTGGTTACATAGCCAAGGCTTTGACTGAAATAGCATATTTGAGAATGATAGTCACAGAATTAGATATGACCTAGCATTTATAGGAGCTAAGGTTAGTTTTATGGAACTAATGCCTACAAAGCTTTCTTGGGAAAACCCAGCCAGGTATCTGGCTTAAAGAGTTCCTAGCCTTACATGAGAGTAAGAAGGTCACATCCTGGCAGGCCCAGGAAACTGATGATATTTTCGGGACCTTGAAAAGAGAATAATTCATCCGAATCTAAAGGCATTACAGTAAAATTTGATGGTGAGTTCTTGGCCTCCCAGTCTTGCAAGACATTTAAAAGTTCTATCTGAGGGGAACCTGGATGGCTCAGTTGGCTAAGGGACGGACTCTTGGTTTTGGCTCAGATCATGATCTTAGGGTTTGTGAGTTTGGGTCCTGCATCAGGCTCCACCACAGGCAGTGAGGAGCCTGCTTGAGATTCTCTCTCTCCCTTTCTCTCTGCCCCTCCCCTACTCATGCTATCTCTGTCTCTCTCAGAATAAATAAACTTAAAAACAACAAAAGTTCAATCTGAGATTCCTTATGAGAACTTCCAGCGAAGAAAACTTAAAAAGATCTATCATGGTGGGGCGCCTGGGCAGCTCAGTTGATTAAGCATCCAACTTTGACTCAAGTCATGATCTCAAGGTTTGTGGGTTTGAGCCCCACGTCTGGCTCTATGCTGACAGCTTAGAGCCTGGAACCTGCTTTGGATTCTGTGTCTCCCTCTGTCTCTCTCTTTCAAAAATTAATAAACATTAAAAATTTTTTTTCCTGGGGTGCCTGGGTGGCTCAGTAGGTTAAGCATCCCACTTCAGCTCAGGTCCGACTTAGGCTTGTGGTTTGTGATTTCAAGCCCCAAGCCAGGGTCTGTGCTGACAGCTCAGACCCTGGAACCTGTTTCAGATTGTGTCTCTCCATCTCTCGGCCCCTCCCCTGCTCATGCTCTGTGTCTCTCTGTCTCTCAATAATAAACATTAAAAAAATTTTTTTTTGATTTTTTTTTTTAAATAAAGGTCTATCATGGTAAATTACCATTCTTGCTATACCTATGCATATAATCAAGCCAAATCTAGTGAGACTAGCCTTATTTTATCATCACAAATAATCTTTGTTTAGTATTGTCTTTGATCAAAGGGTGGTGTGGTAAACTGTTATGAAAAATTTTGTTTCATTAGAAAACTATACCACTTTTGTGGGTTATCAGATTCTAGTTCTATGTATTGTCTTTGATTTTTATTGTACCTTTTTATTAATTGGAGGTAACTGATGGGTAAGAAAAAAATATATCTAAAACATGTTACCTACCTGTAAATTGGACTACATCTTGTCATCTTTCATTCATTGCCACATTTTACCAAATTTCATTTCTTCCATTTTTCTTCATTGGCCACAATTCTCTAATGTTTCAGATTTTTCTCCCTCCTTTCTTGACATAGCATTGAGAATTAAAACCTAACTACTCAGGAGGCTCCTGGATGGCTTAGTCAGTAGAGCATGTGACTCTTGGTCTTGGGACTGAGTTGAAGCCCCACATTGAGCCTAGAGCTCACTTAAAAAAAAAAAAAAAAAGAAAAAAGAAAAAGACCTGACTACTCAGGTCCCTATTGGGACTCTAGGTTGCCTTCCTTTTTTATTTACTTTTTTTAATGTTTTATTTATTTATTTATTTTTGAGACAGAGAGAGACAGTGCATGAACGGGGGAGGGTCAGAGAGAGGGAGACACAGACTCGAAGCAGGCTCCAGGCTCCGAGCTGTCAGCACAGAGCCCAGCACAGAGCCCGACATGGGGCTCGAACTCACGGACCGTGAGATCATGACCTGAGCCGAAGTCAGACGCTCAACCAACTGAGCCACCCAGGCGCCCCAGGTTGCCTTCCTTTTTTAAAAAAAGATTTTGTTTTTGGTGCACCTGGGTGGCTCAATTGGTTAAGCATCCAACTTCAGCTCAGGTCATGACCTCACAGCTTGTGAGTTTGACAGCAGAGAACCTAATTCACACCCTCTGTTCCCCTTTGTCTGTCTCCCTCTCTCTCTCTCTCTCTCTCTCAAAAATAAAATATATATATATATGCACCCAATATGGGGCTGGAATTAATAACCCTGAGATCAAGAGTTGCATGCTCTACTAACTGAGCCAGCCAGGTGGCCCAACTCTAGGTTCCTTACAGCTGGCCTTTTTCTTGAAGGTCTGTAGAAGCATTGAGAATTAAAGCCTCACTGTTTCATATGTACTTGAAAGAACATCACTGTAGCAGTCTATACATGGACTAGTTTTCTCTCTGGACAAGTCACTGTTATGCCCAGAATTCGTAATCCCCAAAGACCACCAGGGAGCCGAGTCCGATGCAAAAGCAAAGAGCCTTTATTCGAGCTAGCTCGAGCTCAATCCCCTACCTGCACCGACACAGCAGTGAGATACCGGAGAGAGAGAGCAAGTTTCATAAGCACAAAGGTTTTATAGGGATCTAGGGGCAGTTGGTGGGGAAATGGTCATGGCCTTAGCCGATTGGCTGGGGAAGGGTCAGAGTCCCGTCTCACAGGTTGCCAGGCATGGTTTGATCGGGAAGTTTGAACGGGTGAGCGGGAAGTTATTCAAGGGGAGGAGGCATGGTCTGAGGTTTGAGCGGGAACTTCTTTCTGCGGCCGTGTCAGGGACATAGTCACTCAAGATGGAGGATACAGAACAAGATGGAGGACACAACAAAATGGAGTCGGCCGGCCTAGGTCTGCTCTTTCACTGTCTAGGCCACTAAGGAAGTGTAGCAAAATGCTCAAGTCATGTATGGCCTTACATGAAAAGTAATTCTGTGGTTCGTGGGTTTGAGCCCTGCATCAGGCTCTGTGCTGACAGCTCAGAGCCTGGAGCCAGCTTCAGATTCTGTGTCTCCCTCTCTCTCTGCCCCGCCTCCAGTCAGGCTCTGTCTCTCTCAAAAATAAACATTAAAAAAAAAAAAAAGTAAGTCTGAATGGGAACAGCATTGCCAAGATCATCTGTATGTTAGCTTCAAGGAACTCAATGAACACTGCTGCATAATAGAAAGATTTTCATCTTCCAATCTTAGATTGTAATATAATATTTTATATTAATGTTTCTCTTTTTCACCTTAGGCATCCCTCTTTTAAGATGAGTGACCCCAGAACAACTGACCTTTGCCACCACCTCTTAAAAGATGGTTCAACTGATTTTGTCAGTGTTCAGGAGACATATCTTAGACACTGCTTTACCCAGTCAGGAGATTTATGATCCTCTGAGTGCTTTAGGTGCAAATGGTATGATTGTCCTGAACAAAATGGTGGACTGACAATGTTTAATGTTACCTGATAAGGGAGCGTGGGGCAAGCTGAAGGCAAAGTTCAGGCTAACAGTGCCCCCTCCCCCCCCTCCCAGGTGGGACTTGTATGGTATTCCTTGGACACTCCTGGCTACACAAAAACCAGAAAGGACAAAAATCTAATGGTTAAACTGGTAAGATTCGCCACCAGTTTACTAGAGAAAGACAATCCCATCAGCAGCCTAAAAGTCTGGGAACTCCCTACTATCTTAATGTTAATGCTTTGCTGGAGGGAAAAACAACCTTAGTTTGACAATAGGTAGGCCTCCAATAATCTGTGAGCCTTTGGCATGTGAAAACCCCTTTAGGAACTCCCCCTTGACTTTATCTCCCTTGACTCCTGAAGACTGTCACTCCCCACACTTACAGTACAGCTCTTACTGCCCACAAGTCCTGTCCCTGTGCTTTAATAAAATCCCCTTTTTGCACCAAAGATGTCTTCAAGAATTCTTTCTTGGCTGTCAGCTCCAAACCCCACGAACCCTCCCATCGCCCCAAAACTTCATCATTACCTACACCCAATATTAAAAAGAAAACCGCAGGCACAAGATGGAGTCACTTATGCTAGTCCAAGTCACCGGACTGGGGCTTAATACCTAACCTAATTGCAATTTCAACCTTCCCCAGAAATGTAGTCTTAACCGGTCAGTCAGGAATTTTCTGGCCAGCACCAATAAGGTAATCTGTCCTCCCAACCCCCAAAGGAAGATGAGGCAATCTGCCTATGGTAAACCCCCCTGCTCTCCCACCCTCCCCCTCCACAGGAAAGTGACCCAGCCTGAAACAATCATTCCTTTTCTTTTGCTAATACGTTCCTGGCCCCACCCTCATTCCTATAAATACTTTTCAGTTTTATACAATTCCTGTTCCTGGGAGCTCCCCTCTACTTGCTGTGTGGGATGCTGCCCAGTTCAGGAACAGATTAATAAAGCAAATCAGATCTTTAAATTTACTCAGTTGAATTTTTGTTCTTTAACACTACTGATTCTGGAAAATAGGTCAAAGTTAAGAAATCCTGTATTCTTTGTGTTGTGGAACTCTGCTTGTTGCAAAGAACCAAAGTTCCCCACATAACTTAGGTAAAACTCACTCGTGACCCCTTATTTACCTATAATGAGGCCAGACACAGACCCTTTAAATTTCCATAAATGACTAGCTGAACTGCTTGTCCCATGGAATTAGAAAGTGCTTGTTAATCAAATTTAGGTTGTTTCCCTTTTTCTGCAGACCTCTAAACTTTGACCCACCCTCAGGCTGAGCCAGCCGAACCCTGCCTAAGGACCCAGCTGAAAATAGGCTGACCTCAGGGCATAACATTCTGCATCTAGTGTCCAATCACACCAGCCCACCCTTTCATCCTATTCTTGTTTACTCCTCCCTCTCTAACCTTTGAGACACTTGCTGATCTATTGTCACAGAGTTCTCCCTATTGCATTGGTCCCTTCACTCCTACCCACTCTGCCTAATCCTTTCCAATAAAATCTCTATTTACCTAAATCTGGATTGGCTTTCTTATTTGATACCATAGAACTAATTATATTCACTTGAAAGCAAGAACTTAGGTGGAAGTAGATAACACTTTAGTGAAAACTTCTATGTGTACACAAATGAACAGTTCAAAGTACCTGTTTATGGTAGTGATATTAATAGTTCCACAAATTAAAAAAAAATTTTTTTTAATATTTGGGGGCGCCTGGGTGGCTCAGTCAGTTAAGCGGCAGACTTCGGCTCAGGTTATGATCTCGCGGTCCGTGAGTTCGAGCCCCGCGTCGGGCTCTGTGCTGACAGCTCAGAGCCTGGAGCCTGTTTCAGATTCTGTGTCTCCCTCTCTCTGACCCTCCCCCATTCATGCTCTGTCTCTCTCTGTCTCAAAAACGAATAAACGTTAAAAAAATTTTTTTTAAATAGTTCCACAAAAATAAGCAATATAACAGAAGTCTATTATAATAGATTTACTGACAGAACTGGTAGTTCTAGTAATAATATAAGTACTGATTTTTTAAGTTTATTTATTTTTGAGGGAGAGCAAGAGGGAGGGGCAGAGAAAGGGATAGAGAGAATCCCAAGCAGGCTCTGTGCTGTTGGTACAAAGCCCACAGAGGGGGCTCAAACTCAGGAACTGAACTCAGGAACTGTGAGACCTTGAGCTGAAATCAAGAGTCAGACATTTAACCAACTGAGCCACCCAGGCGCCCCAATTAAATTCTAGAATTTAACTCTTTTTCTAAAATAATATCCTGGAAATATTTTAATTAAAAAAATTAAGCTGAAAACAATTTTGCATGGTATTAAATGGAGAGCATGTCATTATACATTTGTCAAAACCCATAAAATGGGGACACCCGGGTGACTCACTTGGTTAAGTCCCGACTCTTGATTTCCACTCAGGTCATGATCTCATGAACCGTGAGATTGTGCCCCCATTTGGGTTCCGTGCTGACAGCGCCAAGCTTGTTTGGAATTCTCTCCCTTTCTCTCTGCCCCATGCACGCGCACACACATGCGTTCTCTCTCAAAATAAACATTAAAACAACAACAACAACATAAGGGGCGCCTGGGTGGCTCAGTTGATTGAGCGTCCAACCTTGACTGAGGTTCACGAGTTCGAGATCTGTGTCAGGCTCTGTGCTGACAGTTCAGAGACTGGAGCCTGCTTCCAATTCTGTGTCTCCCTCTCTCTCTTCCCCTCCCCCACTCACACACACACACACACACTCTCTCTCTCTCTCTCTCTCTCTCTCTCTTTCTCTCTCTCTCAATAAATAAAAACATTAAGAAATTTTTTTTAATTTTTTTTTCAACGTTTATTTATTTTGGGGACAGAGAGAGACAGAGCATGAACGGGGGAGGGGCAGAGAGAGAGGGAGACACAGAATCAGAAACAGGACCCAGGCTCTGAGCCATCAGCCCAGAGCCTGACGCGGGGCTCGAACTCACCGACCGCGAGATTGTGACCCGGCTGAAGTCGGACGCTTAACCGACTGCGCCACCTAGGCGCCCCAAGAAATTTTTAAAATAAATATAAAATTTTAAAAATTTAAAAAAACATAAAATATTTACCCCCAAAAGTGAATTCTAGTGTAGGCAATGGGTTTTGGTTGATAATGTTGGCTCATGGATTATGTATAACAAATGTACCATACTGGTTCAGGATATTGATCGTCGAGAAGGCTTTGGTGTCCAGTGGAGGGTGTACATGGGAACTCTCTACTTTCACCTTAATTTTGCTGTAAGCCTAAAATTGGCCTAAAAAATGAAGTCTATTTGTTAAAAAAAAAAAAAAGAACATGAAAAAAATCAAAAACAAAATTTCAATTGATTTTCAAATTAATATAACAAGCTAATTTTATACTATCATATAAAAATGATATCATGAAATGGAGAATTTATGAACTGTTTTGTTTTGTTTTAAGAAAGAGAGACCACAAGAGGCTGCAAGGTGAGGAGAGGCAGAGAGAAAGAGAAAGAGAGAGAGGGAGGGAGAGAGAATCTCTGACAGCACAGAGCCCAACCTGGGATTTGGGGCTCAATCCCATGACCCTGGGATCATTACCTATGCCAAAATTGAGTCAGATGCTTAACTGGCTGAGCCACCCAGGCCCCCCGTGAACTGAGTCTTAAAAAATTGTTACCTAGGCACAATAGATATACAAAGAAAGTCCCTTTTAAGGTTTGAAACTATAGACAATACCCCACTTAATCAACTGGGACCTTATTCAAACTGAGAAAATTACATTGCTATAATTTTAAGCACAATATTGTTTTAATACAATCAGTCATTATATCAAAAACTATAGATGATCTCTACATTTACCAGCTAAATTTTCTGAAAAATGACAATTCTTTGTTTAAGAATTCAAATTTTTCAGGGCGCCTGGGTGGCTTAGTCAGTTAAGTGTCTGACTTTGGCTCAGGTCATGATCTTGCTGTTCATGAGTTCAAGCCCTGCATCAGGCTCTCTGCTGTCAGTGCTGAGCCCCCTTCACACCCAGTGCCCCCACCCCCCCACCCCGCCCCCCGCTCTTTCTCCCTCTCAAATAAATACATAAATAAATAAATAAATAAATAATTAAAAGAATTCAAACTTCTTGAATCATATGATTTTTAAAAACTTATGTTAGAAAATTGGTGAGGGGGGGGCACCTGTATGGCTCAGTTGGTTAAGTGTCTGGCTCTTGATTTTGGCTCAGGTCATGATCTCTCAGTTCCCTGGGACTGAGCCCTTAGTTGGGCTCTGTGCTGACAGCATGGAGCCTGCTTGGGGTTCTTTCTCTCCCTCTCTCTCTGCCCCTTCCTACTTGTGCTCTCTCTCCTTCTCTCTCTCTCTCTCTAAATAAATAAATATTTTCAAAAATTTAATTAAAAAAAAAAAAGAAAACTGGTGAGGAAAACCTGACATCAGATGTAACTGAAAAATACAATATGTACATGTGTATATATACATATATATTTTTTCCTCTCACTGAATTTACCAATGAATTTACCAATGGATAAAGTACTTTTTACAATTTTTCATTTTGAATAATTTCAAAAAAATTTCAAAATTTTCAAAAAATTATACTAAAGAATAGTACAATGGTTATTATATTTACTAAATAATTGTTACCATTTCACCATATTTTCATTATCACTGTGTTTACATGTGATGTTGGGGGGAATCTTTGTATCTTACTCATTTGCAAGTAAGTTGTAAACACTGTGAAACTTCACCTAAATACTTGAGTCTGTAGTACCCAAGAAACTTGGGGGGAGGGGCAGCGGGAGAGAGAGAGAGAGAGAGAGAGAGAGAGAGAGAGAGAGAGAGAGAATCTTAAGCAGGATCCACACTGAGCATGGAGCCCAATGAGGGACTCCATCACACGACCCTGGGATCATGACCTGAGTCAAAATCAAGAGTCAGAGGATCAACCAACTGAGTCACCTAGGCACTCCCAGTATCTCATTTATATGTATTTAATCATACACCAGTATTGATGCAGACAGGCCAGGTCTGAGGACCTGGATGGGGTTCCACAGGACCAGCCATGAGACTTCTTGGCTTTGCACAGAACGGAAATCAAACTCAAACCAGCAGGAAATGAGAGCAGTGCTTATTGAAGAGAAAGAGCAGATATAGAGAGTATCTGGGAGACTTGGAAAGAAAAGGAACACAAGTGGAGTCTTTGCTGGGGGGTCTGCAGTTTTGACTGAGGATAGGGGTCTGGGATATGTGTCCTCTCAGGCATCCAGTAACTGGTTGAACAAGGATGAGTGCTTAGGTGTCCTCCATAGGTCACTTACACCCTGAAGACAGGGTCTTGCTGTCAAGATGTCTGGAGTCAATGTCTTAGAGAATGTGCATGATGGCCTCACCTGGTCACTCCTTAGATGTTATCTATTGTGCTAGAAGACTCCAAAGAAATTATTAACTCTGTGACCTTTGTAAGGAGGACATACATTAGGGCTCTTGTAAAGCAGGGGTGTAGGTCCTAGTGAAAATAGAAGCAGGAAAAGGAGCAAAGAAAAGAACCAGCTTTATTTGGTGGGGTCCCTTCAATTTCACTGTCTCACTATTGCAACTAACAATGAGGCTTCAGGGTGGTCTGCCCTGGGCGCGGGCAGTGGTGCATTGTCTAGAAGGATCAAAAACCCATAATAAAAACCTATCATGCACTGGTAATTCTAAACAATGTCAATGATAAAATACTTTTCCCTAAAAATGTTTGTTTAGTTGTAAATAATTGCCAGATACAATTGAATAATATATATAAGATTCAAATTAGCACTATTTACTACCTATGTTTAAATAAATATTGGGGCGCCTGGGTGGCGCAGTCGGTTAAGCGTCCGACTTCAGCCAGGTCACGATCTTGCGGTCCGTGAGTTCGAGCCCCGCGTCGGGCTCTGGGCTGATGGCTCAGAGCCTGGAGCCTGTTTCCGATTCTGTGTCTCCCTCTCTCTCTGCCCCTCCCCCGTTCATGCTCGGTCTCTCTCTGTCCCAAAAATAAATAAAAGTTGAAAAAAAAATTAAATAAATAAATAAATAAATAAATAAATAAATAAATAAATAAATATTGCATTCTAATGGCAGTTAGAAAATCCCCAGTTACAAAACTGGCCCCTGGCATTCCTCATTTAGAATTATTGAGCTAGGTTGGGAAGGTTGGAGGTAAGAGATAGTTTGTGTTTGCAAATCCTGTCGGTACTAATATTCATGCATCTAAACAGAAGATTTGAAATGAACGTTGGCATAGTCATTGTGAAAATAAAGAAAGAGAACATGACTTGCTTCAATTCTGCTATTCTATGTAACTGCTTGGAATCATTATTTGGGTTTAAAATTTAAAACAGCAGTGTGCCTGGGTGGCTCAGTTGACTAAGCATTCGACTCCTGATCTTAGCTCAGGCCTTGATCTCAGGGTCATGAGTGCAAGCAAGCCCCATGTTGGGCTCTGTGCTGAGTGTGAAGCCTACTTAAAACAAAAAGGCAAGACAGAGTTAAAACCGCAAGGTGAAATATTTTTGTTTGGTAATTTTACAACATTTTCTAATATCTAAACAGCTTTAGTTTTGTGGACAGAAATCAGATATAGACCACTCCTGGTTTCACAAAGACTTGATCTCATAAATAGTTTGGGGCAAACACTGAAATGCATGGCTTAGAACAGGCTGGAACTCCTGAGCAGAAGGCTAAAAAGTTTTTGTTCACACATAAGATATCTCAGTTAAGTTAAATAATATCTTTATTTTGGTTGGAGTTCTTCTTATTTAATTGCAATTAAACTCTTATTATTCAAATAACGTTATTATTTGAAAGGCCACAATGTACAGGTATAATTTTTTCCCTTAGAGATTAAATTAATGTAATTCATAGAATTAATCCATTACATTTTTTATTTTATTTATTTATTTAAATGTTTTATTTATTTTTGAGAGAGAGAGAGACAGAGTATGAATGAGGGAGGGGCAGAGAGAGAGAGAGAGAGACAGAATCCCAAGCAGGCTCTAGGTTCTGAGCTGTCAGCACACAGTCCAACGCAGGGCTCAAACTCATGAACTGGGAGATCATGACCTGAGCTGAAGTCGGACGCTCAACCGACTGAGCCACCCAGGCGCCCCACATTTTTTATTTTTTAATGTAATCTTGGTTTCTTTATTATTATTATTTTTTTTTAGTGTTTATTTATTTATTTTTGAGAAAGAGGCTGAGAATCCCAAGCAGGCTGTCAGTGCTGAGCCTGACAGGGGGCTTGAACTCACAAGTTGTGAGGTCATTACCTGAACTAAAACCAAGAGTTGGACCCTCAACCAACTAAGCCATGCAGGAACACCTGTTTCATTCTTCCTCTTCTTCCTCTTCCTCTTCTTCTTCTTAATTTGAGAGAGAGAGAGACCATGAGCAGGGGAGAGGGGCAGAGGAAGAGAGAGAATATCAAGCAGGTTACGTGCCATCTCGAGGCTTGATCCCACAACCCTGGGATCATGACCTGAGCCAAAATCAAGACTTGGATGCTCAACCAACCGACTGAGCTACCCAGGAACCTCTCATTACTTTCTTTTTTTTTTTTTTTTTAATCTTACTGTCATGTTTTCTATACTCAAGGATTAATAAAATAAAAATTCACTATTTTTCTGGACATTATTATCATTTTGAAGTCATGATTATTACCAGAAATAATTGTGTTGTGTAGAGATTTAGGGGTTTAAAAATGATCAGCTTCAGGGGCGACTAGATGGCTCAGTCAGTAAAGCAGCAGACTCTTGGTTTTGGCTTAGGTCGTGATCTCACAGTTTTGTGAGTTCAAGCCCCACCTTGGGCTCTGCACTCACAGTAGTGTGGAGCCTGCTTGGGATTCTTTCTCTCATTCTCGCCCTGCCCCTTCCCCACTCATACTGTCTGTCTCTCTCAAAACAAATACACAAATATAAATAAATAAAAATGATCAGCTTCAGGTATCAAATGAAATAGGTAGGCCATTGGTCACGTCTGAAAAATTAGCAATAATTCCCAATCGTTATCAGTATATAACGAAGCAGCACTTTTTAGGCCCTAGATTTTACAGAAGTTGATCAGATTCAGGGGAAGGGTATTGAATATTTCTACTATCTTATTCCCCCTAGAAAATAAGGTTGAGTGAGCAAGGGAGTGAGAGAGAAGAAACAAATTTGCCAAAGGTTAGTAACGTGACAATAATAATAGTAACACTGACCACAATAATAATTTATCTAGAAAGCTCTTGCTAATGGGTCTAGCAGAAAGTAAATCACAACAGTTTTACAGAATTTTACAGCCTTGCTCCATCTAGAAATAAAGGACTGCCCAGAATAGAATGGGAACACTCTGGGGGTTCCCATAAATTGGGAGTGAGGTAGGGGCTCTGGGCTGCTGCTCCAGTACCAGGGTGGGGTGGCCCCACACTCTACTGGCAGCAAGAAGATAATTCTAGGAGGCAAGAATGTTTTTCTGCTACCGCCTCAAAAATCCCTCAAATTAGTGAAAAATAAGACACTGATTCAGTTCCTTCCTTGCTTTCTTGAACTGGAGGCGGTAACTCTGGGAAATCTATCTCAGCTTTGTTTAATATTTCTTCCACTTTGTCCATTTTCTTCCCCTCCTTGGCGAGGGCAATAGAGAGAATTCTGGGTGGGTTTGTATCTTTACTTACTGCGTAAATTGTAGAGGCTGCTTTTAGGCAACAGGTTTGTGCAATGGTAAGTTGAGCAAGGCAAAAAGACCTACAGTGACCACCAGGCTGAATACAAACAGGCTCATTCAGTGACCTACCTCAAAATAGCCAGGGGTCCTAGCTAATCAATGGGCTACTTACAACCAGGCACAGGTCCTAGGATTACCAAAAAAGTGAAAAGTTCAAACGTTACCATACTCCCTCACTCCGCCCTATAACTATAGCCCCTCACCACGCCCTTGGGGCAGACAGTCTCTCCTTCACTGTCCTGCCTGCTGCTCCTTTGCAGCGCATTCAGTAAAATATCTCTTTGGTGTGGCCTTGGGTACATTCTTTCACCATCCGCACTGTGGTCCCCATCCGTTCCGAATGCTTAACATAAATTACTTATCCCTCCTTCATTTGAAAAGCAAAAATAATAAAAGTGATAATAGTTAACATGTATTGAACAGCTCACTGTATACAGGAGCTGCAGAACCATTATTATTCCCCTTTTCCAGAGAAGAAACTGAAGGTAAGTAACTTACTTGCCCGAGTTTGTCCTATAGGCACCTTCTTAAACACTCCATATACTTATGCAAACAGGATGGTGAGAGGATTAAATAGGATAATGCCTGTAAACCCCTTAGATTAGTGCTAACAATGTTGAATTTTACCTGAGCCCGGTGATCCTGGAAAACAGCAATGGTTAAAGAAATCCCCCCACCCAGAGTTCTGGAAAATGGTTTACTATCCTTAACCTATAGGACTTACCTAAGTAAGGCTCATGAGTTCTCCCTTGTTTACTTATGATAAAGTCCAGACACAGACACTCCAAATTCCCATTCTTGGCCTCGTAAATAATTAGCTGAACTGTTTTGTCCCCACTAATCAATCAGAACAAAATACTTGTCACACAAACTTTGATTAGCATTGTCTCCTTCCCCCATGCTCCTGGACTTTGACACATCCTTGGCCTGAGCTAACATAATGCAGCCCTTAACAGCCTCTCCTGAAAATAGGTTGACCTCAGGGTAAGACGTTCTTTCATCTACTATCAGATCAGTCACTCCACCCCTTCATCCCACTTGCCCACTTCAGATTCCTTCTAGCCTGTTTACTGCCTCCATAAAAGAAAAACCCATTTTGCCTCACCCTTGAGAAACTTGCAAATCTTATTGCCAGAGAGTTCTCTCTCCTATTGCAAGAGTCCCTTCCTCCCCTACTTCCTGTCTTTCAAATGAAGTCTTTCCTTTTCTAAGTCTGGATTTGTTTTTTTATTTGACATTACTGGCACATAATAAGCACTCAGTAAACATTAGCTATTATTAAGCCCTTGCATCTTCTTTTTTCTTCCTGTGTTAAAACTTTGTCACTATAGGCAGGAAGCAATGGGAGAATTCAGCTTGCTCCTTACATCTGATGGGTGTATATTAATCTTGGTCCCTAAAGGAAATAAATGGTATAATCAAATCTGAATAATTTAAGGAGAATTTATTTACAAGGGAGACTAGTTTAATAGGTGTGGGTGGGGCACCTGGCTGGCTCGGTCAGTTGGGTGTCTGACTTTTCCTCTCAAGACATGATCTCATGGCTTGTGGGTTCGAGGCCTGAGCCCCACATCTGACTTTGTGCTGACCTCTTGGAGCCTGGAGCCTGCTTTGATTGTCTCCTTCTCTGCCTCTCCCCAGCTCACACTGTCTCTCTCTCTCTCTCAAAAATAAATAAACCAAAAAAAAAAAAAAAAAGGTGTGGCTGGTGGAGGGGACCACAAGTGATAGTGGCAATGGAGTTTTTAACATCTCTAGGTTTGAGGGGACAAAGAAGGCAGATGTTGCCAGAACATAAAAAGATGGAATCCTGTGGAACAGGCCAATTTGACAGCAGCATTGACCCTCCATTAATGAAATTGATGGGGTTTTGGAGTGATGGGGGTCTGGAGCCAATGGCCAGGAAAGAATACTTGAGATGTCTTTGGTACAAAAAAAGTGATTTTATTTGTTTGTTTATATGTTTATTTTTGAGAGAAAGACAGAGCATGAGCTGGGGAGGAGCAGAGAGAGAGGGAGACACAGAATTCAAAGCAGGCTCCAGGCTCTGAGCTGTCAGCCCAGAGCCCGACGCGGGACTCGAACTCACAAACCGCGAGATCATGACCTGAGCCGAAGTCGGACACTTAACTAAGCCACCCAGGCACCCTGAAAAAAGGTGATTTTATTAAAGTGCAGGAATAGCGTCCCCGGGCAGAAAACAGTTGTACCCGGGGTTGTAAAGAGTGACTGGTTATATACTTATGGAGTTGGGGGAGATAAAGTCAAGAGGAAGTTTTTTTTAAGGGATTTCCACATGCTAAAGAAGATTTACAGATTACCGGAGGCCTAGCTGTTGTCAAGCTAAGGTTGTTCTTCCCTCTAGCAAAACATTATGTTAAGACAGTAGGGAGTTCCTGGAGATTAGGAACTGATAAGATTCCTATTGATAAGACTGCCCTTTTCTTGTAATTTTACTAAGATATTTGTAAACTGATGGAGACTCTATCAGTTTAACCATTTGTTTTCTGTCCTTTGCTTGTTCTTAGGAGGCAGGAGTGCCTGAAGAATATCACACATACCCCCTTGGGGAGTCAGCTTGCCTTATGCTCCCTCACCAAAATGACCCATCCAACTTGGATCAGCGAATAAGTCTCCAACCTTACTCTTCTCCCTCCCTTGAATCTTCTGTGGCACTCCATTGGCGAAATCCAGTAGAAAGCCAGAGTGCACAGGAGCCCTGTTAATAAAACCCACAGAAATGAGCCTTCTGGAGAAGAAAGCTGGGTGGGAAAGAGTGGAGATATATAAGGACAAGTGGAAAATATCTATCACAAAGGGGTTCACAGGCTTCTATGTGTCATAGATGGGGATCCCTGGGAACAGACTCTGAGACAAAGAGTCTCATGCAGAAGATTTATTAAGGAGTACTCTTGGGAGATACACCTGTAAGAAATGGGGGAGGAGGGCTGGGACACAGAGAGAAACCGACTCACTATGCAGTTGCAACGTTAAGGCCTTAGCCTATTCTGTGAGGTGCTGTGGAATTGGGATGGGTCTGCAGAGGGGTCCCCGAACTGAGGCCTTGGGGACACCCCTCTGTACCCATGCATCAGCCAGTCAGAGTACAACCTTGGGCTAGGGCTGGCTAGTGCCTGTGACCTAGAAAAATTCCCAGGGAGGGATGTAGGTATGAACCTACATGTGGAAGGTGGGTGGATCTGAGTGGAGCACTGCCTCATCCACTACACTGTGTGTGGGGGTGAAGGCAATTGCTGATTAGATGGCCAAGGACAAGTAAAGCGCCGAATACAGAAATGATAAGATACGATATACTGGGTTGGTGAGAAAGGTTAAAAAGACTGAAATCAGATGCTAAAAGGCATTTGAAAAAATTCAAGCTCTATCCCTTGTAAATACATAAATAAAAATAACTCTCTTAATAACATAAAAATGCTGCAGATAGATACCTCCTAAACACAGCAAATACCCCTATGTATCAACCCAAGAGCTAAAATCATGTTTAATGGGGGCTCCTGGGTGGCTCAGTTGGTTACTCATCTGACTCTTGATTTCAGTTCAGGTCACACACAATCTCACGGTTCCTGAGTTCGAGTCCCTCATCAGGCTCCATGCTGATAGTGTGGAGCCTGCTTGAGATTCTCCCTCTGCTGCTCTCTCTCTGTCAAAAATAAATGAATAAACTTAAAAAAAATTTTTTTTCACCTATCAAATTAGCAAAGACCAAAAAATTTGATCACGTACTTAATTGGTTATAGTGTGAAGAAACAGGCATTCAGACACGGTGTTAGTGGGGTAGTGAATGCCCCCTCTCTGGGACAATCTGGCAACAGTCATTAAAATTAAATACATGCATAGGGGCACCTGGCTGGCTCAGTTGGTTGAGTGTCAGATTCTTGATTTTGGCTCAGGTCATGATCTATCATGGGATCCTGGGGTCGTGGGATCTATCCCCACATGGGGCTTCATACCAAGCTTGGAGCCTGATTTAGATTCTCTCTCTCTCTGTCTCTCCCTCTGCCCCTCTATCCTGCTCGTACTCACTTTATCTCTAAAAAAAAAAAAAAAAAAAAAAAATAGGGGCACCTGCGTGGCTCAGCCGATTAAGTGTCCAACTTTGTCTCAGGTCATGATCTCATGGTTTGTGGGTTTGAGCCCTGTGTCAAGCTCTGTGCTGACAGCTCAGAGCCTGGAGCCTGCATTGGATTCTGTGTCTTCCTCTCTCTCTCTGCCCCTCCCTCTGTCTCTCTCTCAAAAATATATAAATAAACATTAAAAAACATTTTTTTAAATAAAATTAAACACAGGCATATCCTTTTACTAGTGATTCCACTTGTAGAAATTTATCTCATGGATATATTCACACATGTAAGAAAGAAATGTAAGGATATTAACTTCAGCTTGGTTTATAATAACAAAGGAAAATAATTTCTGCACTCAATGTGGGACTTGAACTCACAACCCCTAGATCAAGAGTCACATGCTCCACCAACTGAACCAGCCAGTCACCCCAGTATGTAACTTTTAAAATGAATGAAGCAGATTTCTTTGTCCTGATGTGAAGTGATTGTCAAGGCATGCTGCAGAGTAAAAAGAATCAAGAAGCAGAAAAATATGTATGCTCTGCTATTTTTTTAATATGCATAGGAAATCTTAAGAAGGATATATAAGAAAATTGGAGGCAGTGGATACTTCTGGAGATGGAAACTGGATATTTGGTAGGATATATAAGAATATATAAGAAGGGGGTCACCTGGGTGGGTCAGTCGGTTAAGTGTCCTATTTCGACTTGAGTCATGATTTCACTTCGTGGTTCAAGCCCCGCATCCTGCTCTGTGCTGATAGTGTGGAGACTGCTTGAGATTCTTTCCCTCTCCCTCCCTCTCTCTCTGCCCCTCCCCTACTAACTCTCTCTCTCAAAAAATAAACAAATAAACTTACATATATATATTGCATATATTTATATAATATATAAATACATATTAATATATTATTATAATATATAATAGTATTATGCATAACATATATGATATAATAATATTATATTATATAAATATAATATATATATAATCTTATATATATAAGAAGGACACATTTTGTACCTTTTGGATTTTATACCTATCCAAACATTAATGTAAAAAAATAGACCAAAGAGATGAACCCAAATCAAGCAAATACTTAAAAGAATACAACTGACAACAACCTTTTTTTTAAATTTTAATTTATTTTTGAGAGAGAGAGCGAGTGGGAGAGGAGCAGAGGGAGAGAGGGAGACACAGAATCTGATGCAGGCTCCAAGCTATGAGCTGTCAGCACAGAGCCCAACGTGGGGCTCGAACTCACAAGCTGTGAGATCATGACCTGAGCTAAAGTCAAACGCTCAACCGACTGAGCCACCCAGGTGCCTCCAAAACCGTTTTATGAACAGAATCTCTATAACAATATGTCAGAGATGAATACAGAGATTCGTCACCTCCCAGCCCAGAGCTGTGGGGGAGGGAGGAGATTCCTTTTATGTTTTGTCCAAGAAAATGACTGTTAAAACATCCTCAGATCTACTCAATTTTTTATTTTATGGCTTTTAAGGCCTTGTCTCCCAATGAACTTGGGGTAAACAGCAGGATACACTATTTTTGAGCAGGTTGGCAGGTTTACCCGTCTCTCAGCATTTGCAAAAAGGCACGCTTGGGCTGGGGTGTGTCTGAGCCCAGAATGGGACTATAGAACAGCAGAAGGACAATGAACTCCATTGTGCTCCTGTTCTATGCAGCAAGCATAACAGTGTCTCCTATGGCTCAGGGACAAATGTGCCTAGGCATAAGCGGACTGAACATAGGCGATAGATGTCCAGCACCTGGAGACCTTAGGGGGTCTTCACTCCCACCACAAGTTGGGAATTGAGTTTGAGGGTAGCCCCTCTCACTGCAAAAAAAGCCCCTCTCACTGCCCTACAAACCAGTTCAAACCTGTTCTCTCACTAGGCAATCCTTACTGTAGGTCTTCACACGGCTTAATATAGATCCCTAACTATTAGGTTTTAAATACCTTTCTTTTGATGCCCTTTCAAAATTTAAGGGAGCTGAAAAAAGGTTGTGAGATCAAACAACAAAGTCAAGGAGGTCTCTTTTTGATTACTGGAACAGAAGTCTTTTTACCATAGCAAATCATACAGACATGGCTCTGTACGATTATGATATAGTTTTAACAGCACATATTAGGGGTGGGGGAGAGAGGATCTCTATCCACAATTGTTTCCACTATCTAACTTCTGCCAGAAAGAATGGCTTGAGTTTCAGCTGCTGCCTTCTGTGGTCTTTTGACCAGAATTCCAATTGTGCCATGCGGCAGGTCAAGTTGTGCAGGTGCCTGGCTGTATATTTTGCAGCTAATTTGCCCTGGCAGGCACGTCAGGAAATGATGCTGTTCACAATCAGATGTTCCACAGGAACATTACTGGACTTTGTCTATGGCTGAGTGGCAAAATTGATGATACCTGGTCGGAAAAATTTCCGGGTCAAGCTTATGTACACCAGGCCCTACCCAGGCACTCTTTCTAGCAAGATGAGTCCCACGCAATTCTGCGGATTTGTGTTTCTTCGGGGACCTCACCCAGGTCCTAGAATGGAGGCAAAGGTGTTTCCTGAAGAATTCTGGCTTTGGCTCAGGTATTCTGCAGCCCACCTTCCCTTCTGCCAGAGGGTTTGTGGCGGGGTTTTTGACTTGTTGAACAGAATGTCAGTCTTGCTACTTGCTTGCTCGATATACAAGATTTATGTATCTTCCACCTGTCAGCAACATAAAATCCTAACACTACATTTTAGTTGGAGAATGACCTTGAATTTTAAATTATCTCACTCTTTTCAAAACCTAGACAGAGAAAAGATTATTAAAGGGACTTACTATCCATCTACTTTTTGCTGACCTAAGATCTGTCCTTGTATCACATTAGATTATTGTAAACCTATTTTGCAACATTAACTTAGTCCTCTCTGGTGCCCCCATTACTGAATTTGTCTTGTAGAGAGTGCAAGGACCAGATTTTCTATAAAACTATTGAAGTTATTGACCAATGTAGCCTAAAATATCTCCTTACATAAGGTGTTACAAGATGGGCTTATTTTATTTATTTATTTATTTATTTATTTATTTATTTATTTATTTATTTAATACTTCGCCAGCTTAAAAAATGTTTATTTTTTTATTTTGAGAGAGAGAGAGAGAGAGAGAGAGAGAGAGAGAGAGAGAGAGAAAGCTTGCATGTTCACGGGGGAGGTCCAGAAAACGAGGGAGAGAGAATCACAAGCAGGCTTCGTGCTGTCAGTGTGGAGCCAATGTGGGGCTCAATCCCAAGAACCCTGAGATCATGACTTGAGCCAAAATCAAGATGTGGATGCTTAACCAACTGAATCAGCCAGGCACTCCATGATGGGATTATTTTATCATAGGGTTTAGTATTAGGGAAAAAAAAATCCCTTCTGAAAAACTGGTTTCCTCATTTCCCATTCTAAGGGCAAAACAGTATATTACTCTTCTTTTTCTGGTTGACATAAATATAATTAGTAACCATGCACAGTTACCATGCTAGCCTTTGGGGCTACAGTATATGCTTCCTCCCTGTTTTTATGGTTTTGGTATTATATTTCTATACCAATAAATGTGTTATATGTTTATGTCCTATTGGAAGCTACTGTATGGTCTAAACTTATTTTTAGAAAAAGTAGGGCTATGAATTTATATCACTGTAGAATACTCGCATAAAAATTCCACTATGCTCATTAAAAACAAAAACAACAGCAACAACCAAAAACCTCTCGACAACAGACTATACCCAGGCAAGGAACAAGATTTTAAAACTAAAGTCTGATAAAGAAAGAGGGAAAGTACATTATTTGTTTTGTTTTTTTCATTCATTAATCCTTTAAAAAAATCTTTTAATGTTTATTTATTTTTGAAAGAGAGAGAGACAGCATGAGTGGGGAAGGGACAGAGAGAGAGAGAGAAACACAGAATCTGAAGCAGGCTGCAGGCTGTGATCTGTCAGCACACAGCCTGACTCGGGGCTCGAAGTCATGAGCAGTGATGTCATGACCCGAGCCAAAGTGGGATGCCTAACCCACTGAGCCACCCAGGCGCTCCTTCATTCATTAATTCTTGAATTCATTTTTAATAGTTAAGTATTAGATAAATTGTTGATTCTCTAAATGCAGTAACAAATACTGGGTTTGCCAAATTCCATGTTGGAGGTTGGCATCTGCACCCTTTTGGGAGATTGCAGGAAAGGAAAAGAGTGGGGGAATCGAATGGGAGTGGGGAGGGTCACAGGTGTTCTACATTCGCTAAGCATACATGCTTATCCATGTCAGCTGCCCCGTGGGTCAGTCCTGACTCTTCCTGGCCTGGTTAAGCAATGATGTAAACTCTGTGAGGGTAAGGATTTTTGCCAGACACAAATGAGCTCAGGTGTTCTATTGAATGAATGAATGAATGAATGAATGAATGAATGAATGAATGAATGAACGAACGAACGAACAGACGAACCTCACTTTGGTGATGGTGATCCAAGTGTCCCGGAGCCTGAGCTCTTGCCCTTATCCCAAGCTTCTCTTGCTGGGAGATGGTAGCCTTACCTCTGGAAACTCTGGGAAGCTGCTTCCCAGAAAGAATGCCTTAGTGGGTTATAGGGTTTATAGGTCTAAACTCCATGCATATAACTACAAATCTGGCTGTGTTTTAAAATATTATGCTCTTTAAAATACCCGTAAATGCCCAGATACATTTCCCCTAATTTTTCGTAGCTATATGTAGGACAGTGTAATATGAACATTATGTTGGGTCCTTTGAAGTTTTGTGATAAAATCAACACATCTTCCATTTAGAAAACATCATGACATTAGAGAATCAGTCTAATTCAATGCCTTTTGAATTTCAGTGTGTATCAAAATCACCTGGAATGCTTGCTAAAACTCAGGTTGCTAGGGGCGCCTGGGTGGCTTGGTCGGTTAAGCGTCCGACTTTGGGACTTCTGCTCAAGTCATGATCTCACGGCCCGTGAGTTCGAGCCTCGCGTCGGGCTCTATGCTGACCGCTCAGAGCCTGCAGCCTATTTCAGATTCTGTGTCTCCCTCTGTCTCTGCCCCTCCTCTGTTCATGCTCTGTCTCTCTCTGTCTCAAAAATAAATAAACGTTGAAAAAAAAATGAAAAAAAAAAAAAAACTCAGGTTGCTAGACTCTGCTTCCAGGGTTTCTGATTAGGTCTGGGGTGGGGCTCAAGAATTTGCATTTCCAACAAGTTCCCAAGTGATGCTGATGCTGGTAGTTTAGGGATCACACTTTGAGAACCATGGCTTTAAACCAGCTTTTCTTACCTAATCATCTGCCTACTGTGACCTTTTGGTGGCTTCTGTCCTAAACGCTGTTGGCAAATGTACAGAATGGTCTCAGGAGTGTGAGGCTGACTAATCTGGTGACTGTGACCTGCATTATCTGCAGCTGGTGGCTGATTGCAAAATGGAACAATTAAGGATTAAGACATAAATCACAGGAAATTAATATGAAGCACCACTGAGTATAAAACCCATAACATCGCTGGTATTCCTCTGTTTTGCTTATACACGTGCATCCTGCTTTGCTCTGCTGTGCTCCCCAGCATGGATGTGACCACACCCAGAACAAATAAAAGACTGTCTGTCTCTGCTATCACAGAATGATAAGGTCATGGGCAGGCAAGAGAATGGAAGTAAATTCAATGAAATAAGATTCTGGGGCTGATGATAAAGAAAAATGCCATTATATTCATTTAATTTTATAAATATCTGTACTTCATCTGTAACTGTGGCAGAGTGGAAATCAGAAAATTTTTTGCCTTTAAAAAGTGGCTTCTTTATGTCCAAATGATTTCTCTCTGACTCAGACCTTCATATAACTATTTCATATTGGCGAAGTTTTGGGGTAATGGGCGGGGTTCGTGGGGTCCGGAGCCAAGGGCCAAGAAAGAATTCTTGAAGACATCTTTGGTGCAAAAAGGTGATTTTATTAAAGCATGGGGACAGGTCCTATGTGCGGGAAGAGCTGTACTGGGATCTTGATGGGTAACTCATTATATATCCTCAGGTTGGGAGGGGGTCAAGAATAGAGTAAGTCTCTAAGGAATTTTGGAAGCAAGGTTTCCAGGACCTTGAGGGGCTAGCTGTTGCTAGGGAAACTCTATTTATTACCATTTAATAAATCGCAATCATGAGACCCTTCAGATGTATATCGGGGAGCCATAGGCTTGGAGTACGCCCCAGCATATACCTTGGGGCAGTTGAGCTAGGAGAAGTAAACTTACAGGATCCTGGAGGTTGGGATAATGTTAAGCTAAGGTTCTCTTTTGCCCCTAGCAAAGTGTCATCATCAAGGTAGCTGAGGTCCTAGAGGGAGGTCACTCTGCGGGTTTCAAGGACTCCTCAGTGGACTGTAGGCAGCAAGGGACTTTAATTTTTCATTTGCCCTAGTTTCCCACATCACCATGGCAAGCACTTAAACCACTTTCCTTTGTTCTTTCATAGCCAGGAGTGTCTGAGGTATAGCACACATATTCTACTGGTGTGTGTGTGTGTGTGTGTGTGCACGCGCACGTGTGTGTGCCAGCCTGTATTTTGCCCTCAGCTTGCCCCACACTCCCTCATCAATATGGATTACTTATTGATTTTGATGATATGGCTTCTTAGAATAAAAACCTGAAGCATACTATAAAATAAGTATAAATTTGAAATGTAGGCTGATGAGATGGAAACAAGCTGAAATTTCATAATGCTGATTAACTATTCATTTAACTTCTTGGAAATTTATATTTGTATTTCTTCTTATACACCCTTAACATCAGTTGATTAGCACCAAGAAAAATGAATTGATATAATGTCTAGAAAATCTGGTAGGATTGATTTAACAAAATTAGTTTGAAAACTTTCTTCCTGTTCTATCCCTTCTGAGGTCACAAAGTCACTTTTCACATTATAGACATCTCCAAATTGTTGCTTATTCTCTGATGTTTTCTTTGACTAATCAGAACAAGATGACAGGTTTTTTTTTTATTCATCCTACTAATCTCTGAGTGCTATTTACCTAAATCTGCTCCATCTACAATTCATAATGATTGCATTGATGCACATACTTTAGGATGGAATTGATTTAAATAAAATTTATTTAAATTTAAATTACTACCCAGGAAGATGGAATGTAATAAGTTTGACTGCAGCTTCCTATCTCTTATTTGATTTAACTATAATACGGTTCTCAACTCATAAATAGGTATAGTTTCATTTTTAGAAGCCTACACCATACATTCCAAGTGGTGATTGATTCTGATAATTTCTCAAACTGTTGTTGCTGTCTAATCAGGAAAATGAAGCATTTGAAACAAATAGATGTAAATTAATTGAGAGGGTTAAACACCTCTAAGTTAACACGTTTATCATGATTTTGTTTGGCATATTTTAAAATATGTTAGCATTATCAACCAAAATAAAAAACAATGTATACTTATATAAATGTTTTATTTGATTAAAAGAGGACATGCTGACAGTTTTTGAAAGACACACAAAAATGTTGAAATTGATATGACTTGGAGAACAAATCTTTCACCCTCACCCCCTGACTTTGTGGGCACTGGGTACAGTACAGGGAGTTATGCAAACCCATATTTGCAATCACTACTTTACAGATATTAACATAGGGGATGAGGAATATTTTGTGGCAGAATCTAATCTTGCTTAAGGAAAAAGAAGAAGAAAAGGCTGCAATTTCAGAGTTTGGGCTTGTTATGCATACAGGATAATGAGCTTGGTAAGTTTAGAAGCTTGGGTCTAGCTCAACAAACAGATGCCAATGTGGCCAAACAGTAATGTTCCATGCTATCGCCACCGTGCGTCTGGGTCTCTGTACTCATCATCTCATATATATATATATAGGGCTATTTTGTTCTCTTAATATACTTCACTCTAAATATACTACCTTTGAACATTATTGTTTTTCCTTAGAAGGTAGTATGTGTTTTATTTTATTTTATTTTATTTTATTTTATTTTATTTTATTTTATTTTATTGTGTGTTTCATTTTAATACTCACCCTCAGGATGCTCAAGAAGAAGGAGGGATATATCTTCAGGTTATACTGAGAGAAAGACTGAAAAGGGCAGACCTTGGAATACTAAAGCCCATGCTGGGCTTGGACTATTTCAGACCTATAATTCCCCTGCATTCATTGGACTTGAGAGATTTTTTAAGTTTTCTGAACAAGACATTTTTAAGTCATCTCTCAGCGTGGGTTAATTTTATAGATCCAATGTTGTCTATAATGACAGCTTACATTAAATGCTTGGTAAGTATTAATTCACAATAGGTCCTTAAAACTACCCTGTGAGGCTGATTTTCATTTTTTAGAGGAAGAAGCCGAGGCTCAGAAAGGCTAAGTAAGTTCTTTCCCCTCTCCCCCCAGTACTAAGTACTACGTGGTAGACCTGGGGTTAGGCCTTTCTCAGTCTGGTTCAAGAGCCTGCACTCTGTGGTGTGTGTGTGTGTGTGTGTGTGTGTGTGTGTGTGTGTGTGTGTGTGTTTGATAAAAGAAAAGTTCATCTCACAGTTGGGGCAGGTTCTGTTCTGGGGGGCAGATGACTTTATCCTTGAGGATGAATGGTTTTTCAGTTCTTTTAAAAAGTAGGTAAACTGTCTTAGGAAGGACAGTAGGTCTTTTCCTGGGCCCTGCTGAGGGCGATATTCAGGCAGATTATGATTTGGGTGCCACATCTTAGGAAGCCAGCACCTCCCAGAGCAGGGCAACAAAACCAGCAAGGACATGGAACAGCTTCTATGGAAAGCAAGAATTGGAAACTAAAGACACTTCCACTTCACGTCCTCAACGCCCATACCTGTCAGAGTCAGGAAAAGATAGGAGAAGAATTACTGTTCTAGAAGTTGGGAGTTTTAGGGTTTTCCCAACAATTCCTTTAAAAGCTGTATGGATATAGACAGGCCTCTTAGCATTGCTGGGCTCAATTTCCTTATCTATAAGATGGATTCTGGGTTTCCAGGGAAGAGGTTCTGCACCAAGGCTGCACAGGGTAGCAGTTAGGAATAATGACTCTGGAACCAGACTACCTGGCCTTGTAACTATTTAACTTCTTCATGCCTAGATTCTTCACCTAAGAAACAGGGATATTAGTTTCTATTTCACAGGGTTGATAGGGGTAGCAATGGATTAGTACATATAAGTACAGTGCTTGACCCTTAGTAAGCTCCCAATAAATGTTAGCTATTAACACTATGAGTATTTAGTATAGTGTCAGGATCCAACTTCATACAATGGAGAATATTTAGAGATGTCATCATCTTGGATCCATTTTCTTGGTCTTTCCTAGCTTAAGAGGCTCAAAAAATCAGAATCCTTTTGGTGACCCCATTTTGTCCCCACTCCTGTCCAAGCAAGGATCCTCCCCCAACGCTAAGCTATTGTCTAGGCATCAGTTCAAGTATGGGGAGGCAAGAATTGGAGCAAAAAAAGAAGGAAGAAGTGGCATTGAGGCCAGATGAAGGGTGTTCATACAAGTTGTATATAAGTTGGGAACCACTTGTATACTAATATGTGTGAAGCTTGATTCTCTCATGCAAATAATGTGCATGGGCAGCTGGAGGTGTCACTCTATCAGGTGGGTCCCACTCTCTCCTCTGTTACCAGCTGGGTCACTCCCACCTGCCTGCACGCTGCTATTCTCCATTTCCCATCCACACTGGCCATCACCACTACCTACATGTCATAATAGCAAGGGAGGTAAACACATGTCATGGCAGACAGTGTCTATCTCTGCTCAGCCTCAGGAGATGAGCTTCATGAGTCCAAGCATTGCCAGAGCTGGACTCATCCTCTTGAAAAGGGTGAATGAAATGAGATCATTTTAAAGTTGAGGCTTTATTTATTTATTTATTTATTTAATGTTTATTTATTTTTGAGAGAGAGAGAGAGAGAGACAGAGTGGGAGCTTGGGAGGGGCAGAGAGAGAAGGAGACACAGAATCTGAAGTAAGCTCCAGGCTCTCAGCTGTCAGCACAGAGTCTGACGTGGGGCTCGAACCCACAAACCGTGAGATCATGACCTGAGCCAAAGTTGGACTCTTAACTGACTGAGCCATCCAGGCGCCCTAAAATTGAGGTTTTATAAAAATCCGATGTTTTAAGGCTCTCTATGAAAGACAAACACAAATCCTATGAGGTTTTCTTTAAGGTATAGTCAAGTTCAAACATATCATTTATAGACTAAGACTTATAATTTAAACTATGACATACTTCCTAATTTAAAATATATACTTGGACTATATATTTTTTCTTTCAAAAACTTTGAATTTGAGGAATAAAGGGGACATCGGAGACCATTCATTTCCATGTCAGCATTTTTAGATGCAGGAACTGAGAGGTAATGAGGTGAAGACACATGTCCTTGTTCCCAGGGCTAATTAACAGAGCTGGGAAAAGAACAGAATACTCAGTCAAGAACTATTTTCCTTATGTCACAGAGGACTCCTCCTCCAAAGTAGTTGTTGTTCTTGCATTGCAAAGGGCTCTAGAAGGGGAGGACAAGTGAAACTAGGAGCACCAGCAGCTCGTGCAGAATGGTGGCAAAGACCACAGGACCTGGGGCCATACCTACATGGCTGGAATCCTGTCTTCTCAACTTCCCAGCGGTGTGATCCTGGGCAAGTTCTCTGTGAAGTAGCAATTAGATGTTGTGAAGTCACAGTTAACCTCTCTGCATAGTCACAATGAATCAATTGCAAATGTTTTGGTGTATTTGTCAAATGTTTTGCTCTGTATTAGGAACAGAATTAATATTAGATGCATGTAAATCCGGAACCATGTCTGTGTTTAAGTGCTTAATTATTGTTTCTGAAAGGTCCACTGTGAGTGTCTAGAACAGTTATAGTTAATAGCTTTGCTAAATTGAGAATGTTTAGGGATGTCTACATCCTGGATCCTGTTCTAGGTCTTTCTCAATTTTTTTAAGTTTGTTTGTTTATTTGTTTATTTAGAGAGAGTATGCACGTGCACGCATATGAGCAGGGGAGGGGCAGAGAGAGAGGGGAGAAGAGAGAATATCAGGCAGGCTCCCTGCTGTCAGTGTGGAACCCAGTGTGTGGCTTGATCTCATGAAGCGTGAGATCATGTAGGTCTTCTCAATTTAAGAATCTTAAGAAGTCAAAAAAAAAAAAAAAGAATCTGAAGAAATCAGAATTGTCTTCCTAACCTCATCCTGTGCCCACCTTACCCCAAGCAGACACTCTCTCGACTCTATAATCCTGAGGACAGAGACCTGGGTAGAACTTGATCTAAGCCATATCCCAGTGTCCAGCCCAGGGCCTCAAAAAGAAATGTGTATTAAAGATTAATGCAGTGGTATCTCTAGAATTTTGATATAAAAATGACTCAGAGGTGATCATCTGGTTGGGATTGAAGATGAGAGTTTGGATTGAAATTGCATTTGCTGTAGGAAATAATGGTGATCAAAGAGATGTAGCTAATGTTCCCTCATGCCAGCCCTTGAAATTACCAATGAATGAATATGTGAATGAATGAATAATATATGAATACATGAGTGAATGAGAATAGCAGCGCTACAGCTCTCTGTCTCAGTAGACACCACCACTGGGATAGAATCTCCAACCAATGGAGGAGGAATTTCAAAACGAGATCTGAGATGGACTAATCTGATGTAAACTGAGTATTAATATATCTTCTTTACCTGCTGACACCCCTCACGTGGAGAATTCTGCGTTATAATAATTATACAAGAGATGCATGCAATGCCCTTGTAGGAAGCCAAACAAATTGAATACAGCCTTTTCCTGTTAAAAACAAAATTCAACTATGTAAATTTGAAGATTTAATTGGCTTTATTAAAAGATTCATGAATTGGGGACATCCCAGCTAAGAAGTAGAGGGGAGCTCCAAGGAACTGTAGAAAGTGGAACGTTTGTGGGGCACCTGGGTGCCTAAGTCAGTTAAGGGTCTGACCTCTGATTTCAGTTCAGGTCATGATCTCATGGTTTGTGGGATCAATCCCCACATCAGGCTCTGTGCTATCAGAACCTGGGATTCTTTCTTTCCCTCTTTCTCTGCACCTTTCACAATAAATAAACATTAAAAAAAAGTTTCTTTAAAAAAAAAAATAGGAAGGTGGGGGGGGAGGGGCAAGAAAGTTATTAGCACAAGAAAAGGATTGTTCCAGGCAAGGTCGATTTTCCTTTGTGGGAAAAGCAGCGGTCTTATACAGATTACTTCATCCACCCCACTTCATCTATCGTTGGGGGATGGAAAGGGATCCTGTGGCCACCTCTTGTGTGATCAGTAAATTCCTGAGTGACTGATTAAGACTGTATTTCTGGAGGAGGTTGAAACTGCAATTAAATTGGGTATTAAGCCCTGGTTTGTGGAGTTGGCCTAAGTGACACCATTTTGGGCTGTGGTTTTCTTTTTAACACTCCTAAGACCTGTAGCCCGGTTTATTTTACTTTTATCTGATTTTATTTTATTGTTGAAGTCTAGTTGGCTCACAATGTTACATTAGTTTCAGGTGTACAATATAGTGATTCAACAAGTCTACATAAGCTGTGCCCTCCACAAGTGTAGCTACCAACTGGTGGAATACCATTGGCTACATTCCCCATGCTGTACCTTTGATCACCACAACGTATTCATTCAATAACTAGAAGCCGGTATCTCCTGCTCCCCTTCACCTACTTTGCCCATCCCCTCCCCTCCTTTGGTAACCATCAGTTTGTTCTCCGTATTTGCGCCTATGACCCAGTTTAGAGAACAATGTTCTAGATTATGTATACCTACTGATGAGACTCATCACTTTTTCAATTTTCCTCACAGAGGTATGAGATTAATGAGATAACCATTTTACGTCTTGTTGTGAAAGAAACTCCTATATAAAAGCTATTTTTGTCATGTTTACAATCCACAATGGTCCGATGAAGTAGTATATTTAGATATCTAAATGGTAATGGAGAGTTTGTGTTAAGTTTTGAATGTATTTGATTGATTTGTTGAATTTTAAATTAATCTGAGTTTTTTTTTTTATTTTTTATTTTTCAACGTTTATTTATTTTTGGGACAGACAGAGACAGAGCATGAACGGGGGAGGGGCAGAGAGAGAGGGAGACATAGAATCGGAAACAGGCTCCAGGCTCTGAGCCATCAGCCCAGAGCCTGACGCGGGGCTCGAACTCATGGACCGCGAGATCGTGACCTGGCTGAAGTCGGATGCTCAACCGACTGCGCCACCCAGGCGCCCCTAATCTGAGTTTTTTAATTGGACTAATTTTTTAATTCACGTGGGACCAAGACTCATATGTCTTCTCTTTGTTGACAGGCTGTATCTTTTCCATGTAATCCTGGTCTCTACTTTTTATTTGCATTTATTTTTATTTCTATCTGGAAACTTGTCTGACTGGTCTTTGCTTCTGAAGACGTCAGGTTATGCAAAACTCTTGGCATTCTTTGCTTGATGACTGCACAAAGGATTAATTAAGTGTGAGGCAAATTCTTGTTAGATAACTCAGTCACATAATTCCAGAGAAATCTCTTGTACATATTACTCATTAAAGTGTTTTTTTTTTTCATTTTAAAATGACCACAAAAATTACTGAAATAGCAAAAGCTTTGTCCTTTTTCCTTTCTAGAGCTCTTAGTTTTTCTGCTTTCGTCTTCATGGCTAGACTTCTAGAAACTTGAAAACAGTTGCTCTCCTTTTATTGGGGACTTTTTGGCAAACACTGAAACTGAAATATGGCTTGATATATTTTTGTTGTTTCTGAGTTTGTTTATCAACATGATTAATATTATCAAAACTGTCCCTGGGACATAGCTTAATCCCTCAGCTTCTGTTCCTGAGGAGGATTCGCTTTGGAGAAATAAATTTTTAAAAGTTGCATGCCAGGCAGGATAGCAGCAGGAGCATTCCTTAACCCTCCTGCTTCTGCTTGCGTTTGTTTGCATGCACACCTGTCTGCAATGTCTCTGGATTCATCGCGGTGCCTCCAGTCTAGAGAAAACTGTGAATACTCTTTTCTGAGCCTCTACAATGACTTCTTCCTGTGAAGAACCACAAGAACCACTCACTGACACAGAATCCCTTTTCTAAGAAAAGGAAGTCGCTGTTTTTAACATGGCACCCCTTAGGAAATCTTAGCCAGGATATTTTATTGAAATACCGAATTTAAAAATTTTGGGTTCTTGGGGCGCCTGGGTGGCTCAGTCAGTTGAATGTCCGACTTCGGATAAGGTCATGATCGCTTGGTTCCATGAGTTCGAGTCCTGCGTTGGGCTCTGTGCTGTCGGCATGGAGCTTGCTTGGGATCCTCTGACTCCCTCTCTCTGTCCTTCCCCTGTTCACGCATGTGTGCACGTGCTCTTGCTCTCTCTCAAAAATAAATATTTAGGGGCGCCTGGGTGGCGCAGTCCGGGAGTTCGGGAGTTCGAGCCCCGCGTCAGGCTCTGGGCTGATGGCTCAGAGCCTGGAGCCTGTTTCCGATTCTGTGTCTCCCTCTCTCTCTGCCCCTCCCCCGTTCATGCTCTGTCTCTCTCTGTCCCAAAAATAAATAAACGTTGAAAAAAAAATTAAAAAAAAAATTTAATAATTTAAAAAAAGATCTCAAGTTCTTTAATAGAAATGAATTTCAGCAATGCTGTTTTCATTCCATGTGCTTCTTCTCTCTTTTCCTTTTCTTTTTTTTCAAGTTCCTTCAGTAAGAATATTTGCACTCTCTGGTGTGCTGAGATCCTGGACCAACAGGATCTCAAGTGTCGAATGTCCTGTCAGAATTTAGGTTCCATTGACGACAGATTGATGACAGTCAATAGTGCAATAGTGACTTGTTGTTGTTTTACCAAAAGAGGCCATTTCTTTTGTTTTTAAGAGCACCTAAGTTGCTAAGAGACCATAGTTCAGTTCATAATGTTTATTGTATTAATTTGGCTCTTTCCTTAATCCTCCTACATTTCATTTATTTCATTGTCTGCCTTGGTACAAAAAATACCGCTTTATCTCTGCCTAACACCCTCTCCTTCGCACTCCCTACTCTGGTTTCTAAAGAAAACCTGGAAGAATAAGGACAGAAGTCCATGCAAAGAGACTGCAGGCAAGGAAGAAAGAAAAGGAAGATTCTGAGGAGGGCGAACAGCTGGCGAGTGGGGTGGTTAGACTTGTCAGTGCTCCTGGGCTCCTTTTTCCTCAGCTAGCTAACCTGCGGCCAGGACTTGGCCACTGCAGCTTCCTTTGGCTTCCTTCCATTTCTGACTTCAAGACCATGCTCAGGGCAGACTGCCTTAGAAGGCAATTGGTTTCCTCCTGTTGGCCCACGGGGTGCTTCTGCCACTGTACCCGCTGGCCTGGCATCCTGGAAATCTGACAAGCCTGCCTTGCTGAGACAGAACAGATCGGCTTGTGTCCTTTTTTTCCTTTATTACAGTGGAGAGAGAGAGAGGCCCAGAGGAGGAGGAAGCTGCTGGTGCAGAAGTCGCTCTCTGGAAGGGAGCTCTTGTGAAATTCATTCTGCGGGGAAAACAATCGTGTGGGGGTGTCATTTTCAGTTGTACTGTTGCTGGCAGGATGATTCAAACAGTACTGTTTCCCTAATCTGCTTGGGCTTGGTTTCCACTCCTGCATAATACACACGTGGGGTTCTCTGTACTGTGGGTAGCAGAGAGCCCACAGATACCTGTGGTTGGAAAGCTGCAGGGGTCTCTAATTTTAGGAGTCAAGCAAATCTAAGATACTTCAAACATTTTTTCTAATTATTATTTATTTTTAATTTTTTAAACTGCTGATTAATTTTGAGGGAGAAAGAGAGAGAGAGAGGCAAAGAGAGGGAAAGAGACAGAATCCCAAGCAGGCTCCATGCTGTCAGCACAGAGCCTGATTTGGGGTTCAGTCTCACTGACTGTGAGATCATGACCTGAGCCAAAAACGAGAGTCGGATGCTTAAACGACCGAGCCACCCAGGTACCCCTAAGATACATATTTTATAAATCTTGTGTTTTTATTGCTAAAACAAGATGGCAATATTAAAGATCAGTTTTAATGATTATTCTATATTTTAGCTATACAAAAAAAAAAACAAAAACCCACATCACTGCTCAACTCTCACTGAGTGGGTGAGAACTGGGTGCTCATTAGAATCATCTGGGAGTTTTTCAAATTACAGAGGCCCAGGCCTTACTTTAAACCAACTGACTCTGAATCTATGATGGTGGGGCCCAAGCATCTGTATTTATTTTTAATAAATAAAAAAAATTAGTATTTATTTATTTTGAGAGATAGAGACAGAGTGTGATCAGGGGAGGGCAGAGGGAGAGAGACACACACAGAATCCAAAGCAACCTCCAGGCTCTGAGCTGTCCTCACAGAGCCCAATGCAGGGCTTGAACCCACAAACCATGAGATCATGAACTGACCTGAGCTGAAGTTTGATGCTCAGCGGACTGAGCCACCCGGGTACCCCGAAGCATCTGTTTTTGTTTTTGTTTTTGTTTTTTCAGGCATCTGTATTTTTAATAAAATTCTCAGAGGAGTTGAGAACCACTGGTAGAAGATAATATTGATGAATATCCTGTTTACTCTCTAATCAGATTAAGAAGTAATCTCTCCCTGGTCACATTTCCCTCCCTAATCAGGAGTAATCACTGGCCTAAATTTGGTGTTTATTGTTGTTATCCAAATATTTAAACTTTTACCACATGGGTATGTGTGTTTTTAACTCCAAATAATACATAGTAGGGCATATACATGTTTTAAAAACTTTGCAGACATGGAATTATGTCATATATCTTTCTGAAACTTTCTTTTGCTCAAGATGTATTCATATTGATACATGTAGTTTTAGTTCATTTTCGTTGCTATATAGTATTCTATTGTATAAATTATAAAATTTTTTTTTGAAGTGAGCCAGTGAGTGTAGCATTTTAACAGAATTATTTCCATTTTGGGGGATATTTTCTCTCAGTTTTGTCTTCAAGCACACTTTTTTTTTTTTTTTTTTAAGTTTTAGTGAAAGAGAGAGAGAGTGTGTGATTGGGAGAGAAGGGCAGAGGGAGAAAGAGAGAGAGAATCTCAAGCAGGCTCCATGCTCAGCATGGAGCTCAACTCGAGGCTCGATCCCATGACCCTGGGATCATGACCTGAGCCCAAATCAAGATTCAGAACCTCAATCAACTGAGCCACCCAGACACCCCAAACATATGTGGTTTTTTAAAATATTTATTTATTTTTGAAGAGAGAGATCATGTGCATGCGTACATGCATGAGCAGGTGAGGGGCAGAGAGAGAGGACACAGAGTATCTCAGCACTAACAGCACAGAGCTTGAACCCATGAACCGTAAGATCATGACCTGAGCCCAAGTTGGACACTTAACCAACTGAACCACCCAGGTGCCCCTAGCATACATGTTTTAATAGTGATAATTTCCATTATAACTCAATTTTGGGTTTTCTTTTTCCATTTAGTATCATATAATAAACTTCTTTCCATGTTTCCATAGGTCATAATGATTATTTAATTAACTACATAATTTTCCTTCATGTCTATTCATCATAATGAATCTAACTATACCCGTAATTTTTACCCCTAATATATTCTTGTAGGATGGAGCTGGTAATGTTACAAGAAAGATTTGCAGGTATGTGTGCAGCTTACTTGATTTGTTGAATTATTTCTCTAGAATGGTTTTCCAGGAGACGGATTATCAAATCAAAGCCTTTGAAAAGGCTTGATACATTTTATAATACTGTTTTCTAAACACACTTGTATTTTTGTTATAACCCATCTCTGGGTTAATGCTGAATTATTTTGTTTCATGGGGGAATATAATATTAGGCGTGCTTCTTTTGGAGAAGCCGTACTCTTGGTTCTAAACTCTTAGGACAAATTGAACACTGAGAAGAGTACCCAGAATTGAATATATTTAAGTAGACTAATACACAAAGCTAAATGGAATAGCAAATACATAAGAAATTGCAAATTCACTGGATAAGAAATTAATTCTAGATGTGATTTAATAATAATAATTGAAAATCCCATACTTATGTTGCCTAATCTCTTTACTAAACCTCAGTTTCCTCAGCTGTAAAATGAGGTTATGATAGAAATAATAATAATAGCCGTGGGTAGCACAACAACATTTTTGCAGTGTTCATCACATGCTAGGCATTGTTCTAAACACTTTACATATACTAGCATTTAATTGGCTTAACAACCCTATCATGTAGGCATAATTATTATTATCCCTATTTCATTTTTGAGGAACCAAGGCACAGAGAGGTTAAATGACTTTTCTAATGTCATACAGCTAGTACATGGCAGAGCCAGAATTCTAACTCAGAAAGTCTGGCTCTGGAGTTAATGCTTATAACCAGTAAATAAATAAGATAGTTTATATAAAATACCTACTTGAGTGCTAGGTGTATAGTAAGTACTCAATAAATGCTTGATATTATTATAATTATAACGTGTTTTGAAAAATCATTCGAATGAGTACAGGGAGTGAGTGAATTGATTTAATAGCCCTAGAAAACAATCAATAAGTGGAAATTTCAGCAAGGCAAATTTTCACTCAACAGCAGTAGTACATTCTTAGACCCTGGACATGAACAAGGAGAGGCTGAATGTCCACTTGCCAAGAATGCTGTAGAAGAAATTTCCGTAGCAGGTAAGTGGCTGCCCTGGATGAGCTCTAAGGCAATTTCTAGCTACAGGATTCTATGATACTAGGCCAGAATCTTATGTTCTTTTCCCATATACTAAAGCTCACTTGTTTTCTTTAATATCAGTTTCAGTTTATGAACCTTATTGATGTTATTTTCATTGTAATTATCTGAATCATTCACCAACAAGAGCGTAGCTTTGTAGTTTGTGTAAGCCTTTGGCAGTCTCTTGTGTTGTAAGGTCTGATGTGTTACAATACCTGAACTCATAATGATGGGTGCTGGGGAAGCCAACATATAAACATGTCAGTTTTCTTGGTGGTCAGCCTTCCTAAGCAGGCATCTACAGAGCCACTGTCACTTGGCTAAATATCATTTGGAGTCTGTCATCTTTATCAAGAGAACAGACAGGCCCATGAAATGGGGCTTTAAATGTTTACACTGAAAAATTATGGGACTATGATTGTGGATGTGAGTTGATGTTGCGTTTATAATAACACAGTTTGCAAGTGACTCAGGAGAGTGCCAATGATTTCCTGCTGGGCAGGGGGCTTGCTCCCTTGATGGAAGTAATAATTTTGCTCAAGCCACAGGGAAGCCACAACTGACCTTAGGATTTGTTCTCCCTTTGGATTTCAGCCCATACGATTATTTTGTCTATACCATTACATCTGAAGCAATCCTTCAGGGTAATGCACAATTTTGTTTATCAGATTCATGTCATTTCTCCAAAAAGAGTCATTTAAAGGGAACAGTTAATTCCATTACAAAGATGATGATGGAATCCATAGCAAACATACTGGATTGGCCCAGAGATCCAGGCTTTAGAAAACGATTTTTTATTGGCTATATATTATTGTCTTTTGTCTAATGTTTTAGATTGTGCTGAATGTGTAGTTACTATGGAGATAGATCAAAATAGGCATAGAGTTTTGAGTATCAAATTGTCAACAAATTTACCGTATAAAAATAAGATGTAGAGTGAGAAGGAAGGCAGACAAAGACTTTCAAAAACAGTTAAGAGATTTAATCTGTGATATAGGAAGGAACGAGAAAGCAGAGAGCAGACAGGACTTTAGACAATAGATTCTTCAAAATCTTAAGGTAAACCATTTGAAATGATCATTTTTGAATCATCGTCATTGAAACACACAATTTGCCTTATAAGGAAAACAATCTATTTAGTGGGATTTGACTATATTCAACATTTGTAATAATTCTAAAATAAAAAGTTACAGGTTAACTTCATAAAAACAACTCATGTATTTATACATGAGTACCGTTGACCTTAGAACAATGCAAGGATTAAAGGTGCTGATCCCCATCAACCAAGAACCTGAAAATCCATGTATAATTTTTGACTCTTCAAAAATTTTACTAATAGCCCAGTGCTGACTGGAAGCCTTACTGATAACATAAATAGTCAATTGACACATATTCTGTATGTTATATGTACTATATACTGTATTCTTACCATAAAGTAAGCTAAAGAAGATGTTATTAAGAAAAATCACATGAAAGAGGAACTACATTTACTGCACTGTATTTATAGAAAAAAAATTCACATGTAAGTGGACCTGTACAGTTCAAACCTGTGTTGTTCAAGGATCACCTATATTTATATTCTGTGTTTAACTTAGAGACATTGTAACTCAAATGAAAACAATTTTAAAATGCAATTTTATTTTGAGTAAGCGAAGGTTTGCTTTGTAATCTGACCACCTAATAAGCAATTATGAGCATACATTTGGGGCATCTTGCTTTAGGGAACTCTAAAGACAGTAGCAAGCTGTCTGGTAGTAATTATAAGTGTCATTATTTTTGTGTTATTCATTCTGGCTCCAATAGGATGAGGGTGGTGTGTCTAGTCATCCTGAAACCTGAATTAGAACCCTCAAGACTTGAATGACAGCAGTGGGCAGTCAGAGTCACTGCTCTTGTGGAATGTAAGCAGAATTTCTAAAAGGAACATGTGTTACTCACATACATAAAATAAATATTGAAAGATTGGCTTAGGCTAAAAGTACTCCAGGTAAGTTGTAGGACTGGATGGTAAAAGGATGAGTTCATATTGTGGACTTTCAAAACATAAAAATCTTTTGATCATATCTATTTAAGATGAAAGTCAATTTTTAAAAAAATGTTTTATTTATTTTTGAGAGAGAGAGAGGGAGAGCACAAGCAGGGAAGGGGCAGAGAGAGTGGGAGACAGAGGATCCCAAGCAGGCTCTGTGCTGAGAGGCTGCCAGCAGCAAGTTGGATGTGGGGCTTGAACGCACAAGCTGGGAGATCATGACCTGAGCCGAAGTCAGATGCTCCACTGACTGAGCCACCCAGGGGCCCCCAATTTTTGATTCAAATAAAACAGTAGGGAGTTGACAAGAAAAGTTTGTCCAAGAAATGACAAATGTATATTATAGCCAAGCACAAATCTCAATTTAGAAATTGCTCTTAAGTGGGGCGCCTGGGTGGCGCAGTCGGTTAAGCGTCTGACTTCAGCCAGGTCACGATCTCGCGGTCCGTGAGTTTGAGCCCCGCGTCGGGCTCTGGGCTGATGGCTCAGAGCCTGGAGCCTGTTTCCGATTCTGTGTCTCCCTCTCTCTCTGCCCCTTCCCCGTTCATGCTCTGTCTCTCTCTGTCCCAAAAATAAATAAATAAAGTTGAAAAAAAAAAATTAAAAAAAAAAAAAAAAGAAATTGCTCTTAAGCAAATTATACTTTGACAGCATCTTGCTACATTTTAGAGAGTACATGTTTATATATATGAAATTTGAAAATAATTTTGACATATTTTATTTTGTGTAACATTTTGAAAAAAGTATCCTGAGCCAGGCGATCTATTTATCATTTATAAAACAAGGCAAAGACATTGAATTTAGAAACTTCTTGCAGGTTAGTTGAACAAATAGAACTTTCCTATAGATCTAGAAGATGACCTTGGTGTTCCTGTCCATGGTAAAGCCTCGAAGAGGGACAAGGCAGACAATTGGAAAAATAAAAAATCATCCCTCCTCTCTGAAAGGAGAGCACAGGAAGCACAAAGTGATTGGAGCAGCTTTAATTTATGCTTCCTATTTGAAGAAGAAGTCCTTGTAGAGGTATTTCTCTGCCCCTGACACCTTCTGTTGTGGGATAACTCTGCCAGAGGGTTACTCAACTCAAGAGAATATATATATATATTTTTTTTTAAGGTAGGCTTCATGCCTAGTGTGGAGCCCAATTCAGGGCCTGAACTCACAATCCTGAGTCAAATGCCCAACTGACTGAGCTGCCCAGGCGCCCTGAGAATACTTTTTTTTTTTTTTTTTTTTTTTTTACTGCAGAGAAGGCTGCTGAATAACATGTTGAGTATGGCATGGAAAACTTGATATTCTTCTGTTGGGTCCTGTGAGTCATGGCTGCAGATGAGGCATATGAGATCAATGGCCTGCCTGCTGAGATTGGAGTGAGGGGAAATCTGGTCAGAGCCATTTGGGGACAAAACTGCCTCCTTGTCAGTATGGTGGCCTTGCCCAGACTGCTTTTTTTCTCCTGCCCCATTTATTTTGAAAGAGAGAGAAAGAGTACATGAGGGAGGGAGGGGCAGGGAGAGGGAGAGAGAGAGAATCCCAAGCAGACTCTGTGCTGTTAGGGCAGAGCCTGACATGGGGTTCAATCCCACGACCCTGGGCCAAAATCAAGAGTCGGACTCTCAACCAACTGAGCCACTTAGGCACCCCAACGTGGAAGCTGCTTATGTGCTTGTGTAGAAAGGACAGGCTTCTCCTCTGCTCACTTTGTTAAGGCAGCATAAACTCCTCTTATGAGTCGGTCCTTCCAAAGAGCCGGCAGCCTCTGCTTCAAATGCTCCTGTGACTGCAGACCTAGTTGGTATCTAAATAGTCTAATTCACGGGCAATGATTCTGGCGCAAATCAAAGGATTTAGAACTAGAAGGAACTTTAAAGACTTAAGAAATCCAATCGTATCATTTTACGTGTGAAGAACCAAGACCACGTGAGAGCCACACAGCTAATTAGTGCTAGAGAAATGGGACAAGAACTCAGTGTCTTGAGCCGGATTCTTGTAAATGGAAGAGCACGTCGTTAATTCAGGAGATCTGTGAGTACTGCCTCCAGGCCCGTGCTCATTCCTGCGTGTAGTTACTAAGCGATGTTGGTAAGAAACGTAATTTTAGAAGAGGTGATTTGGGGCTTCATATTTAAAGAAACGAATTGTCTTGAATCTGTCATGTGCAAACGAGTGCCAAACAATGATCTTAACACTGTTTTTATAAAACAATTGGAAGCCCCACAGCTTTTCCTTATTGGGATGTGTCCTTAACTGAACTCTTGGAGATGAATACTTCATCTTCTAACCCTCTGAGTGTCTTATGCACACATTGAGAAGGCTAAACTTGAAATCCTGAATTTTCTGGCTCATATTTAGAGATGGCTCCTTTTCTAGTAGATACTTTATCTGAGCCTTAAGACTAGACAACTGGGTATTCACTTAATGGGAAGACCTTAATTTTGTCCCTTCCAGGCATCCCGCCCAATTTGCAAAGTGGAAATCCTTGCAACTTTTTCTTCCACTTGGCCTAATATATCTTGTGTAGTTACGTAAATTTACACAAAGCAAAAAATGTTCAGGAAGCAGAAACAGAAAGACAAAAACACTTCATTTATTAGCATCCTGGAAGCAAAGTGCATTGCTTTGGTCCTGCTCTCCATAAGTACAGTAGTTGCCTTTTATCTGCAGTTTTGCCTTCTGCGTTTTAGTTTCCCTCAGTTAAGTGTGGTCTGGAAGCAGACGGTACTCCTGATGAATCATCGGGAGGTCAAGAGCAGACTAACGCTCCATCATAATGCCTACAACATTCACCTCAGTGTCATCTTATCACATGGGCATTTTACCATCTCATATCATCACAAGTAGAAAAAAGGTAAGTGCAGTCAGACAAGATGTTTTGAGAGAAACAGAGAGACCACATTCAAATAACGTTCATAAGAGAACATTGTTATAATTGTTCTATTTTATTATTAATTATTGTTAATCTCTAAATTTATAAATTAAACTTTTTTTATTTAAAAAAATTTTTTTAACGTTTATTTATTTTTGGGACAGAGAGAGACAGAGCATGAATGGGGGAGGGGCAGAGAGAGAGGGAGACACAGAATCCTAAGCAGGCTCCAGGCTCTGAGCCATCAGCCCAGAGCCTGACGCGGGGCTCGAACTCCTGGACCGCGAGATCGTGACCTGAGCTGAAGTCGGCCACTTAACCGACTGAGCCACCCAGGCGCCCCTATAAATTAAACTTTATCATAGGTATGTATATATAAGAAAAAAAACAGTATAGGGGTGCCTGGGTGGCTCAGTCGGTTAAGCGTCCGGTTTTGGCTCAGGTCATGATCTCATGGTTTGGTTCGAGAATTGGAGCCCCCCTTCTGGCTCTGTGCTGACAGCACGGAGCCTGGACCCTGCTCAGATTCTGTGTCTCCCTCTCTCTGCCTGTCCTCCACTTGCACTCTGTCTCTCACAAAAATAAATAAACATTACAAAAAAAGAAAAGAAAAAAACAGGATATATATAAGGTTTGGTACTATCTGCAGTTTTAGCCATCCACTGGAAGGTCTTGGAATATATACCTGTGGATAATGGGGGCCTATGGTACACAGAAGAACAGAATGCAGATATTGGCTGTATGAAAGCTTTAAAGCAGGTGAATTTTTTACAAAATTGTAAACCTACTATGTGCCAGGGTTTTTTCTTTTTTCTTTTTTTGGCAGCCCTGAAAAAGGCCTTTATTTGGAGAAAAAGAGGTGATGAGGTTTTAGCCCCCAAAGCCATAGAGGGTGCGGCCCTGGTGCTTGAGCAGGTAGACCACGTCCATGGCCGTGACTGTTTTGCGCTTGGCGTGCTCTGTGTAGGTGACAGCGTCGGGGATTACCTTCTCCGGGAAGACCTTGAGTACCCCCAGGTCTCCTCCTAGATGAGGCCAGAGATGCGCTTGACGCCGCCAAACTGGGCCAGCCACCAGATGGCAGGCTTAGTGATGCCCTGGATGTTGACGGGCAGCACCTCGCGGTGGCGCTTGGCACCCCCCATGCCCAGGCCCTTCCCGCCCCTGCCGCGATCAGACATAGCTGCCTAATAAACATTAAAAATTTTTTTAAAAAGAAAGAAAGAAAGAAAGAAAGAAAGAAAGAAAGAAAGAGAAAGAAAGAAACAAAACCCCAATCGCTGTGACGTGCTGTGTGAGTAGGTCACAGCGACTGGGGTTTCCTTTTCTTTCTTTTTTTTTTTTTTAATTAAAATTTTTTTAATGTTTGTTTATTTTTGACACAGAGAGAGAGAGAGAGAGAGAGAGAGAGAGCGAGAGCGCGTGCGCACACGCGCGCACGAGCATGAGTGGGGGAGGGGCAGAGAGAATCCAAAGCAGGCTCCAGCCTCTGAGCTGTCAGCACAGAGCCGGACTCGGGGCTCAAACTCGTGGACAGTGAGGTCATGACCTGACACGAAGTCAGAAGCTCAACCGACTGAGCCCCTCCCCCTCCAGGCGTCCCAGTTTTTAAAATTTTTAAATGTTTATTTATTTTTGAGAAAGACAGAGAGACAGAGTGCAAGCTGGGGAGGGGTAGAGAGAAGGAGACACAGAATCTGAAGCAGGCTCCAGGCTCCGAGCTGTCAGCACAGAGCCAGATGCGGGCTTGAATTCACAAACCTTGAGATCATGACCTGAGCCAAAGTGGGATGCCCAACTGATTGAGCCGCTCAGGTGTCCCAGGGTTTTCTTTTTTTAATATGTTCTTTCATTCAAGAAGATGCTTTATTCTCCTTCTGGTTGTTGTCTGTCATAAAGACTTATTTTGGGGAAAGGATTTGATGTTGGTTATATTTTAGTTTATGCATTCATTTACGCAGTAAATATTTTTTGAGCAACTGCTATGTAGCAGACACTAAGCTAGGTGATAGGATACAATAGGGAGAAGAAATTAGACAAATCCATGCCTTTTTGGCTTAGTCTAGTGAGGGGCAGAATATAATAACACAAATAAATGTAAGATAAGTTGATGAGCACTGGGAAGGAGATGTACAAAGTACTAGGAGATGGGGGGGATTTCACCTGGTCATAAGCACCAAGGAAAGTTTCCCTATAAAATGATGCTTCAGCAGAAATGTGAAGGAGTTGGAGTTATCAAAGAGTGAAGAATGATTCAAGTCAAGGAAACAGTATATGCAAAGACTCTGTAATCATAGAGGGTCAAGGGGTATAATATGTATTAAAGTTTTCTTTTGGGGCATCTGGGTGGCTCAGTTGGTTGAGGGTCCAACTCTTGATTTTGGCTCATATCATAATCCCAGGGTTGTGGGATCAAGCCCCACATCGGGCTCTGTGCTGAGTGTGAAGCCTGCTTAGGATTCTCTTTCCCTCCCTCTGTCCTTCTCCCCTGCTTGTGCACTCTCACTCTCTCTCCCTCAAATGAAAACAAACAAAAAACAAATATATATATTTTTTTTCTTTTTTCTTTTTTCTTTTTTTTTTGCTTTTGCTGTAATGTTGAATAGGTTTGACTGGGGTTAAAAGGGATACAGGTAGACTGGTTAGGAGGTTTTTAAAATGGACAAAACTTGGGGTGCATGGGTGGCTCCATCAGTTGAGCATCTGACTTCAGCTCAGGTCATGATCTCACATCTCCTGAGTTCAAGCCCTGCATCAGGCTCTCTGCTGTCAGCAAAGAGCCTGCTATGTAGCCTCTGTCCCTCTCTCTCTGCCCCTCCCCCACATGTACTCTCTCTGTTTATTTTATAAAAATAAACATTAAAAAAATAGACAAAGCTTGGTTAAGAAGGTGGAGAAGATGGAGGAAAACATAATTTTGACCGGATTGGGGGCTGGTTTGAGCATGGAGGTGAGAGAGAGGGAGGTATCATGGATGACTTCTGGCTTTCAGGCTCCTTCAACTGAATGACTAGTTCACTGAAGTGGGGGCTACGGAAGGAAACCAGGTTAGGGGAATTGGTGGGTGTGGGAAGTGGTGAAAGCATGACTTCATTAGACCTGAACATCTTGAGAATCCCAAGAGGCCAAGGTAAGCTGCCAGTTGTATAATCAACTTTGATGCCTGAGGAGACAGAGGCTTGGGCTGGAGATATAAATTTGTGAGTCATCTTTGTGTGGACATTGAGCAGAGAGGGGAGCACCAGGAGAAAGACTATTTTAGAGTGGATTTAAGTAAATGCTCTACTTTCCTCTGGGGATAGGTCTTTTTTTTTCTTTTCAAAGTTTATTTATTTTGAGAGAAAGAGAAAAAGTGCGCTCGCATGCAAGCAGGAGAGTGGCAGAGAGAGAGAATTCCAAGAAGGCTTGATCCTGGGGGCTCAACATGGGGCTGGGTTCTGTGAACCAAGAGATCATGACCTGGGCTGAAATCAAGAGTTGGAAGCTTAACTGACTGAGCCACCCAGGTGCACCAAATGGCTTTGATGCTTGATCAAAGTCTTTCAGGTTTTAGAGCAAATGGACAAACTTAGAAATTGGGCAGAAATATCCCTAAAATTATGACACACAGGTGGACCTTGCTGGGCTTGTTGAAAAGTTAACTGAAAGACATGAAAGACATTTAAAAAAAATTTTTTTTAACGTTTATTCATTTTTGAGAGACAGAGAGAGATACAGTGCAAGTGGGGGAGGAGGAGGAGGAGAGAGAGAGAGAGAGAGAGAGAGAGGGAGAAAGAGAGAGAGAGAGAGAGAAAATCCCAAGCAGGCTCCAGGCCCCGAGCTGTTAGCACAGAGCCTGATGCGGGGTTTGAACTCACTGACTGCAAGATCATGACCTAAGCTGAAGTCAGATGCTTAACTGACTGAGCCACCCAGGCGCCCCGAAAGACATTTTTTTAAATCTTTAAGGAAAACAAACTTTTAGCTATCTGCTTGATGGGCAGATGGTGCATATGGAGAAAAGGTCAGGTAAAGTGCCTAAGTCTATAAAGCAAATTAAATTCTGTGTTGGCAAATGAAGTGATTAAAATTATCAAAGATATCCTTTCAATCTAAAAGTAGTTTGAAGGTGTTTTGTGTGTGTGTGTGTGTGTGTGTGTGTGTGTGTGTGTGTGTGTGTAGAATGAATTAATCTAAAAACTAAATTTAAAACATCTTAACTGGCTTTTAGTACATGCACCCAAGAAAATACTATGAAACTTTTTAAAAAGATGAAAGATAATGTGGATAATCTAGATGTATACATTCATAGAAGGAATCCTGTTATATGTTATCAGGTGAAAAAAAGCATGTTGCAAAACATTATTGAGGTATAATCTATTTATTGGCATTTAAAAATTTTTCAACAACACAGCAGAAAAACCAATAAAGACATTCCTATTTTAAAATCATAGGTTGAACATTTTTCCATTTTTAAATATTCTTCAAAAACATAGTTTTTATTCACTACATAATGCCATTATATGAACTTATTGAGCCATTCCTTTGTTTTTACAAAATTTCATCTTTATAAAATTACACACACACCCACACACATGGTATAGATTCCTAGAAGTACTCAGTCAAGCTGTTTGAGATTCTTGTCAAACTGCTTTTCAGAGAAACTGTCATGATTTTTCATTTCCACCAACAGTGTACAAAAATGCAGTTCCATTGTACTTAAAATACTTTAAAATGCCTTTTTTTAATTTAAATTTTAATTTTTTAAAAGTTGCTCATTTATTTTGAAAGAGAGAGAGGACAGGGGGAGGGGCAGAGAGAGAGAGAGAGAGAGGGAGAGAGAGAGAGAGAAAGAGAGAATTCCAAGCAGGCTCCATGCTGTCAGCGTGAGCCTGATGTTGGGCTGATCCCACAACTGTGAAATCATGACCTGAGCGAAATCAAGAGTCAGATGCTTAACTGACTAAGCCATCCAGGCATCTCTAATTTTAATTTTTTATTTTTTTTATTAAAAAAATTTTTTTTCCAACGTTTTATTTTTTTTTTATTTTTGGGACAGAGAGAGACAGAGCATGAACAGGGGAGGGGCAGAGAGAGAGGGAGACACAGAATCGGAAACAGGCTCCAGGCTCTGAGCCATCAGCCCAGAGCCCGACGCGGGGCTCGAACTCACGGACCGCAAGATCGTGACCTGGCTGAAGTCAGACGCTTAACCGACTGTGCCACCCAGGCGCCCCTAATTTTAATTTTTTAAAATAAAGTTTATTTATTTATTTTGAGAAAGAGAGAGAGAGAGAGAAAGCAAGCAGGGGAGGGGAAGGGAAAGAGGGAGAGAGAGAATCCCAGGCAGGCTCTGCACCATTGGCACAGACCCCGAGCTGGGGCTTGAACTTGTGAACCACGAAATAACGACCTGAGCTGAAGTCTTCAGCTCAACCAAATGAGTCACCCAGGTGCCCCAACTTTTTTTAATTTTAGAGAGAGAGAGTGCATGTGTGCGAGTCGAGGACAGGGGCAGAAGCAGAGGGAGAGAGAATCTTAAGTAGACTGCAGGCTCCGTGCTCAGCACGGAGTCTAATGCGGGGCTCGATTCCCCAACCCTGGGATCATGACCTGAGCTGAAATCAAGAGTCAGACACTCAACTGATTGAGCCACCCAGGGGCCCCTAAAATACCTTTTCAAAGTTAATAGGAGAAATAGTATTTCAATATCATTTGTAGTTGTGTCATTTGTGTTACCAGTAACATTCAAGATTTTTGTCGTGTATCAGCCGCTTACATTTTTATTTGAATAATTTAAAGTTCTTTTTTTAAATAATTCTTAAGCTTTACCTATTTTTCTATTGTTATAGTTATTTTAAAAATTAATAGACTTTTTTAAAAGCAGTTTTACATTTATAGAAAAATTGAGCGAAAAGTATTGAGATTTCCCATGTACCACTTCTATCTACTCTCTCCTCAGTTGTGTCAGTATATTTGTTAAAACTGATGAGCCAGTATTGATGTATTATTATCAACTAAAGTTTATAGTGGGTTCACTCTTTTTGTTTTACATTCGATGGGTTTTGACAAATGTATGACATATATCTACCACTATGGTATCATACAGAATAGTTTTACTGCCCTATAAAAATCTGCATTCATCTATTCAGCCCTCCCTCCCCCATAGTTTCTGGTAACCAGTCATTGTTTAATGGTCACAACAGCTTTGTCTTTTCCATGATATCACATAGTTGGAATCATACAACATGTAGTCTTTTCAGCCTGGCTTCTTTGACCTAGCAGTATGCATTTACGTTTCCTCTGTGTCGTTTCATGGCTTGAGAGCTCTTTTCTTTTTAAAGCTAGCTAATGTTTAGTCAATTGAATGGATATTCCATGGCTTATTTACTCACCTATTGAAGAACATCTTGGTTGTTTCCAAGTTTTGGCAATTATGAATAAACCTGCTATAAACAATCGAGTGTTTGGGCATAATTTTCAACTAATTTGGGTAAATACCAAGGACTGTCATTGCTGGATCATATGGTTAAGAGTATGCTTAGCTTTCTAGAAACTGCCAAACTGTCTTCCAAAGTGGAGTTTTGCATTCCCATCAGCAATAAATGAGAATTGTTGCTTATAGTACTTTTTGAAACCTGTTAATAGTAATAACAATAAAAAAATCTACACATAAACTAATTGTCTATGAAGGAGAACCATTTGTTTGTTGTACATGGAGCAGAGCATCCCTCCTCCCCAGCAGCTTATTGACAATATTTTCACACTCATTTTCAGTAGATAGTTTTACTTCACTGTGAGGATCTGCCTGTAGTTAAATTCCTCCAGAATTCTATTTTTGATATTGGATGCTTTGAATTTTTTATAGTAATAGTAATTAAGAATTATTTTCTGGGCTGCCTGTGTGGCTCAGTCAGTTAAGCGTCCGAGTCTTGATATCTGCTCAGGTCATGCTTTTGAGGTCATGAGTTCAAGTTGGGCTCCCCACTGAGTGTGGAGCCTGTTTGGGATTCTCTCTGTCTCCTTCTGTCTCTGCCCCACCCCTGCTTATGCTTTCTCTCTCTCTCAAAATAAATAAATAAACATCTTTTAACAAAAGGAATTATTGGGACGCCTGGGTGGCGCAGTTGGTTGAGTGTCTTTCTTCAGCTCAGGTTATGACCTTGTGGCTTGTGAGTTCGAGCCTTGCATGGGGCTCTCTGCTGTCAGCACAGATCCTGCTTCAGATCCTCGATCTCCCTCTCTCTCTCTCTGCCTCTCCCCTGCTCTCTGTCTCTTTCAAAAAATACACATTAAAAAAAGAATTATTTTCTAAATTTTAATAAATTCATATGCTGCACTCAACAATACCACACAGAACACATGTCAACATTTTGCTACTTTGTTACACAATAGTAAAATCTCTCACCTGTCAATTTTATAAATAGGTAGGCACAATTAACTTCAGTGTGTAAAACAATCACAAAGACTTTGTGCCCAGCTGGGTCATTTTTAGGTTCATACAAGATATTTTGTGAATGTAATTTTCCTATTTCTTATCTAAACATTCAAAAGAAACAGAATGAGACCTTTAATATTATCAGGGCAGGGCTCATCTGTCCCCTCCTCGCCCCTGTATCTAGGAACTCCCAGGACTCTCCTGCAGAAATGAATTCATTTAGTCATAGACTCCTGAGCTGCAAACACTCTCAAGGGGCTTTTTAGTTCAGTCATAAGTCTGACCCAATTTAAGTCATACCTGACACAGGATGCTTGTCCTAATCTTCCACAATTTCAGATGTTCTAGTCTTCCAAAACAGATGGGTTCACGAGTTTTTCCTTCTTCAATACATTCTTCATTAGGTCAAAACAATCTTCTTACCTGCAGTTAAAAAATCATTTCTGTGTGTGTGTGTGTGTGTGTGTGTGTGTGTTTGTGTGTGTCTGTGTTTTTCTAAAACATCCATGAGCATTTTTCTTAAAAGTTGCCAAGAGAATAGAGCTTAAATATTCTCACCATAACAAGGAAAAATGATAATTATGTGAAGTAAAGTTTGTGTTAGTTAACTTTATTGTGGGAAACATTTTTCAATATATATGTGTATCAAATGATCACAGTGTACACCTTGAACTTACACAGTGTTACATGTCGCTTATATCTCAATAAAGCTGGAAAAAATGTAAATCCCTTAGTACCTAAAGACAGGTTCCCTCCACCCCCTACCTCGGCTTTTATGTCATTATTCCTATATAGGCCTTCCTTTTTATTTCTGGCATTTGCTCTTGTTCTTAAACATACACACAATACACCAGAAGGAATGATTCATTTTTACCTGGGGCTACTGAACAAGTTTTTATTTAGGAGGTGATTTTTAGGATTTAAAGGATTTTAGGAGGAAGAAAGGGTTGCAAAAAGAGAATTCCAACTAGTATGAGACAAGGATGTGAGCATGACAGAACACGTCATGTTTGGGAAGTTTCAAGGTCTCCTTTTGTGGCTAAAACACAGTGTATTTATAAGAAGATGTGGGGGAAAGTTATGCTGGAACCAGACAGTGAAAGGCCTTGGGCTACTCTTGGGAGGTGGATTTTAGCTATGGGAAAAGACTGGGAAACAACTATGTTTAAAAGTGAATTCTGGAGGTCTATACCATGTGGAGGGCATTTTGGAGTGGGAGAGCATGGAGGCAGGGAAAAAGTTATAAGCCCATTTCTGTTATCCAAGTGGAAATAGCTAAGGGCTGGAAATGAGGCAGTTGCTTTGGGATTGAGAAGGGAGACTTTTGAAGGATGAACTGACAGGTGATAATGCCTAAATAATTGTTTCCAGAATTCTGGTATGGGCAAGTGGTTGGTTGTATGCCTTTCTTTCTTTCTTTCTTTCTTTCTTTCTTTCTTTCTTTCTTTCTTTCCTTCCTTCCTTCCTTCCTTCCTTCCTTCCTTCCTTCCTTCCTTCCTTCCTTCTTTCTTTCTTTCTTTCTTTCTTTCTTTCTTTCTTTCTTTCTTTCTTTCTTTCCTTTCTTCTTTCTTTCTTTCTTTTTCTTTCTTTCTTTCTTTCCTTTCTTCTTTCTTTCTTTCTTTCGTTCTTTCTTTCTTTCTTTCTTTCTTTCCTTTCTTTCTTTCTTTCTTTCTTTCTTTCTTTCTTTCTTTCTTTCTTTCTTTCTGTTTATATTTGAGAGGGGGAAGGAAAGAGGGGGCAGTGGACATAGGACCCAAAGCAGGCTCTGTGCTGACAGCACTCTGATGTAGTACTCAAACTCAGGAACCATGAGATTATGACCTGACCCAAAATCAAGAGTCGGACGCTTAACTGAATAATCAGGTGCCCCTATTTATGTTATTTTACTTTCATGCTTTCTCTTTCTGAAATGTCCTGTCCCATTCAGTCTTCACTATTCATCTTTCAAAATGGTTGGAATCGTTTCCTGTTTAAAACTTTCCCTCCCTATTTCACACAGAGAATTGACTTCTCCCTCGTTTGGGTTCCACTATATCCCAGCAAGATTGACATTTTATTGCACTTATTTAATATTTGTCTCCTTTTCCTAGATACTATCTCACAGAAAGGAGAGATCATGAATTTTTACCTCTATAGCCTCAGTACCTAGAGTAGTGCCTGACACATAGTTGCAATGGGAAAACATTTGTTGAATAATAAATGAAATGGCAGATTTCCAGTCATGTCTTTACTGGCTTCCATACACCGTAGATCACCAGGAAAGGAAAGTGGTTCTATGTCTATACAATGGGATGATAGACACTCACACTACCTGTGGAGAAGGTTGAGATAGTGGAATGAAAGCTCTTAGGGAATTATAACACAAATAAAACTCTTTATTCCTATATTATGGGGAAATTGCTGCTTCCACTGATAAGGGTGCATCCAGATGGGAATACTGGTTTTACCTGCAACTTGTCTACAAGAAATCTAGAGTGTTCAGGATGATTTGGGAAGAAGTTATCCTGAGGGAAGTAGGGTTAAGACAGACTTCACAGAAAAAGAGCAAAATTTCCTTAGGAGCATGTGCTTGGCTTTTTTGGAGGTTTGGTTAATCCTGGGAGGAAGACCTCATACCGTAATTTCTAGGTATGAATCTGCAAAGTCCATAGGTGGGAGAAGTACCTGTTCACAGAGGCTCTGCCCACAGCTAGACTTCGGTGCTGGTCCAAGATGCAGAGTCATGGACTTGCATCTGTGTGAACCCAAGTCCCCAGCCTGGCACTGTGAAGGACTGACTGTGACCTAAGCACTGGGGTGTTGGGGCCTGACAGATACCCTTTTGCTCTGGCCATTTCAACTCCTCAGCTCATCCTATGTGTAACTGAAGTGAAAATGTGTGGCCCACGCTTCACGCCAAACACCTTCATCCTCTGCTATTCTGCCATGCCATTTAGAAGCCAAGAGGCTGTTTTGTCTCCAGTTCCGTTTTGCACTGAGTATCACTGAGTACTTAATTTACTATTAGGCAAAGACCAGAAGAGAGAAACAGATTTCAAAACATTTAAAAGTATGTAAGTGCCAAAGTGCTTTTTCTAGGGATGAAACTAATAGCAGAAAGTTGGTTTTCACCCAAGAGTTTCTGGAAGACAAAAGCCATTCATTAGAACACATCTTGATTGAACCTGGGGGGTATGGTGGGTGGGGACATGGCGTTGAAGTTGGGGGGCACGGAGGGGAGTGGGCTCTGTGTAAAATTGAATGCGGCCTCAGAATTTAAAACGATATCATGTGTGTCAAGGTAACTTCCCCCACTGTGTCAACCACACTACACTTTTACGAAGAGTAGTTCTAGATCTTAACTATAGTTTCAGGCACATTTTTAGTTCAAACACTTAAAAAAAATCCCCGTTCTATTAAAGCTGTTATGGATGTTTTTGCTAACGCACAGATCCAAGTTTTTAAAAAAACCCAAGGAGGCTCTACAAAAATTAAAAAGAATTAATTACCTGCTTCCCCCAATTCCCTGCCTTTTAAAAATTAAGCATTCTAAGAAGACATATGTGAGTGGCTAGCATATAAACATTAGTTGTTCTTTTCTATGCTCTCATATTTCTGCATTCTATCCTCCTTTTTTTTTTTTTAATAGCATATTGCATTTAATTGCATGTTTCCACATCCATCTCCCTCATTAAACTTGAGCTCATCTGGGACAGGACTGAGTCTCACCCATCTTAGGTTCATCAGTGCCTATGTTGTGAGTGTGGCTATGAAGAGTTGTTTTTCAAAAACTATTTGTTGAATGAATGAAACATCATTTTTAGCTCTAGGCCTTTGTTTTGCTCTTGGCCTAATTAGGTAATTTTTAATTCATAACAAGCGCAGGCTCTTAATCAGATCAAAGGAGGCTCAAGTTCATTTTTAATGAAAGAGGTACAAATTAAAACTCTGCTGAGGTACAACGTTGTCATCTGTCATACCCTTGTATATGTAGTACATGCAGTATTAACACTTTGTTAGTTGAATACACTAATAGTATTTCTAGGGAAGGCCTTTGGCCATATCTATCAAAATTACAAATGAACATGCTTTTTGACCCAGAAATTCCACTTCTAGGAACTTGTCTGGCAGATATGCTTTCACAGGAGGCAATGACACTTGTGAGAACATTGACTGTGGCATTGCTTGCAGTAGCAAAAACCCAGAAATGAACTCAATGTTCAGAATAGGGGACTAGTTAAATAAATAATGGTACATGCATACAACAGACAATCTAGTCCAGAGGAAAAAAAGAATGAGGCAGTCTGTATATACTGATAGGGGATAATTGGTAAGATCTATTATTAAGTTAAAAAAATAAAAAACAAGATTCAAGGGGCGCCTGGGTAGCTCAGTCGGTTAAGTGTCCGACTTCCACTCAGGTCACGATCTCAGAGGCCGTGCTGACAGCTCAGAGCCTGGAGCCTGCTTCGGATTCTGTGTCTCCCTCTCTCCCTGCCCCTCCCCCCACTCACACTCTGTCTCTCTCTCTCACTCTCAAAAATAAACATTAAAAAAAAATAAATAAAAACAAGATTCTAGACAGCGTGTACCATGTGCTACCATATATTACATGATGATAAGATGCCTAGGTATATTTGCCTGTGTATGCATAGCTATCTCTGAATGGACTCACCAACCCCAGCAATACGGCTACCTGTGGCTTAGGGAGCCAGTTGGATCAATGACAGGGAGCTATGGTTTCTGTCACCTGCAACACAAAAAGTCCTATTTTGCCCACTTTTTAAACCCTTTACCATTTTCCTATCACTGTTAGGATTAAGCCCAAAATCCTTCTCAAGGCCTACAAGGTGCTTCAAGACAGAACTCCCACCTACCTCCCCTGTCTCATTTTTAGCCCCTCTCCCTCCTTGCTTGGTTTTCTTTCAGTGTCTCAAACACCGTTTGCTTTCCCGTCTCGTGGTCTTTGCAGATGCTGTTCCTTTGCTTGGAAAGCTCCTCCCCTGCCTAATTCCTAGTTGTCCTTGAGGTAACAATGTTGAGGCCGTTGAAGCCGTTTCATCAAAGAGACTTTTGCTACCTCCCCAGGCTAGTGTAGTCTCCTGATAGATGCTCCCATGACCCCCCAAAGTTCTCTCTCATTACCAAACATGACAATTAGAAATGATACATTATTTGCTTGAAGTCTGCTTTCCTCACTAAGTCACAAGCTGATGTGTATTGTGGTTACCTTTTTACATGTACCTAGCACAAAGCAGGTGCTTATAAACCCTTGTGAAGGGAAGAAATGAAGGGTGAAAGCAAGGGAGGAATGAAGGAGGCAGGGCAGGAGGAAGTAGAAAAGGCAGCCAGGTTAGGGAGAGGGGAGGGAAGAAAGGAAGGAACTACGAACACATTAAAGGCCATTGTAGAGAGCTGTCCCCATGTGCGTTCTTCATTAGTAAGTAGCTAGCAGGCTCAGTATTCTCAGATTAATTTGAAAATTATAATGTTAACTCCATGACCTTAAAATTAATATTTTATAAAATTGATTATTTTGGTTTATTGTTTAATAAAAAGGAATTTATCACCACTGATGGATGCTTGTTTTACGTTAGCCTAGATAAAATGTTATTCTGAATATTTCCTTTTTTACCACTGAGGGGCAGTAGTAACCTTTTCTCACACAAAAGGTTAAGCTTTCTATTTTTTATGAGTGGGAAGATGTTTCAGTGTATACATGTTAGGACTTTAGGCTATTTTAAATATTCAACATATTTTTATACTGATGCTGCTGCTTACATATGAATCACACGGGGTTTTGATTGTATTTAGAATGAGATCAAGCCTCTTCCCCAGCCTCCAAGGCCCTGAATGAGCTCTAGCCACACTGGTCCTCTCACAAGACCATCCTCTTTCAAAGCCTTATCACTACTCCTTTCTCCCTGGAGCTCTGTCCTTATTCAGATCCCTGCAATTCATCAGGGCTTTCCAGATCTCTCCATGGAAAGTAGCTTTCCCAGGGGCCAGACAGGTTTATGAGTCCTGAGGCTTATACAATTTGAGAAAAAGAATACAAAATTATGAGTATAGAAATTCACACAAAAGTGAGTATTTATTTAGAATAAGAAAAGGGGGCACCTGGGTGGCTCAGTCAGTTGAATGTCCAACTCTTGATTTTGGCTCAGGTTAAGATCCCAGGGTCATGGGATTGAGCCTCACATTGGGCTCTGTGCTGAGCTTAGAGCCTGCTTAAGATTCTCTCTCTCTCTCTCTCTCTCTCTCTCTCTCTCCCTCCCTCCCTCCCTCTTTCTCTCCCTCTCTCTCCCACTGCCCCTCCCTCGCTCACACACATGCTCTGTCTCTTCAAAAATAAAATAACACGATGAAGTAATTTTTAAAAAAGACTAAGAAAAGTCACAACAAAGGACAAAATGAAAAAGCTGACACATACCCCAAATGTTAGGAAAGGCAGAAAAAGAACATAAGTTTTTATTAATGAACTGCCTGACATCATATTTTTTACTATAAAATTTTGGCTCCATACTCTTCAATCACCTTTTCCTATGACATGGATGGTGTCACACATCTCTCTCTGCAGTGAATACAAGGATAGTTCAGTCTTTGGAATAGTATCATTGATTGAAATGTGTATTTATGATTGAGAGTTTAGAAAAGTTTCTTGGGTTTCACTACTCATTATCAGTAATGGCATGTAAATTTTTAAGATTGTTGTCAAAATCTTACATGGTTTTTTTCATATATGGGCCCTAAGACTTTAGGACATTCTAAGTGTTTTGTTTGGGGATGTGTGGGGGTGTGGCATGTGTGTGCACATGGGACCCTCCACACCAGTGGCTACCATTCCCCCAGGGCTCGGAAGAAGCCTGTGTAGATGAGGAACTCCATTTGTTTCATGGTCACCCCTGCCCCCCCCCCCCCCCAACACCTCTGTCCAACTTCCCAATTAATTATCACTTCACTTGGTTTTCTTTGTTTAAATTTTTTTTTAATGTTTATTTTTGAGACAGAGAGAGAGAGAGAGAGAGAGAGAGAGAGAGAGAGAGAGAGACACAGTGTGGGTGGGGGAGGGGCAGAGAGAGAGGGAGACACAGACCTGAAGCAGGCTCCAGGCTCCGCGCGGTCAGCACAGAGCCTGACACGGGGCTCGAACTCACGAAGTGTGAGATCATGACCTGAGCTGAAGTCATTCGCTCAACCCATTTGCTCAACCGACTGAGCCACCCAGGAGCCCCTTGATTTGGTTTTCATTGTCCTCAGCACTTCACACAATCCAAAATTATCTTAATTGGGCATTTGCCTGTTTACAGATGGCCTTCCTCCACTGCAATATAAGTTGGCAAGGAAGAGAGACCTGAACAGTTTTGTTCCGGCTGTGCTCCCAGAGCCTCCCATAGGCTTGGACTAAGGAGAGAGGTTCAACCATTTGTTGAATGAATGAGTGAATGAATTAACGTGGGATTTAATATCAACCTCTAAAATTTGTTCTTAGAATTTATGAATGTTGATTTTTCACAAGAGCCATTTAAAAAAACTTAATTGCATATCAAGTGTTATGAGCAATAATTATGCTAATTGGATAATTTTCTGAAATGGCACATTTTACGTGATATCATCACAATGTGTTCATTTCTTTGACTAGAAGTTTTGAAACAGAAAAGCCACAGATTCTTTAGTGTTTGTCTGGACCTCAGATATTTGATAGAGCAGCATTCAAACGTTCTTGCTCCGTTAGCCCACCAAATAATTTAAAAACAAAACAATTGACACCTGCACACATTTTAAAGTTATTATTTTTTAAAATCATAAATTTAAATATTTGGCAAAGGATGTAATTTCTGACAGTGTAAATTGACACTTCAATTGTATTAATTAGAAGCAAAATACCAAATCGATTTGATTCCTGCATTCATTTATTTTAAAAATACATTGATGAGCTCTTCTTTAACAGCAGAAAATATAGTTTTCATTTTTCTCCCTTAAATCTGTATTTTCATCCCACTCCTTCTCCTTTCAATGTCAAATATATATTTTTTAATTTTTAAAAATGTTTATCTATTGTTGAAAGAGAGAGAGACAGAGTGTGAGTGGGGAGGGACAGAGAGAGAGAAGGAGACACAGAATCCAAAGTAGGCTCCAGGCTCTGAGCTGTCGGCACAGAGCCCGACACGGGGCTCGAACCCATGAACCATGAGATAATGACCTGAGCCAAAGTCTGTCGCTTAACTGACTGAGCCACTCAGGTGCCCCAATGTCAAATATTTTTATGCCTGAAAGTCTTCTATGGATAGACCCATCAAACTTTTTTACTACAAAAATATGTATATACATTTAAATCTAAATTTTTAAGGTTTTTGTGATCATAGGCTCAAAGTATTAAAAATTTTTTTGGATTCAGTTATTATAAATATTATTGATACATAGATTGAAATATAAATATATGACAAATTACGATATTAATTATGAAAAGTAAAATTTTATTAGCAATGCATTTCTTTTTTTTAAGGTTTATTTATTTATTTTTAGAGAGACAGAGACAGTACGAGGGGAGGAAGGGGGAGAGAGAGGGAGAGAGAGAATCCCAAGCAGGCGCCATCAGCCCAGAGCCCAGTGTGGGACTTGAACCTATGAAGCCCGATATCATGACCTGAGCTGAAACCAAGAACCAGATGCTTAACCTGCTGAGCCACCCAGGAGCTCCACAATGCACTTCTTAATCAGGTGGGTAGAACTAATTTTTCTGTAAGTTTATGTATCCACATTTGAATATTATTTATTGCAAGAATTACACAGACTTTAGCATAGAGTCTATGCTTATTTGTTGTTTTATAGTTGTAAGTTCTGAGAAAACATACTGACATAAATAAGCAGATGGGAAAGAATGTTTTGTTACAGCACTACTACTCAGTTCTTCAAACTTGCCGGTTTTACAGTAACATATCATCAATAATTATTGTTAATGCACTCTCAGCTAACATGTCCTGCTTTTATATTGATAGCAAAGAATAAGGAACTTACCTGACAAGCAAAAAGATTATTTAATCAGCCATTAAAGTCATTCACTTTGTCAACACCAGCATTTAGGAATCTGTCTCTGTGTTTGGTGCCTCAGGGATTGTCCCATCTTTGGACAATCTTGGGGTTTACAATGAAATGCCATAGGTAGATTTGGGATGAGTGAAACGTGTGCTTTTTAAAAATTTTGATGGTGGGGAGTAATTATTAAAGGAGAGATGGTAAGGAGAGATGGTCCACAAATACTTGGACCACATGTATGTTCCAGGTGGATTAATGGCAGGAAACAGTCCTTTCAGATGCAGGTTGAGAATCTGAAATTGATGTCCTTTAAATGACCTTGTTTATGTACCCAAGTGGAAAATGTCAGAGTCACATGGCAGTTGAGAGTCACCATGTGTTCTGAACCTATTTCAGAACGAGGTGTCCCTCTACCACACACCTTCCCTAGTCCTTCATTCTTGTAGCAATTACTGTTTTCTTTAAAAAAAAAAAAAAATGCTTGAGGTGCCTGGGTGGCTCAGTAAGCCCTTGACTTTGGCTCAGATCATGATCTCATGGCTTGTGGGTTCAAACCCCGCATTGGGCTGTGTGCTGACTGCTCAGAGCCTGAAGCCTGCTTCAGAGTCTTTGTCTCCCTCTCTCTCTGCCCCTCCCCCACTCTCTCTCTTTCTCTCTCTCTCTGTTTCTCAAAAATAAATAAACATTAACAAAATTTAAAAAGTGCTCAATTATAATTAGCTTGTAAAGTTCCAGCAACTGTGGTCAAGACTAAAATATGAATAAGCTGCAGAAGGAAAAGAGCGTTAGGCTCTGGAGGTACACCGTGTCAACTTCTAGAATCTGCAACTTATTCTCAGGATCTATGGTTTATCTAGGAGCGTCACACTTGACAACTGTAGTAAGAGCATCAAGGGTGACCAACAATACTTAAAGGCAATTAATAAGATGATGATTACTTCCAATCCCATCCACCAATGTAACATACTCTTTTAGAAAAATAAGCTGAAATTAAAGTACAAATCCAGTATTCAGTGATTCAGTTTCAATTCACCGAGCAAATATTTATTAAGAGTCTACCATGTGCCAAGAATGTACTGGTTGTTAGAGATTTTGAAATTAATTCTTAGACTAATTAGCTTCTTGCAGAAAGGCATGTACAGGGTGATTAAGAGCAGCCGATGCTCGGGCCACCTCTGGCTTAACTCAGCTCCATTTTTGTGGGTGAGGGGGCTTTAGGCAAGCCGCAGTTTCCTTTTCTGAAAAATGGAAATAATAATATGTAGTTTATAGTATTACTGTAGGACTCAAGGAGATAGTCATGCAATAAACACTCAGAAAGTGGTAGTTATTATTATCAGCACTGTTTTTATTGCTCCCTCCACCCCAGCCCCTGGCCTGGTATCTGCACCTAGGGCTAGACAGTCAATAAATGCTACTGACTCAACAAATAAATGGACAAATAATAAATAACAAACATTTTAATATGCCACTCTATTTGTAAACAAAGGCATTACATTGTGGGCAAAACAGGTTATTAACAAATGTACAGTTTTATTTACAATATTCAGTTTCACTCTAATGCCAAATAACATATTTATTTCTCCCTTCTATTCAATGAAGTCATAGATTTACTTTCAGTAAGACTTCTGTGTTTTAAAACATTCTCCCGTCATTTTTTTTTTTTTAACAGAATCTGTGGGCATGAAAATTATTGCAGGCTCTTTTTTTTTTAAATTAATTTACTTATTTTGAGAGAGAGCAAGAGAGAGCAGGAGCGAGTGTGAGTGGGGGAGGGGCAGAGAGAGAGAGGGAGAGAAAGGATCCCAAGCAGGCTGATGCGGGGCTCAGACTCACCAACCCTGAGATACGACCTGAGCAGAAATCAAGAGTTGGATGCTTAACTGACTGAGCCACACAGGCACTCCTCTTTTAAAATGGTACATAATAGTTCCAGGAAATCCAAAAGTTTCCTTGAGCTATATGGACCTGTTGGGAAAAACATTTCACATTTTTTAGGATTCCCAGGTGGAAAGGGAGAATCCATGCCATAGTGCCCCGTTGAAGTGAGAGTTTAAAGGACCACTGAGGACATTATTGTAGAGTGTTTTTCTTGCGCCAATTTGGGGGCTGGTCTGGTGGTACTAAGGGGCAATTCTTCCTCTTTCTGAGGTGAAGAGCCTAAGCTCCAGGGCTCCAGGGTCTTTCCCAGGGATCCCTTTCTGTTTGCTCCCCTGTCCCTGCCTCTACTTTCACTGCTCTGTTTATCCCATCCAGGGACAACCCCTGCAGTAGGTTGGAGGAAAGGATGGGAATGTGTGCCTTGCAAAACACATTGTAGGGCTCCCACATCCTACATACAACTATTACTTCAATTTTGGTTATGTGAACATGCTCTTTACATTGACCTGGATCCTACTACTTGCTTTTAATCATTAAAAAGGGTATTGGGTGGGATGCCTGGGTGGCTCAGTCGGTTGAGTGTCTGACTTCCACTCAGGGCATGATCTCACAGTTTGTGAGTTCAAGCCCTACATTGGGCTCTGTGTTGACAGCTCAGGGCCTGGAGCCTGCTTCACAGTCTGTGCCTCCCTCTCTGTGCCTCTCCTCACTTGTGCTCTCTCTCTCTCTCAGAAATAAATAGACATTAAAAAATGGGTTGGGGCGCCTGGGTGGCACAGTCGGTTAAGCGTCCGACTTCAGCCAGGTCACCATCTCGCGGTCGGTGAGTTTGAGCCCCACATCGGGCTCTGGGCTGATGGCTCAGAGCCTGGAGCCTGCTTCCGATTCTGTGTCTCCCTCTCTCTCTGCCCCTCCCCCATTCATGCTCTGTCTCTCTCTGTCCCAAAAATAAATAAACATTGAAAAAAAAATTTTAAAAAATGGGTATTGGGTTATTAAAATTCAGAAACATAAATAAAGCCTGGGAACTAGAGAGCAGGCTTTTAATTGATCACTCTACCAGGTCCATTAATCTAGTCCTGAGCATGCTTGAGGAAATACATTTTAAAGTTTCCCTTAAGGGGTGCCTGGGTGGTTCAGTCGGTAAGCGTCCGACTTCAGCTCAGGTCATGATCTCATGGTTTGTGAGTTCAAGCCCCGCATCGGGCTCTGTGCTGACAGCTCAGAGCCTGCAGCCTGCTTCGGATTCTGTGTCTCCCTCTCTCTCTGCTCCTCCCCTACTCGCACTCTGTCTCTCTCTCAAAAATAAATAAATATTTAAAAAAATTTAAAAAATAAAGTTTCCCTTAAAATAAATATCATTATTTCTAACTATCCTTCCTTTCATATACAAAAAAAAATTTCAAAGTATTCTTTAGCTTATATTAGCACTTTCGGTGATGTTGGTACTCCCCATCTCTTGTCCTGTTTGAAAACTGAACTGTGCAAACAGTTGAAGAGAATTAGGAATTTGTTTTGTTCTCTTTACTAGCTCTGTTTTTCATTCTCTGCACGCCTACTCCTGCCCACGAATCCAAGTCTGCAGTCTTTCTCTCTAAAACATATTTGTGCTTGCAATGTACCCACTGGTTAATTTACACAGCTCTGATTCATCCTGACAGTCATATGCTTCCGACAGGTGAATACCTCCGGGCAGTCACCTGGAGACACTTTTCTGTAATGATACGTGTTTCATGATGGTGCTATGTATCACCCTCATTTTCCAGGTATTAGATGTGACAGAGTTCTGGTTTCTTGTCCGATACCCTTCAAGATATTTGTATTTTTTTTTCGTGTTTCTTTTTATGCGTGTCTTAGCAATCATTTTTAGTTTTTCTAGTCTTCTCAATGATCCTCCAGATATTTCATTGTCCCTGTGGTTTTTTTCCCTTCTAGTTTGTAACACAATACTTTGTTGTTCTGGTAATATATTAGTCAAAGATGATTTCTGTAGGGCCACATAAATAAGTAAATAGTGAACCATGAAACCCTCAGGGAAAAATGGGGACATGACAGGAAGAAAACTTTAGCCAACAAGGAATAAGCTGGCTGAAGGCTGGGTTTAGGGCTGGCTGTATTTAGGTAGGTGGAGTGTATCTTTCAGCTTCTCTTTCTCTGTTGCTTCCTCATTCTTTCTTCCCTACCTGCAGCGTCCCTGGACCTCTCAGAAGCTCAGAATTCTCATGTTTCCCAGTTTCCAGGCAGGATGAGAAGCCATCTGTGGAGGACAACCTTTGGTGCATCTGCTATGCATTCCATATCTCCACCTGTTTTTCAACGACTCCCTCATTCACAGGGAGGCTACCTGGTAGCCATTCCTATATTAGACGACTCTCCCTAGCCATTGTTGATTGGGTCAGGACAGAACATCTTATCCAGACTGCAATTAGATTTTTGTCTCCACAAATCCTGATTCATTCTGAAACTTCGAGTTTGATCCAAAGCTCTCCCCTTCTTTTCAGCACACGTGAGGCTCACGGCCCCAATGGCTCACGTGTGATCTTGTGTGTTTGTGTGTCTGAGTGATGGGGGTGGTGCACTCTTTTCTCACAAAAGCCTTTCTTCCGTGATACACCCCCTCCAGCATGGGGAGAGGGAAGAGGGAGCAAGAAAAGATGTCTTCTGCGGCGAAATACTCTGCACTTCTACGGGAGTTCATTGTCTCTGAGAGGTATTCCTCAGCTGGCTGCTTGAGGTAGATTGGCAAGACAAGGGCTCACCAGCCACACAGTCCGGGCCTGAGAGGTAAGGCTTCTCCTTCCTTCAGATTCCAACCAACTTGGAGTGGTTCCCTGCAGTTCCCCTCTCTCAGCTTTGGAGAGGAGGTCAATCCACAGACCAGAGTCTCTTATCCAACCTTGTCTTTCTCCCCAAGGGGATAAGTCTTCTTTTTAGGCCTTTTCGTTATAGAACCTGGCAAACTAATCTAGTGTCTCTGGTTCCTGAGAGTATGGGAGTCTCTAGTTAGTAACCTCTCCTTTATTTCAGCTCCGAGGGTTTCTTAACTTTTTTTTTAATACAGCAGTGATTCCTGCATCCTTCTGCTCACTAGAGGGGCAGGACCAGCCCTCCAGCAGAAGCTCACATCCATGCTGCTGCCATAGCTCAAGGGGGCTTTTGCTACTTGAAACCAGAGTCTCAGCTATTATGCCATCAAATAAATTAATTCTTTTATTTTTGAACTTTTAAAAAATGTTTATTTATTTTCAAGAGAGAGAGAGAGAGAGAGAGAGAGAGAGAGAGAGAGAGAGAGCATGAGCAGGGGAGGAGCATAGAGAGATGGAGACACAGACTCCAAAGCAGGCTCCAGGCTCTGAGCTGTCATCACAGAGGCTGTCGTGGGTCTCGAACCCACCAGCCGTGAGATCATGACCTGAGCCAAAGACAGAAGCTTAAGCCACCCAGGCACCCTATGAAATAAATTAATTCTATTCATGACATGCATTTGGTAAGATTATTGCCTACAGAAGTCAATATGTGTCCCAGAGGAACGAATCTTTCTTGAAACTTTAAATCCCACCATGTTAGTGCCTTATGTGAGACTCGCTCTCCAGAGAAAGCTGACAGCTTCCTGATTTTTCCTCCAGAAGTCAGCAGCTTCCGTGTAGGAATAAAGAAAGTGTGCAGTGGGGTTGCTCCAAGGCTGGGCTTTTCAGGGAGCACAGTGGTAAAGAAGAGAATGAGGAGGTGAAGGTGGACGGTGGGGGAGCCGTTAAAGTGATGGCCCGTGAGGCCCAGGGTGTAGAGCATTAAGAGGTTCTCTCCACTTGGCTGTCATTGGAATCAGCTGCGGAGCTTTCAAAGCTTTGCGAGTTGAGTCTCTTCCCCAGTGCTTCTGAGGTCATTAAGGCAACTTACTCGTCCTGAGTGATCCCAATATTTAACGAAGGTTGCAAAACAGCAGTGTATGTAAGAAAAAGAAATGAAGGTAAGTAGGCACTGGCAGATTGAAAAGGGAAGGAAAGGTCACGGTATTGGAGATTCCCAGATGTGGGACTGAGACCTGGATTCAGAAGGGAGGCGGTTCTGAGGGTGGGATGTCAGATTGATGGTAATAACGAGTGTCTGGTGTGGCTCAGAGTGGCGGTCTCCTTGAAGCACGAGGAGGTGAGGCTGCGGGCTGGGTTACGTTTGTGGGTGCTTATCACTTTCTGGGGTACTGACCCGAGGCTGTGGGTGCAGAGACAGCGTGTGAGGAGGGGTTCACGCTCTTGCTGACTGGGGGTGGAAGATTGAAAAGCATAGGGATGGGAGGAAGATGGGTGTTTGGATGACACAAGCCGCAAAGAAGAGGCTTTTTGGGTGGCGAAGTGACGGTTGGGGGTCGGTTAAGCATTCAGAGCAGGTCATGATCTCACGGTTTAGGGGTTTGAGTCCCGCATCAACTCTCTACTGTCAGCACAGAGCCTGCTTAGGATCCTCTGTCTCCCTTTCTCTCTGCCCCTCCGCCCCCCTTGTGCCCACTCCATCTCTCTCAAAAATGAACATTAAAAAAAAAAAAAAGTGATGGTTGGAAGTTGCCAGGGGGAGTTTCAAGGAGCTGTAGCTAACCCCTTCCCTGCAGGCAGTTTAGGAGAAGGTTGGTGTATAGGAAAACTGTTTTCCACCTGTGAGTCTCCCTTTTCTTTGTGTCTCCACTACTCACACAAGACACTTCATTTCTGGCCAACAGATTGGGGGGGGCACTCTCCCCCACACCAAGCAGTTCTCTGTGACACCAGTTGGGTGTCCTATAACGTAACGCACTCCGCAGGTAGGTAGTGTCAGGTCACACAGGGTAAGGGGCTCAGTCCTACAAGACTGCCCACCCCCCCCCAACTTCTTTCAGATGCCAATAGCAAATCCAAGTTGTCACCTGTGCTTCTGACCCATGGGTTATAAATCAGAGGTAGCCATCACCCCCTCCTCAAGTTCAATTAATTTGCGTGAGTGGCTCACAGAACTCAGGGAAACACTCGTGTTTACCACTTTGCTAAAGGATATGATAAAGGATACAGATGAACAGTCAGATGAAGCAAAATAGAGGGCTAGGTCTGGGAGGGTCTCAAGAGTAGGAGTTTCTGTTCCCGTGGAGTTGGGGTCTGTCACCCTCCTGGTGGATGTGTTCTTCCACCTCTAAGCTCTTTGAACCCTGTGCCATGGGGATTTTATGGAGGCTTCATCATGTAGGCATAGATCAATCATGAACTCCATTTCCAGCCCCTTTTTCTAGGGTGGAGGCTGGGTAATGGGGTTGAAAATGTCCAGATTCTAATCAAGACTTTGTCTTTCTGGTGATCAGCCCCCCATCCAGAAGCCCACATCAATAGAACAAAAGAGGGGTGCCTGGGTGACTCAGTTGGTTAAGCAGCCAACTTGATTTCGGCTTAGGTTATGATCTCACAATTTGTGGGTTCGAGCCCCACATTGGGGCTCTGTCAGTGCAGAGCCTGCTTGGGACTTTCTCCCTCTCTCTCTGTCTCTCCCCTGCTCTCTCTCTCTCTCTCTCTCTCTCTCTCTCAAAAAAAAAAAAAAAATGCTCCTAGTGCTCTTATCATTTAGGAAATTCCAAAGGTTTCAGGAGTTCTGCACCGCCAGAAGCTGGGGGCAGAGACCAGTGTGTATTTTCCATGATCTCACAGTAGGGAAATGAACAGTTGTCATAAGACAGAGCTGAAGTAGAAGTGAGGTCCTGGAAAAGAGCCTGATTCTTCAATACTGTTGAGGGTATTACTGTTTTCCAGATGACTGAGGATTTCTGTGTAAGATTATACAGAATTGTGACTGAATAGATTGTTTAGGATGTGTGACTCAGCCTGGGCCACACAAGGGTCACAAACTGGCTGAATTCAGGCTCATTTTGTTTAGACCACACTAAGGTTTGGGAAAAAATTTGAATTTGAACGTCTTTATGTAGAGTCTATGGTCTCCAGTTTACCCCAGATCCTACCATTAAGTTTTATATGAGCTCCTTCATACATATATATTGCGTTCTTGGCACCGAGATTTTTTGCTTCCTTAATTTTTAAATTGTGTCATTTATTTTATTTATTTTTATTTTTCATTTCATTTTATTATTTTTTTTTAAGTAGGCTTCTCGCCCAGCATGGGGCTCAATGTGGGGCTTGAACTCATGACCATGAGATCAAGACCTGAGCTGAGATCCAGAGTTGGATGCTTAATCGACTGAGCCACCCAGGCACCCCCTTAATTTTTTTTTTATTATGAAAAATTCCAGAATACTCAAGAAAAGAGAATGGTATAATGAATCCCCCAATACCATCCTTCAGACCTGGAGACTGCTGTCAGGACCTTTGAGGAGGTAAAAAGAGCTGCATGATCTTTTTTTTGACAAAAACTTTTCCTTGGGGCACCATGCTTCACTCTCACCCGTCCCTGGCTTTCCAGTCGTCCTTTGTGTCTCTATGGAAGCAGTGTCTTTTTATATACTTTCCCACACAGTCATTCAATACATATTTGTTGAACCCCTTAGGTGTGCCACGCCCTCACATAGGCCTTGCAGCTAGGGCAGGGAGCAACACAAGTAACTCAGTGTCTAAGCAACGGGAAGGTTTTGAATTGAGGAGGGACATGATCTGCTTAGTTTTTGTTTATTTTTTATTTTTTAAATGTTTATTTTTGAGAGAGAGAGAGAGAGAGAGAGAGCGAGCAGGGGAGGGGAAGAGAGAAAGGGAAACACAGAATCCAAAGCAGGCTCCAGGCTGACAGCACAGAGCTGGATGCGGAGCTCAAACCCACAAACTGTGATATCATGACCTGAGCCAAAGTCAGACGCTTAACCAACTGAGCCACCCAGGTGCCCCATCTGCTTAGTTTTTAAAAGCATCACCAAGGATACTCCATGAAGAATAGATCTGAGGAAGCAGAGTGACTTCTGGAGACACTTGTGTGATGGTTGCTTGGTCCAGGGAGTAATGGAAGGAAGGAAGGAAGGAAGGAAGGAAGGGAGGAAGGGAGGAAGGGAGGAAGGAAGGGAGGGAGGGAGGGAGGGAAGAGGAGGGGAGGGAGGAGGAAGGAAGGAAGGAAGGAAGGAAGGAAGGAAGGAAGGAAGGAAGGAAGGAAGGGGTCAGATTTTGGATATACAGTATTTTGAGTAGATCTGACAGATTTTGTTGATGGATTGAAAATGAGTGTGAGAGAGAGAGAGAAGTGAAGGATGGCTCCAAGATCTTGGCTTGGGCAACTGGAAGATTGGAGCCACCATGTTTTAAGATGGAAGATACTGTGGCAGGGGCAAGTTTAGGTGAACAAGGGAAGAGCAGGACCTTGTCCCCACCATCAAGCTGGGCTCCCCCTAGGGTGTAGAGGGCTCTGGGAAATCTTTTTATGGAACACCTGTCTATATAAGTAATTTGATTTAAACAATGTATTTGATTTTAAAATGTATTTAAAAATTCATGAGCTTGGGGCACCTTGGTGGTTCAGTCAGTTAAGAGTCTGACCCTTGATTTTGGCTCAGGTCATACATCCCACAGTTTATGAAATTGAGCCCCACGTGGACGGCGTGGAGCCTGCTTGGGATTCTTTCTGTCCCACTCTCCCTCTCTGTCTCTCTCTCTCTGCCTCTCCCCCACTTGCACATGGGCGCGCTCTCTCTCTCTCTCAAAATAACTTAAAAGTTTAAAAAAAAAATTCATGAGCCTATGTGAGGTGTGGTGATCTGCCATGTGATTTAGAATAGTGGGTTGAAAAGAGGCACGTCTGTATTTGCTCCTTGTCCGACTAGTGTATGCAAAGAGTACCACCATCTCTTCCTGTTGAGGAACAGGGACCGTCTCTTGTAGTTCATTATTGTCACATGTGCTACCTTTCCTATTTTCCATCAGGAGAAAGAGATAGCCTGGTATTATTACTCTCAATGCCACGGTTCTTTGGAAACTCTTTGTATTGAAACAATATAGATCTTGTGTCTGCAGTTCCCTAATACCATTTGGTTAATGCCGATCTCATTAGTCTTCTTGATGCCACGTCACCCACAGTGCAGCCTAGGGATACTGGCTTCCGTGACCCTCAGAGATGACTCCTGTGCTTTGCGGATGACCACAAGTGCATGTCTTCCCCAGAATATGGGGAAACATGTGAACGATAATTCATTTTACGATAAATTTGCTGGTGGGAATTTTAAGGCGTAAATGTAAAGGAGTACATCTTGCAAACATGTTGTTAGGGTGTAAACTTCCTTCCCAGAATGTAATTGCTTCCCATCTTGACTGGGTTCCTGCCTTCAATACACATGCACCAGTAGCCAGAGCTGGAAGAAAGGTTCCATTCACTGAAGGCATGTCCATCCCTTGTCTGGCATGACTTAATACCAAGTTGGGAGACTAGGACAGCCCCATATTCATAAAGATGCCAGAGGACATTGATGGAAATAGCCTGTTGACATTGCGAAACAATTTCTGGAAAACCCTCAGAGGATGAGGCATGGCCACCCCTCTTGGAGGTCTGACCTTTGTGGCAGAGCCTGTGGAGAGCTGAGTTGGGCTGGGGGAAGTGGCAATGTCTGCGGAAGGATGCACAGGGTGATGAACAGCCATTGCCACCTCTGATGTTCTTGGCTTCTGTGCAGTGTGACTAGTGCTGAGGTGGGAACCCCAACAAGTGAGAGCCAACATGGGGCCCCTGCAGGCTGCTTAAATCAAGGGTTGGCAGAGATCTTTGATGGCCCAGAGCCCTGAACTTGTCCTGTGTCTGATATGAGTCATACAAAATCAGTGTTAGCACTATACTGGCCAGCCCATCTCACTTGATTCTGGGACATTAACACTGCATCTGCCAGTGGGAGCATCCTGTCCCCAGGTGCCACTGCTGGAACTGGGGCCAAAAAAGAGTCCCAGACCTCTTGAGGGACTTGGGTGCTCCAGGAGTGGGGTGGAAGTATGAAGAGGGGTACAGAGGATCACTGGGCACCCAACAGGGAAGAAACAAGGACCAGGTCCCATGTTGACCTGTCCAGGCTTGGGGCACCCCCCTCCTGGATGGCTCAGCTGGCCCTGACCAGTCTTAGCCACTACAGACGGACTTAAAAATTTAGGGGGAGGGCATCTCTGGTCACCAGGTCCAGTTTTGGGGCATCTTCCTGGACAACCATGGGTAGGGACCCAGGGTTCAAGGCCCAGGGCCCAGGTGAGGGACTGGCCTGGGTCTAACTGTCAGGCTGATGTCAAATACATGTTCTTGGGAATGGTTCCATCTGGATATCTAAATCTAGGAGCCATCAAGCTTCTGAAAATGGCTTTATGGAAGGAAAAAGTTCTGAGGCTTCTAGCTCCCAAACTCACCACTTGATTATAACATGTGAGAAGGCAGTTCTCTTCCTTTTTAGGTAGAGGAAAAACTCTAAACAAGAATTATTGACTTAACAGTTTCTAGAACTTCCCTAGCTTATGGAAACCTACAAAGAACTCTGAGTCCTGAAAACAGAAGCAGTTCATAATATGAAAAACCACAGACCCGAATCTCCCTAGGATGCAGTACCTGTGGGAAGGAATGACATTTTTCATTTCCCAGTGCCAGACCGAGTCTAGGCTAATAACATTTTCCCTGCCCTCTCAACAGTGTTATTTGTTTTAGTCTGCTGTCTGCGTAGCTAGGGGAATAATTAATTAACAGTTAAGTCTGCTGGAAGCACACGACCAAGTGGCACTCGGTAAATATTTGTTCACAATGATGAGGCTGTTGCTTATCTATACCATCAAGTTACAAAAATGAAATTGTGGTTTTTCTTCATGAGGTGGTAGAGATTTGTCATCTTATTGATGAGAAAATTGAAGGTCAGAGGAGTGAGGTGATTTCTCCAATGGTGTACAGTGTGACAGGGGCCAAGCAAGCCTTGTACCCCAAGCTCCTGATTCCAAATTTATTCATTGCTTTTTCTGCTACATTGCACTAGTGTTTTGGGGGAGATGGCTGAATTCCACTAAGCAAATTCACATGTTGAGACATTAACCTTTCCAAAGAACAGTAAAATCTCATTAAGTCAGAATAATTGGAAGAATGGCCAGGATGAATTGGGGGAAAAGTTTGAGCTATTTTCAGAGATTTTCAGCTTTTTCCTTTCAAGGCTGTGTAGTAAATTGGAGCAAATAACCACAAAAAGGGGCCAAATAGAGGTCACACTGAACCTGTGTGAAGGAACAAACAGGAATAATTTATAAATTGCATGTAAGTGATGACTACTAAAAATATTATAGGCATTTGGGGAAATAAATTTTGGTTAAAAATAAGCTAAATGTTTCCCATGAAATCTCCTTGCAAAAATTTACATAGGGACTTTCACAAATATGTCAAACCACGTGTTAAAATTGTTGTGCCTCTGATTTAGTGGCCTGTAAATCAACCGGTTTGATTTTGCTGTGCTCAAACCGGCATTATTTCTATAGCTCACAGCCGCACAAATGATGACATCTGTCTCTCGCTTTCCATCCCCTTGATTTCCTCCTCTATCCAAGGCCCACAGAATGCCTCCCGCTGCCCTAAAACTGAAGCGTTTTGTCTATTCCTTTCCCTGACCACACTCCCACCAATTTTCACCAAATGACCCTGCCCTTCCTGCCACCGCCTGTGAGAAGTCCTCATATGTGGCCGCGTTTCAGGTTTTCTGTTCAAACACTAACATGAAGTTGTTCCTGAAGGTGTTCAGAAGTGCTGGGCCTTGGCTTTCTCTAATTCTGTTGTTTATCAGAACTGTCAGGCATACTACTCCCTGACTAACGGGAGGCTGTTTGGGAAAACAGTCTGTAATGATTTCAGCCAAGCTATGTGCGAGCCGGGAAAAAGAACGATCTTGGGGGGAAATGGACACATGTTAAGGCTTTCTTTGCTGGGCGAGTTGTGCTGGATGGGATTCAAAGATCCATGCATCTTAGGAAAAAACTGACCAAAACAAAAAACAGGGCTCAAGATACCTCTGCCATGTCGTGCTCGTTTATTCTGATGCAATAACTTCACTTCAAAGCAAACTGGGGCTCCTCAGGCCTTCCCTGCCGGTGACCTGCTGCCCCCCTCTGGAGAAGTTGGAAACGGAAGCTTTTGATTCTTTCCCGTACATTTCGGTCTCCATTATGGGTCCGTTTTCTCAGGGCTTTCTTACCTAAAGTCACTTTGCTGCAGTGTAAAGAAGTGTAGGGCCATAAACTGCAAACCATATATTCAGTGAGTTTACAGTGACTCTGAGTAATGCAAGGATCTTTATTTCTGGGTTGGAGGATGGACTGCCTAATTTTGTGAGCTGTATGTCCTGGTTCCACCCTCCTCCCACCACCGATCCACGCTAAAACCGTCTTTCTCAGCAGTCTGGGACTAGCAAAAAGTCCTTTCTGACTTGGCATCCTACCTTAGGTATCTTATCCTTAAAAGGGAGAGTTTGGACTCCTGATCTTTAGGGTCCCTCTGGCTGATTCCATAAAAATACGTTTACCAGTGAGAAATGTCTTTAAATTTATCTTGAAGAAACTCCTAGGTATTATTAAACAAGCCTTCCTTTTAATGAGCAAGATTGTAGGAAATGAAACTAATACACTTGGTGCAAGGGTTGAATTTCAAAAAAATTTTTCAGTATAGGAAATATGCCGCTAGGAGGCAGTGTTGGCATATACTTTTATTCAAGCACATCCAGTATAGTTCCTTTTGAGGAAAATATTTTTTAAATCAAAGGATATAAGAATGATTAGAAATTATAATGTTTTGTGTGGCAATAAAGTTCTGAAAAGAGTACTAAAGGGTCATCTATCTTATACCATAATAGAACAGTAAGTTGAATAGAAGTTTCTATCATCTATGAATGAAGTATGAGATACTGAACCTGATTTGTGAGAAATGGTAGATAGCAACTTTTTTTTTTTAAATGACATTCATTCTCCTTTTATTTCACCTCAACCACATGCAGCCTCTGAAAGCCATATTCCTTTGGCTTTATTTCTATGCACTGGAAGATAAGGATGGATTACTAATTATCTTAGCAAGAAAATTCTGGAAATTTCTTTCCCCTTAAATACTGCTGCCTTCTCCTTTAAAACTCAAATACTTGTGAAGTAGGAAGGTTGTTATTTTTTAAAACAGATGAATAAACTGATGCATAGAAATTTCATGTAAAACTTAAGCAAATTAGAGAATGAAAATAAGAATCAAGGTAGTCTCACTGCTCTTCTTTTTAAATAGCTGAAGAAATTACATTTCAAAACACCTAACCCAAGAATGTGTAGAAAGCAGCATGAACTTTTCATACATTGAGAATAGCCATGTTTATGCTAATGTCTTGCATCTTCAGGGGTGAGGTCTCATGGGAGAGTAGATGTTATCATGTAAAAATATCATAGTTCTCAATCTAGGCAACTTGGATAAGAGTTTGGAGAATCCCTATTTTTTTCTTCATTATACTTACAAAAATTTTTTTAATATTCATTTGTTTTTGGGAGAGAGAGAGAGAGAGAGAGAGAGAGCACCAGCAAGGGAGGGACAGAGAGAGAGCGAGACACAGAATCTGAAGCAGGCTCCAGGCTCTGAGCTGTCAGCACACAGCCGGTTGAGGGGCTTGAACCCACGAACCGTGAGATCATGACTTGAGCTGAAGTCAGATGCTCAACTGACTGAACCACCCAGGTGCCCCTATTATACTTTTTTTAAACTAACCGATGTAATACAAGCTCACTGTTCCTCAGCCTTACTGACTAAAGGCATTTAGGTGGATCCATTTTTGAGCACGATGGAGAAAATCTAGATACTGATGCCTCCTTTCCCCTCCCCATTGGTCTATACATTTTTTAGCAGTAGAAATGGGTCAGGAAAGAGAGAGAACAACTCTGGAACTCTGAGAGCAGGATTCTGGTCTTTTGATACTTATTGATCAGGTCCCACATGAGTGATTTGCTAAGAACAAACTTAAAGAACTGGCAAAGTCCCCATATCTCAAGTGTTCCATAACAGTTGTTTTTCAAACCGTGGGTCAAAACCCACTAATGGGTCATAAAATCAATTTGTAGTGTCGCAACTAGCATGTTTTATCAGTGAGATAGGATGGAAAGGAATAGAATAGAAAATGCCAAAATGGATCTCACATTTTATTTCATTGGTTGTATAGTATGTGCTTTACTGGGTTATTCGAAAACTTTTGTTTCTTACTAAGGGTCATGTTCAAAAGGACTTGAAAGTCACTTCCCTATAGCACTTTATCTGTCATGACAGCTCCTGTCTCATTCTCCTTACTAGAATGCAAACTTCTTGAAGTAGGAATGAATATCTGAATAACTTTTCCTTGGCCACAGTGATTTCCCTAATACCTTATACATGGTATAAGGGAAACTGTTTAAGATGTACTTCTTATTTATTTTGCTTGCAAGTAAATTTCTAAACGATACTTTTAAAATCATCAAGTGCTATTTATAGTTCTGTGTTGTTCAGCTCCTACCAGTTTTATGTGTAGCCTAGCATTAACATAAGCATTGCTGTTAAACCGTCTTTTCCTGATTTGGGGGAACTGTGGCCCAAACATAAAAGTCACTAAAGATGGTTTCCACTGAGGTTACTGTGCAGATTTGAATTTCTGTTTTTCAAAGAGCTCTCTGAGCTGCTGCTCACTGGTGGCTTCTTTCTGCTGCATCAGCTCAGCTGTTCCTTTGGTCACCCCCCAGGCATCAGGCTTTGACATTGAAGGGTTGTATGGCCTGCCCGAGGCTATCCGAAGATTCTCCCAGTATTCCTTCCTGGCCCTGGGTGAACAAACACACATTAGACTCCTTCCTGAGCATCTGTATCTATGTCACTGAGCTAGAATATACCTCCACAGAGCAGTCTTTGGACTCTTGAGAGTATGTCCATTAAAACACATTTATTAATCTGAACTACAATTTTTTTAAGGCTCTATAGGCTAAAATTACTTTGAAATTATTTTTTTAAATATATGCATACAAATGGGGTGCCTGGGTGGCTCAGTTGGTTAAGCGTCCTATTCTTGATTTCTGCTCAGGTCATGATCTCACAACTGTGAGATCAAGCCCCGTGTGGGGCTCCACCCTCTGGCATGGAGCCTGCTTGGGATCCTCTCTTTCCTCTCTCTCTCTCTCTCTCTCTCTCTCTCTCTCTCTCTTTCCCCCCACCCCCCGACCCCTGCCCTCCTTCACTACCTCCCTACCCTGTTTGTCTTCGCTCTCAAAATAAATCAATAGACATTTAAAAAATAAAAAAGAAATTCTTCACCCTCCTCTGCCTTTTGCCCTCCTGGGCCATTAGCTCAGACCCCATAGCACCTGTGCATATCTTCATACTTGAACTTGGTAAGCCAGCTTGAACTTGCTAAGCCAACTTGAACTTGCCTGTTTGTCTCTCTACCTACTAGTCTGTTAACTCCTTGGGGACAGGCTTGTGCCTTGTTCTTGCTACTTCAGTGTCCACACCCGTGTCTTGACATAGTTGTATACAGTCAATATCAGTTGAATGGAGTGGAACTTCCCCTCTGCTTGGTACTCGTCCCCCACCCTCTTCTTTATCTCGTGGCTACTTAGCCCTTCAAAATACAGCGCCCCAAAATCCCTTCCTCTAAAATATCTTTCTATTTGGCAGAAATGGCCATTCCTTTCTCTTGTCACTTTCTAAATCTGTGCCTCTACCAAAGCAGTTACTGCAGTATAATACATTGGCTTTCTTACCCATTTTCCCCAGTAGACTGAGATTCTCTAGCCAGCTTTTCATGTGTATTTTCCCAGTGCCTTGCACATTGCCCAATGTAAAATATTTGTTTATTGTTCATCTCCCCCACTGGGGTGTAAGCTCTGAGGGCAAAGACCTATTTTATTCTCCACTGTATTCCCAGCTCCAAGATTGGGGTTGGCACAGAACAAGCACTTAATTAATATTTTTTACATTTAATTTATACTTAAATCTTTTTACTAAAACACTTTTTACGTTTATTTATTTATTTTGAGAGAGAGAGAGAGGGAGAGAGAGAGAGCATGAGTGAGCAGGGGAAGGGCAGAGAGAGAGGCAGAGGAGGATCCCAAGCAGACTCCATGCTTTTAGCATGGAGCCCTATGTGGGGCTTAATGCAAGGCTCAGCACAGGGCTTGAACTCACAAACCATGAGATGAGCTAAAACCAAGAGTCAGATGTCCAATGGACTGAGTCACCCAGGTGTCCTAACTTATACTTAAATCTTAACAACCAATCGGTTAAATGTTGTTCAGTGTCTACCACATGGTTCTAGCCCAGAACATGAAATCACACTTCATTGCAATTTATATTATTTATATTCTAAAGCCAGAGATCACTACATAGGCTATTTTATAAACATGTCTATGAAGAATTGAAGGAGGATAACATTATTTATCATCATGCAGCAAATTATCTATACTCTTTGTTGTGACCTCACTTGGACATACTCATAATCCAAATGAGTTTGGTTTGGCAAATACAGTTTAAAGGTTCTTACCTGGCTCTAATCCATGGTTTGGTGTGCATATCCAAACCACTTCCCCAGCTGCCATGCTTTTCTGAAGCTGGCGGCAAAAATCCCCTTTCTGGGGCCAGCTCTTCTGCAATCGCCCGGATGTGGTAGGGCTCAAATCCACAGCACCCGCCAATGTATCTGACCCCCAGCTTGTAGGCCTCTCTGGCATATTTCTGAATGTCCCATCTTGTTGCAACTCTGGGCTCCAGTCCTGTAGTAATGGAGTGAATTCTTTTTTTAAAAAAATATTCAAAATAAACAGCTATAATAAGTATGTAATTTTCAAGAACTGAATTAAGTAAGTTGTTAACATTCGCTTCTTTATTTTTTAAAATTATTAGCTAATTGGCGTTTACATGCCCATTTTTAAATGCTGTGATAGCCAACCTTCAAGATGGTTCCCAATGATTCCTGCCCTCTTATGTTTTTACCCTGTGTAGTCCCCTCTCATATCAGGTTGGTCTGAGAGACCAATAGAATAGGTCAGAAGGCATGGTTGGTGACTTCTGAGGTTAGGTTATACAAGGCATTACAGTTTCTGCCTCAGTCTCTCTTGTTCTCTTTGAACAACTGCATGTTGTGAGAACACTCAAGCATCACAGTGGAAAGGCCAATAATTTAAGGAACTGAGGCCTCTAGTTCTGTTTAATAGAACAGCAAGACACTAACACCTATTCCCAACAGCCAACAAAGGGAGCTTGGAAGTAGATTCCCTAGCTCTCATCAGGTCTTGAGAGGACTACAAACCTGACCAGTATCTGGACTGCAGCCTCATAAGGGATGCTGAGCAAAAACTATCCAGCTAGGCTGCTCCCAAATTCATGACCCACAGAAACTCTGAGATATAATAACTGTTGTTTAAAGGCACTAAATTTTGCGATAATTTGTTCTATGCCAATAACACAGATGCTTTGCCATTCTTTATCCATGGTTCTTCTAGATGGATTATGTTATAATACCTTACTTCTCTGAGGGTCCCTATAAAATATAGTATCTAAGGACCTTAGAATGGAGTAGAAGCTGGCCAAACTCTGGCCCTGGTGATCTCTCTGGCTGGATTTTCAGGTGGACACACTCGACTTCCCACACATGCTTGACCCCTTTTCCTAGACTGCCAAGTATTCCCTTCCTGCATCTGCTCAGCCTCTTCATTCAAAGTTGTTACACAGTAACCTAGTGATGGTATCTTCTCCTTGCCCTCAAGAACAGGGGAAAAGTAACTTGGACATAAACCGGTCTATCCTTTTAATTCTTCTGATGAGAAAATTAAGGTTTAGAACTAAGCGGTTTTGCTAAGGTTACATAACTCGGCGACAGAGCTGGAACCAGAACCAAAGTCTTTGCTGATCGCACCCGGAAGGGCATCCTTTTTACCAGCCTACAGCTAAAAGGTTCAGAGATCTTTTTTGCTTGTCGGTTCCATCTTTTCCTTCTACTGTGGTCAAATATCAAAGGGCTTTTGGCTGCAGGGAGAGACACTGAGGGCAAGAGATGAGATATGCTGCCATTTCTTTGCTGTGACAAAGCTCTATGGCTATAGATTTGGAATTTGTCAAACATCAAGACATTGATATAATTTATAAAATGTCTGTCTTACCAAAGGGGAATTCTGGTAGATCAATAAATCCCTGCTTGTTGCAGTCAGGAGTGTGGTAGGCCAAGGGCTGACTCATCAGGTGGGCTTTCAGTCGGGCAGCCTCCAAGCCTTCTTTCATGAGCTTCACTGTTTGTAAACTAATTGTGGGGTCAAAATGGCAGTTCACGCCAACGATGGAAGCTCCTGCAAGTGGGAAGAACAACTGAGCTTTAGGGATTCATCAGATAACCGGTGGCCCCAACTCTCCTCTCTTAATCAAGGAGTTTTATTTGAAACAGTGAATTACAAATACAGCCTTTGATTCTTGCTTCCTTGCGAACCTAGCTTACCTCTGCGTGGGAATGATTACTAACAGGCAGCAAGGGCTTTCTGGGAAAAGTGTTGTGAAGAATCTGTTACAACTGAAGTGTCATTTATGTACACTTGGCTGTCCATCTTTTTTCCAAAAAATCATTACTAAAGGTTGTTTTTTTTTAACTACAAATTTTAGAAGTCAACTTTTCAATCTTGACACAATAATTTTTTAACACTCCCAGCTCGTGGTTACCATACCACTCGAGGATCAGTGTTCCCTTTCATCAGGCCAATTTAAAAATATCACTAATCCAGATTCTGGGAGCAGCTAAGCTGATGCCATAAGCCACAGCATCCAGCGTTCAGGGGCAAGCATCTCAGTGGTTTTCACTGAGCTGGGTCTGCTGTTTGCTCCTTCATTCTTGTTCCAATCCTCCCTCCTGTTATTTCTCTGGATGAGTTTTTTGTCCAAGAGCACCAGTGACCCTGACCTTACCAAATCCAGTTGTCGTCCCTCTGTTCTCATCTGATGCAATGTCTGGGCAGCCTCATCCTAGTGGGCCATCCCCTCCTTCATCAACACTCCCCTTCTCTTGGCTTCTCATGCTCTCTCAGTGGTGCTCCTACCTCACTGGCTGCTTTCTTTGGGCGTTAGGTGCCGACCCCCTCAAGGTTGAACCTTTCAATCTTGCCATGTCCTAGGATCCCAGTGGGCCATCTTTTCTTCTCCTACATTTCCTTTCCAGTCCCAGGGCTTTCAGTATGATCTATATCCAGAACTCTCCAAATTTCTCTCTCTAACCGTGACCTCTCCTTTGGGTCCCAGACTTAAATATTCAACAGCTTACTTAATATCTTCACTTGGATCTTGACCACCTTTACTTTCTTTCTTTCTTTCTTTCTTTCTTTCTTTCTTTCTTTCTTTCTTTCTTTCTTTCTTTCTTTCTTTCTTTCTTTCTTTCTTCTGCTGCTTCTTTTCCTTCTCCTTCTCCTCCTCTTTCTTCTTCTTCTTCTTCTTCTTCTTCTTCTTCTTCTTCTTCCTCTTCCTCTTCTTCCTCTTCTACTTTTTCTTCATCTTCTTTTTTTGGATGTTCTGCTGCCAGAGTTTCCCTTTCCTTGTTTGACTTCATTACACTAATGAATTAATCCTATGTTGGTTACCACTTGGATATCTGTTAGGTATAAGGGTCCTTTTAAGGGATTATAGAGAAATATAAATATAGGACATGGTCCCTGACACCAAGGGTTTCATAAGGTTTGACACAAAGGGCTTCCTTAGGTTTGCTCCCTGAAAACAAAGTTCTATGATCACTTGTGAGGAAGTAGCTGTCTACTATATCCCCTTCTTGGAGACTGCTGCTATACACAAACATATCAAAGGCTCTGAGAAATTCTGTGTATTTTTCCAATTTTAGTATATGCGCCGCGTAAGCGAACACTAAGGCTCTGAGAAATTCTGTAGTAAAAGGACCTGTGTGACTTGGTTTAACACAGCACTTTCTAAATATATTTCACTACAGAACCCTAATAATGTTCTCACAGATTAGAAGATGCTGACTGAGGATATTCCAAATGAGTGGTGTAAGTAGAAAGTGTTCTAGTTGCTGAGAGGAGGGAGTGTTTACTTGGGGTATGTGTGGTGATGTATGGGGATGTGGAGGTAGAATGTGAGCTAACATTGGAAGATGGACTGGAGTTATTAGGCTGATATTAATTAAGGACCTATTTTGTGCCAAGTGCTGTGCTAGGCACAGGGCACTCAGTGCTGAGCCAGACAGACACAGTCTCTGCCTTCTTTGACCTTACAGTCTAGTGAGTCAGACATTAAAGTGATACACAAACGAGATAAGTGGCACAGTGATGTCAAGCACCGTGGCCACCTACCTTGAATGGAATGGTGGGGGAAGAATTAGACGCAGGCCACGAATCTCTGCCAATTAACAATAGGTGTCATGAAAGCCTCTTCTGATCTTTTTGAAACAAGTTAACATGCTTCTCCTCCCCCCCATTGTTACATTTCCCCCCCAAAATTTAGGATTATATAGCCTCATTCCTAAATCTAAATAATTGTTATTGTTAATGACAAGTATGAAGTGACTTTTATGAAATATCAGGAATTGGATAAAAATCAGAAATGAAACATGGCCAAACATAGTGTCTCTGTTCCTCAGAGTGAGTTGGACTCTTCCACTGATCCTGAGCTATGCCTTGCATTTAAAATGAGGCAGCTTTGAGGGGCTCCTGGGTGGCTCAGTGGGTTGGGTGTCCGACTTCGGCCTGGGTCATGGTCTCGCGGTTCATGGCTTCAAGCCCCACATCGGGCCCTGTGCTGACAGGTCAGAGCCTGGAGTGTGCTTTGGATTCTCTCTGCCCCTCCCCAGGTCGCCTGCCTTCTCTCTCTCTCTCTCTCAAAGATAAACATTAAAAAAAAATAATAAAGTGAGGCAGCTTTGAAAACATTTTGTGAGTTTTCCCTAATTGAAATGAAACCCAATGTTAGGAATGGAAATTATTGAAAAAGATAAGTTAGTATTTCATACCAAATTATTTTAAGTTCATTATACCAATTACAAAAAGCAAAGCATATCAGAAATTTATGAAAATGGAAAAACTCGGGGCGCCTGGGTGGCTCAGTCGGTTAAGTGTCCGACTTCAGCTCAGGTCACGATCTCACAATCTGTGAGTTTGAGCCCGGGTCGGGCTCTGGGCTGATGGCCCAGAGCCTGGAGCCTGCTTCTGATTCTGTGTCTCCCTCTCTCTCTGACCCTCCCCCATTCATGCTGTGTCTCTCTCTGTCTCAAAAATAAACGTTAAAAAAAAAAATTAAAAAAAAAATAAAGAAAATGGAAAAACTCTGGCAAAGAAGGCAACTGAACTTTTAAGTCCGTTATGCTTTGCTTTTTGTATATGTTTAAAGGCCTCAATTTAGGTTTAAAATAAAACATGTTTTTCTAATGCTCCTTTTGATTTACTGAAACTCTTCTCATTTCTAGGTATTAAACCTTCAGTGTAGGTCTAGTGGCCCCTTTGAAAAGGCAGGTGTGTGTACTTCTTACTTTATTTTACTTTTTTCTCTTTTGGACTCAATATTATTATCAATACTCCTAGAAGAGCAAATTTTTAGTTTTCCTTTAAGCAAAAGTAGTATATAGGACTAACAGGTGGACCTACATTTGTATGTAATTTTATTATTTGTTTATTTTATTTTTTGAGAGCAAGAAAGAATATGCGTGTGAAAGCCAGTTTGGGGGAGAGGCAGGGAGAGAGGGAGATGGGGGATCCGAAGCAGGCTTTGCGGGCTCAAAGCCCAGAGGCTCATGCGGGCTCCAACCCAGGAACCGCACAGTGAGATCATGACCTGAGCGGAAGTAGAACTCATAGGAAGTAGAACTCATAACCAACTGAGCCACCCAGGTGTCCCTTACGTAATTTTAAAAGACTCACTAATTGCAAACTGGTTAAAACGCGTCATCACCTGCTTTAACAAGGCGCACTGCACACTCGCCGGGGCTGATGCCATGCAAATCTCCCTCTGGGCCGATGCACATAGTAGCTGCCACAGGTTTCCCGGATGCTTTCAAGGCTTCGACTGCCCACACAGCCTCTTCCACATGTTCAAAATACTGAAATAAGATCAGGTTGACGTACTTTTAATCTTGTTTCTCCCCAGTTAGAAAACGTATTCTACTGCTTAATAATTATCGCTAGTTGAATCGTCTTCACGTTTTGAGTGTGACCCATTAGCATTTTTTAAATGCCACAGACGGTTGATGACTGTGAATTGCAGTCAAAAGGTTTGAAGAACACTTTATTAGATTAAGTGAATCAAATTCACTAGAAAGCTTAAATTGGAAAAAAGATTTTAATACTAAATATTGCCAGCCATGATTGGCACCTAATCTCACCTGCTCCCCACGAAAGCAAAAGGTAGAGAAAATGTACTAAGCATCTATGTCTCATCTTTGGTGATATCTTCGTTTACCTCTGCAATCAAGAAATCCACGTTCTTCTTCAAAAAGACCTCTAACTGTTGCTGAAATACTTTCTTAACTTCAGCTTCACTCTTGCAACTAAGGTACGAAGGCGTCTGGCTCACACCTCCTGCCACCAAAGCGTCTCCCTCGTCAGCCACTTGCCGGGCAATGTCACAAGCAGCTTCATTGACTTTCTGCCCCTAAAATGGATGATTATATGATATATCAACATTTTCACGTGAAGTTCAAACCAAATTATTATTCAAATATCCACATCTCAGTTGTATGTTACAATAGAGATTTTATTCTAGAAAATAACAGGGACAGAATAGTTCATATTACCAAGTTGAGCAATTTGCAATAACAACACCAATAGTAGTAATGAAAACAATAAATCCAATGATAGCATATAGGATATTACATACCAATGATCTGGGAGAGGGTAAAAATCTTAAATAAAAGGACCTGGTATCTTCTAATGCCTAAGCTACACTTAGAGAAATACCTAGCAAATAGTGGTGATGACAATGTTGATGATGACATCATTAAAATGATGACAGAATTCATGACTTTTTGTCATTATGTATTTTCTTAATTAACAGATAATCACAAGGTATTTTCTAATTACGTAGGCATTAAAAATTGACACTTGTCTTCACTAAACCCCGGTGCTGTAAGTCACACAGACTCATGGAATGTTGGAACTTCTTTTTCATTTTAGGGATCAAGAAGTTGTCGCTTTGATGGCATAGTTGAATGGTTTGCCCAACACAACAAGGTTGATTATAGCTGAGCCAGGAAGATTCCAGGGTCACTGCCCCCTTGTGCCTTTGACCCTTCCCCTACACTGTGCCACATTAAAAACCTTTAAGGGTGTAAGAATTTGTTAGGTTACCCTCTCAGCATCTTAGGAGACTGAGAGAATCTCTCATCATTAACCACCCCCTTCTTTGACCTGCTTCATTAAATGCTTTTCTGTCAATTCTGAGGACTCCAGCTAAAACCTAGAAGAGTTATTCACACATATCTCATTTCTGTATTATCTAAAAACCCTGAAGCGGCACAACATTTTTCTCTATAAGAACTTCTGTGATGACACATGTGTCTACTAGGCCCTTCTAAGAATGCCATGTATGGTTTTACTCACGGATATTTTCTCTGCAACATAGTTTCCCCTGTTCTCCAGCTTGTCTTCACTTGCATAAAAGGTGAAGGTTTGCATGACATTGGATCCAGCTCTGAGGAACTCTCGATGAAGCTGGCGAACTGGGAGATTAAATGAGGAGAGGTATTAATTACTATCAGTTTATCACCCGTGATGTTCTCAAAAGGCTATCACATAAACAGATGTGAAAACATCTGCTCACATTCCTGGTTGCTGGGCATTGGTGCATGCTGGGGGCTAATGAGAGGTAGCTCTGGGGTCTCTGGTTAAGAAGAAGAGATTATTTCTACCATGCACGTGGGGTGAAGGGAAGAGGGAGATCCCACAAGGGAGGAATCATCATTTGAACATTTTTGCTGGGCAGAGAAGGTGGGGAAAGGCATTCCCTACAGAGGTAAGGGCTTGAACAAAAAGGAGGCAGGACTAAGCTTGGCATTTGGGGGTGCAGCACGTAGTCTGAGAAGCTGGAGTTGAGGATGTATAAGAGAAGTAGTAGGAGAGGCAGGTGGAGAGGTGGGCTGGCTGACAGAGTACCAAGGGCCTAGAACATCATCCTAAGGAGTCTGGGCTGCAGACCACAGGTTCAGGGAAACACCAGCAGTTTGTAAGCAATTGAGTGATGTTATTAGTTCACTGTTTTTGAAAGATAATTTTGGTAGTAGGGTGGACTAAGAATTGGAGCAAGGTTCCCAAGCATAGGTCTGTGGATGAATAGTTTTTACAGGCTAAAGAAAATATGGGGCTCCCCCCCCCCATTTGATCAAATAAACTCATTTTAAGGAACTACCTTTGCTTTAAATAGTAGTCCTAAATTCTGGTTCCCCATTAGACACTCTGCAAGCTTTTTAAAAACAATGGATGCTAGGGCCAAATTCACAAATATTCTAATTTAATCGGTGTGGGGGCAGGGCATAGATTTTGTGTGTGTGTTTCTCGAACTGATTCTTATCTGAAGTTTTGTTGAAAACCACCAAAATGCTCTACTTTATTTTGGGAAATAAAGACTAGGACTGAGAAAATGCTCTATTTTATTTATTTATTTATTAAGCTGATATTTTATTTTTGAGATAGAGAGTGCACAGGGGGGTGAGGGCAGACAGAGGGGAGAGGGTGGAGGGTCTGAAGTGGGCTCCAGTGACAGCAATAAGCCAGATGTGGTACCTGAACTCAAGAACCATGAACCACGAGATCATGACCTGAGCCAAAGTTGAACACTCAACTGACACCCACCCAGGCAACCCTATTTGTTTATCTTAGAGAGAGTGTGAGCCAGGGAGAGTGGCAGAGAGAATCTTAAGCAGGCTCCACACTCAGCACGGAGCCCCAATGTGGGGCTCAATCCCATGGCCCAGGGATCGTGACCTGAGCCAAAATCAAGAGTTGGATGCTCAATTGACTGAGCCATCCAGGTGCCCCAAAATGCTGTTTTTATAAAATGATAGTGAGACTTCACAGGTGTTCGTTTTTGTCAGGAGAATCAACTGGGCAAAGTAAGAAGTCAGCAATCCTGTGTCAGCCCCTGAAATCTATTTTGACATTTCAGAGGCCTTTAAAAGTAAGAAGGTTAAAAGTCAAAAGGTCTGGGAGGGACTACATTAGAGGCTAGGAAATTATTAGGACACTGGAGCCCTTAGCCCTTTATGGAAGAGGAGTCTGGTGTCTTTGCATCCTAGCTACCTAGTAGAGGGCAGAGAACATAGGAAGCTCAGTTTTGTTTTTCAGTGAGCAAGAAAGTGAAGCAAAAAAGCTTTTGAATTTCAGAAAATGGGTTTCTAAGCCTGGAAACTCTAGTCCTGAGTGGGAACTTAGAAGCTTGCCTAAATGAGGAAACTTCAAACTTGTTTTGTTTTTCTTTTTTGTTTTTTGAAGTTTATTTATTCTGAGAGCGAGAGAATCCCAAGCAGGCTCCGTGCTGTCAGTGTGGAGCCAGACGGGCAGGGCTCCATGTGCAGATTGAACCCACCAACTGTGAGATCACGACCTGAACTGAAACCAAGAGTTGGAGACTTAAGCGACTTAGCCACCCAGGCGCCACTAAAAATTGTTTTAATTAGCAAAAGGCACCAATTAACAACACTTCATACACAGTCCCCGTTTATTACAAACACAGAGCTGTTGTGGTTGGAGCAGGGTGAAGGGCCTGTAGATGGGCTTTTCCATACACTAGGATGAGATGGCTTATAATTGGGAAATCTACCCAGGGGGTCCTTTGGTGGATTTTTAGAAACTCTGTTTAAAAACCCTATCTAGGGGCGCCTGGGTGGCTCAGTCGGTTGAGCGTCCAATTTCGGCTCAGGTCATGATCTCACAGCTCGTGAGTTCAAGCCCCGCATCAGGCTCTGTGCTGACAGCGTGGAGCCTGGAGCCTGCTTCGGATTCTGTGTCTCCCTCTCTCTCTGCCCCTAACCCACTCGCATTCTCTGTCTCTGTCTCTGTCAAAAATAAACATTACAAAAAAAAATTTTTTTTTAAATAATTAAAAAAAAAAAAAACCCTGGAATAGCGGGCAAATTGTGTATATGTATATCTTACACTGCGTTTTATACCCTTTTGTTAGATTTTTCCAGAAGGCAGTGACCCAACTCCTTGCTCTTAATCAATTTGATATTCTTCTATGCTTCTTAAAGCTGCAGAGCTTCTCAAAAGCATAACCCCACTTAGACTCACATGAGGGCAATTAATACGGATTCAGATTCCCTACGCCACTCCAGATCCAGCAAACCTTAATTCTTTGTTGAATTCTTTGCAAATTCCACTGGGTACAAGAACCACAATTTTTGGCATAGACTTTAGTAGGAGAATTAGTCCACTTAAAATAAGACAACAAAACTCAAGAAACAGAGGGCCAAGTGATAAACATGTTGTTTCTGCACTAATAAAAGTAAAATCAATATCAGAACAGTTTCTCTCGAACTCCTCTAATGCATAACTTAAAAAAAATGTGACTTATAAAATTGAAGCTTGTGGTTTAAAAAAATTTTTTTAATGTTTATTTATTTTTGAGAGAGACAGAATGTGAGCAGGGAAGGGGAAGAGAGAGAGGGAGACACAGAATCCGAAGCAGGCTCCAGGCTCTGAGCTGTCAGCACAGAGCCGGACATGCAGCTCAAACTCACAAACCGTAAGATCATGACCTGAGCAAGTCGACGTTTAACCAACTGAGCCATCTAGGCGCCCCTCAAAGCTTGTGGTTTAAATAAAAGCCTTATTTTATTTACATGGCAGAGTTTGCACAAAGGTAGCTTATCATTAATATCAGCTTGGCTCAAGAAATATTTCATTGAGTTTAACCCAGCAAGCTGACCTTAAGAAACAAACCATAGAGGGGCGCCTGGGTGGTTCACTCGTTTAAGCGTCTGACTTCTTCAGCTCAGGTCATGATCTCATGGTTTGTGGGTTCGAGCCCTGCTGACAGCTCAGAGTGTGGAGCCTGCTTCAGATTCTGTGTCTCCCTCTCTCTCTGCTCTGCCCCTGCTCGCACTCTGTCTTTCTCTCTCTCTCTTAAAAATAAATAAACATTAAAAAAAAAAAAGAAACAGACCATAGATATATTTTAAAACCTCATTCTTGTATCTTAATTATTCCATTGTGTTCCTTAAAACCCTTTAATGGCAATGCTTCCCAAAGCATGCTTCACCTTGCTATCACCTGGGGACAGTTATAAATATGCAGGTTCCTGGACCCACTCACAGACCTAATAGATCCAAATGTCTAAGTGGAGGCTGGGAACCTATAATTTTTAACCGACTGCTGGTACAATAAAAATTTGAGGACTACTGCTGTTTTAGCTTCCCGAGCCTACTGAATTCCTCCCTCCCTTCCTTCTTCCTTCCTTTCTTTCTTCCTTCCTTCAGGGTAGAACACAGCATTATTTCTACATTTATTTGGAAATATGAAAGTTGTATATATTTGCTGGGTTTAACAGTGTGACTATAGCTCTCTTCCTTTGAATACTATTTCAGGATAGTGTGATTTGAACACAAAATTTCTATACTCCTCTAGCAGAAATAGAGAAGTTATTATCTAGATATTATATAAGATATTATCAAGAGAAGAAACAATGACTTTAATAATAGTTAATACTTGTAGTGTTTAACATGCATTAGGCACTATTTTAAAGACTTTATATACAACTTATTTAATTCTTATAACCTTTGAAGTAGATGTCAATATTATCTCAGTTTTATAGAAGAGGAATCTGAGTCCCAGAGAAGCTAAGTGATTTCCCCAAGGTCACACAGCCTAGTGGCTGTCAAAATTTGATTCAATTAGCCTGAATCCAAAATCAGTATGCTTAATTGTAAAGCTGTACTGTCTCTCAGTTTATATGCTTTGTTAGTTTCTATCCCTTATCACTGAGTTCACTGAAATATGCTCTTTAATAAACATTGAAGACAACTGTTCAATGTGTATAATATTCACAAGAAATTTTCCTCCAGTTTCCTCTGAAAGAGTCCACTTCTTTCACAGTGTTGACTACTGATAGCTGTCCTCCGAGACCTTCTCTAGGAAGTGCCCTAAGCCAAAGGGTGCTTCTTTGCCCAGGGGCTAAGCTCTCTTTTAGAAGAGGAGAGGGTTGATAATTCGCATGCAAAGCTTGGTCTATTGGTAAGGAGAGAACAAAGATCCAGCTCCCTGGTCTCAATTTGGGAGTACTCTGAAGCACCTGTCCAACTCCAGAGCTTCCTGAGGAATTGGCCAAAGCCTCTGTTACAACTGCATTATAGTGTAATTCCTCCCTCTGCCCATTCCTGCTTCCCTCACTCCCTTAGAAGTGTTATTTCATAAATGCACTCCTCATTAAAACTCCTGAGCACAAATCTCCACTTCTGGCCAGCTGGTAATGAGTACCTAGCTCATCATGGGTGGCAGAGTTCCCAGCATGCTCTAGGGGTACAATTGTTTAAAAACTTTCACCTGTGGTGAACTAGAATGAGATGCCCTTAGAAGGGAATGTACTAGCAGGTGCACTATCTCAAATGTTTGAGAGGTTCAGAGGAAGTAGTAATTATAAAGACTTTAGAATCGGATGGCTATTGTTGGGTACCACCAACATACTGGAGAAAGGCAATGAAAGGTTAAGGGTGATTCATCACCAGTTTAAGACAACGTCTGAAAGTCTGAGGATCTCCTGGGTGGTATATAAAGAAACACCTCTTGTAGCCATAGGAAGCAGAAAAGCTGAGGATCTGGCCCAGGACTAAATTATACAGGGAGCAGAGAGTCAGAGAGGTTGAATCATCAACCACAGAAGGCTTCTACTGCCAAAGTCAGGGTCTGATCAGGAAGACATAGGACCCTGAGATTGGGGTGAAGACATATGGGTGGATTCACTCATAACTTTAAAAACCCAGATTCCTCCCTGAACTCTCTGGGACTGCAGAAGTGGCCCATTTCTCTCTTTTAAAGATTAATGTTTGGGGCACCTGAGTGGCTCAGTTGGTTAAGTGTTTGACTCTTGATTTTGGCTCAGGTCATGATTTCACGGTTCTGAGGATGGAGCCTCGCATTGGGCTGTGTGCTGACAGTGTGGAGCCTGCTTGGGATTCCTTTTCTCTCTCTCTCTCTCTCTCTCTCTCTCTCTCTCTCTCTCTCTGACCCTCCCCTGCTCTCTCTCTCAAAATAAATAAATACACATTAAAAAAAAAAATAAATGAATGCTTCCTCCTTGCTTTAGGTTGATGCAGAAGCCTTGTAAGACAGCATTATCTCCCTCATGTTCCATCTCACCTCCCCTCTTTGCATCTCCCTGTAAGAGATCTGTGGTCAAAAGAGTAAAGTGAGAATAAGGTACATGGGTATGGGTGCAGGGCAGGTAGATAGTTGAACTTAAATAGGATGGGGCTAGTATATAATGCATTTAACTAGTTGGCAAATGTACAATGGAGGAGGGCTTATCTACCAGACAGTGAGTGATGCTGTGCCATGGAACTTAAAGTGGGTAAGGAGGGGGGATGAACACGTGGGGACAGAATAGATAATAAATGCTAACATGGAAGGGATGAAGGACTGAGAATCTTGGTGAGGCTGAGGAGTGGGAGAATTAGAGTCGGCAGGAAAGACAGAAAGAAGGTGGTGGTTAGAAAATGGGGCCCTCGTAATTGAGATTTCCAAAGTAGACAGCTAGGGGTGATGGCAAGGTCTAGGAGTGCATTGCTGAGGTGGAAGGTGGAGGAAACATTCAACTGGAGATGAGATCAAGGCACTAACAGGAAGAGTTCTGGACAGATCATCTGCATGGGCACTGAAGTCACTGCAAGTGGTGAGGGAGGGAAGGGCAGAGAGGAAAGCAGTGAGCCAGGTTCTACACTCACCTAGAGCGAGGGGCAGGAACCAAGAGGCAAACACAGGTGACAGCCACAGGAAGGGCCGTTGTGATCATCCAACCTGTGACTCTGTACTTACATGCCTAGCACAGTGCCCAGCAGGCAATAATGAATGTTGGACAATGTGCCACGAATGTCTGTGTTTGATGGCATGCTCCTACACTGGTCGATGTCGCATTCTTTTATGAGAACCTAGAAGAGAGCTATATGCACCAACCTGCCTCTGGGTGTTCCACTGCGGCTTCTGGGGTCCAGGGGCCTGCCTTCACATAGCCCCTCTTCTCCAGTGCAAAGACAAACCCTCCATCTCCAATCACAACTTCTCCAGCATTTAAACGTTCTAGGATGCCCTAAAATTACAGATGGGGGTTGGGGGGTGAAGGAAGGGAGTTACTTGAGTTTGAGACAATTTTCTATTTTTAGTACTTTTGCTATGGTATTCTTGAGAAGTATGATTTCTTTAAAATTCACAGAAAGTACATGTATTTATAAATTCATGACTCTAAGGCAAACAACCAGAATGCTCATATAATGAAAATATGAAAATATGTGTATACATGTGTTAGGGGTGAGGGTCTTTCAGAACACAAGAGTTTTGAAGAATGTGGTGGGAGAATGTTATCTTTGAAGAAATATCTACAGAAGGATTAAGTGAAAATATTTTATTGTAAAGCCTCAAATGAATACTTAAGCACACATTCTTAATATGGTGAAAGCTAGTTTTATTCTAACAGCCCCTACAGTTGGCCTGGCCCCATCTGTCTGTCAGTCCCTGGGGCCCTCTGTCAGCCAGGCGGGGGCAGGGTACTTTGACACCCAAGGGTCAAGTATATTGCTTCCTCCCTCCAGCCCCAACCATAGTCCCACAGTCCGTCTGTTCCTCCATCCATCTATCCATCCACCCCTCCCCCCCCCCCCCCCCCCCCCACTCCCCAAACTAGCCCAAGGCAGACAGTCTGTACTGGAACGCTCATCCCAACTAGGAAAGAGATAGGCTTGTCGTTAATCAGGCGGTGGAGTTGCTGGGTTTTGGTTTTTCAATCTTTTTAACAGCCCTTACTCAATATCTTACAGTCCCTGTGCCCATTTTTTCCCCCGAGGCTTGAATGGTTCATTTTATTGTGATCGTAGCAATCAGACTGCGGGTGCAAACTTACCATGGCCCACCCAACGTGTGAGCCTTGGGGCTGCGGCGGGACCCGGACGGCTGCGTGCCCCAAAACGCGGCAGGTAGGCGGCCCCGGGGCCCCGCTGCACCCGTCGAGGCGTGGGCACGAAACGGTCTGGCAGCCGCGGCCGCGCGCCTCCCTGGCCTGCCCACGCAGGGCGCAGAGGGGCGCGCCCGGCGGCGCGGGCAGTGACGCGGGGTGGCCAGGGGAGCCGGAAGCCACCAGGAGCTCCCTAGTCCCGCCGCTGTCGGGAAGAAAAGTCGTGCCTGTGGGTCTAGGAGCCACACCTCTGAGGTAGTGCTCTGGTGCGGGACTCAGAAAACGTTGGGAGTCTTGGAGCTCTGGGGGTGTCCCCCCGGGTCACGTAGATCTAGGGCGCGCTCTGGATATGGGCAGGGGTGTTGGGGGGGAGCTCAGAGGCACCTTGGGGTCCCGCCCGAGAGATTCTGAGAGCACCTTTTGGTCACAGCCGGGCTCTGGGGACCCCTCTGCACTTCCTGAGGCTGGGGCGCGGGGCCGGTGGGTCGAGCCTCAGAGCCACCGCTGGGATGGAGAGCGCCCTCGGGTCCCCTGTAGACTCACCCTCTTGGCCTTTTTGCCCCCAACGGGTGCCATTTTCGAGGTGTCCGGTGGATAGTAGGCACGGATGCGGACAGACGAGGGGAGCTTTACCCCGCGCGAAACCGGGAGCTGCCCCACCGCCGCAGCCAGGCTCTTTATATCCTGTTCTGGGCGCGGGGTGGGTTTCCCCAGCCTTGGCGCGTCCAACGCGGGCCTTGCGCATGGGAACACGCCCCCCCCAGCTTTTTTATTGAGTCCCGCGGCTCGCTGGGAACTTGCCCTGTGGAGGAGAGGATCGAGATTGTTCTCTCAAATAGGTGAGCAAACAGACAAGTAAAATAAAATAACGAGGTTGCCACTCGCTCAGGTTTCTAACCTACCAATGCATGGTACCCCCCCCCCACCTCACCCCCCTCGCTCGCATCGAGGGGTTCCGACCCTGATTTATCTCTCTCTTGTCTGGGATCATGCACCGTTACCCACTTAAGTCACCAGAGTTGGCCCCTAAGAATTCCATTCATGCACAAATATTTGTCAAAGGCCAGGATACAAGGTTATTGAATGAGGAGGCGATGCCCTGGGAAGAAGTTCAGTCTGAGGTGTGATCTGGGCGAAATGCATCCGGGAGTTATGTAACGGAATACAAATATAGCATTTACAGAACGTCTAATACTAACTCTGAATTAGTGGGTATGTTCAAAATGACCTTCTGCCATTATATCCAAACATGCCGTGCAGTTCCTAATAACACAGTAGTTTTCTAGTAAGAATATCTTTGCAATATATAACCAGGACAGACTTTTAACATCTATATATGACAGTGGAAATATACCTTGGACATTTCAAAATTCAGTTCGAAAATTGTGTGTAAAGACATACAGGTACTAGAAGAACCGGGAGGAAATAGAAATGTTAATAGTAGTTATCTGATGATGGTGGAATTAGGGCTTGCTTTTATTTTATTATGCTTTGTTGTATTTCCCAAAATATCTCTACACTGAGAACACATAGATTTTAAAATAATAAAAGCATTAGTTTAACAAATGTACACCACCACAGTAAATATCTTAGAGCACAGAGTTAAAAATCCTGAAACAGAGTTCAGAACCTTTTACCCAAATAAAAGCACATAAGGAAATTTTGTATGTGGAACAGTAACTTCCATTTCAACACATGCAAAGAAGGAAATTATTGTAGCAAATGATGAGTTAATAGAAATTTAATTTTTAAAATGATGTGCACTTGAGATACAATTGAGAAAGTAGAAAAGTCCTTTTTCTTGTGTTAATTGTCGAGTTAAAATGGGAAAAAATGTAAGGATGATGGATGCGTATATTGTAATTTAAATAATTGAATGTTTCAGTTGCCCAGCAAGAATGAGGAATGAGGTAAAGTCATCCTTCCCAGTGTTTAGATTTTCGACCATTAAAGCATTGGAGTGTCTGAGAAGCTAATAGTTTAGTTAATGAATTAACTACTTATGGTTGGACCCTGATGAGTATTGGAGAAATACAGGTTCAGGGTGAGCCCGGCCGTGGCTGCAGGGAGTAGCTGTAGTGGCGGGTACCAGGCGCTAGGGGGCGGTATCAGGGCTCTGACAGTAAAAGCCGAAAGCCGCCTTCCGCAATTTCACACGGTTTCAAATTTAGCAAAATTTAGGAGAGATCTTAAACCATTAGCACTTAATTTAAAAATGAATTGCGAATTTTTAGTAGATAATGGAGATACAATGCAAAATTTTAGTCTTTCCCCAGCTACTATTCCCAGTACAAGCCCTTCCTGGAGGTAACCACTTTCCCTATTGTTCCAGAGGAACTCTATGGATATATTTAAGTATATACACATATACCTAAGGATTTGCATTTAAATGTAGGACATTTTAGTTATTTATACATTTGTCCACCTCTACCTTTTCCAAAATGATTTATGGGCAGTTGTTGAAATTTTTTTTTTTTTTTCCCACAGCTTCACAATTTGCTATCCTACTTCTCCACCCCCATCCCATTTAGGGCTGTTAATAAGAATGCATTCGCAAAAAAAAAAAAAAAAAAATGCCTTTGCCTACTATTTCCACAATAGATAAATAATAGCCACAGTTCACTGGGTGTTTACTATGTACCAGGTGCTACATTACATCTTTTACATACGCAATATTATTTACTCCTTACAACTCTGTGAGGTGGGCACCCCCACTTTGCATTCAAGAACCATGAAGTTAGGAAGTACAGCAGTTATCTGCATGACGTCTAAAGTTCCTTTGCCCCATTCCCAAAGGACTAAGTCCGCTTGGATACCACCTGGGGAGTGAGTTCTGTAATAACTGTTCTTGGGAGACTGCCCATGTCCTCTGTTGCCTGCTAGAGCCATGAGATGACGAAGGTCATAATACTGAAGTCTTTGGCCTTTTACAAGCTCATTTGGGGTTAAAAATAAATCCTGAAGGGAAGAAGGAGGGTTAGAGCTGAAGATCCACCCTCCTGAGTTTTATGACTTCCAAAGAGAGGCTGTCTGTCTTCTGCTGGTGCTTTGCTTTACTTGTAACCCCATTTGTTCATTTAATAAACCTTTAAATGTTTCATTCATACAATGTTTCAAACACTATGCTTGCCTCCGGAGGTACAGGATATCTCCTCCTTTTTTTCCAAGTGGGAGATAGAAACCATCTCATGTAAGAGTTAAACTGTCCCCTTTATCGACATGTAGATAGGAAAATGTGAGGACTTTTCATTTTCCGTTCACTTGGTATCGTCTTCAAAACGAAACTGTCTTTTCTCAGGTCGCTTTAGAGTAAAAATGTTGCATTTAGCCTTTAAGCCTTTGAAGATGTGTCATGTTTTAACACCATGTAGAGAACAGTGTTTACAAACTGGTGACATGGAAATGTAGCCAACCTCTGTGTTTCCTTTGGCAAGGCCAGTGTTTGTAGAAAATGGAAGTTCCTTTATGTAGAGCCTTCCTGTCTGCCAGTCCGCCCCACATTCCTATTCTCTTCTTGTTCACATAGTTACCTTATCTTGAAGGCATTTGAATTTTCAACTCCTGCTGTCAATAGAAGGTATAGTTGGGGTTATTAAAGATTTATGAGATGTCCTTCAGTTTGAACTCTCCCAAATGGCCCCCAAATTGAAGATTTTACTTTCATTCCTATTTTTCCATGGCTAGTAACCCCCAGCTATTTTCTGTTGCCACTGCCCAGGATCAAAATAAAGGGATGGTGGTGGTGGGTTTTTCATCTACAACCCTCTCCCCCCGGTGCACAGACTTGCCTCACTTCACGTTTTCTGGTACTACTTCATTCCCTCTGGCCTGGGAAATGGCCACACACAACACACCAGGCATACCAAATCACCTCACACAATTATCCCCTTTTTAAGAGCCTTGGTTTATTCATATGCAGAATTCAAGTTGAAACTAGGTGACTTTTCACTTTGTTTTTGTTTTCGTTTTGCAGTTGGCTTGGCATAAACTTAGCTTTGCATATACTAGAGCACAAAACAGCCTCTTCCCACGGTGTTCCCTCTGCCTTCCCCCTTGTGGTCATCAAGCATTCCCTTAGGTTGGCTCAGAAAGTTCATCTGGCTCCTGTGTGTGCCCTCCAACTTTAGCCCCTTCCTACTTTCTGGAGATACGGCAGAGTATCTCTATTTTGTTTTTTTCCTAGACTATTCAGGGCTTCCTTCCACCACAAGTAAAAATGTTTGTCTCAGCACTGGGGGACGGGCCAGCTTGTACAGAGTCTTCTGGCTTCCACAGAAGAGTCCTCCAGCCAATGTTCCTGTGAACTCTGGACACACCCAGTTTCCCACACTATCCTTCCAGCATGGTAATCCCACCCCAAGTTTTCTTTCTAGCTCTGAAATTTTCTCTCTTCTCTCTTTCTCTCTTTTTAATGTTTACTTATTTTTGAGAGAGAGAGAGAGAGTAGGGGTGCAGTGGGGGTCGGTTGGGGGAGAGGCAGAGAGAGAGGGGACAGAGGATCTGAAGTAGGGATGCCTGATGTGGGGCTCCAACTCACAGACCCTGAGATCAAGATCTGAGCTGAAGTCAAATGCTTAACCTACTAAGCCACCAGGCACCCCTCTCTCTCTTAAGCTTTTCCTTTAACACTCTCTTCTGCAGTCATGTGCCTTTAAAAAACAAACAAACAAACCAGCACCTAGATAACTGTAACTTTTTGGGCACCTATTATATGGAGTTAGCTGTGCTAAGTGCTTCAGAGGCATTATGTAACCAACCTTCATAATAACCCTAGGGGATGGGGACTTTGCCATCCCCATTTTACTGATGACAATATTAAGACGCGTAGACTAAATGGTGACTTTCCCAAGATCACGTCAATAGTAAGCATGGAGCTGGGAGGAGGGGTTTGGCCTATGCAGGATGAAGCCAAAGGTCACACTCTCCAGAGCTACTCTATATTTCATTTTCAGTAAACTGATTTTCTAAACATCTTCCCAACTCTCTATAACCTCATCCAGTTCATGCCTGCCCTCTCCCCACCCCCTACCACCACACACTCACTTGACCCAACACAGAGGTCCCTTTTCTTGTCAGGAGAAGTTCAGATTCACTGGATGTATAATTTGTCATCAACAGCAAACGGTCTGCCCTGCGCAGATCATCTCCCACAAATAAACCATGACTTCAGGATTGTGTCCAACCCTTGGGTTGTCCAGTCCCTCGGAAACTTTATTATTTTCAACGGGTTTCAGAGAAGAGAAGCCATGATTTCCTGAGATGATCCATCAAACCTTGGTTTCTGTCATCTTTGTGACCTACTGAAAGATGAACTACCTCTTTGAATGGGAAAAGGTGGAGTAAAGGCTACAGATCCCCTTTTTCTCATGGGGCCGCCACAGGATGTCTTTGTAGTACGTCAGCTCGAGTGTGTAGCTCCCGATTTCAATCCCATGTCCTGGTTTAGAACCTGTGGGGGATATCACACCACATTGCTGGTTGTGGTGGTATGAGATAAGGGGTCCAGCCCAGGGAAGGGTTAGACAATCACAACATATTTCTTTTTTCTTTCAAGATTTTAAAATTTATTTATTTTAAATCTACTTTTATTTTTTTTATTATTACCATTTTTTTAAATGCTTATTTTTGAGAGAGAGAGGGAGGGAGAAAGAGAGAGAGAGAGTGAGCAGGGGAGGGTCAGAGAGAGAGAGGGAGACACAGAATGTGAAATAGGCTTCAGGCTCTGAGCTGCCAGCACAGAGCCCGACACGAGGCTCAAGCTCACAAACTGTGAAATCATGACCTGAACCGGTCAGAGGCTCAACCGACTGAGCCACCCAGGTGCCCCCAAAGTTTATTTACTTAGTTTGGAATAGAGAGAGAGAGAAAGGCAAAGAGACACAGAGGGAGAGAGAATCCCAAGCAGGCTCGACACTGTCAGCACAGAGCCTGATGCAAACCCATGACCGTGAGATCATGCATGACCTGAGCCAAAATCAAGAGCTGGATGCTCAATTGACTGAGCCACCCAGATGCTCCAATAACATGTTTCTAAGTGGCAAAATTGGCATCACCCACTAGCTTCTGAACCTCAAGAATATAGTAATATACTGTATTTTTCAACTTAACATACACGTACAATAAGAACGCCAAAGAGTAAAAAAGGGCATGTATAAAAAATAAGTTTCTCTCTAACTTCCACTTCTCTAGTTTCAACTTTTTTGGTACTTATAACTTAGCTTAAAGAATTAAAAAATATATATATGGTACACTTTCCAATGATACCAGTACACATGTACCAGAAAAGCTGAAATAAAAAATATGAGCTGCTAGGGCAGATGAAGAGCCCCCAGGTACTCTCACCACTGTTGGTAGGAGTATAACTTGGTACAACTGTTTAGAAAAAATTGTTTGGTAGTATCTTTTAGAGCTGCACTCTACATCAAGCACTTCCACTCCTGGTTGGTATGTAAGTTTTCCTCAAAAAGCGCTTACACGATTGCTCATAGCAACCCATTCATAAATGGCCCAAACTGAAAACTACCCAAACACTTATCAGTGATGGAATCGATCAATGAATTGTGATGTAGTTACACAATGGAATGCTACGTGCAGTGTGAACAAATTCACTTATAACTACATGCGGAGATATGCATGAATCTTACCAACGGTGTCGAGTAAGAGAAACCAGACATGAAAAGGCAATACTATAAGATTAAATTTATATAATGTACAAAAACAGGAGAAACTAAGCTATCCTCTTAGAAGTCACAGTATTGATTACTCTCTGGGGAGGGAAGAGTGACAAGAAGGGAATGAGGTTGGGATGCTTTGGGGATGCTGGTAATGGTCTTTCTTCTTTTTTTTTTTAATCTTAGTGTTGTGTACCTAAGCGTGTTCAGCTTATGACTATTCACTAAGTTGTACCTTTATGAATACACACTGTTATTTGTATGTATCTTACACTCTAATAAAAATTAAAAACAGATAAAATTGACATAAAACAGCTTCTTGGACTTTTGTATATCCTACAAAAAGCCCAATAAACTAAATAAACTAAAAAGTCTAAAATAAGCCAGTCTAGAGGTGTCTGGTGGTTCAGTTGGTTAAACATCTGACTTGATTTCAGCTTACGTCATGATTTCAGGATTGTGAGATTGAGTCCTGAGTCCCTAGCCCAAGCCGGTCTCTGTGCTGACAGTGTGGAGCCTGCTTGGGATTCTCTCTCTCTCTCTCTCTCTCTCTCTCTCTCTCTCTCAACAAACAAACAAACAAACAAACAAACAAACAAACAAACTTTAAAATAAACTAGTCTGAATTTTGAATACAGTCTTTTTACTGGTCGTAGGGAATGATTCAGGCAGACAAAATTAACTCTGATTGTTTTCTTATTATAAAAGTAATCCATTTTGAAAAATAAATTCAGTACTTAATATATACATACGGTACCCAAAATTCAAAAGGTCATTAATTGTTAATGAGATTAAGTCTACCAGCATGATCTAGAATAAACAAAAAGAAAAAATTAAAACGCTATTTCAGGGTGTCAGTTTCATTTTATTTTTAAAAGACTGTTACATCAGTATTGCATAATGTGTAAAAATCCATTTTTCAAAAGTTAATTTCATTTTAATTAATGAGTTAATTAAAATAGATAAGACATTCACTTGGTCCAAAATTCAAAAATTAAAAAAGGGCATCCTGTCCTTCAGGTACCCGATCCCTCCAGTCAACCAGTGTTCCAGTTTTTGGGGTCTATTCAGAAATATTTTATGCACATACAACAAATATGTATAAACATTTTTTGCCCCCCCCCCCAATTTAACCAACCAGTAGAGCACTGTTGCTATCTTGCTTTTTTTTTTTTTTATTAACCTAAAAACCTACCTTCTCAATCATTTCACATTAATAGACAAGGAGCTTCTTCTTTTCCTAATGGCCTAATATTTTATTGTACAATATGGCAGGATTTATTTCATCTATCCCTATTGATCGGTAATAACATTATTTCCATGCTTTGCCACTTCAAACTGAAATGAACAGCTTCCACCTATGTTATTTCATATATTTGAATAAATATCTACCTAGTAAATCTAGAAGACAAGTTAACTTTGCATCATCAATATTCATTTGCTTTCTCCACTTAATCATTTTAGTTTTGAACTTAATAAAAAGTGAGTTCTAGAGTTATAATGTTTTTCAGGTAGAGTTTGATTGACCCATGCACTCCTTAATTTCTTCAGCAAATAATTATTGAGTCCTACTTTATTCTCCCTGATGAACAAAAGATGCCACATTTCCTGCTGTCCTGGTGTTTACATTCTGGTGTGTGTGTGTGTGTGTGGAGGGCTGTGAGTAGAGATAGGAGACAGATGACACCCGAAATGAATATGTTATATAGAGGTCAGGAAAGATTAAATAATGCTCTGTAGAAAAATAAACCAGTGATGGGGAGTAGGTCATGTCAAGAAGGATGTCGAAAGAAAGAAAAGAAAAGGAAAGAAAGAAAAAGAAAGAAAGGAAGGAAGAAAGAAAAGGAAAAAAGGGGGCGCCTGGTGGCTCAGTCGGTTAAGCACTTGACTCTTGATTTTGGCTCAGGTCATGACCTCACCATCATGGCATTGAGCTCTGCATCGGGCTCTGTGCTGGGCATGGAACCTGCTTGAGATTCTCTCTTTCCCTTTGCCCCCTTCCCTGCTTGTACTCTCTGTCTCTCTCTCTCAAAAAAGGAAGAAGGGTGTTGCCACTTTAAATAGGGCCAAGGGGGCCCCTGTAGGGACTTGGCATTTGTCCTGCATAAGCTGGAGGCCGTTGCAAGATTTTCCCCACCATTATGTTTTTTTCTTTTGTTTTAAAAAATATGGTTTTTATTTTGAAATAGTTTTAGGTTTATAGAAAAGTTGCAGGAGCAGCTGGGTGGCTCGGTTGGTTGAGTGTCTGACTCTTGACTTCACCTCAGGTCATGATCCCAAGGTCATGAGATTGAGCCCCATGATAGCTCCACACTGAGCATGGAGACTGCTTAAAATTCTCTCCCTCCCTTGGGGTGCCTGGGCAGCTCAGTCAACTGGGCGTCTGACTTTGGCTCAGGTTATGATCTCACAGTTTGTGAGTTCAAGCCCCACGTCATGCTCTATGCTGACAGCCTGGAGTCTGCCTTGGATTTTGTGTCTCCCTCTCTCTCTGCCCCTCCCCTGGTTGCACTCTCTCTCTTTCTTTCTCTCAAAAATAAGGAAACATTAAAAATAAAAAAAAAAATTTTTAAAGATTCTCTCCCTCCCTCCCCGCCCCACTGTCTGTCTCTCTCTCCTTCTGCCCCTCTCCCTCACTTGTGCTCTCTCTCTCAAAAATAAGAGACAGAGCACAAGCCAGGGAGGGACAGAGAGAGAGGAAGACAGAAACTGAAGCAGGCTCCAGGCTCTGAATTGTCAGCACAGAGCCCAACACAAGGCTCGAACCCAAAAACCATGAGATCATGACCTGAGCCAAAGTCAGACACTTAACCGCTTGAGCCACCAAGGTGCCCCTCTAAAATAAAATTTTTAAAAATTAGTTTTAAAAAGTTGTAAAGATAGTAAAGGTAAGGGGCGCCTGGGTGGCGCAGTCGGTTGAGCGTCCAACTTCAGCCAGGTCACGATCTTGCAGTCCGTGAGTTCGAGCCCCGCGTCGGGCTCTGGGCTGATGGCTCAGAGCCTGGAGCCTGTTTCCGATTCTGTGTCTCCCTCTCTCTCTGCTCCCCCCCCCCAACCCCGTTCATGCTCTGTCTCTCTCTGTCCCAAAAATAAAATAAACGTTGAAAACCAACACACACACACACACATGCACATAGCCACTAACCATACATCACACTCTGCTAACATAAAAAAAAAAAAAAAGATAGTAAAGGTAATTCATCTTTTCATCCTAATCATCTAGGTCCTAATAAGAGCACAGAGGTCTTTATAACTTAGCTACGAGGATTTCTAAAAGCAGGCTGACTTACCCAGTTTCAGTTTCTCCTGATGTTATTATCTTACATTACTGTGGTGCTTTTCTTGAAACTGAGAAACCAACATTGGTATACTCCTATTAACTAAACTCCAGACTTCAAAAAGTTTTCACCAGTTTTTCCATTAATGTCCTTTCCTGTTCCAGAATCCAATCCAGGATACCTCATGGCATTTAGTTCTTAATGCCTCCTTCATGTCCTCTTATCTGTGACAATTTCTCAATATATCCTCGTTTTTAGTGACCTTGACAATTCTGGGGAGTACTGATCAGGTATTTTGTAGACTGTCTCTCAGTCTAGATTTGTCTGGTGTTTCCCTTATGATTAGAGGGAAAGAATACTAAAGAAGTGAAGTGCTCTTTTCCTTACAACCTATCAGGGCCACCCGATATCCAGCTGGGGAAGTGATGCTAGCCTGGTCACTTGGTTCATGTGGATTCGGGTGGGTTTCTCCACTATTACTTAATATTTTCCCCTTTCTATTCCTTATTCTTTGGAAGCTAGTCACTAAGTCCAGCCCACACTCAACTGATGTACATTTGAGAAGCCTTACTCTGGTTGCTTGTTGAGACTAGATTGTAGAAAGACAAGGGCAAAAGCAATATACCAGGTTGAGCTGGTGCACTGGAACCATTGCAGCCACATGAGAAATGCCTGGCTTTCATTTCTTAATTTCTGAGCTGGGGGATTCTGAGCCAGTTATGTAAGGATGTGAGGATACATAGGAATGTAACAACAGACTACCTGAAATCATTTCATTCTTGCCCCACAGGGCTGGGCTTGGGGCTTTATTTCGTTCCCTTTGCATGTTACTTGAAGAAGGTTTTAACTGTAGTTGAGAGTTACTCTCCAAATTTCATAATTTATATAAAGTGCAGGGATACAGAAGTTGTTTTTTTTTTAAATATAATTTATTGTTACTGACAACAAACTGAGGGTTGATGGGGGGTGGGAGGGAGGGGAAAGTGGGTGATGGGCATTGAGGAAGGCACCTGTTGGGATGAACACTGGGTGTTGTATGGAAACCAATTTGACAATAAATTATACATATAAAAATAATATAATTTATTGTCAAATTGGCTAACATACAGTGTGTAAAGTGTGCTCTTGGTTTTTGGGGTAGATTCCTGTGGTTCATCGCTTACATACGACACCCAGTGCTCATCCCAACAGGTGCCCTCATCAATGCCCATCACCCATTTTCCCCTCTCCCCCACCCCCTCATCCACCCTCAGTTTGTTCTCTGTATTTAAGAGTTTCTTGTGGTTCGCCTTCTTCCCTCTCTGTGTTTTTCCCCCCTTCCCTTCCCCCATGGTCTTCTGTTAAGTTTCTCAAGATCCACATATGAGTGAAAACATATGATATCTGTCCTTCTCTGGCTGACTTATTTCATTCAGCATAATACCGTCCAGTTCCATCCACATTGCTGGAAATGGCATGATTTCATTCTTTCTTATTGCCAAGTAGTATTCCATCGTATATATAAGCCACATCTTCTTTATCCAGTCATCAGTTGATGGACATTTAGGATCTTTCCATAATTTGGCTATTGTTGAAAGCACTGCTATAAACATTGGGGTACATGTGCCCCTGTGAATCAGCACTCCAGGGATACAGAAGTTCTAAATAAATGATACTTTTGTACTTGCTATTATTTTTCACTTGCTCAACAATTATTAATGGAAAGTCTATTGTCTATTTCAGGTGAAAGTAAGTAATAATTATTGGATGAAAACATAGCACAGTGCCTGGCTCTCAGTAACACTTGTTAAATCAGCCAGAAGAAATTAGGCAGCAACTGACTGACAAAAGAATGGCCGCTTTTGGGGCGCCTGGGTGGCTTGGTCGTTTGGGTGTCCGACTTCGGCTCAGGTCATGATCTCACGGCCCGTGAGTTCGAGCCCCGCGTCGGGCTCTGTGCTGACCGCTCAGAGCCTGCAGCCTGTTTCAGATTCTGTGTCTCCCTCTCTCTCTGCCCCTCCCCTGTTCATGCTCTGACTCTCTCTGTCTCAAAAATAAATAAACGTTGAAAAAAATTTTTTTTAAATAAAAAAAAAAGAATGGCCACTCTTGCCCAATGACCTTGGCAGGAGCTCCAGAACTCCTCTACTCCTTTCAAGGTCATCACTTGGAATTTCTGCTCTTCCTCTCCTTTTCCTTCTAATAGCTGCGTTTTAAGGCAATCCCTTCACTTTCAGCCCATGTTGGGTCAGATGGCTCTGGAGTTGGTTTGTTATGCTATAGAAAGCAAAAAGCCCTAAAGAAGTTAAATCTTGAAACGGCATCACTCATCCAGTCTTATTTTCTTCTGAAATAAAGTGAATCTTAGTTTGCTTCTTCACTTTGAGTCTCTAATAATCTTCCTCTGGGGGTGACAGAAGAGTTATTCTTTTTTATCCTAGAGAATGAGAATGAGCTGGGGAGGGGCAGAGAGAGGGAGACAGAGGATCTGAAGCGGGCTCTGGTCTGACAGCACAGAGCCCGATGTAGGACTCGAACCCACAAACCGTGAGATCATGACCAGAGCCGAAGTCGGACACTTAACTGACAAAACCACCCAGGTGCCCCCACCCCCATGGTTAAGTTTTAAAGAGCTGGGTGCTTGTATTAGCCCCTGTATAGTTGGGGTGAAAGCTGAAACTGTTCTCTGTTCTGTTGTTCTGCTACCTACAGTGGGCTTCTTGTCCTTATATTGCTGGGAACCCAATCACATTCTGAAGTAGGAGAATGTATTTCAAGTCTCAAAGTATTCATGAGTTTGTAAACATACTTTAGAACACAACTACCAACTGCTTATATTTTAAAAAATGGTAAGCTATAAAATATTAAAGAAATTAATATAAAGTACAGATCATAATGATTTTTGTTTAAGGTTTATTTTTATTTTTATTTTAAGAGAGAGGTAGAGAGCAAGCAGGGGAGGGGCAGAGAGAGAGGGAGAGAGACTACCCTAAGCAGGCTCCTCACTGTCAGCTCAGAGCCTGGTGCAGGGCTTGAACTCATGAACTGTGAGATCATGACCTGAGCTGAAATCAAGAGTTGGATGTTTAACTGACTGAGATATGGTTTTGGTTTCAGGTAGTTTATCTGGGACATGACTTAAGGCAGCTGAGTAAAGAAGTGGGAAGAGTAAGACAGGGAAGGGGTAGGGTTCCTGTGCGGTGTCCTAGTAAGGTTGCTAGCTTTAGGCAGTGGGGTTGCATTGCCTCTTCTGTAGCACCTCCTGATAATCATTCAGAGTATCTATTGGACTTCTCTGCTGGGAAGGACAGGATTCAGGAGCATGAATCCACTGGACCTGTTTGGCACCAATTGAGGGTTGCTTTGCAGATGTTAGCTCCCTTACACTTTAGGTCTTTTGCCTGTGGGAAGAGAGGAGGCATCGGTACAGGTGGGGGCAGCACTAGAGGAGGGTGCTGTTGGGGGCAGGTGAGTCTGAGGTGCAGGTGAATTTCAGTCAGAGGTGTGGAGGGAATGGGACACAGGGTGCTGGAGCTGCCTGCAGTAGTTCTATGAGGAATTGAGTACACAGAATGGTAGGCACTGCTGTGACTTGAAATTCCGGTCTGGGACTCCTTACGGTATCAAACGGGGGAACTAGTTCTGGGTCCTCATTACTATTAACTTCTTGTACAAGGCCTCAGGTCTGATTGCATAACAACTCTGTGAGATATTCCAGGCAGATATTGTTCTCCTGACTCTTTTTTTAAAAAAATTGTGGTTAGATATCCATAGCACAAAATTTGCCATTTTAACCATTGCCATGTGTGCAATTCAGTGGCATTAAGTACATTCACATTACTGGGTAGCCATTACCACCCTTCATTTCTAGATCTTTTTTAATTTTCCCAAACTGAAACTCCACACCCATTAAACAGTAACTCCCTGTTCTGCCCTTCCCCTTTTTCCTGGCTGCCACCATTCTGTTTTCTGTCTCTATGAATTTGACAACTCTGAGCCCCCCATACAAGTGGAATTGTAAGTATTTGTCCTTTTATGACTGGCTTATTTCATGTAGCATAATGTCTTCAAGGTTCATTGATGTTATATAGCATGCATCAGAATTTCCTTCCTTTTTAAGGCTGAATAATATTCCACTGCATGTATATACCAGATTTTGTTTATCTATCCATCTGTTGATTTCTACTTGGATTAGTTTTACTTTTTGGATATTGTGAATAATGCTGCTATGAACATGGGCATACAAATATCTGTTCGAGTCCCTGCTTTCACTTTTCTTGGGTATATACCCAGAAGTGGAATCATATGATAATTCTATTTTTAATTTTGTAAGGAACCACTATACTGTTTTCCACAGAGCTCTACCATTTGCATTCCCACCAAGAGTTCACAAGTGTTCCAATTTTACCACATCCTTGTTAACACTTGTTATTTCTAATGGGTGTGGTTTTGATATGCGTTTCCCTAATGATTAGTGATGTTGAGCATCTTTTCATATGCTTGTTGGCCATTTGTATATCTTCTTTGGAGAAATGTCTAATGAAGTCCTTTGACAATTTTAAAATCTGGTTTGTTGTTATTTGAGTTCTTTAAACTCTGTAGGGGTGTGTGTGTGTGTGTGTGTGTGTGTGTGTGTGTGTGTGTGTATTCTGGATATTAACCCTTAATCAGATATATAATTTGCAAATATTTTCCCCCATTCCAGTTTGCCTTTTCCCCTGACTTTTTGTTAAAAAAATTATTTTTAATGTTTATTCATTTTTGAGAGACAGAGAGGGACAGAGCGTGAGTGGGGGAGGGGTAGAGAAAGAGGGAGACACAGAATCTGAAGCAGACTCCAGGCTCTGGGCTGTCAGCACAGAGCCCGACATGGGGCTTGATCTCATGAACCATGAGATCATGACCTGACCAGAAGTCAGACACTCAATCGACTGAGCCACCCAGGCACCCCTGTTTATTTGTTTTTTAAGTGTTTATTTATTTATTTTGACAGAGAGAGAGAGAGACTATGTGAGTGGGGGAGGGACAGAGAGAGAGAGGAGAGAGGAGAGAAAGAATCCCAAGGAGGCTCTGTGCCGTCAATGCAGAGCCCTACTCAGGGCTCAATCTCATGAACCATGAGATCGTGACCTGAGCCAAAATCAAGAGTCAGATGCTTAACCCACTGAGCCACCCAGGCCCGGTTTGTTTTTAAGATATTGGGGCTTAGAGTGATTTAGTGACTTGTAAAGTTCACAAATATCATATTGGAGCCACTGGGACTTGAACCCAAGTGTCCTACCCTTTACCTAGTCTCCTTTTTTTACTGTCTCACTCCACTCCCTAACATTTGGTCACATCAACATAGGGAGTAGTTTGTCTTGTATAGGCAAAGTACCAAGTAATGCAATTCAATTGGTCCTTTGTATGACCCAGGCTCTTGCTGCTCTCCCCAAGTAGTCCTCCTCTCCCACCATCAGGTGCTGATGCTTACAGAGATGCAGAACACACCTGGGTGCCTTTAGTTATGTTAATTAGCCAATTAATTAAATTTATTTTCTTCATTGCTTCCACCTTAAAATGCTCTATTTTGTTCCTTAAAATGTTTTTAGGAATCAGAACATGTTTTCCAGAGGCCATTTTATTTACTTGAACAACTGCTTGCTATTTTACAATGAAGGCAGCTGATGGGTTTTTCTACCACATTTAAAGAAGAGACTTTTATTAGATGGAGCAAGCTTCCATCCATTCCAAATTAATCCTAAAGCATTGATGCTAATAAATGCAGGCCACTGCTGAGTAGAGTGCCTGACACAAAGTAGGTCTCCAATAAACATTTGTCAGATGAATGCCGCGATGCCACAAAGGGGGAGGATTTATAGGGGAAGCAGGCTCAATTGTTTGATTTGGCAGGGGAAAAGAAGCAGTATTTTCTACGTTATGGCTTCTGTGGAAATTGGTTTTATTTGTCTCATTCTTCATGTCTGAGGCTGCGGGACACAGCATCCTCAGGAGGGGGCAGGAATAAATCTCTGCAGAAGAACACAGCAAGCTGAAGTAGCCTTTCTGGATGGATGTTTCAGGGATCCTAATCGTGGGCCCTTTAGATCAAAGCGTCCTGCTTCCCCACTGTATTGTGGGAAGCTCTGAAAAAGGATTCTTGAAAAAACAAGGCAACTGTTTGGACTTTCAACATGATTTCTTTTCAACAAAGACCCTTTGAGTAAATCGCTAAACTTTCCTGGGTCTCAGTTTCCTTTCAGCAGCAATAATGGAGTTGGACCAGAGGAGCTACTTTCCTGGGGCTCTAAGATGCCATGTTTCTAGTTTAGTATTCACTGTGCAGGAAAGTCTAGAAAAACAACTTGAGCAGATCTGAGAGTTAAATGTACATATTTTAATTTTTTTTAATGTTTGTTTATTTTTGAGAAAGAGACAGAGTGTGAGTGGGGGAGGGGCAGAGAGCCGGAGACATAGAATCTGAAGGAGGCTCTAGGCTCTGAGCTGTCAGCACAGAGCCCGATGCGGGGCTCAGACCCAAGAACTGTGAGATCATGAGCTGAGCTGAAAATGGACGCTTAACCAACTGAGCCACCCGGGGCACCCCTAAATGTACATATTTTAAATCAGATCCAAACTGTCATGGAAGTTTCTGGAAAACTTAAACAGATCATTTTGCCTGCTTTTTAGTTTTTATTTCAACAATTATCTCCAACTTATAATCTCAGCTTATAACTTCAGTTATGCGTTAAATATGATTAATATCTTATGCATATGATTATATTTGAGTGTGATAGCATCGTAGTTAGTCCATGTGAATACTTGATTTCTGTTTGTTAATGTGGTAATGTTGTCTGGCTGCCTACCGGTCTTCAAGTATCCTTCCTATGTTTTGGGGTAACTTCCCATTTTAAGAGGCTTGTCCCTCCAAGGCAGAAGCCCCAACACTCGCTTCCCCAGCTTTCCAAATGGCAGCTAGGATGTGGCAGCTTTGTGACTTGGCTGCTCGGACACAGGAACTTGAGAGTCTGAGAAGCAAGCAATGTGATGGGATATGCCTCAACATTTTTTGTCAGTAAAAGAATATGACTGATGCTTTAGTAACAGTTATTTATTCATTCAACAAATCTTATACTCAGAGCTGAAAAGGATATGGTGATTAGTTAAGATACAAGCCCTGTCTCTGAAAGCTCACCTGTTTTAGTATGTATGTATGTATTTATAATGTTAATTTATTTATTTTTGAGAGTAAGAGAGAGAGAGAGAGAGAGAGAGCAGGTGAGGGACAGAGAGACAGGGAAAGAGAGAATCCCAAGCAGGCTCTGCACTGTCAGCACAGAGCCCCAGGTGGGGCTCAAATTCACAAACTGTGAGATCATGACTTGAGCCAAAATCAAGAGTTAGAGGCTTAACCGACTGAGCCACCCAGGCACCTGTTACCTCTGTTTTAGAGCTAAGCATCTATCTTTGGGTGACAATAATTATAAAAATACTTAACCTTAACGAACATTTGCCCTGCCCCAGGCACATGCATTAACTCACTGAATTGTCCCAACAACTCTGAGAGTAGGTACCCTTACTGTTCCCAAGTTAAGTGACTTGTTCAAGGCCACATAGCTACTGAGAAGCATAGCTGAGACTCAGAGTCAGGAGTCGGAGCCCAGACTGCACATCCTTAACATCACTCTATGGCAGTATGTTCATGTTATGCAAGAATTTTGATTTATATGACACCATTTATATTCTTCATGTTTGAAACTACTCTTTCATTATAAAATTGAGAAGGAACAGTCATAATTGAACCAGGAAAGAGTAGAGATTCCTCCCCTTTTTTAAAACATAAAACTGAGCCCCTAAAAGAATTGTAATCTTTCTGTCAATTTCCTTGGGCAAAGCTGAGAGGGACTAGAACTTTAAAAAGACAACTTTAAGGGGCTCCTGGCTGGCTCAATTGGAAGAGCATGCGACTCTTTTTTTTTTTTTTTCCAACGTTTATTTATTTATTTATTATTTAAAAAAAAATTTTTTTTTTCAACGTTTATTTATTTTTGGGACAGAGAGAGACAGAGCATGAACGGGGGAGGGGCAGAGAGAGAGGGAGACACAGAATCGGAAACAGGCTCCAGGCTCTGAGCCATCAGCCCAGAGCCCGACGTGGGGCTCGAACCCACGAACCGCGAGATCGTGACCTGGCTGAAGTCGGACGCTTAACCGACTGCGCCACCCAGGCACCCCTAGAGCATGCGACTCTTAATCTTGAGGCTGTGAGTTCAAACCCCAAGTTGGGTGTAGAGATTACTAAAGAAAGAAGAAGAAGAAGAAGAAGAAGAAGAAGAAGAAGAAGAAGAAGAAAGAAGAAGAAGAAGAAGAAGAAGAAGAAGAAGAAGAAGAAGAAGAAGAAGAAGAAGACTATTTAAATGCTACACCTCCCTGTCCCATTGTTTCCTCTTTGTGGCTTATTCTTAACACAGCAACCAAAATGATCCTGTCCCTTCCTAGGTCAAAAACCTCCTGTGCCTTCTCATATCACTGAGGGAAAGTTGGAAATCCTTGCTAAAACTGACATGTCCTCACATAATCCGACTCCTTGTTTCTCAGGTCTCATCTCCTGTGATTCTCTTCTCTCTCACTCTGTTCTCAGCAACTCTCGCTTCTTGGCTGTTCCTTGTGCACATCTGATAGGATAGCTGCCTGCCTCAGGCTTTGACCTTTCTGGATTACTCTTCTTCAAGAAATGTATGTGGCTATTGTTGTTATCTAATCCAGGTCTTTTCTTGAAAGTAACCTTTCTAGCAAAGGCTTCCGAGGTCCCTCTCCATCTAAAATCTCAACTCTGTAGGCTCTGGCATGGCCAACATTGGCCCAGGAGAGAGGGCTCTCGCAGCACACAGGACTTTCAGTGCTAAAACTGGGTTTGTCCTGGGTAAACCAGTCCAGTTGGTCGCCCTGTAGCGTCTCAGCACTTACAACAATGCCTGGCTTATAACAGCTTTAATAAATATTTGTTGAATAGAAGGAGTAAATGAATAAATGAATGAGCAAGTAGGTAAAAGAAAGACGTATTTTTAGTGGGAGTATGTGGGGGGATATGTATTGCCCCTAAAATCAGAGTGTATATATATATATATATATATATATATATATATATATATATATATGTTCATCATAGCAACTTGTAAGGCTTCTTCAGCATGGAAAGAAGCCCAGCTTTCATGAATGGGGGATCAGTATTTCTTTCTTTCTTTCTTTCCTTTTTTTTTTTTTTTGGAGCGGGGGTGGGGGGAGAGACTAGTGTTTCTTAATCTCCTAATGAGAAACATAATTTACCAATTTTGCTGCTACTGAAAGTGGTTTGGAATACAGTGTTCCACACTCATCTTTTAGAAAAAGTTAAAATGGCTGTATTGGCTTTATTGTTTTTATATGTTAAAATGGTTTCCATATTTTAAATGGCAGTGATGCATTTTTAAATGTGCACTTTTTCCATTGCTAATGATCCCGGGTCCTAACTCCCTCCTCTATCCTAATGCTTCCTTCAGCTCTTGCAACCTGGACCTTCCTGGGGTTGCTCCCTGAGCTATTCTGTTCACACAGCCTACCATTCCATTTACTGATGCCCCCTATTTCCTCCCACCAGTCTCCCTAACTTCAGCTCCTTTGAATCAGCACAATCTAATAGTGGTCTGTCATACATCATGTTCTTGTTCTTCAAAATGTTTTTGGCAAGAGGGTGCCTGGGTGGCTCAGTCATTAAGCATCTGAAGTTAGCTCAGGTCATGATCTCACAGTTTGTGAGTTCTAGTCCCACATTGGGTGAGCTCGAGCCCTGCTTCGGGTAAACACAAGCCCTGGGTGAGTCCCGCTTCTCCCTCTGTCTCTCTCTCTCTTCCTGTCTCTCTCTGCCCCTCGCTCACTTTCACCCTCTCTCTCTCAAAAAAATTTTTTTTTTGGCAAGAGAATTCAACAAGGCAGCATAAGACAGTGATGTATTCCTCTTTGCATCCCTTGACCCTACTATGGTTTATACATTCATTTATTCATTCAACACATCGTTTTTGAGTCCTACAATGTGCTAGGTACTGGGAGTACGACAGTTAACAAACTATTTTCTCTGGCCCCTCAAGTAGGGTACAAGCAAGGAATGATCAAGAGAATATTGACATTACATTGTGCTTATTTATGATAAATATTGAGTACTATCAAGCATATAGGAAGGGTGCAGTGACTATCATAGGTCAAACACTAAGTAAATGTTATTTGAATCATGAATGGGTGAGTGAGTGCCTGAGTGAATCAATGAATGACTGAGTGGATATAATTGTTACGAGAGCACAGACCCTTAATGTAAGTCAACTGCAAAGATGCTTCTCCAATTTTTCTGTTTGGAAGAGGCCAGTTCATCTGTATCTGTATCATGGAAATTACAACTTTTCTTTCCCTTTCTCTCCTCTTCTCTCCTCTCTGCTCTGACCAAATAACAGTGTGAAATGAAAGGCGCCCACAGAGCACCAACAATGCCAGTCAGCACACCCCATCTACTTTGCTCAGGACTCGTTAATAAAAGAACTCTGATGTCAGGCAAAATTGTACCCTTCTGAAATTCTTTTCAGCATTTTCATTATTGACTAAACAAAGTATGTGCTGGTCTTCAAGGCAGCTGATTGTACAGCCAAAATGGGTTGCTTAACTTTGCTTACGATTTTGCATAGGGGGATCAAATCCTGTCTGCTCATCGTGAGGTGGGAATTGTTTTTCCAGTGAACTTCGCCCCTTAGTTTCCGCACATCTCTTCCATCCCTTACAGCTATTTGCTGGTTCGCATTGTTGATTCTACATGCAGCACAGCAGGGTTTATCAGAGGGCCATCTACTCTTCTCAGTAACTCCCTAGTACAGTAAACATCTGCTGTGGAACTGGAAAGAGCTGGTTCAAGCCAGTTTTTCTTCGTTTCACAGAGCAAAAGTTTCTTAACTTTTGACAATCACCTCTTTCTTAATTTCCCCCTACCGCATCAGAACCTGTAGAAAGTTTGCTTTCTAAGGAAACCCTCACTTTTATATATTAAAATATTTAAAGTAAATTACAAATAGGAATTATAACATTTTAGAATGCATTCAAAAAATTAATAAGTATCTCTAATAAGTGAGGACATTTTCCTACATAGCCGTAATTAATTCTGATTCCTTAATACCCAGTCTATACGCAGATTTTCCCAGTTTGTACACAAAAGGTCTTTTATGGTAGGTTTGTCAACACTAGGATTCAATTGAGGACTATGTATTGCATTGGTTTGTTATATATAGATGAGTTGTCCCAAGGTACTTGATGTGGGAAACAAAGGCAGAAGGAAATGGCAGATAAAATTAAATTTCCTTATAACCTGCAGCCCATTGACAAATACTTGAGGCTGGTAGAATAAAACTTTTCTCCAGGAACTCCCTACTGTCTCAATGATTTGCAGGAGGGAAAAACAACTTTAGTTTGACAATAGCCAGGCCTCCAGTATCCACAGTCTTCTTTAGCACATGAAAGTCACTTTGGAATCTTCCCCTTCACTTTACCTCCTCCAAACTCCCAAGTGTATAATCAGTCTCTCTTCATGGTCTGGGGCAGCTCTTCCTGCCCACAGGTCCCGTCCCTAGGCTTTAATAAAATCACCTTTTTTGCACCAAAGATGTCTAAAGAATTCTTGGGCATTGGCTCTGGACCCCACCATCACTCCAGAACCCCCTCAGTACTGACTGGTGGAATAGACCAGACCAGCTCTCCTGTAGCATATATGATTCACCTGATTGTTTCCTTCTGGTGTTATTTACCTTATTCCTGTGTCACTTGTATTCCCTCTGAACTGAAAGTGAAATCTAAAGACTTGTTTAGATTCTACTCAGGGACTTTTGGCTGCTATACCATCACTGATGATGCAGTGTTTCTAATTCTGTGTCACAACAGGAAATTCCTGATGTCTGATGATCTTGTTGCAGGACTCTTTACCTCAATACCCGGAGTTTGTTGTCCCACCACTTTGAAGAACGAAGAGGTAAACAGAATAAAATGAGCAGCAGGCAAAAGTTTATTGGAGTATAAGATTAGAAAGTAGGAGTAGCATGACAGCTCTCTTTACTGAGAGGGGGTGTTTGAGAGTTAATGCCCAGGGGGTGCCTGGGTGGCTCAGTCGGTTAAGCATCTGACTTCGGCTCAGGTCATGATCTCGAGGTCCGTGAGTTCAAGCCCTGCATCAGGCTCTGTGCTGATAGCTCAGAGCCTGCAGCCTGTTTCAAATTCTGTGTCTCCCTCCCTCTCTGACCCTCCCCCGTTCATGCTGTCTCTCCCTGTCTCAAAAATAAATAAATGTTAAAAAAAAAAAATTAAAAAAAAAAAAGTTAATGCCCAGGACAAAAGGCAAAGGATTTTCTTTTTTAAGGTTTTGGTTGGCACCTCCCTTCCCTTCCCCCTTATTCCTTCTCCCCTGTGTCTTCTCACGTCCTATCCTTATTGTCTAGGTAACTCTAAATGCCTAGTCATTTCTTTTTGATTGGCTCATTTCCGTTGTATGAGGCATGGTTTATGGCCAAATCGGTCCTTGTGGGTCATATGTTTTATGGTCTAACTAAAGATAGGTCTTTTGTCAAATTCCTGAGGGAAACCTGAGGGGGAGTTGGTGTCCGTTAAATTCTTAAGAGGAAACTTACGCCCTGGGGGTTTTGCTGTGGTCAGATGCTCCCAGCATTGTCCTAAAATGTTTTTCCCCACCCGGGAACCTCAGGTCCTAACTTTTCCCTCTCTGCCTATTTTATCCTATATTTTTCCTATCATAATTTATCCTCTTGCAATTAGAAATCTTGATATAAATTTTGTTAGTTTTTCTCTTTTTAAGTTTATTTATTTATTTATTTTTGAGAGAAAGGGAGAGAGCATGGCAGAGAGAGAGAGAGATAGAGAATCCCAAACTGGCTCTGCACTGGCAGCATGGAGCCCTACACGGGGCTCAAACTCACAAACCTTGAGATCATGACCTGAGCTGAAACTGAGTTGGCCAGTTGGACTGACTGAGGCACCCAGGCACCTCAATACAAAGTTTAAAGTTAATTAATTTTTTTGAAAATAACTACCTTTATTAACGCATTAAGATACTAAAAAAAAGTATCAGAGAAAGGGAAGTCTTCCTACTACACCATAGTTTTGTTAGGGTAGGCAGTAGGTTAGGTTCTAAAAGGTTCCCCGGGGGCTACCAAAGAGGAAGTCATGGGCAGCTATTGGGAAAGTCAGAGCTCTGTCCTGGCAGCACTCCACAAGAAGCCAGATCAAGCCAGACAGGCCCAAGATGGTGGGTGCCATGACAGGAAAGAAAGGAAAGTAAGGAAAGAAAAGACACCCCTGCTTCCAAGAAATCCCTGCCCCAGGTAATGAATATTTCATCCCTTAGTTAAAGACTGTCAGTGAAAGATAGAAACCCAACCCCCAAGGCAGGAGTTCTCTCTTTCTTGAGTTCTCCACTCACATCTTAAGAGTGTACTTTTGCTTTCACAGACTTTGTGTTGCGTGTCTGTCCTTGAATTCTTTCTTGTGATGACACCTGGCATCTCCCCAGTTCACCTGGCAACAGTTTCAGCCCCTAGTCTCCTTTTCATAGGAGGGAAGCATTCCTCCTGGAAATATGCTCCACAAACACAATAGGAGCACACTTTCATTTAATAGTATATATAGGAGATCTTTCCATTTCAGTACATGTTGACTTAGCTCATTCTTTTAATGGCTCCATGGTTTATTGTCCTGTAGATGTTCCTTAATTCACTCAACTAATGTTTCATTATGGACATTTTGGTAATCTCCAGATATGCACTTTTGCACAAATAAGAAAATAAATATAGGTTACATTCCCAGAAATGACATTGCTTGTTTAAGAGTGCATGAATTCTTTGCCTTTTTTTTTTAATGTTTATTTTACTTTTGAGAGAGACAGCATGAGCTGGGGAGGGCAGAGAGAGAGAGAGAGAGAGAGAGAGAGAGAGAGAATCCCAAGCAGGTTCTATGGTAGAGCCCTGCCTTAGGGAATGTGGTGAAAACCTCAAGACAGGGGAGGGCAATCTGGCTATATGTGCATATGTGACATTCCTCATAACTCTGTAACATAAATTGCCCAATCAGACTGTATGTCTCTATGTTACCATGTACAGGGGACAAAGAGGTAGAAATTGTATAAAAGGTTACATATACCGCCCCCCCCCCCCCCCCCCCCCGCTCCAAGCTTGGGGCTCAGTTTTTTGGGTACAAACCCACTGAGCCTGTGCTGGTACAAATAAAGTTGCTTTCTGGAAAGAAAAGCCTCGGTGTCACGACTCTCTGTATGAACCTCAGTCCCATTACAGTTCCACACTGACAGCAGCAAGCCTGATGTGAGGCTTAAACCCACGAACCATGAGATCATGACCTGAGCCCAAGTCAGACACTCAATCAACTGAGACACCCAGGTGCCCCAAGAGTATGTGAATTCTAAATTTTAATAGACGTGGTCAATCTTTTCAAACAGTTTGTATCAGTTTACACTTCTACAAAAAGCATATGTGTGGTAGTGTCTTTTTCACTATGCCCTCATAACCAGAAGGTATTATCAATTTTTTGTTTTTTACCAATGGGAAGTAGACAAAGATATTTCATTGTTTTAATATGCATTTATCTAATTTTGAATGTGTTGTATATCTTCGTCAACATTTCATAGGTGAAGGAAATGTATTTCCTAATCTACAGGGTAAGGAAATTCTCGCCTAGTTTATCTAATGTATGCAATATTTGTGGCAGGATATTAGCATTCAGATTGCTTTAATCTGTAAATTTATTACCCCCTTCCCTTTTCCTGCACTGCAAAGATATGAGGCACATATTTTCCTACCTTCAATAAAGATGTCTTTTAGGAAAATGAACCTCATTTTTCTCTTGATTTTGGTCTACAGTCCTATTATAACCCATAGAGCAAGAGGAAAAAAGCGTTTCTCTGAAAACCTTATAATGTGTGGGCATTGAGGGAAATGGGGAGGAGGCCATATGATGAGCAAGTGGGCAGGGCAGGAGCTGAGAATTGATCCCCACAAGTTGCCCAGCAAGGGAGAGGGTCTGCTGCCTGGGGAAGGAAGAGTCAAGTTGGTCCTGCCAGGTACCACGTTATGAGGTAATGTGTCAACGTTCAGAGCTGTCTGAACCCTCGGCCAGTGCCTGCAGACCCACTGCCTGGAACCTCACCTCTACCAGGTGCACTGTGCTTCCTGGGGCAGCTGATTCACATATCCTATCCTACACTGGAATAGTGATTGTCAAGCAATGGTGATGATGCTAGTGCTGACCCCAAGGCTTTGCTAGGCCCCCAGCTGCATACATCTCCATCTCATAATTCTTGCAAGTGCAAGAAAATGCGGTGAAATGGAGTTCTGGATGCCAGTCTCATAGGTGAGCCCCACCTTCACGTTATCTGCATGCATGGGGAGAGGGTTGAACTAAGACAGTTCAAGACCCAGTCCTGGAATAGCAGTTATTAATCCTTGTTACACATTATTCCCATTTGACTTCATCTTTGTTTATAAAGTATTTTGAGTTTTGTGCATGCATTTAAATGTTTTGTTTGGTAAAATTTATGTTTTTCTTCTTTTATGGATTTATGTTTAAAATGTAGATCAAGCATGAACTTGTTTTAAGAGTCCCAACTTTTTCTTTCCATATGATTGACCAAATATCCATCATTACTAAACAATCCAGCTTTTCCTCACTGACCTGAAATGCCCTCTTTATCATACATTAACTTCCATTGGTCTTTTTTTTAAAAAAAAAATTATTTATTTTTGAGAGAGAGAGCGAGCGTGAGCAGAGGGGAGCAGAGAGAGGGAGAGACAGAATCCCATGCTGTCAGCACAGAGCCTGATGCAGAGCTTGAACTCACAAACCATGAGATCATGACCTGAGCTGAAATCAAGAGTCAGGTGCTTAACCAAATGAGCCACTCAGGCACCCCAGATCTTTATTTTTTTTAATGCACATATCCAGCTATGTTACATATAGCGATTATTTGGCGAGGCTACACCTTCCTCACTACCTATCTTTTTCTAATTTTCCCATAACCCCTATTTTTTCCCCCTGATATGAACCTGAGAGTTTGCATGTCTATTTCCCCTCAATCCTGATGATATTTTTCACTGGGATTATATGGCATTTATTAATCAATTTAGAACAACTATGCCTTTGACAATATTGTGTCTTTCTCTTTATAAGCACGTGTAGATTTATTCGTATTTATGTATATTTGGTCTACAGACCACAGTTATTAATCTGCAAAGTAGATGAATGACTTTCCTCTTCCTAAAAGCCTAAATGGACTGCTCTTAGCATATATGGTCCTTAAGTGATTTTTAGTTGTTACAGACTGAGGGACCCAGGTTTAATGTCACCTCTTTACCACCTACCATATATAATTCATGTTTATTTGTTACATTGCTTCTAAACCATATGGCCTGAAACAAAACAAAGGTTTTAATTGTACGGGTGTAGACCCAAGGAAGGGGCTTACAGTGAAAGATAGCTCCCCTTCCAGATGTAGCCTCTCAGTTCTTGCTTTTTGCCCGATGCCATCCACTTTCCTTTTCACATAAACTTCATCTGTCAAACAAGCTGTTGTCCAAGCATCCACTCCTGGAGTGTGGTGTTCAGGACCAGGCACTAAATTTGTGCAGAGGCTTTGATGCTGGAGTGTGGCCAGAAGAGAGTCACAATGAGGATGAAGGGATTGGAAACAAAGTCACGTAATTATATTACACTACACAATGTACACTGAGTGCTTACTATATTCCAGACACTGTTCCTAACTATCTCAATCCTAACTGTTCACTCAGTCCTCATAGTACTCCAATGAGGATGGTTCTATTGTTATCCTCATTTAACAGAGGAGGAAATTAAGACAGAAAAGTTAACTGTCCACTATCGCAGTGCTAGTATGGCAAGGCACATCTTACAAGTCTATGCCTTTGGTTGGAGGAAATGAGGAGGAGTAAGTGTAGGGAAGCATGACACTTACCTTTAAATTTTTGAAGAGCTATCACATGGAAGAAACCACCCATTTGTTTATGGGTGCCCAGAGACTAACATGTGGACAAACAGGCAAAAGTTGTTGATAAGTAGGTTTCTGGTTAATGAATACAATAATTTCCAAAGAATGAAATATATATCTTAAGAAAGAATATGTGATCTTGCATGGTAGTGAGTTACTACTGGAAAAGTCCAAACAGAGACTGGCTGGTCCTGGTTGGGGATGCCAGCAAAATATTCAGGCACATATTTAGTGATTTTTATTAGTCATCCTCAAGGAACCCCAAGGCCTTGAGATGATGGTAAGTGGTTCACCTTTTAATTTTCAGCATGCTGGGGTTATGTATTATGGGTAGAGTGGCAACATTTTATTTATTTATTTATAGAAGGAGAGAGTGGGAGCAGGGGAGGCACAGAGAGAGAGAGGGGGGACAGAAGGTCCCAAGCAGGCTCCAGACTGACAGCAGAGAGCCTGATGTGGAGCTCGAACTCACCAACTATGAGATCATGATCTGAGCTGAAGTTAGATGCTAACTCACTGAGCCATCCAGGTGCCCTAGAATGGCAACATTTTAATGAGTTCCAGGTTATCTACTTTACAGAAATAGGATTGAAAGGCTGATTCATATTAAGCAAAGCTGATAAAAATACATGAAACTTCACAACAGAAAAATTTGGATAAAAATCTGATAAAAGCAGCCACCGTGCACGTGATAGAGGTTGTGAAGTATAGTAGTTGTGAACATGGATTCCAGAGACACACATGTAGGTTCAAATCCCAGTTCTGTCGTTTACTAACTGTGTGACCTCAGGCAAGTTAACTTAGCTCTAGTTTCCTCCTACATAAATTACTGCGTTAAAACCACGATCTCATTATTTAATCCCTGTAAAGGACAAATGAATGTGGATGAATGGATAGACAGACAGATAGATAGATAGATAAAGTGTGAGAACAAGAGTGAAGCAATAGCCTGGAACATAATAAGGAATAAATGTTTGCTATTATTTTCCAAAGAATGTCCATGATGTTTTAAATATTCAAACACTATCACAGGTACATTATTTTTAATTTTACTAATTGTCACAAATTGATACATTGTTTTGGAAAAAGCAGAGAGATATTGGCACATGGCAACTAACACAAACATAAGTCAAGAAAATATTAGACCAAGATAGATTAGAACAGATTTTCTCAAAAGTCTTCTAAAACCGTTGATTTATTTTTACTCATTTTAACAATCAAAAATAAGAATTTCATTGAGCATCTATTATTATGCCTAGCACAGTGCTAAATACTTTAAGGAAAAATATATGAAGCACAGCAAATTGTCCTTGTCTTTAAGTAATTTATAATTTAGCTGTTTGTGATCATAAAGACACATTTAAGAACATTCTAGATCCTAACACCTTTTTTGTTTTTAAGGACCTAACACCTTTAAGTAAAATCATTTTTTTTTTTATTTTTTTTTTCAACGTTTATTTATTTTTGGGACAGAGAGAGAGCATGAACGGGGAAGGGGCAGAGAGAGAGGAGACACAGAATCAGAAACAGGCTCCAGGCTCTGAGCCATCAGCCCAGAGCCTGACGCGGGGCTCGAACTCACGGACCGCGAGATCGTGACCTGGCTGAAGTCGGACGCTTAACAGACTGCGCCACCCAGGCGTAAGTAAAATCATTTTTGAAAGTAATCACTTACTTCAATAACCCTGCCATTGCTCAAAACATTTTTTGCTTCTCTTCCTTGGGATTGCCCTTGGAGCCATCATACAAATCATGTAAGAGAAGCAGACTCATTGTTCCATCTTCCTCAAACACCTAGCTTGATTGCCTGAATGAATCACTAGGTTTGGTGTTCAGTGACTTCTGGTTATTTTAAAATCTCAAATTCACCCTAAAAACAAGTTTCGCTATTATTCTTTTTTTAACGTTTATTTTTGAAATAGAAAGAACCCAAGTGGAGTAGGGACAGACACTTGAGAGGGGCAGAAGATCTGAAGCGGGCTCTGCACTGACAGCAGAGAGCCCGATGTGGGGCTCGAACTCAAGAACCATGAGAGCCAAAACCAGATGCTTAGCTGACTGAACGACTCAGGTGCACCACGTGTTGCTATTCTTGATGACCTTCCAAAGAATGTAGCACAGCATTACTGAACAGTAAGGAGCCGGAGGACCTCTATGCAGAGGCCCTTTCCCATCACCTCTGCATCTGCTGCAGCATCCAGCTGGGTGTCTGTCCACAGTGGGAGCATAAGATGTGTATGTTGGATGGAACCGAAGGGCCAGCAGCACATTAGCTGTTCAGCAACTGGAGACAGCAAGGTGGGCTGGGGGTAAAGGCGGGGAAGAGTTCCAGACGGGGGTGGAGGGGGACTTCCTTCCGTTCTGTTATTCTGAAACAGCACTACTCCTTAGACGTCCGGCTGTGACAGTGAAGGACAGAAAGGTCTGCCCGAAGCTGGCAGCAGATTTTCCCAATACTCCCTTCTGGCCCTGTGTTTAAAAAAAATAATTAAAAAATGCATACCTGTTTCATAAGTCTAATATATATATATATTTATATATATATATGTGAATATAAAATAAATTAGTACATATGCATGTATGTATTTGCCAAATACACATAGGTTTGGTAGATGATCAGGCAGAACTTCAGTTTCAACACACAGACTGAAAAACTATGTCCATCAATGCTCTTCTCACATTTCTATCAAAAACAATCACTGGGTTTCACACCACCTCTCAGAAGAAGAATATGTGTTTAAATTTTACATGTTTTGGTGAACTACATGTATTCTGAAATTTCTAGCAGGGTCCTTCTAGCTCTATTCAATATTTTTATATAATGACAAATATATGAAGACGGGGTTTTAAAAAAATGGTTATTTTGTGTGTGTGTGTGTGTGTGTGTGTGTGTGTGTGTGTGAGAGAGAGAGAGAGAGAGAGAGAGAGAGAGAGAGAGAGCGCACAAGCAGGAGAGGGGCAGGGAGAGAGAGGGAGAGAGTTGTAAGCAGGCTTCACATGGTCAGTGCAGAGCCTGATGCAGGGCTCCAACCCATGAAGTGTGAGCTGAGCTGAAATTAAGAGCTCCAACCCATGACTTGAGCTGAAATTAAGAGTCGGCCACTTAATTGGCTGAGCCACCCAGGTGCCCCGAAGCTGGTTTTTAATGTAAAAACACAGTGTAAGTCTTCAAAAGTAACCAGAAACTGAATACAAATTATTTTGTTAATATTTGTTCTTGTTTTTAGACAAAGAAAGAAGTGTACAAAGGTTCCTGGTCACAGACCTTTGTAGTAAATATATTTATACAGTTTTTTCCACTTTATTTACAAAGCAATGAATATATTGACATTTTTTGGATGATGAAAATGTCAGAAATCTGGGATGTCTATGGGTTTTGGTGTAATCACAAATTGTTGTGAACATCAGTATGTTTGGGAGTTCAAGGTACAAGGAATGTCTGGCTTTGTTCTACAGAAAAATGTTTTCTCTTTACCTGGTAATGAATTTTAAGGATCCCTAGATAATAATTAAAGCCATATCTCACTTATTTGAACTATTTTAATCATCGCCAAAGTTTGCTCTCCTCATCTTTTAATTATATTTGTATTACTTTGTCCTAAGTATGATACCTATAAAATCAATTTTCTCTGATAAGCATCCATATCTCCCAGAAGAAATGTTTGGCTAAATGATTTCTTGCCTGCTTTTACAATCTAAATAAATTTACGTTAGGGATGTTGTTTCAGGTAAAAAATGAAGAGTGTTCTAAATCCCACTGAAGGGGCGCCTGGGTGGCTCAGTCAGTTACGTGGCCAACTCTGGATTTCAGCTCAGGTCATGATCTCATGGTTTGTGAGATCGAGCCCTGCATTGGGCTCTGCACTGACAGTGTGGAGCCTTCTTGGGATTCTCTCTCTCCCTTGCTCTCTGCCCCTCCCCTGCTCGCGCATGCACACACATACTCTCTCTCTCAAATAAATAAATAAATAAATAAATAAATAAATAAATAAACATTAAAAAAAATCCCGCTGAAATGCATAAAGAAATAAAAAATGGGTTAAATACATAACAGCACTGAAGAAAGACGAGGAGACAGCAGAGAGTTTGGTTTCTAAAAGAGGGAAACGGGATGGCATTGTATAGAGATAGACGAGAGAGAGTCAGAGATGCAGTGATTCATAACACAACAGTCATTCAAGAGGTCCTCAGAAAAATGTCTTCAATAACAAAGTGCATTGACAAAAAAGCATGATTTGTAAAAATTTATAACAAATAGTATAATTTAGAAGTTGTTAGACCTTAGAGAAAGTAAAGGCCTGTTATTCATCTTTCAAGGATGACAAAGGAAGTTAATTAGAAGTTCCTAGAACACCAAATGTTGTACAAAGAAAGTCACAGTCTAAGTATGAAACAAATTAAGATACGGCATACATGTGGACTACAGATGAAATGAAATATGACAGAAGGGAATTGATTTGAGCTTGATGCTTGGAACATTCTCCCACAAGAGGCTCAAGTGTCTTTAAAAAAAAATTTTTTTTTTACGTTTATTTATTTTTGAGACAGAAAGAGACAGAGCATGAACGGGGGAGGGGCAGAGAGAGGGAGACACAGAGTCTGAAACAGGCTCCAGGCTCTGAGCTGTCAGCACAGAGCCCGACGCGGGGCTCGAACTCACGGACCGTGAGATCATGACCTGAGCCGAAGTCGGCCACCCAACCGACTGAGCCACCCAGGCGCCCCTCAAGTGTCTTAAAACAGAATTATTTCTCTTTCTCCATAGTTCCATGCTTATGTCTTGGTTCTAAGAGAACATTTAGAAAATCATTAATGTATCAGGATATTAGACTGGAAATCTTATTGGCAGCACCAAGATATGGCAGACATGAGGTATCAAGGTCATAAGACAGACACTCTGCAGAAGTTTCAAAGGAGGTGGCCAAGAGCCAGTCCCATGGCTCACCTGAGTCTACCCTGGACAATCTAGCTCACAGACCAAAGGGTCAGCTTCTCTGATTGAGAGCAAAGAGGATGCCATTAAGTTGGGATCAGACCACACTCTCATAGTTTGTTTACATGAGGGAAGAGTGAAAGGTCCTCTAGTCGGTTGTGGCCCCCAAGTGAAAGAGAGCCAGCCTGGAGGTGTTCAAAATCCGGAGGTATTTAGAATCACCAGGAAGGACGATGAAACCTCTGAAACAGGGTGTTATTTGGAGTGACCTGCTGAAAAAGCCAGGATCTGAAGGGGGAAGTGGCAGTGAGAGAAAGCGATGCCTGTGGCATCCCAGGGGAAGGCTGTGAGGAACCATGGCAGTGCTCAGGAAGACCTGCCAGGCCCAGAAAATACAGTCTTCCTGTTAGGCTGTTGGGCAAGGAGGAACAGTTAAGTCCCCTTTCCATCCTCTCTCTTCTCCCTTTCAATCTGAAGAGGTCAGGAATCATGGTTAGCAAGACGGAAAGGGAGGATTGAAAGCCTAAGAGAGAAAGAGAAGGACCAGCCTGACTTTCCCTAGTTTCCTGCCTATTGAAGGCAATGGATGGAAAACAGGAGGAGATGTAAGCTTTATGTGTTCCAAGTTTTGATTTTACATGGAACTGTACACTTTAATTACTGAATTAAGACTGTGTTTGCTAAATAAAGTGGTCGCAGGGCTTTCTATTGCCTAAGACTACCCAACAAAGTCCTGGGGCATGTCCATATTTTTAAATAGGGACAGAGAAAAGAATTCACCCAATGAGCAGGTTTAAAGAGACAGAGGGAGACAAAAATAAAGTTGCACTCTGATTATTACATTTCATGAATCCTGTTTGTTTAGTATGACAATTACAATAATAGTGTAAATGTTATTTACTAGATTTACATTTTTTTTAAAGTTTATTTATTTTGAGATATAGAGAGAGTGCAAGTGGGGAAGGGGCAGAGAGAGAGAGCAAGAGAGAGAGAATCCCAAGCAGGCTCCTCATCGCCAGTGCAGAGCTTGGCACAGGCCTCAAACTCATGAACCATGAGATCATGACCTGAGTGACATTGGACACTTAACCGACAGAGCCACCCAGGCACCCAGCTTTACGGCAGAACTCAATCGAGCAGAACTCAATGATGTAACTGTCATGGAACACCTTAAAGAAACCAAGCGGTAGATGAGGGAGAGAGAGTAGAGGGGAGCAGAAAGAGTTAATTGTTAAAAAAAATTTTTTTTTTAATGTTTATTTATTTTTGAGAGAGGGAGAGATGGAGCATGAGCTGGGGAGGGGCAAAGAGCAAGAGAGACATAGAATCTGAAGCAGGCTCCAGGCTCTGAGCTGTCAGCACAGAGCCCGATGCGGGGCTCAAAGTCACAAACCATGAGATCATGACCTGAGCCTAAGTTGGATGCTCAACCAACTGAGCCACCCAGGTGCCCCGAGTTAATTCTTGTTTTACAAAGTGGAATTAAGAGATACTGCTTTATAGCAACGGATTAAGAAATAGATGGCTAAATAGAAAATTCAAATTTATAAAGGTAACCAAAAGAAGAAATAAAAATGTAATACATCAAAATTGGGAAAAGTAGATCAGGAAGAAAAGGGGAATATTTTGTGATTTAAATGCCTCAGTTTTTTAAAGGGTTAGCAGTAATTACAGCTTAAAATTGCTAAACCAGAAATAAGGTATAAGATTTCAAAACACAAGGGAGGGAGACAGAGGATCTGAAGCAGACTCCATGCTGACAGCAGAGAGCCCAACATGGGGCACAAAGTCACAAACCTGTGAGATCATGACCTGAGCTGACGTCAGATGCTCAACTGACTGAGCCACCCAGGAGCCTCTAGTTTTAATTTTATATACTTGTATATTTTTTCAATTTTTATTGCATGCATAGTGTTTATAACAATAAATAAAATGAGATTCGAGCAAAATAGTAATGTCAATTAGAAAATTCCTACCTGGCTCTAATCCAGGGCTTGGTGTGCATATTGAGACTGCTTCCCCAACTCCCATGTTTGTCAGAAGCAGGAGGCCAAAAGCCCCTTTCTGGGGCCAGCTCCTCTGCAATCGCCCTGATGTGGTAGGGTTCAAATCCACAGCACCCGCCAATGTACCTGACCCCGAGTTTGTAGGCCTCTCTGGCATATTTCTGAATATCCCATCTGGTTGCAGCTCTGGGCTCCAGTCCTGCAACACAACCATCACAGCATTGCTGTTACTGTCCTTGTATTCAAATCACAGGTGCTCTGATGGGCATTTTTTACAATTAGAAAATCACGAACTTTATTTTATTTTATTTTATTTTTTTAATTTTTTTTTCCAACGTTTATTTATTTTTGGGACAGAGAGAGACAGAGTATGAACGGGGGAGGGGCAGAGAGAGAGGGAGACACAGAATCGGAAACAGGCTCCAGGCTCTGAGCCATCAGCCCAGAGCCTGACGCGGGGCTCGAACTCACGGACCGCAAGATCGTGACCTGGCTGAAGTCGGACGCGTAACTGACTGCGCCACCCAGGCGCCCCGAAAATCACGAACTTTAGATTCTGCTCATTTTTCATTAACATTGAACGTTTTTGTCTTAATGCGGTCTCTATTTGTAAAACCGTACCATAGCTATTTATTATAGCCGTTTCCATGTTGTCAGCACAGGAAAACACAAGGACCTCTAATATGTGGCTGGGCTTACCAAAGGGATATTCTGGGAGATCCACAAACCCTCCTTTGCCACAGTCCGGTGTATGGAAGCCTAGGGACTGCACCATCAGATGCGCCTTCGACCCTGCAGCCTGTAGGCCCGCCTTCATGAGTTTCATCGTCTTCAAGCTGGTGCTGGGTCCAAATCGGCAGTTCACGCCCACAATCGCAGCCCCTAGGCAAAGAAATAAAGGACTTATATATTTTATTTATTTTATTTTTCAGTTGTTGGAAATTGCCTTAGAAATTAGCTATCCTTCTCCACCGCCCAAGTTTTACAAATAAGGAAACCAATTCCAGTTAATTCTGTTAGCAATGAACTGCTCTCACAATATTAAGCAACCTTTGTTAAATTTTATAAACAATAGCTGAACTGCTAATCACACGATGCATCCAGATTACCTGCCTTCACCAGCTTAACGGCACATTCTCCAGGTGATACACCATGCATGTCTCCGTCTGGGCCTATGCACATGGTAGCTGCCACAGGTTTACCCAACGCTTTTAAGACTTCCACAGCCCACATGGCTTCTTCGGCATGCTCAAAATACTAAGAGAAATTTCACCATTTCTATTGGTCCAAATGTAAAGCAGATTTTGAAAGGTGGAATGCAAATGTTGCCAAATAGTTATAAAAATAAATAAATATATGTGGTAAAACTTGCTAGGAACAGGTATTTAGCAGACTAAAGAATACTTTTTTTAAAAGTTTATTTATTTATTTTGAGGGAGAGAGAGAGAGAGAGAGAGCTCATGCGAGCAGGGGAGAAACGGGGGGGGGGGGTTGGAGAGAGAATCCTAAGCAGGCTCTGCGCTCAACACAGAGTCCAACATGTCACTCGATCCCATGACCCTGGGATCGTGACTTGAGCCAAAATCAAGAGTTGGACACTCAACCAACTGAGCCACCCAGGCACCCCTAAAGAATGCTTTTCTAAAGTACACATTTTAATTCCTTTAACAATAATATATAGATTTTCATTTGGAGATCATTGATTCAGCAAGATGATGACTGTTAGGAAAAAACAGAAGCAAAAACCACAAAGGTTTTTAAAATAATTGAGTATTTAAATTCATAATTTTGAAGGAATTTTATTAATAAACTCTTTTATGGAACTGGGGTAATCTCCAAAAAAAAATTGAGTAGTGTATTATGCTTAATACTTCAAAGTGATTTTATATTCACTTCTAGTTAGACATTCATAAGTGCTCCATGAAGTAGGGAGAAACATGATGATTTCTGCCCGGTGAGAACGCTGAGGCACAGGGCAGGGAGGAATAGCTACCGAGTTTCTTTGCCGAGGGTGGACAAGACACCTTGTCTGGTAAACCCAGGCCATTTGCAGGGGTGCTTCCCAGGAATGTCTTTAAGGGCCGTCACTGAAAAGCTGACCTTAAGTAAGTGAAGAAAAGTCAGCAAAAATCTCCCTGTCTTCTTCCTTCTTGACTGAGATTCTGCAGAATCAGTGTGTGGGGAATGGCAGAGGGAGTCCACAGAGAGGCTCTTGGAAAACAAACTGGTGTCCTCATCCATCTGGAGAACCTATCAGGTGGGGTTTGTGACCGTCTCTGCAGATGATTCTTGCCAGGTGTGTCTGTCAGGCTTGGCTGGCCCTGAGCCTTAGGAAGGTTGACCAAGCAAGGACTTCAATAGGTTCAGAGAGTGGTTAGGGAAATAGCAGTTGGGAGGCTATTGTCCTTGTTGAGGGTAGAGATTTGGGTTGAGAGCTTGACCTTACATGGTAACAAAGGTGGGGAATGGGGAATGAGGGCTTTTTTTTTTTTTTAATGTTTATTTATTTTTGAGAGAGAGAGAGAGTGCAAGCCAGGCAGGGGCAGAGAGAGGGGATCCAAAGTTGGCTCTGTGCAGACAGCAGTGAGCCCAATGTGGGGCTCGAACTCATGAACTTTGAGATCATGACCTGAGCCGAAGTCAGACGCTCAACCAGCTGAGCCATCCAGGTGCCCCAGGAATGAGGGCTTTTTAATTTTTGGAAGTGGAAGGAAAAGAATGTTCTGGGCCTTTATGTCCAATCAATGATCAATTCTTATTGATTTTTTTCTTCAAAATATCACTCACATATCATAGCTTGAGGGAAAGCCGAGGGATTGGGGTAAGTACAGCATGAACAGAGGAGGGCAACGAAACTACTTGGTACTGAGTATTGTTAGTGGGGCCTGCATGAGCCCGAGCAACCATCTACCTCCTAAGCTTTGCTCTCACAGCCTCTAGCTCACGCACACAGCCCCTTCCTGCCCTGCCCCTCCCGCAGGAGAGACTGCTTCCTGAATCACCGTCCCCTTCTCACCCAACATTGCACGGTCCCCTGTGAGTCAGCTGCTACAACCACCCAAAAGAACACGAAGGCTACAGGTAGGCCTGTCCTGGGTCTGCCCTTTGGCTTCACACAGAACCTAGCACACAACTGAGAGGATGTTTGCCTTGATTACAGTGCATTTAAACAAACCTTTGACCCTGTACCCCGAGGAAACGAGGGCACAAAGCAATCCAATACCCTCCTGAAAGCTGAAGACTATGCAGTTGTATTTGTCAAAATAGCGTTTCCCTAAAACACGAGCCTTACCTCGGCAATCAAGAAGTCCACATTTTTCCTGGCAAAAACATCTAGCTGGCGTTGAAAGAGTCGTTTAACTCTAGCTTCATCCTTGTGGTGTGTGTACGCTGATGTCTGGCAGATCCCCCCTGCCACCAAAGCGTCACCTTTTCCAGCCACTTCCCTGGCAAGGTCACAGGCAGCGGCGTTCACATCTTCCCACTGAAGTTGGAGAGCAAGAGTTCAGATGGTGAGCCTGGCGTTTTAGAGGTAAAATATTACAAATAACTAAAGGGGCAATGAGCAAGTAAGACGAGTTCAAGGTATGGGGTAAACTGCAAGTTGGGAAGACCAGCAGAGTTGGGTACCTTCTCCTCTACTACCAGTGAGCATATAGTTCCATGACTGGACTTGCCACACTGGATCTTGGTAAATGTTTGTTTGCCTCCCTCACTTGACTGTGAGCCACTTAGGAATCGGGTCTGTGGCTTTCTTTCATCTTTGTTTCAAGCATAGAGATTGGACTATAGCAGGTACTCAAGAAATGCTGGTTGGTTGAATACATGGGCATGAACATTTGCAAGTATTAACACTTTTCACGTATGGAATATCTCACAATACTTCCACATTCTTCTCCTTATCTACTTTTCTCAACAACCCCATGCATTTAAGCATAAATTATCTCTATTTGCAGAGAGAAAACCAATGCTCCCTGCAGTCAAGTGTCTTGCACAAAGTCACACACCCAATAGATGGCAAAGTTGAGTATCAAACCCAATTCTTCTCATTCCTAGGCCAGTGCCATATTCCCAAGCACCATCCTGTCTCCAGATGGACAAGTCAGAAGAGAAGACAGTGAAATAAGGGAAAAAGGCATCTATAAAATAATAGCACAGAAGGATGACCATGTCCTTCCAATGGCTAATTCCTTCCCAGTCCTATCCTCCCCACATACCCCAGCTAAAGAGGCAGAAAAAAGTTCATTTATTTAGTATATATTCATTTACATAATAATTAATTCTTTAATAGACATTTTGTGTGGAGTTTGTAGCAAAGTATAGTAACACATCAGGTCAATTCCATAGCTTCCCGTCAAGAGGTTACTTTTTTTTTTTTTAATGTTTATTTATTTTTGAGACAGAGAGAGAGAGAGCATGAACAGGGGAGGGTCAGAGAAAGAGGGAGACACAGAATCTGAAACAGGCTCCAGGCTCCAAGCCATCAGCACAGAGCCCGATGCGGGGCACGAACCCACGGACCGTGAGATCATGACCTGAGCTGAAGTCGGACACCCAACTGACTGAGCCACCCAGGCTCCCCAAGAGGTTACTTTTATTACAGATGATCCCTGACACTTTCCTCCTCCCTCCCTTCACACCTGCCCCCACACCAAAATTACCTTGCTCTCCATATTGTCCTCACTGGCAGAAAAGGTGAAAGTCTGCATGACATTTGATCCTGCTCTCAAGAATTCCATGTGAAGTTGACGAACTACAAGGTAGATTTTGAATTAAAATTAAGAAGATAAAAACCATAGGAGCTTTCATTTATAGCAAAAGTAGCTTACCCACTCACATCTCTTTTAATCAGACGCATTTCAAACCTTGTACTTATAAAAGATTGCAGATTACGGTCAGTAGAATTCAAGGACAGAACAAGGCAAAGTCAATACCAAACTGGGGCTATTTGGAGCAGCCTCATGTTGCCCTGTCGATGAGCCTCAACAGCCTGGTGCAGTCGCAGGAAGAGATTAAGGCCTGGTTGGCCAACTGCCCCCTCAATCTTTTGGTCTAGAGAGGGTTTATTCATTTGCCTGTGTTGTGAGGGATGTGGCTGGTCTACTTATAGTCAGCACTGGGAGCCCTCAAAAAAGGATGAGGAAATTCTCAAATTGGACAGAGTGTATGTGGGTTGTGCCCCCATCAAACAGATTCAACAGCAAGCGGCTGCTAAGGTGCCATCAGAGAGCTTTTGTTGGCCTATCAGAACACCCTTTCCTTCTCTCTCTTCATCCTTGTTATTTCAACACTTTCTGGTTTAGCCGAAGAATCTTCTAAAATGAAGAACAGGGGCACCTGGGTGGCTCATTTGGTTGTGTTTGACTCTTGATTTTGACTCAGGTCATAACCCCAGGTTCGTGAGATCAAGCCCCTCGTCGGGCTCTGCGCTGACAGCACGAAGCCCACTTGGGACTCTGTTTCTCCCTCTCTCTTTGCCCCTCCCCTGCTTGTACATGCTTGCACCACATGCTCTCTCTTTCTCAAAATAAATAAACTTAAAAAAAAATAAATAAAATGAAGAACAAGTTTTCCTTGGGCCAGATGAAAACTTCATGCTAAGCACCAGAGAAATAAAACCTGGTCCCACCACATAACTCTGGGTGTTGGATGAAACAATGCAAATGCCATCAGGGACTTAGGACACGTGGGACCCTTCACACCGGTTAACTCACAAGTCCTGACAACTAGCCCATCTCACACCCTCATGTGGCATGGATCAAGAAACTGACCCTTGGGAAAGTCAAATGACTTGTCCAAGGTCACACGGCTGGTCGGCAGAAGAACCAGGACAGGATCCCAGGCTTCTCAGATACACCGTGCATATATGAATAAAATCAGAGCAAACTGAAAGTTCCATTCCCAGCTTGTATCCATTTCATTCTTTCACTTTATCTTCCCCTTTAATTTAGGACCTTGCTCTCAATAAAGAGTAAAAACAGAATTAAAGCTCCAGTTTGATGTTACTCACCAATCCCATCCCAGTTTCTACCTCCAACTCATTGTTTTTTGGGGTTTTTTTCTAGCTAAGGGGATGAGGTGAAACTATTTATTTCTTCACACCCCTCTCCCCCAGCAAACCCAAAATGTCTACTCTCTATGCTCTGTTAATCTGGTGGTTACCATTAATCATCTTTACCAAACACGGTTCTAGTATAATAAGCAAATTAGCCAGAAGGATTAACGTGAAGCCATAACACATTAGGTTCAGGAAATTCTTGACTATCCACAAGGTGAATATTCCTGGAACAAATATTTCGGTGTATAATTTAACACCTCCTATATATGAAGATGCAAGCGTGTGGTGGTGGGCGGGGGGGGGGTGGGAGAGGACATTTTATTCTATGTGCTTCAGCCATGTACTGTCACCGTCTACATCTTGGTGATTCTGGCAAGGGAAACAGTCCTTAGAAAACACTGAGAATTATTCCTTTATATTCTCTCAGTCAGATTTAAGCAAACTGTCACCCAGATAAACGCTGTCGGGGCTGCTGACACTGACCTGCATTGGGATATTCCACCACGGCTTCTGGAGTCCAGAGCCCCGCCTTCACGTAGCCCCTCTTCTCCAGAGTTAGGAGAAAGCTGCCATCTCCAACCACAACCTCCCCATTCTCCAGACGTTCCAAAATACCCTGGAGAAAAGAAAGAAAAATCACCCAAGATGCCTCTTTTTTTTTTTTTTTTTTTCCCTTAAAGCAGTTTCCAATTTTAGGAAAGGTGGTCCTATGTTCGTATAGATCCAGTTCTGTCAAAATCCTCAATGTCTAACAATATTCTAGAAAGACTGAGTATACTATATTTCCTGGACATTCCAGGTACTTGTGTTGTGCAAAGTGCTGTGACTGTTTTTTCTCAAATAATGTTTACACTGAGTCAAATTATAGTGAAAGTGCTGATTCTGCGATATACTGTTTTCTCAACATGTTTGTGGCAGACACTGATAGTTGCCTAATTAGTATGTATTTCCTCTTCTCTTCTTTGTTAATGTATTTCATTTGGGGAGACAATGTCCTCAACTTAAAAAAAATTCTCTGGCGGAGGGGCAGTGCACGCCTGAGTGGCTCAGTCGGTTAAGTGTTTGACTTCAGCTCAGGTCATGATCTCGCAGTTTGTGGGTTTGAGTCCTACATTGAGCTCTGTGCTGACAGCTTAGAGCCTGGAGCCTGCTGCGGATTCTGTGTCTCCCTTTCTCTCTGCCCCCTCCTACTCTCTCTCTTTCTCTATCTCTCAAACATAAACAAACATTAAAAGAAAATTTATTTAAAAAGTTCTCAGGATGCCTGGGTGGCTCAGTTGGTTAGGCGTCTGACTCTCGGTTCCTGCTCAGATCATGATCTCACAGTTTGTGGGATTGATCCCTGCATTGGGCTCTGCAATGACAGCATGGAACCTGTTTGGGATTCTCTCTCTCCATCTCTCTCTGCCCCTCCCTGGCTCACACTTTATCTTGCTCTCTCTCAAAATAAATAAATACACTTAAAAAAAAATTCTCGGGCTCCCTTCCGCTGGGGGGAGGTGGGCATATTACATAGAGCTGGCCAATGAGACATGGGCAGAAGCCAGTTAAAGATTTCCGGCAAAGTTTTGCTTTCCTGATATAGATGGGCACTCTCTTCCATCCTGGCACTTTTTCTCCTTCCTGACTAGAATGTCAATATAAGCCCTAGAGGTATACCAGTCATCCTGCAGCCCTGCCATTGAAAGTCACACACTAAGGCAGGTGGAGCCCACTAACAGTTGCTGTCACTCACAGCCGCAGGGTTTTAACGGCATCTTTGCGTAGCTGCAGCAGCCATGGATTGTTAGGCCTCACGTTAGGGGAGAAAACTAGTCTCTTTTTTGGGCATAAACCACTAAACATAATCCTAAGGGACACAAAGTTTCATAACTATGCCCCTATATTTTCCAACATGTTCATATATGTTTTCATTTGGTACTCCCGACAACTCTGTGAGCTAGGCAGGGCAGATGGTTTTTATTCCCATTTTATAAATGAGGAAACTGAGGTTCAACGAGACTAAGTGATTTGTCCAAGATCACAGAGCTAAGAAAGATTACAAAGCTAAAGTGGACTTCAGATCTTCTAAATTCCTAATCTACTCTCTTTCTAATCCCACTTTTCTGTTTGGCCCACCCATACTTGAATAAAAGGCTGTACCCAGAGCAGTTCTCCAAGGGCTTACAGTTTCCATTGTCTAAAACGTGCCTCCCCAAATACCTGCCTCCCCCAAATACCTGCATGGCTCACCATCACATTCCTTCAGGGCTTTGGTCAAGGGTCATCTTTTCAGGGAGGCATTCCCTGACCATCCTATAGGAAAACTGCAAACACTCCCATGGTGACCCCTACTCCTCTTGTAAAGATTGCATTAGCTGAAGATACAATCTTTTATTGAAAATTCAAGGCCAGTTCACTTCAGCCCTGTCTACAGCTAGACACACAGCAATGCATGAGTGGGAGAGAAATGCCTTCAGTTGCCCCTTCTAACCAGCCATATCTGCAGCCCAGGAAGGTACATTAGAAAGAGTTGCAGTGGAGGCCACCATATCTAGAGCATCTCCATTTTTGTGTGGAGGGAAGTGAAATGGAATACAAACTGTGTTAGCTATATTAACCATAAACACTGCTTTGACTCTGGTTATTTTTTCCATATTTTATATCTAAAGATGAATTTTAGTTGAATGTGGAAGAAATGTTAATATTTATTATGATTCTTACCTAGTTCTCTATTCCTTCCAAAATATGCAATTTGCTCTTTTAATGTTGTACTTTTGAAACATAAAAAAAGACTTCAGCTTTAAATTTTCATGCGAACTTTCCACATGCCAGGTATAGTTCCAGGCAAGAGGGATAAACATTGGACTAAGACAAGGCCCCTGCCCTCAAGAAACTCAAAGTCTGCCCACCCGGAGGAAGGCTGATGGGTCAAAAAATCATCACAATATATGTAATAAAGAAATGCTGCAGAGGAATACAGAACAGAAAATCAGAGATATAGTCATCTGTATAAAATCTCATCTTGGAAATCTAACACTTCAATTATAAGCTAAGATTCAAATTTAATAGTACACACCAAACAATTCTAGAGGGGAAAAACACTGGCATACAGTTTAGGTGTTATAGGTTAGTATCTCACCTACCACATTCAACCTGTCTCAGGGTTATGCCAAGTGTATCTATTTAACACTTCTTAGATACGTACCCACATCCTTACTGTCCCTGGATTATTGAAATGGCCTCCAATTCGCTCCCACAGCCCACTCTGTTGTATCTTCCACTGCTGCAGACTAAAGCCTTGCCTGTCTGACTCTTACTTGTGATTACTTCCTCCTTTGTGTTCTGCTTCAGGTCAAACACCCTCCATTCCTGCATCTGTCACCTGTAGCTATAGTATCTGGTTACTTACCTGTCCCCTCTGTTTGGCTTTAAAATGCTTGAGGCTCAGGTGACAAATCTCATTTGTCTGTACCCCTACCACCTCAAACAGCACCTAACAAACTATGCCAAGAGTCAGCAGACAGATAAGATTTTTGAAACTGTCACTTGTGTCTTATGTGCTAAAAGTTTAGTCCTGAGGAGAGAGAGAGAAAAAAAAATGACACTCTTTAACAGAAAATTAGCTAGTTAGGGTTTTAAGAAAATTATAGTGCCTATTTTGATTGTGATCTTCACGATAACAAGTTAAGCCATTTTGATCTGTTATCTAGATGTTTGTCCAAAATTTTAAATTTTGCCAGTTTTCTTAAAAAGCCATTAGCAAAATAGCTATATTATCAAGACTTGAATTCAGAGCACCTTTAAGCCTCTCCTTCACTGCTCTATCTACCACCCTAGTTAATTACTACACCAGCTGATCTAAAGATAGCTCCAGAATGACAGGGGACTCTGTAAAATAAAGAGCAATGTAAATTAATTTGCAGTACATTTATATTTTCAGTGCATCCTCCCTTTCAGTTTGGCAGTGAATCTGCCTTGGATCTGGTAGTGAGCTCTGAGAGGCATTTATGGTTCCTTGTTGCAGATGTCAGTATCTAGACTTCTGGATTTAAGGTATGGCTTCAGGGCACCTCTGATCAGACAGATGAGTAGACCAACTTCATTCACCCTCGGCCAGACGCTGCCAGAGATCCAATATGCCTGAAGTTGCCACTAGGACTGCTCTTGGGGATTAATGAAGCGATTGGAAGTGTCCCCTGTGGCAACTAAACGAATTCTTAAAATGTACCTGTTGGCTGACAGGAGAGGTGAGATTAGCTGCTTCCCACTAACATTTTAACTCCCAGGTACACATTAACATGGTTATCATACGATAATCTTGGCGTTGCAAGAGCAGAGGCTGGGAAGAAATTGAACAGGGACAGCATATTTTAAAAACCTTTTACAAAGTGAGCCAAAGGTGAACACAGTAATACAGAAAATTTAGAGAAAGAAATCAGCACAATGTCTTTATCTTTTATTAAGCTCATTTACTTCAGTGCCCATATTTTACTTTTATAAAACATATCCAAAGATTTTTTTTTAATTGTTAAAGTCATATTCCACATCTTATGCAACTATTACCATTATTATTTCTTTCCTTTCACTGCATATATAAATATTTACACAGTTGGGGTCGGTCTGTATAGTATAACTCCTTTTGTAACTTAACTATTGTCAAAGCAGTTTGCTTGTTCTCATACTTAGCTTCTTAATTGGCTGCCTAATAACTTATTAAGTGGATGCACCTTTATTTAGGGAGCGCACCATCATTGGGCATCTTGATTGTTGCTAACTTTTTAGGAGAAAAAGATCAGTGGTGCATACTTACATGCCTATATAGCTTCTCCCTTCCCCCCTCTGAGTTTCAGGGCACAGCTGGGTTGCTTTGAGGGATCCTGGAGATGTTCTGCGTCCAAGTTCATGGACGCAAGTTAATTTTGTTTTGTTACCCCTTCCCCTCACCAAGAAACGTTGGGGGGTGGGGGGACAAAGCTGACACTTGGTGAACAGAGAGGGAAAGAGGCCTAGAGAAGGAACCAGGTAGCCGGTCCTACTGAAAAGGCAGGCAGAGCGCCGCTACCCCACTAACCTGCGCACTTCTCTACCCGCCCCCACTGCGCGGTGGGGGTCTAGGAGCATCTTGCACCCTGGTTTCAGGCCGGCCCATCAGTTGCAGGGCCAGGCTGCTACCCTTCCCAAAACGCCAGAGAACCAAGCTCTGGAGCTAGTTGAGCCCAAGACCTGAGGTAGGCTGAGGGTAGAAAATGTGAGCGCGGCGCCTGAGTCCGGAGCTAGACTTCAAATCCCCGCTCCACCCTGGACTAGATGGGTGACCTTGAGCTAGTGGCCTTTCTGGGCCTCAGTTTCCTCACCTGAAAAATGGGAATAATTGTGCGCAGTCCGCGAAGTGTGGGGCACCGAGTCCGGGCTCAGTAAATTATCTAATCCTCACGCCAAGGCGGTATTGTCGCCCCGGGCAAGTGGCGATCGCGTGTACTGAGACACAGAGCCCTCCAGGTGCCCGGCCAGGGCCGCAGAGCTCATTCAAGGGTTGAAGTGGGGTCTCAACTCAGGCGCCGGGAGCCCCGCGGCGGGGAGCGCTGAGTACCTCGCCGACTCCCGGAAACTCACCTTTTTGGCCCCGGGGCCTCCGGCCGGTGCCATCTCGCCGCGGCTGTGCGGCCGCCGGGTCCGCGAGAGCGCGCCAAGCTCTGGAACCCGCCCCTCGCCCGGGGGAGGGTCCCCCAGCAGAGCTGCCGGCCCCGCTGCCCCAGGGTGTCCGGTGGCCTCGGAGCAGGCTCCCGCGCCCTCGGCCTCCTCGGCCTCGCCATGCTCCGCCCGGGCGCGCAGAGGGGCCTCCTGCTGTCGAGTCTCCGGCTGCAGGGCTCCCCCGGCCGCCCGCGCTCAGCCTGCGGCCGCCAAGGGTGAGTGGGGGCCCGGCCGGCGCCGAGGCCCGCGGATGGGCTGCTGCCTGGGTGGGAGCCAGGGCCTGAGGCAGTCTGCGGGGTCGGGGGACCCTGGGCCTCAGAGAAATGGGCGTTCGGATTTCTTCTAGATGTACGTGTTTTCTTTTACACGCGCTGGTGGACAAAGTGAAACAGTATCAAAGGGTTCCTAGTGCGAAGTTACTCCTATCCCTATCTCCCAGTCAACTTGTTAACAGTGTCTTCTGTATGTTTCCAGAGATTGTCTATGTGTAAGCAAACATAGGAAGATATACACCACACACACACACACACACACACACACACACACACACACACATATATATATATATATATATATATACATATATATATATATATATATGGTGTATATCTATCTATGGTATATAGAGATATATATTCCTCTTTGCCTTACTTACACCTTGCTTTTTACAACGTGTCCTGGAGAGGCCCACGATCCTGCTAGGTAGAAAGTCACGCAAATAAATATATTAGACCACTGAGCAGTAACTATAAAATTAGAGGAGGCTGTACGTGGTGAGGAAGTTAAACGAAGAAGAACATTTAACTCCGTCTGGCTCTCCGCAGCCTGGAAAGCATTGGATGGAGGAGATGATCCAAGACTTACAGGAGCTAAAGTTCATAATAATGGTTTTTCATGGAATAGAATGATTATGTGTGTTCTCCAAGTAGACTGAAAAAAAAAAAAAAAACTACTCTTTAACTCTTTTGGGGAAAAAAAATAGAAGTCATGTTCAATTCTTTAGCTATATTTGTTATCTACAATGGACCAGAATTATATGGAATGGGTTTCAAAGTCCTCCTCTTTCCTCCCTTAACCAGGTTGCTTCAATCAGGGTTAGATGCCCCAATGACTAAATCAGCGCTATGCAACCCTCACGGGCACTGTTAAGATACTAGAGAAAAAAGGAGAAGAGACAGGAAACAAGTCAGAAAAACTATAGCTGCCATAGCCTAACAAAACTACCATTTACAAAAATTGTCTTCCAGAGAGGAAAACGCACCTTTGTCTGCGGAAACAAGATGGAAAGACAGAGCAGAAACTGTGATAATTGGAGGTGGCTGCATTGGTGTGAGTCTGGCTTATCACCTGGCCAAAGCAGGGATGAAGGATGTGGTCCTCCTGGAAAAATCAGAGCTCACTGCTGGATCTACCTGGCATGCAGTAAGAAAGGCCCCTCCACACCTTTTGGGATGAGCCCTGGGTGTTGTATGGAAACCAATTTGACAATAAATTTCAAAAAAAAAAAAAAAAAAAAGAAAGAAAGAAAAGCCCCTCCAAACCGTCACCTACCCTGAAGTGTGAACCAGTGCAATCAACTTTCTTCCCATCACAACTCCCCACTTTGAGCTCTTTAGAGTGAGCGTCCCTTCAATAGTGTTGGAAAGTGCAATTGCAGTCTAGTGATCAAAATATATAATATTTTTATCTTGAGCATATAGCTTCTGGATTCACTCCTGGCTCTGCCATTTTCTACCCATATGACTTTTGGTCAGTTTCCATTTCCTGATGTGCAGAAAGGAAATATTAACAGTACCTCGCTGACAGGGTTGTGATGAAGATTGAGTTAATATGTGTAAAGGTATTAAACACATGGTAAATGTTTAGCAAATGTTAGCTTTTGTCTGGAAGGATGTAGCTGGATGATTGCACATATAGCCAGAGACCTGCCCTAAATTCCCCTCACCTGGGTTTTGTGGTCTTTTTAGTTTCATTTATGATTTTAATGCTGCACTGTGAGACAACAGCTTGGTGTCATGAGGCTGAGAACTGTGAGGGCTGAGAACATGTGATGTTGCTTTTGTGTTGTAGTAAATTAACACGCAGCCTCTTCCGTTGGGCAGACTTAATAATACAAATAATTGTTCCAGCACTACACAATAATTGGGCTTAAATGGAAACTTACTCAGGTGAATGAAGTGACTGACACTGCTCTCATAGCATTATGCCGTATCAATGATTTCTGAAGTCAGTTAAGGAAGAGAGAGGAAGTTTTTGTGACTGTCGGTACACATTTCTTTTGGAGAAGGAATTGGGCAGTGTTAGCCACTGCTCACCATCCCTTTCTGTTGTGAGTTTTCCTCTGCTAAGTCAGGAGGAAACCCTGCTTTCCAGGGACTTTAGAATCTAGAGCCTGCTCTAGGTTTGGGGGGTGTTAAGCACTGAAAGGGCTGCCTGTGTCCTGTGGAGATCAGGGGACACCGCAGCCCAGACTTAAGCCCCCCTGGCCACTGGGTCCTGGTGGTCTCAGAGTCAGACTACACTTATGGTTGGATGGAAGCTCCTAGAAAAGTCACACCAAGCCCAGTTCCTCTTCTCTGTCTCTTTTCCCTCCAGTCCCCTCATTTCTGGGTCTGAGAGGGAGGTCCAGGCACCTGGTCCTCCCTGAATGTAATTTCAGAGCCTTCATAGACATACTGTCTCTTGTTTCACCCTGTCCCTCACCTCACTTCCTCCTACCTGGAGAGAGGGGTCTGGGAAGCCACCAAAACTCCGGGCCCTTCTCCCCTCCTCGAACTAGACTTTCTATTCAGGCTTCACATTATCACGCAAAAGGAAGCCTCAATTTCTCCTGTAGTTCTGACACTTCTCCTTCGTGGACAGTCACTCAGCCTTTCAACAAATATTCACTGAGAGCCTATATTGTGTCAGGCCAGCCCTGGTCTGAGAGGTGGGGACACAGCAGTGAATAAAGCTAAGTCCCTGCCCTCATGGAGCCACATTCTGGTGTGCTAAACAGGAAACACACAATGCCTGAGAGTAATCGGTGCCTCGAAGAAGAGCAAACTGGGGTAGAGGGGTGAAGAATGACGGGGTGCAGGAGTCAGGAGGCTACCTTGAGGAGGTGACATCTCAGCAGAGACCAGCAAGAAGGGAATGAGGTGCTGGTGAGGCTGTCCAGCAAAGAGCATGTAGGCAGAGGGAAATTTAGGCAAGTGGAGATATCCTGAGAGGGAGGCTTATACCCTTTTAATACTTCTGGGTTGTTAAACAGGGCATACACCTTAATATTTTAATTACTTATTTGCTCATTTAGATTTCATTGATTTGATGTGACCTACATTTTAGAAGAGATTGCTGGATTCCCTGCATTATTACTTCTTAGACATTTCATGAACAAAAAAAAAAAAGCAACATACTCTTAACCTAAGTTTTTTGGAGAAAAGGGGGCAAAGTTTTTAAGATGATAGCTTCTGGTTAAATGTTAACTGTGCCAAATATGTCTTCTTCAACCAGAGAGATATCAGAGTGAGTGGAAAAGGCATTCTCCTACTTTGTGCACAAGGTTTACGCTATGGTTTACAAAATGAGATTCATGCAGTGCGAGCTCAAGATGGACTTGGGCATCAGAAGCCAGGTTATTTGGCCCACTGGGAATAAAGGAAAAGGAAAGAGGGTTGCCCTGGGAAGTCGGTCCCAGGACCTTTTGCAAGTCAGGGAGGCCTACCTCTGAGGAACAACATGAAGAAATTCTACATGTTGGGAATTTTTAACATAGAAATATTTGGAGCAGATATGAGAATGTAGAAGTTTGGGGAGCCAGCTAAAGGAGCAGACTACAAAAATCAAGGTAGCCTCACTGAAGTATAACATGTACTTAAGGTTTATATCTGCAAAGTGCAGGAATCAAGTGCTTAGTGAGGAAGGCACAGCTTGCAAAGTGAATATTAAAAATGGAGTCACACTGGGGCGCCTGGGTGGCTCAGTGGGTTAAGCGTCCGACTCTTGATTTAGTCTCAGGTCATGATCTCACAGTTCGTGGGATCGAGCCCCAAGTTGGGCTCTGTGCTGACAGTGCAGAGCCTGCTTGGTGTTCTTTCTCCCTCTCTCTCTGTCCCTCCCTCTCTTGTGCTCATGCTCTCTCTCTTTCCCTCTCTCTCTCAAGATAAATAAACACTTTAAAATAAAATAGGGGCACCTGGGTGGCTCAGTTGGTTAAGCGTCCCACTTCAGTTCAAGTCAGGATCTCACAGCTCATGAGTTCAAACCCTGCATAGGGCTCTGTGCTGACAGCTCAGAGCCTGGAGCCTGCTTTGGATTCTGTGTCTCCCTCTCTCTCTGCCCCTCCCTCACTCATGCTCTGTCTCCCTTTCTCTCTGCCCCTCCCCTGCTCATGCTCTCTCTCTCTCTCTTAAAAATAAATAAACATTAAAAATAAAATAAAATAAAAATGGGGTCACAAATCTAAAAACCCTGAGGTTTTGCCATATTTTAACAACACTGCTTTGTCAGCAGGTAACACTACTACCAATGTAGAGCATTTCATGTAGGATGGACAGAAAGGGGAGAAGATGGAGTGAGAGGCAGCTTTGGAGCATGGGGTCCCCAGGAGAGGCAGCCCTTGGGGATGGTGCCAACATGAATGTTTTGGAGAACTGAGGACTGAAGATCTAAAGATGCAGGATGATCTTTTTGGGGTGTGGGAAGACAATATTAGAACTTTCTGTTTACTTTTATCTACAAATGTAAGAAAGGGATGAAGATTACTCGTCTTTATAAATAGCCTTTACCTTTGATGCAGGTGACATACTGGGTATGATTTCAAGGCTGACTAAAAGAAAGGTTGGCACACCACGACAGAGGCAGCCTCGTACTTTCTTTTGTCTTTCGTCTACCGTGACATACTGCAGATCACGTGCTATAGGACATCATCGTTGCGATGCATTTTATAGAGACAGGGCTTTAAATAATAGAATTCGTGATGAAAGGAAGAGGGAATGAACTGGAAGGTGTTGTGCTCCATGGAGGTTTGTTGTTTATCTCATGCAGTAATTAAAAGGGTTAGTGAGACAAAGTTTTTCTTTTACAAAAAGGCCAGTGTTTTAAATTTGGTGACCTTTAGAGTGATTCAGATGGCTACCAGTCATTAGGAGATACATATAAAAAATACCACATAGCAGATACATACAAGAAAATAAACGCAATCTATGCTTTCAAAGTAAAGCTGATGGTATAGGTGAGAAATGACTGCTTTTTGCAAAATAGTTCTGTTGGAAAGGGTACGTTTTGAAAAGGAATATTTGGAAATGTTGGTATCATCAATAGATTTTCTGGTCAAAATGATATGCATCATGTAGAAAAACTCTCATATATACAAGAGATAAATTTTTTAATGTATCTAAAATTTTCCCAAATGGTGAGTTTAAGTGGGGTTTGTACCCATTTATTTAAAATATAAAAACGTGGGGCACCTGGGTGGCTCAGTCTGTTGAGTGGTTCCTGGTTTCTGCTCAGTATGATCCCAGGGCTGTGGGATTGAGGGCACGTGCTGAGCGTGGAACCTGCGTGAGATTCTCTCTCTCTTCCTCTGCCTCTCTCCCCTGCTTGTGTGCTCTCTCTCTTTCTCAACAAAACAAAACAAAACAAAACAAACAAAAAAACCCCAATACCTTCCAATTTGCTTATAACAACTGACAGACAAGAGAACATGAAATGTTAATAGTCAAGTTTGAAAAGAAACCTTTGTGTGAGTGGTGATTGGGGTGGAGGAAGTGGTGTCAGGATGCAGAGTACAGCCCAGAGAGTCTCCTTTTCCCAGGAGACTCTACAAAGTAGACCTTTGTATCATTGACAGGTAGCGTCTTCAGCCAACAGAGCCATTCAAACCAGTCTCAAAATAAAACAAACCTAGGATTAGGCATTCAAGTTGCTGTTTTACCAAGGTTCATCCTGTATATATTTTAGTAACAAAGCATGTTAGTCACCTAGATTTACTAAAATATTAATAAGTAAGTTGACTCTTCAAAAGCTTTCCATATAATAAATTTTAAAAACTCAAAACCTTTCTTAAATAAGCGAATTTTTAAAATTTGAAAGCTTTTCTACACAATAAATAAAATAAAAATTATTTATAATATTTAATTCATTTCAAGTTGTCTTTGTATGTTTTATGATCTCTGTTAATATAGTAATACATATTTATATATCACGTGAGAACAAAGATATACACGTATTTTAGTGGGTATGCTTAAACTTAAAAAAAAAATTTTTTTTAATGGTTATTTATTTTTGAGAGGGAGAGAGTGCGAGCAGGGGAGGGACAGAGAGAGAGGGAGACACAGAATTCGAAGCAGGCTCCAGGCTCTGAGCTGTCAGAACAGAGCCCAACATGGGGCTGGAACTCATGAACCGGGAGAAAGGATTATTAAATACATACAGCATCATTGGCTTTAGTGACAGTTGATGGTTTTCTAATGCCATGTTTCCTTTCATATTCATTCACTGTTAGCCTACTATAAGGAAGAGATTTTTTCTTCTCCCTATTTATTTGCGTATGTATTTATTTACTCAACAAGGATTCATAATTCTTATTTTATTCAAAGAGTTATAGTTCCTAATGATTATTCATGTCTCTGTTTCATCTTTCCTCTTTTATTTTCTCTTCCAACAATAATCATTTTCTTTCCTCAAATAAAAGGTAGGCCCCTTCCTGTCCTCCTTATAGACTTGTGGCTATTCTAGCACCTTCTCTTCTCTCAGTTCTTAGGTCTTTCTCTAAATGCTCTGGCACTTAATCATGTGCTCTTGATTTCATTGTTTGGTACATGAAAGTTTCAAGACTTCAGTCAGGCCATAACATCTTGAAGGATAAGAACAATGTTTTCTTCTTCAAAATTCCCATTTAATATATCCTTGCTGAAGCCCAGAACACAAACACATTGTACCCTTCTTACATTCCATGTCATAGGATTGGCGCATAAATTAACAATAAATACCACGTATGATACTACATTCAGATATCTTACATTAGGGCACCTGGGTGGCTCAATTAGTTGAGCATCCAGCTCTTGGTTTCAGCTCATGTCATGATCCCAGGGTTGTGGGATCAAGCCCCATGTCAGACCTTGTTTTGGGCTTGAAATTCTCTCCCCCTCCAACTAGAATGCCCGTTCTCTGTCTCTAAGAAAAAAAAATCTTACAATAAAAAGCACAGATATATTTGACCCCAGATTTTATTACTAATTAATTAATTAATTTTGGAGTTTTATTAAAAAAGTTTTTTTATTCTCGAGTTAGTTAATGTATGGTGTAGTCTTGGCTTCAGGAGAAGAACCCAGCGATTCACCACTTACATATATCACCCAGTGCTCATCCCAACAAGTACCCTCCTTAATGCCCATCACCCATTTACCCCACCTCACACCCTCGCACCCCCATCAACCCTCAGTTTGTTCTCTGTATTTAAGAGTCTCTTATGGTTTGCCTCCCTCTCTGTTTTTATCTTATTTTTCCTTCCCTTCCCCTGATCATCTGTTAAGTTTCCCAAATTCTACATATGAGGGAAATCATGATATCTGTCTTTCTCTGACTGATTTGTTTCATTTAGCATAATACCCTCCAGTTACATCCACATTGTTGCAAATGGCAAGATTTCATTCTTTTTCATTGCTGAGTAGTATTGCATTGTATATATATATATATATATATATATATACCACATCATCTTAATCCATTCATCAATTGATGGACATTTGGGCTCTTTCCATAATTTGGCTTTTGTTGGTAGCACTACTATAAACATTGGGGTGCATGTGCCCCTTCAGATCAGCATTTTTGTATCCTTTGGATAAGTTCCTAGTGATGCAATTGCTGTGACCCCAGATTTTAAACACAGATTAAAAGAGAAAAGCTAGCTGATAAAAAAATACAGGGTACAAAAACATTAGTAAAGGGACTCCTAGCTGGCTCAGTCAGTGGAGCATGCGATCCTTGATCTCAGCGTTATGAGTTTGAGCCCCACGTTGGGTGTCGAGATTACTTTAAAAAATAAAATCTTTAAAAAAATAAGTACAATTTTTATACCTGAGAAACAAATTAAGCCCAGCACTTACTTCTGACTGTCTTAGCAGCAAGGAAGTGGAGGGAGTAGGAATTGTTCGGTAGAAATAAGCATACCATTTTAGTAAGAGTGACTAACTTTTCCTTAACTAGGAATTCTAGAAGAATTTGTTCCCTAAATAAAGTTCATTGGGCTAAATGTCTTGAATAACAATTTTGCAAAAATTAACCCACGTGACTCTTTCCAATGCAAGATCATTAATTTATAATTCTATGAAGATAGCCTTCTGGGGTGGGGAAGAAGAGGACTGATGTAGTGTAGATATACAATTTTTTGGTGGCCTGGTTTACCCCAGGTTAAGCTCAGAGGATCTTGAGTATATGGTGAATGGAACCCTACACCACTGCTTATGAATATCATTGTTTTCAACTGACAGGAGATACACGGAAGACGTATCTAGTAGACACCCGAAGCTTAGGGATTCTCCATTAATGATCTGGAAAGTCTCGTATTCAAATGAGATAGCTGAGCATGTAACGGAGAGTGGAATATTTGAGAGTGAAAGAGCCTGACTTGCACTTCCGTTAGAATGGCACTTGGCTGTGAGAGCACCTTGAAGCTCAGCCAGCATCTTTCTCAAGAAAACAAAAACAAACAAACAAAAAGCTGTGCATATGTTCAGATGTATGAACAAGTATTTAATAGAAGCCCCAGGGTTCTGGCCCATAAAGGACGATTAATGAACTATCAATGGGGTGCTTTTGAGTTCAGGAGAACCAAATAACCTACCACTATCATAGAAAAACCTTATAAATCCTTCCTAAACAGATTTTATTTTGAACAGACTGTGTTCTGACGAGCTTTCCAGGATAAATTAGCTGCAAAATGGGGCCCCAGATACTTAATTGAGAGAACCTGCTTCATATAATTGCTTAGAATTCTTTTTTTGGATACTACATTGCATTTGCCAGAATTAATAAAAGGGTTTTGGCATGCTACTATTTAGATATTTTTTGTGACTGTAATTCATAAGGATTTTTTCAGCAAATATTTGTGGGGTATAATCAATGTTTATCACACAGGTTAAGCTTCAACAAAAGTCTGTTGAAAGTCTGTTTCACCAATTATCCAGGCTCTAATTCTCAGGAATTTTCCAATTCTTTTGAATTTTCTTTTCCAATTTTCTTGAATTTGGGAAATTTCGGGAAAGGGAACAGGAGGGCTGTTCCATTTAAGGGAATGGCGGGGATTGGGTCAAGGAAAACTTTGCCAGTCCATGTTCCTTCTCCTCATGGGAACACACGTGATTTGCTGGTTTGGGTCCATGTTATATACCCCCCTCCCCATATTCTTCTTAACAGCATATATTACTAAGCCTCTCCTCCAAATCATCCCATATCTGAATCTGCAAACACTCTTTCCTTAGTAAGTTTTAGGGACTTAAAATATATGTTCATTGGCTGACTCTCACATTACTTATATGGTTCAAATTGGTTCTCATAACTCTGCCATGAGTTTTATGCCCCGGTGTGCTCAAACTGGAGCTGATGTGTTCTCATGTCAAAGAGCTGGCTCGTGCTTCTCAGTTTCTTGCCAGCAATAAATTACTGCTTAACAGATAAAGTACTAAAACTTAAAGAATGTTGTTGGCAAGGATATGGACAAAAACGAACCCTTGTGCACTATTGGTGGGAATGTAAATTTGTATAGCCACTGTAGAAAACAGTATGGAGGTTCCTCAAAAAATTAAAAGTGGAAATATCATATGATCCAATAATTCCACTACTAGGTATTTACCCCAAGAAAACAAAAACACTGATCTGAAAAGATATATGCACTCTTATATTTATTGCAGCATAATTTGCAATAGCCAAGATACAGAAGGGTGATGTATATGTGTATATATATATATATATATATATACATATGCATACAGTGGAATATTAAGCAGCCATAAAAAAGGATGAGATCTTGCCATTTGTGACAACATGGATCGACCTAGAGGGTATTATACTAAGTGAAATAAGTCAAATGGAGAGAGACAAATACCACATGGTTTCACTTATGTGTGGAATTTAAAAAAGAAAACAAATGAGTAAAAAAACAAAAAGCAGAAACAGATCCACAAATGCACAAACTGATGGTTGCCAAAGAGGGTGGGAGTAGGGGGAGGGCAAAAGGGGTGAAAGGGGTGAAAGGGAGTGAGAGATACAAGCTTCCAGATTATGGAATAAGACGTGGGGATAAAAGGTACAGTGTGAGGAATATAGTAAACGGTACTGTAATAGTGTTACATCGTGACAGATGGTGGCTACACTTGTGATGAGCAGAACAGAATGTATAGAGTTGTGGAATCTCGATGTACACCTGAAACTAATGTAACACTGTGTGTCAACTATACCCAAATAAAAAAATTAGAGAATGACAGGTTTTTTTTTAAGTATTTTCTCTCCTTCTCGTTTTAAGGCAGGTTTAACAACTTACTTTCATCCTGGAATAAACTTGAAGAAGATACATTATGCTAGCATCAAACTTTATGAGAAATTGGAAGAGGAAACTGGACAGGTAGATGTATTTAACTTGAAATTTCTTTTAGGTCGATTTCTCAGAACTGTGTAAGATTTCTGAAGAATTTGGACATATTATCATGTGTGTAGTGACATTAATGGCATGTGAAATATTTAATGTGGTAGAGAAATCTAATGAATGTGTAAGGTAAGAACCCCTCGAGTTTGCTCTGTTTTTGGTTTAATTTCTTGAAGTACATTTCCCATGCAGTTCGCCACTCTTCTTGATTTTTTAAATAAGGAAAGGATAAAAAGCAGCTTTCAAAAATATCTTTCATCAGTTACTATATCTAGAAACTCAGAAATCAGAGTATTTCAGCAACTGGATTACAAAGGATCTGATGGCCGTGCCTGAAGATTGTCACACAGCTTTGAAAAGTACTTCACTAAAAGCCCCTCACTTTTATTTTTATCTCTTCTCATGCTTACATTAGTATTCTCAAAATAAAGTCACAGGCAAACACTACCCATAGCCTAAGATGGAAGTTTACTTAAATTTTTCATGCTATTTTTCCTTGCCTAAAACTATCAGAGGGCCCACAGCCAAAGGCCAGAGGGGGAGAGTCTTCATCAAGTGAACCCTGCTTGCCTTTCCAACGTTTTCCCTTGCCACTCTTTGCTATGCTCATACGCTTCAGTTAATCTTAATTACATATAGCTCTGGAATGTGCTGGGCTCTCTGCCTGAAACAACATTTTCTCTGGCCCCATCTCAACACTCACCCTTTACCCTTCCCTGAGGTCACCCCCTTTGAGAAGCTGTCTTTGACTTCCCCCACCCACCAGTCAGGACAGCTAAGGGCACTTCTCTTGGCTCTAACAACATATGTATGTTCTTACAACGTTCCTTTAACACGAATCTCTCCCCCCTGCCCCCCACCCCTCCCTGTTGTGGCATTTGCTTCACTGGTTGATCTTCCCTCGGGACTATGAGAAACTTGAGGGCAAGGAGAAGATCTTTTATTTCTGTAACCTAGGGCCTAGCTGAGTCCTTGGCCAACTGAAGGACATCAAGAACTGTCGCATGAATGTTGTTTTCACTTCACGTGAGATCTCATCACTGCAACATTCTGATTCTTTACATTCCTTCCTCAAATCCTTTGTCTTTCTCTTTGTCACACAGTTTTCTTTTACTCTGTACATGAACCCTATCCCGTGTTATTGCAATTGTGCTTTCAGCTGTCTGCCTTCCCCTGTAGACCATAAACTCCACGCAGAAGGGTCTTTGCTTCTTGTTTGTAACGCATCTCTGCGGCTTAGCATGGTGTCTGACACAGAGGAGACAATTAGTAAATAGTTGCTGAATGAGCGTCTTTTTGTAAGAGGCAACTATTTGATACAGTTATCTCTTGCACGGCATAGACCAACTCTTTTCTTACACACTTGCATTTTCATCGTGCTGAAGGAGAACCATGTTTGAATGCCAAATAATGATTTATGTATGTGTTTGTCTTGGCATTATTGTCACAGGTGGTGGGGTTCCATCAGCCAGGGAGTATCAGAATCGCTACCACTCCTGTAAGGGTAGATGAATTTAAATATCAGATGACTCGGACTGGCTGGCATGCAACAGAGCAGTATATTATTGAGCCTGAAAAAATTCAAGAGATGTTTCCGCTACTCAACATGAATAAGGTATTTATCTGAAGGGTGTTTTCGCCATCCATTAACTTGAAGTAAGAGTAGAAAAAGTTGCTTTAAGAAGCGTATTAAAGGTAGAAAAACTTTGTGCGCACGTCTTGAATGGTGAAATCAGATGGTTAATGCTAGAATTTGGGTACGTAACAAGGTGGGCTATTACGTATGCCAAATTAAATAAAAAAGTAATGAAAAAGGGTTTTCTACCTGGGACAGCTAACGAGACATTTTCACTACCTTTTTATTACTATGTCCCCCAGACCTAGGGGTTTCCATACATAAGCTTCTGTTGGGAACTTCAGAGAAAACAATGACCTGGTATGATAAATATATAGAGAGAAAGGTTGTCTTATTGAAACTTTTTACAAAATCAAATTTAGAGGTGCCATGCGATGTTGCTCTATAAATATCTTCTAGCTCATAACTGTACTGCCAGTAGGCTCCATACCAGATATTTATCTGGTTTTAACCATTTGCTTTTGTTTTGCTAGTCAATACTCCCATTCGAATAGTAAGAATGGCTAACACTGTGCTACATAACACTATGACACAGATTTATGTACCAGGTACTACTATGCTAAGCTTTTCATAGGCATAATTTTATTAATATTCACAATAATCTTATACAGTATCTATTATTACTAAACAGGAAACTACAGTGTAGATAGTTTACATAATGGAACCAAGCTCATCCAGCTAGAAAGACCTGGAGCAGAGACTTGAAGCCAGGCTCTCAGACTCCCTTGTACTCACTACTCAAGTATACCACCAGGTGAGGCTGTCGAGGAACATAGAGGCTTAAAGTTTCTCCCTAGTGACTGCCTGTAACATCTTTGAACTGTAGCAGCACCTTGTATCACTGAGGGGGTGCTGGGGCTGTTTGCCCTCGTGAGTCTTTATAGGCTGCTGGCACTCTCTTGTCTATAGTTTTGTGTGATGACAGTGTGGTGGCAGAGTGATGTCGCACTGCATCGTCTGCATTGAAATTCCACCCATGTAAGAATATGTTATATGTGTTTATATGTCACCCTCGGAGTGCTTTGCTGGAAGACCTCACCATCACAGTGTGTTCTCAAAGGTATTGGACAATGGAAATACGTGGGAAGAGTATTCTCTGGGTCTGGGGCAGGGTGCCAAATCAAATAAATACAGGATTACTTCAATGAGGACATATCCATTATAAAATACCAACATGACATTTGGAAGTCTACAGTAATATGAATTCCATTAAAATCAAAACAAGTCTCTTGCACTAAAACTATAACAAGAGATTGGATTAGTATAATCAAAAGCTACCCACAAAGAAAAGATTAGGCCCAGATGGCTTCACTAGTAAATTCCACTAGACATTTAAAGAAGAATTAGTACTAATCCTTCACAAATGTTTCCAAAAATAGAAGAGAAAACTTCCCAACTCCTTCCATGAGGCCAGTATTACCCTGATACCAAAACCAGACAAAGACATGACAAGAAAAGAAAGACATATTGTGAATATCGGTGCAAAAATCCTTAAGAAAATACTAGCAAACTGAATTCAGCAACATTTAGAAAGGATGATGCAGCACGACCAAGTGGAATTTATGCCCCGGTTGCAGGGTTGATTTAACATCTGAAAATCGATGAATGTAATATGCTACATTAATAGAATAAAGGACAAACACGCACGATCATTTCAACAGATGCAGAAAAGACACTTGACAAAAGCTCCTTGTTTGGTGCTCAGTAGATTTCTGTTGAATGGATGAGATCTGAGTATAATACTGCACAGTGTTCCTTCTATCAACTCGGTTCATCAGACTGTCATTCTTCTTTGTTTCCACGTGGTACCCAGACTGAAGTCCTAGCATAGCATAGGTATTCAGGTATTAAGCTGTTGAATGACTAAATCAAGTATACATTTTCCTGACACTTACATATATTTAACAAGTGAATTTATTAACAGTATTAAACAATTCAATATAAATAACTGATCGGTTAGTATTAGATTAACTGAAAATGTTAGAAACCAAAATGATAATGCTTAGATAAGATAGAAGATAATTTCTCTTTCAGTAAGGCAGTGCAGGATTTGAATGATGGCTATTTTCCACAAAGACTTCAGGAACCCAGTCACCTTCTAGATCATTGCTGTTATTCCTAGGGTGTGACTCTTGTGTTCTTATTCGAAGATGGCAGCTAGAGCTCCAGCTGTCATGTCTGCATTCCAGACAATGGGATTGAGGAAGGCCAAAGAAGAAAGGACAAAGGGCATATGCCAGTGGCTTTAAAAAAAAAAAAAAATTCATGAAAGCTGCCACATGATGCTTTCATTTATATTTCACTGACCAAAACTTAGTAATACTTTTAGCTACCAGTTGGAACTAATAACTGCCAACTATTGGAAACTGTTCTTAGTGGCCATGTGTCTACATAAACATTCAGTTTACATTGCCATGAGGGTTGGGGGCGAGAATGGATATTGGAGACAATTGCAAACCTCTATTAAGTAGCCTGTCTACTTGACATTCAGTGTGAATCCTGCCCTAGTTTGAGATTTGATAAAGGGAAAAGAAGTACAGATTGATCAATCTGATGCCATGATACACTTTTACAGTCCAGTTTTACACAGAATAATGGATATGTATTTGTTTAAATATTGACTCTTTTATGATCGATTTAGATTTTAGCTGGACTGTATAATCCTGGAGATGGTCACATCGATCCTTACTCTCTAACTATGGCCCTAGCTGCTGGGGCTAGGAAATATGGTGCCCTTTTAAAGTATCCTGCCCCGGTGACTTCTCTGATACCCAGGTCAGATGGAACATGGGATGTTGAAACACCACAGGGATCTATGAGAGCGAATAGAATTGTGAATGCTGCAGGTAAGCATTATATAAATAATTCTATATATGTGTAATTAGTAGGTTTTTTTCAAGTGGCAAAGAAATAAGATATTTGGCCATAGAGTAATATCTAATATTTTACATTATGTACATTGTTAGGGAACACTGTAACATTCCCAAGGTGAACATTTTGTCTGTTTCTAAGCTACAAAGCCCTCCCTCCATCACTTTGCTTTTGGTGTATGAGATGCCACCCTGTCCTTGGTTACCCATAGAAAGTTGGTGTTCTTCTCCATTCTCTGTTTTCTTCTGCTCCAGATCATTTTTTGCTAATGATGCTGCTTTTTCTATGTTCACTCATTCTTTATTCTACTTTTTTTTTTTTTACTTTTTTTTTTAACGTTTATTTATTTTTGGGACAGAGAGAGACAGAGCATGAACGGGGGAGGGGCAGAGAGAGAGAGGGAGACACAGAATCGGAAACAGGCTCCAGGCTCTGAGCCATCAGCCCAGAGCCCGACGCGGGGCTCGAACTCACGGACCGCGAGATCGTGACCTGGCTGAAGTCGGACGCTTAACCGACTGCACCACCCAGGCGCCCCTCATTCTTTATTCTAATAGCCAAAGTCTAGTATTCAAATTTGTGAGCATCCTTTTGTTCTCAGTTTACTTTTGGGAGCAGATCTGATCATTTGTGTGCTCTCTCATCCTTTTCTGATTCACTGACTTCAGTCAAAAAACGTTTTAACTCTTTTCCTTTCAGAACATTATTAAATCTATTTCATAACCTTGATTTTTTACATTGTTCTGTTACAATTTGGACTCAGATTAGTGAAGTCAAAAGGGATATTTGAGTTAATCTCACAACCCACCCATTTTTCCACTGTGGAGACCAAGTTCCAGAAATGTCATGTTACTTGGCAAAGCAGCAGAGTTATGTTGGGGCCAGGTTTTGGACCTGAGTCTTTTGATTCCTGAGTTAATACACTTTCCAACAGGTCATTTACCTGTGAAGTCATTTTCAATTATCAGACATACAAAGGTAAGCTCTTGTGCAAAGGAAAATGCTTATGCAGTCTGAACTGGACTAATAATTTGTATTTACCTGTAGTTCATAGTGGTTAATTTAAAACCCAAAGTAAGCAAGAGCCAGTAACTGATTTTCTTGTGGTCTGCTCTTGGAGTCATTACTTAAATTATAAAATGAAACCAATCTTTATTATTTACCAGATCAAATTATATTTAAGAGTTTAAGTTACTATTTTTGAATTTTTCTAATCCATGTCCTCCATTTGAAAAGCATAAAAATCTTATGCTTTCTTTAATATTATTTGAAATTCAAAATAATGTAAAAGGACTTGCCTACACAGTAAAAGCAAAGGAACAAAACATTGCTTTGTTTTTGAGCTTTGCCTCCCACCCCACCCTACCCCAATCCCTATCTGGTAACCCATCACCATCCTTGGGCACCACTGATCTAAATTTTGTGAGAAGATCTAAGGCAATGAAATCATTCATATTTTCTTCTGCATGTAGCAAGGATTGCTTGTAATCTTGTAACTTTATGGTCTCACAAAATTATTGTCTAAATCCGTTGAACTGTTTTTATAGTGATAGCAAACGAAATAGATGAAACAAACACACTCTGACCTCCATACCAGACATCACTAATTGATCACTGCACTTATTTCAGATGGGCTTGGGCGTGTTCTCCCATGTCTCTCAACACAGTGCTTCAGGCAGCCACACGCTCCCAACTGATATTTTGAGAAATAATGTAGAAGAACTTAATTTAACATATTTTTTGATGTTTTCCTAAGATGGTAAGCTTTTATTTACATAATTCATTGCCACTGTAATACATTTTTCTTTTTTTTTTTTTAATGTTTATTTATTTTTGAGAGAGAGAGAGAGAATGCGAGCTGGGGAGGGGCAGAGAGAGAAGGAGACACAGAATCTGAAGCAGGCTCCAAGCTCTGAGCTGTCAGCACAGAGCCTGATGTGGGGCTCGAACTCACAGACCACGAGATCATGACCTGAGCCGAAGTCAGATGCTTAACAGACTGAGCCACCCAGGCACTCCTGTAATAAATTTTTTCTAAACCATAAACTGTGAGGAATAAGGAATCACTGAAGATAAAGATAGAATAATTCTCAAAGACACCTGACCTAAACCCAGGGCAGTGGTTACCAGGTGAAGTTTTCTATGCAACTGTGAAATCTTGTGTGGTTGGGTGGGGGAGGGCTGTGGCAGGAGGTCCTGGAGTACAGCTTTTCTGGTGCCGGCCTGGGAAAAAAATCCCTGGAATTAGGTTGACAGTGTGGCCCTGCATTTACCGCTCCATGGGACCTAATTTTCTCCAGCCTGGATTGTTCTCCAGGATGCCCTTCTTTGTTCTTTCTTCCGGAGGCGTTTTACCCGGCCACATCTACTCCCTCTCGCATCCTCAGTTTTTGGTAAGCCAAGCAGCTCCTTCTTGAAAATTGTGTGAAGAACTGTGCTGTCTCAATGTTCAATTCTTCATCTCATGCAGGTCGTATCTCTGGCCCATAATCTTGTTTTTTTTTTTTTTTCTTTTTTCTTTTCTTCCTCGATCTCTTCTCTTCCACTGGGTAAAAGTTACTGGAGAAAATCTAACTGATTGCATATTTGTAGTCCATGGAAGGTGTGGAGAAGTATGTGTTTAATTATTTCTAAGTCTGCTTAAAAAAAAAAAACACCTTATTTGCAGTATAGAAGGTAAGACTCAGTAACTGAGGGCAAAGGTTTGGGTATGCTCGCTTCTAGAACTGAAATTAACAGAGATCAGTTTTATGAATAAAGCATCTGCAGAAAGCATTGTGTTAACGTGATTTGAGAATGCGTGGCTGACAGATGTATCCCAGAGTTACTTAGCGAGACAAGGATGCCTCACAAATTCAGGCAAGGCCTTCAGGCTAGCTCTGAAATCTAATTAAAGCAACCAGGATATAGACTTGGAAATGTGACCGAAATATAAAAGACGTAAACACCACCATTATGGTACTCAACTGTACCATAACCTGCTAGAAGTTTCTTTATGTGAAGTCGTAACAGAAGGCAGCTGAGTCTTTAGTATATTCATGAAGTAAAAATGTGTCCGTTTGGGGTGCCTGGGTGGCTTAGTTGGTTAAGCGTCGGACTTTGGCTCAGGTCATGATCTCGCAGTCGACAAGTTCGAGCCCCGCATCAGGCTCTTTGCTGATGGCTCGGAGCCTGGAGCCTGCTTCGGATTCTGTGTGTCCCTCTCTCCCTGCCCCTCTCTCGCTTGTGCTCTGTCTCTCTATCAAAAATAAATAAACATTAAAAAAATTTTTTTTTAAAATTAAAAAAAAAAAAATGTGTCCGTTTGCTGATGTGTTTCCAGCATTGTCCAGGTCTATGGGGCTCTCTGGCCCAGAGACACACGTATTGCCAGCCATGTGACCTGGGCAAATTACTCATTTGTAAAACGGAGAGAATAGTTCTCATCTCAGAAAGCTGTTATGACTGGTAAGTAGCTAATAATGTAAAGTACCCTGAACAGAACCAGTACCACACAGTAAGCACTAGAAAAAATAAGTCTAATAATTATGATTATAATTGTTTCCTTGAAAGCTTATCTGCCCCTCCCACCACCCCATCCCGTGAACACTAGCATCAGTTTGCTATAACTTCTGGGCACAGGCTTTTAACCTTACCCACCTCCTTTCACTTGTTCCATTGTCACACAGCATTCATTCTGTTGGTATATTTGGTTCTCAAACTGATGTACGTATGAATTGCTGTGGAAAGTTTCCCAGATTTCAAAAGATTCTAATTTAAGTGATCTGGGTGGGGACTCAGAAGCTCTATTTTAAGCAAGTACTCCAGGTACTGTAGTGTCTGTTCCAGATGGTCTGCAAAACATCTTTAGAGAAACACTATTACATAGATGTTCCTAGAGGAGAGAGAACGTAGTAACTTTATTCTTTTACATTTTTTTTTAATGTTTATTTATTTTTGAGACAGAGAGAGACAGAGCATGAATGGGGGAGGGGCAGAGAGAGAGGGAGACACAGAATCTGAAACAGGCTCCAGGCTCTGAGCTGTCAGCACAGAGCCCGACGCAGGGCTCGAACCCACGGGCCGTGAGATCATGACCTGAGCCGAAGTCGGAGGCTTAACCGACCGAGCCACCCAGGCGCCCCTCTTTTGCATTTTTTTTAACTTTGTTTTTTAATGTCTATTTATTTTTGAGAGAGAAAGAGAGAGAGAGAGAGAGAGAGAGAGAGAGAAAGAGACAGAGCACAAGCAGGGGAGGGCCGAGAGAGAGGGGAGACACAGAATCTGAAGCAGGCTCCAGGCTCTGAGCTGTCAAATCTGTCAGGCACAGAGCCTGACGCTCAGAGCCCGACGTGAGGCTTGAACCCAGGAACCACGAGATCATGATCGGAGCCAAGTCGGAAGCCTAACTGGCTGAGCCACCCAGGCACCCTGTAGTAACCTTATTCTTGAGCAAGCAGAGCTGAAAACTAGTTTTGGACACTTGTGACCTCTTGGGATAAAATAGTCTAACTTGCCTTTGGTACCTGAAACTGCTCAGGGGCATGAGAAGATATTTTATTATCATGTAAGTTTTTTCTCTGCCTGGTGAAGAATGTTTCTCTTGACTCCTTTTCTACTTGACTCATTAAGCCTGAGATAACTTTATAAACTTTACTTAAGACTTTTCTTAATATGGTAAATCAGAAATATGATTGGATCATGCCAATGTGAATCCCAGTGTTCGGCCAAAAGAGAATTGCTTAATTTTGCCTGACACTCTGCATCAGAGAATGCCACTGTATAAACAAACCATCACTGTCACCGTATAAACCACCTTGTACAAGTAAACTTGTCTATGAACCTTCAGTCTTCATTTTAACTCTATTTCTATTAATCATTGCATAAAAAAAAAAAACAGAAGCCATTTCCAATAACTATTTTTATTGACCCTTCTGTTGTTTCTCAGGTCATAATGGTAGATTTTAGTGATTCTTCCATATTTGTCTCTCTTACCTTTGAACTTGGTGGGTGGGTGATGTAGCGAGAGTTGAATTACAACCACACCAGAGTTAGGTTAACTTGCTTGACAGAAAGAGGAAGAAAATGCCAACAAACACCACCACCATAGGGTAAAACAGCATTGGGCTTGTTTTGGAGTGTAAAATCATATAGTTCTATAATACTTACGCATATGTTCCCACTGTATTTTAATGATCAAGTGCATTAATAAGCAAGCAATTAGACTCAGAAATTCATAAATATGTTTGAATAGGAAAGAATTTATTTTCTTCAATTTATGCTTTTAATTGAAATAAGTGTATTGAGGATATTGGAGTGGTTTGAATTGCTAGGCTAAATATTTTGGCTTTTTATATTTTAAATCTGCTGTGGTGCATATAAGTAGCATTTATGGCTTTCCTATATTTTCTTACAAAGTTCTTCCATTGAAAATTCACTTCTTCCTACTAACAAAAATAAATTAAATCCTTAAATTATTAAAAGACCAACAAGAGGCTCTAATGCCCACAAGTGAGATTTTTGGTTTGCAAATAGACATCCAGTTAGGGGGCTATTAAAGAAGTATGGCCAGGGGACCTGGGTGGTTCAGTCAGTTACGCATCTGACTTTAGCTCAGGTCATGATCTCACAGCTCATGAGTTTGAGCCCCACGTCAGGCCCTGTGCTGACAGCTCAGAGCCTGGAGCCTGCTTCAGATTCTGTGTCTCCCTCCCTCTCTGCCCCTCCCCCCCACCTTGTTTTCTCTCTTTCTCTCTCTCTCTCTCTCTCTCTCTCTCTCTCTCTCTCTCCCCCTCTCTATCTCTCTCTCTCAAAAATAAATAAATATTAAACAAACAAACACTTATGGCCAGTTTAGCCATTAGGCCAAAGCAAAACAACAAAGCCCAAGGATGACGTTTAGATAGTAAAATAGAAATAATTAAAAAAAATTTTTTTAATGTTTATTTTTGAGAGAGAGAGAGACAGAGTGCAAGTTGGGGACGGGCAGAGAGAGAGAGGGAGACAGAGAACCCGAAGCAGTCTCCAGGCTCTGAGCCATCAGCACAGAGCCTGATGCAGAGCTCGAACCCACAAACTGTGAGATCATGACCCAAGCTGAAGTTCGGTGCTTAACCGACTGAGCCACCCAGGCACCCCAGTAGAAATAAATTTTGACACATAGGGTACATAGTCTGGGTTCCCAGACTGATTCATAATCGATGATCCTGTATTTAGCTCTGAACCTCACATAGGCTTCAGAACTCTTTATTAGATTCCTAAAAAAAGCAGAAACAGAAATGGTTAAAAAATTGAGTACAACCTCTAAAGAAATAACTTGAATAAGATTCTCTAATCATTTGAACGATTACTCAAAATTATTCTGAAGCAAAGAAGCAAATAGAACCTCCTTCCCCCAAATAATCTGCTGATGGGTCAGGCAACACCATGTCCCTGCCAAATAATCATTCTAGATTCTAAAATACCTTTATGCAAGTGAAGGTGTCTTGGATTTTTAAAACAAAATCTTCCCATAGGAAGAAAACCAATAAGGTATGATGATTCCAAGGTCTCCCAGTGTGACATTGGGCATGTCTCTTTCCTTCTCTGGACTTTAGCTCCACATCTGTGTACTGAAGAGTCAGCTGGGGGAGAATCAAGGGTCCTTTCAGCCACAATCTGGTTTTTTCTTTTGCAAAGGTAAAAATAACATTCATCCCCACCGGTAAGACAGTCTCAGTACACATTGTGAACTGAGATACATTCTCATAGAGGTACTCCCACTTACCGGACTCATCGTTCCTTCATGCCCGTTGCAAGAAAGGATCTTACAGAGGTATTCTAGCCAAGCGTTTACAATAACAGATAAAACTTACTGTGCTATCTCTCCCAAAGTATATACATTTTCAAAATTTGAGTTAACACAACAATTCTGTATTTGCAGAATCTTAGGCATCAGTAATGTGGGGAGAGGAGGGTCTGAGGGATAGAGGGATTGCCTTGGAAGGCTTTCTTGTGCACAATTATTATACCGATCAACACAGGCCCCTCTATTGTTTGATCATTTCTGTTTCAGGAGTAGGGTCAGTCTATTACTGTCTTTCTTATCAATATTTGTACATTTTATATATTTGGGTTGTTTGGTTTGTCTTTCAAATAAATGTGTTTTCCTGCCTGCCTCTGCTTATAGACAAAATATTTTTTCAGGAATTACAAACTCCTGAAAAACAAGTATGTATCTATTAGATTATAGGTGTCTTCAAAACGCTGGGGCAGGTAAAATACTCTCTTCCCCCAAGTTCAGTTTTGTAATGACAAAAAATTTAAAGTTGTTATCACATTCTTTAGACTTTCCATGAGTACTGAAGTCTTCTCGATAGTTTATCTGAAAATAAATTGCCATATCCGTGTCAGGTGTAGTATGTTTACGTATGTGGTAGCGTTTTAAAATGACTTTTTTTTCTTTAAGGATTTTGGGCTCGTGAAGTAGGTAAGATGGTGGGACTAGAACACCCTCTCATTCCGGTCCAGCATCAATATGTTGTGACATCAACTATACCTGAAGTGAAAGCTTTGAAACGAGAACTCCCTGTGCTCCGTGACCTGGAAGGATCCTATTATCTGCGACAGGAAAGGGATGGGCTTTTGTTTGGTCCATATGAAAGTCAGGAGAAAATGAAAGTGCAGGACTCGTGGGTCACCAATGGAGTCCCTCCAGGTGGGTTCCACAAATGCAAGTGTGTGCAGGTCGGGCACATATGTTTTGTCTTCTCTGTGGCGGGGGCTGGCTGTAGACTAAGATGACACCGTAACATTAGACTACTGGATACCTGGGACGCTGGAGGTGAGGGGTTTGAGGTCAGCTCTGTTCTCCTGTCCCTTATCACCGATCACAGCAGGAAGTAAGGAAAGAGAGAAGAGGCAGTTGGTGATGGAGAAGCTGAAGAAACATATCTTCCGCTTCCCGGTAATTTTTCACCTGCCCGCACCAACCTCCTTCCTCCCCACTTTTTCCTCGCTCTCTCACCTGCCTGGTCTAGTTTCCAGATTTGGATATAGCTGATATTGTGCTTTGACGGTTGGAAACATGGCAGGTAGCAGAGACAGGATATCCGGCCTACTAAGAATGAAAGCGTCAGAGTCTGTCACAGAGCAGGATAGGTTGCTCCTGCAAACTGATGCCCTCCCCTACTCCATAAATAAATGTAGAAAAGCCCTATGCGAAAGCGGGAGGAACCATAGTTTCTGTAAGGGAGGTGGACCCGTTTTGTTTTCATTGAAACATTTCTACAGAGCTAAATTAAAGATGGAGGTTACCTAAGGAGGTAAACAAAACAATCTATAGAAAATACTAAAATGTCATTGGGGCACTGAAATATTATAGGGGATATAAAGAAATGGAGGAAATTGTACTTCCTAGAATTATACTTTGATAAGCTACTTGGGATAGGGACTGAAGTTCTCCCCTACTCCTCAATACACATATGCCCATGTGACCAAGAATGATCATTAAACTGCCTTGCAGAGAAGTTGGGCCAGCTAGCTGAGGGCTTTTGTTTTGTTGAGTTGGCTCTGCACATTTGGGCTTGCATGGAAGAGCTCCTGATCTCAGGAGGGCTGACGGCCACCTGAGAACCTTCCTTTCTGTTCTTCCCTCCTGCTGGCAGCCTGTCTTCCAAATAAATGTTTTGTTTTTAAAAAAATTTTTTAATGTTTATTCATTTTTGAAAGACAGAGAGACAGAGCACAAGCAGGGGGTGGGGCGGAGAGAGAGGGAAACACAGAATCCGAAGCAGGCTCCAGTCTCTGAGCTGTCAGCACAGAGCCCGATGCAGGGCTCGAACTCACAAACCGTGAGATCATGCCCTGAGCCGAAGTCGGATGCTCAACCGACCGAGCCACCCAGGCGCCCCATCTTCCAAATAAATGTTGAACAAATATTTTAATTTCCAAATTCCAAGTTGGAGGGAGAGCCAGATTGTTAGCTGGCCCTGGGTGCGTAGATGTCCTGGTCCAACCCTCGTGGTCTGCAGGCCTCCGTGCAACTGACCCAACATGCTTTTCACAGGAGGAACAAGAAGCTGGCTGACTGCTGTGTGGGAAAGTCACCAGTATTGGTGGAGAAGTTCTTTTATTTTTTATTATTATTATTTTTAGAAAGATTTCCTTCTTTTTTTTTTTTCTTAACGTTTATTTATTTTTGAGACAGAGAGAGACAGAGCATGAACGGGGAAGGGGCAGAGAGAGAGGGAGACACAGAATCGGAAGCAGGCTCCAGGCTCTGAGCCATCAGCCCAGAGCCTGACGCGGGGCTCGAACTCACGGACTGTGAGATTGTGACCTGAGCTGAAGTCGGTGGCTTAACCGACTGAGCCACCCAGGCGCCCCGAGAAGTTCTTTTAGAGGCTCATCTGTGGTCCTGCCTTCAATCACAGTACCTTTTGCGAATGAGGAAATTAATGTGTTTCAAGACCCTGACTCTTTTCTAAGAATCTAGCTCTCAATTACGTATGGGAGCGGGCGTGAGGGAGGAGGCCTCCATGCCATTCTTTCTGTGCTGAGAGCTAAAAGGCATCTAGCATCCATTATTCTAGAGCCTGGAGTAGTTTTCTGTTTATGCCCTGTGTTCTGACATGACTTTGCAAGCTCCCATTTGCCCTTAACTGGGAGGATAGATCAGACTTTTAGGGTTAATTAAAAGATAAAAGTTCTCTCTTGACAAACCAGTTATTGTTTGTTTTTTAAAATTATGATTGGTTTACATGTTGAAAACTGTTGATATACCTAGATTTATATTTATTATTAAGAGGATTAACTTTCATGATTTTATTATTTCAACAAAAATAAATTATTATTGTCAGAAATGTGATGGGTACTTATCTGTTGATAGTGAATATTAAGTTTAGACTTAAAAAAAAAAAGGAAGTACCTTCCATAAGACCATCTTTAAATGTAAACTGATTCAAACTTAAGTCACTTTGGAATACCTGTCAGGGCAATTGTGGCATCCTGACCACAATGGTATGTCTCTTCAGGGTTTGGAAAGGAGCTCTTTGAGTCTGATCTTGACCGAATTATGGAACATGTGGAAGCTGCCATGGAAATGGTTCCAGTCTTGAAAAAGGCTGATATCATCAATATCGTCAATGGTCCTATCACCTATTCTCCTGACATTCTGCCTATGGTGGGGCCCCATCAGGGAGTCAGAAACTACTGGGTGGCTATAGGCTTTGGGTAAGTATCTCTTTTTTTATTTTATTTTATTTTATTTTATTTTATTTTATTTTATTTTATTTTAATTTTCAAGAGAGAGAGCACAAGTGAGGGAGAGGGACAGAGGGAGAGAGAAAGAGAATCCCAAGCGGGCTTCACGCCGAGCATGGAGCCTGATGCGAGGTTCTATCCCATGATCTGAGCTGAAATCAAGAGTTGGGTGTTCAACTGACTTAGCCACCCAAGCACCCTGAGTATCTCCATTTAATTCAACATTTATTATAGAGTCAAGTATCTTTTTTAATAGAGTCAAGTATTATAGATAAGTCTTGTCTCGTAATCTCAGTCCAAAATGGAAAATGAGAGACGGGCAGAGAGTTTTCTTCCTTAAATGACCATTGAGATATGAAGAATAAGATATTTCAATCTTCGGGTGCCTGGGTGGCTCAGTCAATTAAGCGTCTGACTTCAGCTCAGGTCACAATCTCTCAGTTGGTGGGTTTGAGCCTCATGTTGGGCTCTGTGCTGACAGCTCAGATCCTGGAGCCTGCTTCAGATTCTGTGTCTCCCTCTCTCTCTGCCCTAACCTGGCTCGCTCTGTCTCTCTCTGTGTCTCTTAAAAATAATAAATAAACATTAAAAAAAATTTTTTTTAATTCACTTTTAAAATCCTGACTTTATAATGGTTTAATCACTTGTATAGATTTTAAAGATGATCACATAGAAGGGCAGTGATTTCCTGGAAGCCTCTCTTCGCATATTTCCTGCCATTTCCATTATTCCTGTCTCTTTTCATGCTGTGTATGTTCATATTGGTCAATTTGCCCCAATTTTACAAGGCTGTTTTCATAACACAGTGTGACAAACATAATACCAAGTATCAAATGAATAACGTATATGATGCCTTTTTCACCATAATTCAGGTTTATCCAACATAATTTGTTTCTTTATGATTCCTCAGGTTGCTTACTATTTACGATTCTGTTACCCATTTGATGCTTCATCCTTAATATATGTCCCATTAATTTGTTGAATATTAATGTCAAGCCCACTTTACTATCATATCACAGCTTCTAATATTCTATTTTTCTTCTCCATTTTATTTGGCCATGTATTCAACTAATATCTCACGTTTGCCAGCTCTGTACAAGGTCTCTTTGCTAGGCACTGGGCTACAGCTAAAAACAAGGCAGTGAGGTCCGGCCAGAGGTGTGTGACTGCTTGGGGTGCTGTTCTGCCAGTACAGTAGAGGGGCTGTGGTCTGAACTGAGGGAGCAGCAGCAGGGACTGAGAGATAGGAGATAAAATTATTTAGACTTGATGATTGATTGCATTAGGTGTTGAGGAAGAGAAAAAAAGCAAACGATGGCTAACTTTCTAACTTGACCCCTGGTTGGATGCTGGGGCCATGGGGACAGAGAATCAGGAAAACTATGAGTTTCATTTTTGAAAGGTTGGGTTTGAAGTGTTAAGTTGATATCTTTGGGACATCCAGAGGGAGAAAACCAGATGGAGACAGAGGACCTGTAAGGTATAAAGTAACTGAGGGTTTAGGTAATCACCAATAGCATCCGTGTGCAGGCATGTGTATGTAGGAGTGTTTCTCGTGTACATTACTTGAATATCTTCTTTAGAGGAATGCTTATTCATATACTTTGCCCATTAAAAAAATTGATTATTTGTCTTTCTGCTGTTGAGTTGTAGGAGTTCTTTATATGTTCTAGACATAAGACCTTTATCAGATACATGATTTGCAATTTTTTCCTTTCATTCTGTGGGCTGTCTTTTCAATTTTTTAATGGTGTCCATTGAAGCATGAAGGTTTTTAATTTTGATGAAGTCCAGAATGCATATTTTTTCTTTTTTTTTTTTAGCATGTAGTTCATATATAAAAAACCATTTTCCAGTCCAAATTCATAAAGATTCATACCTATGTTTTCTTCTAAGAGTTTATAGTTTTAATTCTTTCATTTAAATCTTTGATCAATTTTGAGTTAATTTTTGTATATGATGTGAGGTAGGGGTCCAACTTCATTCTTTTGTGCATAGCCAGTTGTCCCAGCACTGTTTGTTGAAAAGACTGTTCTTTGCTCATTGAATTATGTTGGCTTCTGTGATATCTTTTTTCTGATACCACTTCTGATACCCACATTCAATTTTTCAATTTTCTAATTCTCTGACACCAACTGGGTGTCCAACAATTCAATTGAATTCTGATCTTAACTTCCAGAGTTAGTGGTTAAGGACTCAGTCCCACAAAACTGCCTCCACTTCAGATACCAGTTGCAACTCCAGGGATCACCTATACTTCTGACTGGCTGTAACTTTGCGAGTTCCTACAACCCCCTTTTCAGGCTTGACAGTTCACTAGGATGGCTCACAGAAATCAGGAAAACACTTCCTTTTACCCATTTATTATAAAGTATACAACTGAGGAACAGCCAAATGGAAGAGATGCACAGGGTGAGGTGTGAGGGGGAGGAGTGTGGCAGAGAGTTTTCATGCCCTCTTTGACACACCATCTTCCTAGCACATCAGTGCGTTCAGAACCTGAAAGCTCTTTGAAGTCTGTCATTTAGGGGTTTTTATGGAGGTTTAATTACATAGGCATAATTGATGAAATCATCGACTATTTATGATTCAACTTCTTGAACCAGCCCCTATTTAAGCCCCCAGGTATCACTCACTCCACCTTGAGTCATCTCATTAGCATACAAAGACTATAAATTCCAGAGGTTTTAGGAGCTCTGTGCCAAAAATTGGGGACAAAGACCAAATATTTATTTTTTATTATACCACAACATCCTTGACAAAAGTCATTTCACCATATGTGTATGGGTTTATTTCTGGACTTCCAATTCTGCCATTACCACATTTTTTTTTTTTTTAGAGTTTATTTTGAGAGAGAGAGAGTACTTGCATGCATGTGAGTGGGGGAGGGGCAGAGAGAGAGAGAGAGAGAGAGAGAGAGAGAGAAGGAGGGACAGAATCCCAAGCAGGCTCTGCACTGTCAGCACAGAGCCCCATACAGGGCTCTATCTCACGAACCATGAGATCACCACCTGAGCTGAAATCAAGGGTCAGATGCTTAACTGACTAAGCCACCAGGCACCCCCACACTGTTTAGATTACTATGGGTTTGTAGTAAGTTCTGAAATTGGGAAGTGTGAACTTTTGCTCTTTTTCAAGATTGTTTTGGCTACTTTGGGTCCCTTAAATTTTCATGCAATTTTTAGGACCAGTTTGTCAATTTCTGCAAAGAAGCCACCTAGGGTTTTGATAGGTATTGCATTAAATCTGTAGATCAATTTGGAGAGTATTGTTATAACAGTATTAAGTCCAATTCATGGACATGGGATGTCTTTCCATTTATTTAGATCTTTTATTTATTTATTTATTTATTTATTTATTTATTTATTTTTGAATTTTTTTAAGTTTTTATTTATTTTGAGAGACAGAGCAGGAGCAGGGGAGGAATAGAGAGAGTGAGACACAATCTGAAGCAGGCTCCAGGCTCTGAGCTGTCAGCACAGAGCCCAGTGCAGCGCTCAAACTCACTAACCATGAAATCATGACCTGAGCTGAAGTCGATGCTCAACTGACTGAGCCACCCAGGCTCAGTCTTTTAAAATTTCTTTCAGCAATGACTTGTAGTTTTTAGAGTACAAGTTTGCACTTCTTTTGCTAAATGCATTCCTAGGTCTTTATTATTTTTGATTCTGCAATTGGCTGAATCATAGAATTATTTAGTCAATGAATACATGTGGATCATTGACCATGAGCCATGCTCTGAACAAGCAGACAGTATCCCTGGCCTTATTATATTTATATGTTAATGGAGCATCTGTTACTACTTGCCAAGGAAATTAGGAAGTTGATTTCTTTAGAACACCAGTTACTTATTACCTAGAAATTGTATGTACTTGCATGGGGCTAATGTTGCATTCCTGCTCTGATTGTTCTGGGTAATTTTCCCAGGTTGTAGATGTCGGGAGATGGATAGGGAAGACGACAGGTGGGGGGCAGGCAAAGTGCCTCACACTCTGACAGATTTGGTCTGAACAAAGGACTTGTTGCTATCTTGCTAAGATATTTCTTATGTAAAATGGAATGCTTACATTGGCTGCCCCTGCTGGCTTGCATCAGTGATCCATTCCCTGGTTCTGGAGGCCAGTGTTTCCATACCTGGCTGAGCAGGAGAATCACATGCCCATGTTAAAAAAGAATCTCAACCTTGTGATTAGTCACTTATGTATGCTTCATCCTCCTTTACATCGTATCTGTGTAATTCCTATTTGTCAGGAGAACCCATGAAGTTGTGTTGAATTGGAAAACTATAAGCAAATGGATTCCCAGACACTACTCCTATAGGTTCTGAATCAGTGGTCTGGGGAGAGGCCCAGGGATCTGCATTTCAATGTGTCTGTTATTCTGATACAACCGTCCAGAGAAGTTGGGGAACTTGCAAACTGTGTACATATATGCCAGTGCTCATTTACCTTACTCACAGATCACCCTCAGTCAAAACTCTTTTACTTTTGTTTTGTCACAATTCTAACAAAAGGTTTTTTGCTTCTAGGTGACACCATGTCAACCAACATGTTTAATGGATTGTATTGAATTGAATCTAGTTTTCTTGGCTTAGAGCACATTATAAACAGGAAACTTAAGGAGGGGAGAGTGCTGTAAGATATAACATCTGACAGTTTAACGGAGTTATCCTGAAAAGCAGACACAAACACTCAAAAAGCATAGTCACTGGGCCATTTAGAAGCGGGTTCTACAGATTAATGTTAGCGACAGAAGAACCTAACTCTCCTTTCCTTATTAAGTTCCCTTCCACTTCCATGCCACACAAATTACTTGGTATGAAAGTCTTATCAATTGGGCATAGGCATACTCTGTTACTGGTTGTATAGGGGCCTAACAGCAAGCATGCATTGCTGGCCTACTATGTGCTTTCAATGTCATGCCAATGTTCTCCACCAGAACCATAAAGGAAGTGTGCATGAAAGAAGACTAAAGCTCAGGGTGGTCACACAACTTGCCCATGGCTACACAGCTAGTACTGGCAGAAATGAAATCATACCCAGAGCTCTCTTACTTTATGCTTGCTTTTAGCTACTAAGCCAGGGGCTCTCAATGCATGTTTCATAACACTCAGTAGTGTGGCATTTGACACATAGCTTGTTAATGGTTAGAGAGCTGAAGTTTGTAAAGTAAACACTTTTTGAAAACAAATTATCCTTGATTCAGGATTCTCCCCAATTGACAGCACTCAGCCCCATTTGTTAGCTCATATACACTACTGAAAGGGAAAGAACATGATGGCATAGCAGTGAGGCCACAGAAAACCAAGCACAGTCCTGGCTATTCCCAAGAGCCTGTCAAGGATGTGAACGCTGTCTGTCATGTGTACCTTGGCTGAAAATTGGGAACTGTTGAAGAGGTAAAGTTCAGTAAGAGAGAGTGTATGCTGAAGTCAGTTGATGGAGTCTGTATCCTGACCTTTATTGCAGTGTGACCTTATTTAATTGCTAAGTGGGGACTGGCTTTCCCAGTGGTAAAATAAAATTGCTAAAGAATAAATCATCTGGTACATGTTAGGTGGAAACAATTCCTGGCAAATAGCAAGCACTCAATAAATGTCAATAAAACTTTACACAATTTCAAGTCTTATCAACAGTATCTCTAGATCTCAAAAATGACAGCTTTTGTATATCATACATTGGGCCTGGTTAAGTGAATTTTAAGCATACATTCAATAATTTTTCTTGCTTTCTTGAAACTTAGTGAGATTGTTTGTGGGTGATTTGGATGACCAATGTCTTTTTTTTTTTTTTTTTAACTATTCGGAGAAGTATATAAATTGTCGCCTTTTTATTCTACTTGAGAAATATCCTCGTAACAAATTTAGTCATTCATTTTTGTTACATGGCAAAACTGGTATCTTGTGGGAAAATAGTTAACATTTAAAGTCTTTGCTCAGGTGCTCCCAAGCTCTTAGAACCGTGAGTCTGGCTGTTAACTTGTGGTCATTCAGGATACTGGAATTTCTTGCATTTTGAGGTCTGCTCATGTAGCTCCGTTTCTTGGTCATCCCCCACATGACTTTCTGCTCATCTCATTCCTCAGAAGCTTGTCTTGACTTAAACCACAGATAAACCTATAGGAAAGTCCTTCACTAGGCAAAAGGGAATGGTTAGTACTGCACATGGCCAATGTTAAACTGTGAATCCTTCATCTGATAGCAACTGATTTGCCACAGTGATGTTCTTGGTTTTAAAGCATCATCATATAGAAATGGACAGCAAGACTACCCTCATCACCAAGTGACCCATTAGTTGCAAAATACAGGGGACAGTGTTCCTTTTCTCTCCTCCCCACAGCCCCTGGGTGAGTGCCTCTTCCTCTGAATGCTTCTAAGATAAAGATTCAAGGTCCTTGCACAGAGGTCATCGCCTAAGGGGACCTGAACTAAGTTGAGTCTGAGAAGAGATGTGTCACTGGGCAGTGTACAGTTTCTCCTGCAAGGTTCCCATCAGTCAGGATAATTCTAGATCAGAAGGGCTGCTAAGATAACCACATCTTCCTCTTTTCTTCCTTTCCTCCATTTTCCTAAAGTGAGCATCTTTTCTAGCTAAGAGTTGTAGGCTATTTTGCAGGTATGCATCTCTTGAAACTGTGGAAACAAACTAGCTATCAAGTCAGGTACATTTAATTTGGATGCCCAAACATGTATTTTTCCCGAGGAAAAAAACTATAGTATAAGCATTATGTTGACTGTCTGCTCTGAAGATCACAGAACACTCCAACTTGGAGGCCCTGTAGAAGAGTTGGACATGTTTCATTATTGGAAAACAACATGTGTTCATAACAGGGTGTTTATCTCTGTATTTGAAAGATACGGCATAATCCACGCCGGTGGGGTAGGGAAATATCTCAGTGACTGGATCCTGCATGGAGAACCTCCTTTTGATCTGATAGAATTGGATCCTAATCGCTATGGCAAATGGACAACAACTCAGTACACTGAGGCCAAAGCAAGAGAGTCATATGGATTCAACAATATAGGTAAAGTGCAAATTTACTATTGTCTGTAAAGTGTGTACAGAATTGACCTGCAGCGCCATTGATTTTAGATCTTTGTTATTCTGTGCTTTGTGGTGGGAGTACTTAGGGATTCTAATAAGCATTATGCCTCTAAGACACAAGAAGGAATCTTACATGAGTTTGTATATTTAATGTGTGGAGTGCTTCCGTGATTTCAAGTTTTTAAATTTTTTTAAATGTTTATTTTTGAGACAGAGAGAGAGAGAGACAGACAGACAGACAGACAGACGGACAGACAGACAGAGCATGAGCTGAGGAAGGACAGAGAAAGAGGGAGACCCAGAATCTGAACGAGGCTCCGGGCTCTGAGCTGTCAGCACAGGGCTCGAACTCACAGACTACAAAATCATGACCTGAGCTGAAGTCGGATGCTTAACTGACTGAGCCACACAGGTGCTCCAAGTGATTTTTAAGTTGCCTTTTTTTTTTTCCAAGTGATTTTAAGTTTTAAATTTACTTTTACTTTATCCTTGGATAGCTATATGAATGACAGTCTGGCTTTTTTTACATAATTTAAAAAAATTGCAGTATAGTTGATTATATATGTACACATATATGATATTATGTTAGTTTTAGGTGTACAACATAGTGATTTGAGTTTTTTTTAAATTAATTTATTTATTTTGAGAGAGAGAGAGAGAGAGAGAGAGAGAGAGAGCACGTGGTTGCCTGTGGGAGCAGGGGAAGAAGAGACAGAGGAGAGAGAGAATCCTAAGCAGGCTCCCTGATGCCAGTGCAGAGCCTCACGAGGGCAGCTGGATCCCATGAACCCTGAGATCATGACTGAGCCAAGATCAAGAGTCTGACACTTAACTGACCGAGCCACCCAGGCGCCCTGTGATTTGACATTTGGTAACATTGTGAAATGTTCACCCCAAGAAAGCTAGTTACCATCTTTTACATAAATTTCATACATATATGTGCTTCTGGATGTTAAGAACTATGTTTTCTACTTTCTGAATCCCTTTGAAGTTTTTTACAGTTTTGGTTATATGGTACTTAGGTACTAGTTTTCCTTTTTCAGTTGGTTATCCTAAAGAAGAGCGATTTGCCGGGAGACCAACTCAGCGAGTCAGTGGGCTTTATAAAATCCTGGAGTCTAAGTGTTCCATGGGGTTCCATGCAGGCTGGGAGCAGCCACACTGGTTCTACAAACCAGGCCAGGATACTCGGTATAGGTAGGTGAATGGCATGACCCGCCTGTGGCTCTGAATGTAGAACGCGATTTTGGAAGTTGAATGGAGGGACGTCGGAGAAGCGCTGCCCCTGCGCCCCCAAAGAAGTCACTCCACCCTTTCCAAAGAGCATTGAGCCTTTTCCTACAAAAATGATTTTCTGGCAATGGAGGCATTAGTCTATCCCACGTGACATTGGCTCACATCTCTAGGACCCATGTGGCCTCCAGAGTCGTACAGCCAGCTCAGGTGAAGCCTCCACTTGGCATTTTCCAGGAGCTCAGGGGAACCTTCCCCATCCCCTCTTGATCCCCACATGGCTTCAGGTGGCTCCTAAAGATGTGTCCTGCTTTAGGATGCTTGGACGAATCACTTTGTATGGAAATAGTCTAGAAATATGGATTTTCTATTTATCAAAGATAGTTCACAGCAACTGCTTTCTAGTGTGTGTGCACTGAGTCATGCAAAATATATGTACCATTGATAAATTAGGGGAAAGGATCATTTACTTAGCATTTTAGGTTAAGCTAAAGCATAAAGCATGTCACTGAAACAATCCTCTGAATTCTTCTAGTGTTGTTACCATTGTTATACTTGGATTTTGAGCCATTGTTGTCATTTGGGGTTAATAATGCTTATATATTTTTTTCTCATGAGAATCCATAAACCAAGAGAAAACAAATAGCAAATCCAGAAATTGTTACCTCTTTTTTTTTTTTTTTTTTTTTTTGGACTTGTCATTTTGCTTACTAAACAGGTTTTGATGTCTACTTTAAGACTAGATCTAAATGGTACAAAGTATAGTAGAGGCCCAGTTGTTGATTAATGAATTTGGGCTCAGTAGAAAGTCTAGATTATCTGGGGGCAAAATACTGGTTTGGTTTTTCCTAAACGACTTGGATAAATGCCAAATCTGTTCTTCACCTTTGCTCTTTGGATTTGACCTGTTCCTTCCATTATTTGAATAATTAAACAACTGAAAACTCATTTATCAGACAGAATTCTGCTCTGCAGTTAAAATACCACATTGGAAGTTGACTTTGCCGAGTGGGAAGAACCGTGAATGAGTCAGTAGACTTTTGTTCCAGGCCAAGCTCTGGCATTTACTAAGACAAAGGCCCTGGAAGTCACCTTGTACCTTTTCTCTAAAAAAATGCAGATGTTGGACCAGGTTCTTGCTTGTAACAACATGAACATCACTTGGGAGACTGTTAGAATGCAGGATATAGGTCTCCACCCCAGACCTGCTACATTAGAACCTGCATTTTAACATTTGTAAGTGATGTACAGTTGCATGAGTGTTTGAGAAGCACTGGACAAGATAGCTCTACCCCGTTCTATTCTGATTTAATTAGGTCCAGAAAATGGGTATTTTTTTAAATGCTCCCCAGGTGATTCTAATATTCAACCAAGATTGAAAACCTCAGGGCTGGTAGACTTCTATGCTTTCCTCCAGACCTGAAAGCCCACATGTCCTATCTTAATTTCTAGTTAATTAATACTTCGTTCACTACAAAATGGGTCGAAGGAATAGAAAAGTAACTTTAAAAACTCAGCTTCTACCATATATGTATCATTCAGAGAACAGAATTTTAGATGTTACTTCTTTTCCCAAATAGGATTTTCTAGATCAATAGGGTTTATTAAAATACTCTGTAATTTTCTGAAAATGAATGACAGTTGTTTTACCACAAACATTGTGTTTTAGGCCAAGTTTTCGCCGCACAAACTGGTTTGAGCCTGTGGGATCTGAGTATAAACAGGTTATGCAAAGCGTAGGGGTTATTGACCTGTCACCATTTGGCAAGTTTAACATCAAAGGCCAAGACTCTGTTAGATTGTTGGACCATCTCTTTGCAAATGTCATTCCAAAGGTAAATAACCTTATATGGGTACAAGGTTCAGGATTCCTGCCTGCTTAATTCTCCATCCTCTCATTTTTAAATTTCCTAAAATGTTTCTATTGTTTATTTTTGAGGGGAGGGGGGAGCAGAGAGAGAGGGGACAAAGTTTTTGAAGTGGGCTCTGCACTGATAGCAGAGAGCCCAGTGCAGGGCTTGAACTCACAAACTGTGAGATCATGACCTGAGTGGAAGTTGAATGCTTAACTGAGCCACCCAGGGAACCCTCATTCTTAAATTTTATTTATTTATTTATTTATTTATTTGTTTATTTATTTATTTATTTTAAAGTTTATTTTATTTTGAGAGTTTGTGTGTGCGAGTGAGTGAGGGAGGGGCAGAGAGAGGGACAGAGAATCCCAAGCAGGTTCCATGCCGTCAGCCCGGAGCCTGATGTGGAGCTCAGACTCACCAACCCTGAGATCGTGACCTGAATTGAAATCAAGAGTTGGGTGCTTATCTGACTGAGCCATCTAGGCACCCCATTTTTCCTCTCATTTAAAACAAAAACAAAAAAACAAAAACAAAAAAACCCAGTATGTTATTTTAGTCCACCTAATGGTTTCTGTATGAATCCTATAGCTCTTCAACAGACCATGAATAAATATTCTAGCTGATTTTCTAATTACAATTTTTGTTGAATGAATTGTCATCCAAGGACTCTATGACTTTGCTAAATCCTGTCAATAGAGAACTGCAAAATTGACTGAAGTGTAATTTTGATGACAAATAATTATAATTACCCAAAATTAATCTTGGGTTTAGGTTTAAAGATAGTTCACACGATTGATATAAATGATAAGATTCAGATACGTTTCACTGACACTTGTTTATTTCCATGTTGTGCTAAAAGGATATGTAAGATTTTAATTTTATATTGAGTTAATTTTAAATTCTTTTGTGTAGGTGGGTTTTACAAATATAAGTCACATGTTGACACCAAAAGGTCGAGTGTATGCTGAATTGACTGTTTCTCACCAAACTCCTGGGGAATTTCTACTAATAACTGGTTCTGGATCCGAGCTTCATGATCTTAGGTAAGTGCACAGCTAATAAGAAAATTTTATATGAATTATATATTGATCTAAACTTTCACTGAGCTTTTCTTTTGCCAATAGTTGAAAGTACAACATATTCTCAAACCGTATTCTTTCCAATAAACTTCGTGTCTTTTATAGGAAATTATTTGGAGTGAGGGACCCTGTCCCCACTCCTCCAAAAGGTAATTCATCCATAGGGTTTACTGGTTCTAATATTAACTCCTGATTATTAGGCATTATCAATGTGTCAGAACTCTTTTTAGACATTATCTCAGTTAATCCTCTTAATAGACATATCTTCAAGGTATATATTATTCCCATTTTCATGTGAGGAAACTGAAGTTTGGGTTAAAGTAACTTGCTTAAGCCAGTCCTTTTGATTCTGATGCCCACATTCAGTGCACTTCAGTGAGCTGCCTCCCTGGGTTATCTTCCTCCTTTGCCGTGCCTGTGCCCTCTGGCCCACAGCTAGATCTAAGTCTTTGAGCTGCCAAGTCAATCCTTCACATGAATCTTTAGGCTGTGATTTAGTCTACTATAAAATCTGTAGTTTTTAGTATTCCAAAAATATTTGGAACATTAATGTTTAATAAATGTCTTGCTCTGAGATCCTCACTCTGGCTGTAAAACGATGCCAATGATATCCACCAATCCAAGATGTATCTTAGTAGCTAGCTTTGTGTAAATCCAGATGATCATTTCATGTAGCTCCAGGGACTACTCAATAAACTATAAACAAACCCTAAGACTGGGTTCCAATAACTCATCAAGACTTAGAAATTGAAACCAGTCTTTAGAGTTTCTATCGTTTCCTTGTGATTGCCAAAGCAGTTAGGTGTCTGGTGGCAGGCACATTATTAACCTTTAGCAGCACAAATGTGCCTCCATGTATAGGTATTAGAGAAAATTTGGGTTTAAGTTAATTTTTGAAGATTGAATCATTAGTTTAAATGCAATAGGGCTGTCACTCTTTAAAAGAATTATATGGCAGAGCTTATTTAAATTGAAGGATCCTTCTGTACTGTGAAAAATTACCCCCCAAATTTATGAGTGGGTGGTTTAAAGAGAATCACTTGACATCTCTGGGACTCAGTTTCCTCAGCTTAATAAATTAGGTTATTATATGAAATGACACTCTGGGGACTTTCTGGTAATTCTAGACACAGAGCATGTCTTCAGAGAAATCATATGTTACCAACATGTGTTATTCAAGCAAGACTTAACACAATGTTTATGACTCAAATGCAGATGGATTGAAGAAGAGGCAGTCAATGGTGGATATGATGTTGAAATTAAAAACATAACCGATGAGCTTGGAGTTCTTGGGATTGCAGGGCCGCATGCAAGAAAGGTTCTTCAGAAACTGACCTCTGAAGATCTTAGTGATGATGTTTTCAAGTTTCTTCAGACCAAGTCTTTAATGGTTTCAAACATTCCTGTCACTGCTATTAGGATATCTTATACTGGTAAGAATTGGAAAACGATTCTCTAAAATTTAAGAGAAAGTCTCTGAAATTCAAAAGAAGCTGCCAGAAATGAACCTGTGCACATGCATGTGCATGCGCATGCTCACATACACACTGACTTTTGTCAGTATAACTTTGGAGGAATATTTGTCCTGTCCAACTCTTACAGTCTACTCACTCCTATGCTGGGAGAGTCATTTCCCAGATTTCCAGTTGTTGTTCCAATCTCATAGCTACTTACTACTGGGAAGGATGGATAAAAAAGTTGGAGGAGGATAGCTGTTAGAATAGTTGGAAGGGTTGACAGAGTATTCAGGTCAGCTGACTCTATCTAGGAACATTCAAGGTGGTCTCCCATAGATAGAATCTCTCCTAGAGACCATCTTAAATGTATCAGGCACCTGTCTTAAGGCATTACCACTAAGACTCTTTAAGTGCATTAGGGAAGTCTTCATGTAGCAGCTTCTCGACTTTCATTCTAGACTCTGAGTGCACTAGGGAATTCTTCATATAGCACCTAATCGTGCACATAGTAGGTATTTGAAATAGAGATGAATTAATGTTCTTCAGTTCCCCATTGGTGCTGTAGGCTCACTTCCAACTTTCTCTAGACCTCCGTGCTCTTTCATAGAAAGGATATTTGGTGCCCAGGCGTTCGTTCAATTACATGTTACTCATGTTCTGGTGGTGTCCTTGAAAAACACATCACCGGGGCGCCTGGGTGGCACAGTCGGTTAAGCGTCCGACTTCAGCCAGGTCACGATCTCGCGGTCTGTGAGTTCAAGCCCCACGTCAGGCTCTGGGCTGATGGCTCAGAGCCTGGAGCCTGTTTCCGATTCTGTGTCTCCCTCTCTCTCTGCCCCTCGCCCGTTCATGCTCTGTCTCTCTCTATCCCAAAAATAAATAAACGTTGAAAAAAAAATTAAAAAAAAAAAAAACACATCACCATCAGCCCTCAACATTGGGGAACAAGGAGAACGCATAAAGTATGAAGGCTGTTGCTCTTCTCTGGGCTTCTGCTGTACACTTTCTCCCTCCTTCTTTCACCTGACCTTGGCAAAATGGTAACCAGAATAAAGCATAAGCAGAATAAAAAATAAACAAGACTATTTGGGTTGGGTTTCATTTCATTTGGTTTTAGCCCACAGCTCTAACGATGAATAATATGACCAAATGGGGAAGAATATGGGGGAGCATTAGAGATAATGGTTATCCCACAAAAAAGACCATATGAATAATTGTCAGTTGCCTATATTTTTAAGACTTGTGATTTGGAAGCAAGGAGTTGGGGGTTGAGATTTCTAAACGTTGAACCCTTTGTAATGATAAACTAAGCCGTACTAATATGTAATTACTCACATAACATTATGAAGCTGAGGCAGGAGTCCAGATAAATTCCTATATTAACATCTTTCTGTGTCATGAGGAAAGGTGTCCCAGTTACCACTCTCTGGGAGATGGGGCATGAGTGCATCTGTGATATGGCAGGCTCCTTTGTGGGGAAAGGGGTGGGTATGGTAGTTGCAGCTTTTTTGTGAACTGGTCTTTTAAAACTCAGCAATGTCTGTATTGCATACGTGGAATCTCCATTTATTTTTGTTTCAGCTGATGCTCATTAGACCTGGTGATCACTGTTCTTACCCTAGTGTGGTACTTGTGGGTTTGTTTCAGGTGAGCTGGGTTGGGAGCTGTACCACAGACGAGAAGATTCTGTAGCCCTTTATGACATTATCATGAATGCAGGCCAGGAGGAGGGAATTGACAATTTCGGAACATACGCCATGAATGCCTTAAGACTGGAGAAAGCTTTCAGAGCCTGGGGGTCAGAGGTTTGAAATGCCAGCAACTTCATTAAAATTTCATTTACTGTATCTGATTTTTGTATGAGGGCTAATTTTAATTGCATTAACGTTGGCTCTGACTATACGAGAAACTATGTGTTATTAGATAACCCTACTTAATTAAGTGAAGATGTTTTTCTCCTCCATTTCTCAGTTGAAAGTTCAGTGGAATTATGGCACACTGTTTATTCTGCTTTAATTCCTCCTGCGTTTCAGAGAGCCCTGGACATCCATCTCTGTGTGGAGCTGTGTCTGCTTTAGTGGAGCCTGCTGACCCTACAGTATTTGAGGAGCACTTTTCAGATTCTTCCTCTTACTCTGTCGTGTTGCCCATCCCCATTTTCTTCTTATCGTGTAGCTTTTGGGGGAAATAGCAAGAAAAAGTGTCTTTCTGCGGAGCAGGGTTGGTGGTCTAGGATGTGTTGGTCCAGCCTACTTGCACCATTGATAACAGGAACTAAGGGTTTCTGACCAAGTTACACACCATTTTCATGTGCATGATTTATTTTACCTTCTCAACTCTTCCTGAAGATGGTATTATTGGTGGGTGCCTGGGTGGCAGAGTCGGTTAAGCGTCCGACTTCAGCTCAGGTCATGATCTCCCAGTTGGTGGGTTTGAGCCCCAAGTCGGGCTCTGAGCTGACAGCTCAGAGCCTGGAGCCTGCTTCGGATTCTGTATCTCCTTCTCTCTCTGTTCCTCCCCTGCTCATGCTCGCTCGCTCTCTCTCTCTCTCTCTCTCTCTCTCTCTCAAAAATAAATAAAGATTAAAAAAAACTAAAAAAAAAAACAAGATGGTATTATTGGTGATTTTTGGGCAAGGAGTTCGGAGTTGGAGGCTATCTAAATCATCCCAATTCTATATATAATCACACTAAGAAACAGTAAATAACTTGGTCCAGATAACACGAACGTGGCCAAACTATAGTTTAAACTGTGTTCTGTTTTATCTCCAGTGACAGGCTATCTGTGGATACCTAATTTTTTTCATATTCCTACTTGTTTCCTTAGAAGTTGGTTCCTTGAGGTTTGAGGCCTGAGCAGTGACATAAAGGATAGTAGTAACAGATATACTTCAGGGTGGGGTTTCTTGGGTTTGAATTTATCTCCATCACATATTAGCTATATGGACTTAACCTTCCAGAGCCTCTGTTTACTATTCTAAAAAACTGAAGATAATTTTTATCCTACGGAGTTACTGTAGATATTAGATAAAGTGCCTAGCATGTGATAGAATGAATTTAATTGGAGGGAAAAGTGGGTTTGAAAGCGGGGGCCCTTGGGACATTTAGACGGTGAGCAGAAATGTGGGAGAAACAAGGTGGAGAGGCAGTGCCCTGGAGTCACTGAAAGAACAAAGGCTCTGGGGCAAGTTACCGGGGTTTTATTTTGCAGGGGAGGCGCTCTCCAGGGGGATTCTCAGCCTTAACCTGGGGCCTTCGATGAGGCCAATGCAGGGAGAGAAATAGAGGACAGCTCTGTCCCCAAACTCCTCAGGGAATGAACTGCTGATGCAGCCTTTGGGAGTTAGCCATTTCTCCACACTCCTGCGTTTCATTTTCTCGAGCTTGCTCCCCTGGGCCCTCCCCTCCCTTAGCGTTTCTTCCTCCCACATCCCTCTGATTTCCCAGCAGTGCCAGCACGCCCTCTAGTGGCGTTACAGCAATCTTCTGTGCTGTGTTTTATTTTCTTCCTGGAGAAAATCTGAAAATACAGTAGATAAAAAAATCAGTTTACATTTGCTCAGATTGATTAGGAAATGTGAGACCAAATTTTAGAGCATATAAAACAAGTTTATAAATTATATGAGTTCTGTGTTGTCTTTTAAAAAGTTTGGCTACTTTTTATGGAGTTTAGACCAGTTCTCTTAGCACAAAAGGGAACAATAATAACAAAACAAAAACTATCAACTGCAGGTCTAGTCTCAAATAGAGGCTTTAGCTTAAAGTATATTGTAGTTACTCAACCTTATATGAAAAGATTTGAGATGCGATCTCCGGTTTCCTTTTCTCTTTCCTGAACTCTGTCGAAGCCAATTTCCTACCATCTGCTTTCTCATCTACTTGTCCTGATTTCTGGCCAATTGTAAGATAAGTAAATTACTTAATAATTTTTCAAACCTAACTATGTAAAATTATTATATAAAAACACAGTAAAGTCTTATTTCAGGGAGGAATAGCATGTTATTTTATCCCTCCAATATTTATTATCAGTAAAAGAGGGGCGCCTGGGTGGCTCAGTCGGTTAACCAGCCGACTTCGGCCCAGATCATGATCTCGCGGTCCGTGAGTTCGAGCCCCGTGTTGGGCTCTGTGCTGACGGCTCAGAGCCTGGAGCCTGTTTCAGATTCTGTGTCTTACTCTCTCTGTGACCCTCCCCCATTCATGCTCTGTCTCTCTCTGTCTCAAAAATAAATAAACGTTAAAAAAAATTATTATCAGTAAAAGAGCTATGGAAACAAACTGAATTTTAGTGCTATTCAAATAGTATTTGCTGACAGGCTACATTTAAATTTCAGAGTAAAAAAATTACTTTTGGGGACCAGTCTGTAATTTTCCTATCAGAATCTATTTTCACAATCCAAAAGTGTTATCTTCCCTAAGAAAATAATATATGAAGGTGATGTTACTGAAATGATTTTCACTCGTCTAAGATTTAAAATGTGTGTTTCCAGGGGCATCTAGGTGGCTCAGTCAGTAGATCATGTGACTCTGGATCTTGGGGTTGTGAGTTCAAGCCCTGTGTTGAGGATAGAGATTACTTGAAAATAAAATCTTTAGGGGCATCTGGATGGTCCCGTTGGTTATGTGTCCAACTCTTGATCTCAGCTCAGGTCTTGATCTCAGGGTTGTGAATTAAAGGCCTGTGTTGGGCTCCATTCTGGGTGTGGAGCCTGCTTAAAAAAAAAAAAAAAAAAGCTTTTTAAAAAACTGTGTGCTTCCCTTCTAGATGAACTGTGATACAAATCCCTTGGAAGCTGGACTGGACTATTTTATAAAGCTAAATAAGGTATGTTTATACTCCGAAGGGTACTTGAAGTACATCTTAAAATTATGATGCTGTTTCGTGACAGAGCTATGCTTTAAAATTTAACCAAGTGTGATTATAGGACAAATGAGTTGAACATAAATACTAAGCATTGCTCATATGCTTTGTATTAAGCTTTTGTCAAAATTAGGTATCAGTTCAAGCCATTGCAGTATGCTCATAGATGTAAGATAGCAGAATCCAGCAACTTCAAAGACTGAAGCTAAATTCCGGGATAAAAATTAGTAAGGATAAGATGTCAGTAGGCATTCTTGCAAATCCTGGTGATTTGTGAAGTCACACGTTAGCTAATCACACATAGAGCATTAATTGACTCTCCCTGGGTGCTCACAGTGTAAAGCAGCCATGCCAGCAGATCTTCCCATCTGCTTATTAAGCACTTTCATGTGTAACTGCGACATCTGAGTGTAAGCAAATGACACATTTCAAGTGTTTAGCATAAAATGAGTATTTACTGAGAAGCCAATACAGGTATGATAACTGAAATTCACATTCCAAAGGGAACCCCTGCATTAGGAGCTCTCACCTCAGACAGATAGCATCAGCATCATTTGGGAGCTTGTTAGAAATGCAAATTCTCAGATCCCACCCCAGATCTGCTAAGACAGAGTCTCTGGGGCTCAGGCCAAGAAACCTGTGTTTCAACAAGCTGCAGGGGAGTCTGATGCATCTAAATTTGAGAAGCACCAACCTACATAGTTATTGTGGAAACGTGTCTTACGAAGCCAATTTCTTACAGCCTCTTTCGTCTGTACAAGTCCTGCAACTATACATGAAGTGATCCCTGTGTTATGGACTGAATGATTGTGTTTCTCTAAAACGTACATGTGTTAGCCCTAACCCCCATGTGATGATATTTGGAGGTGGGGCCTCTGGGGAGTAATCAGATGATGAGGGTGGGGTCTCCACGATGGAATTAGTGTTCTTTTGAGAAACAGGAAGACACCAGAGCTCGCTTTCTGGCCTCATCTTGAGGCTATGGTGAGAAGGCGGCTGTCTGTGAGCCAGGAAGAGGACACTCACAGGGGAGCTTAATAGGCCAGCACCTTGATCTTGGACTTACCGGCCTCCACAACTGTGAGAAATAATTTCTTGTTGTTAAAGTCACCTAGTTTGTGATATTTTGTTCCAGCAGCCCAAGCTGACTCAAATACCCACCGGGTGGTGTTTTAGTTACCGTAAAAGAACCTAACGGAGATGCAGTCAGTGGTAATATTGAAGGATAGGACAGCAGCTGCTGCTGTGTAGGATACTTGTTAGAATTTCAAAAATAAATTGTCCTGTTTAGGTGCTAGTCAGCTAAAGTAAAGGCCGTTTTCCCATTCTATGGAAATATGTGAACATATGCATATGAATCAGGCTAAGAAAACTTTTTAAATGCCCCTGCATCAAGTTCCCAAATTCTAAGCTGAGATATTAACATAAACATGTATATTTATAGTATTAGATTTTAGGAAAAAGAGCCTCCTTAAGGGTTTTAAAGGGAATATCTTTCTGTGCGTTTTCCCTATGACTTTTATTTTTATGATGTACCATCTGCCTCCAGACCAGAGAAAGCAGGTGCTTAGAATTTGGGCAGACCCTTACAGCAGATTGCTCCTTCTGATAACAGAAGTCTTCGTTTAGTTGTTTAAAATAAGGATAAAAATGGCCTGACTCTTCAAAGCACTAAAGTTCTGTTGTTGGTCACCAATAGATAAATAGGTAACTGACTCTCTTGCTTCACAGTGTTTGGGTATTATTGTTTGGGGATAAGGCAGAGATAAATGAGCTCTTCGTGCTGAAATTGGGTCTTTGGAACTCTCTTTATGATTATAAGCAGGTGTGGATTGTGTATTTATTAGTTCCTTTAAATTAGTTCAATAACCCAAGCTGAGCTCAGAATTAAGTTGTTTAACAGATGATGATTTTGATTTATGGTACGTTTTTTATGATTTCTGAATTACTGGTTTTCATTCTGGTGTCACAGAGTTAATTTCTAGTGATTACGTTGGCTGACGTGCGGTGTAGCACCAGGACCTGGACCTAACTGAGCTAGTCTTTTTCAATTATGTTGACTTGGGTGGTTCATGGGTGTCACTGTGATGCCAGCTAATCTCCAAGACTGGGGAATAGGTTGGATCAACTTTGTTCAGATTCTGTATGGTGGTTTCACAACTTTATCTTTGTTTTGTAGCAGTCTATAAAATGAAACAGGTTTCTGAAAAACTAATTAACATTACAAACTAAATGATGTAATTTGATACTTTACGTTCTATGCCTAAAAATAAAAATGTTGCCCAATCTGGTTTCATACTACATTTTAAAGAATATGTAATGCCAGTTCATACTGCGTTGGAAAGTTGACAGTCTATGAGAACTGAAGCAGCAGTTAAGACAGAGGAATATTTTTTTATTCCATAAATACACCAATGAAAACAAAATTAAAAAAAATCCTGGGCATTTCACAATTGTTTAAAATCCTTTTCTTTCTCTGGCACCTGGGTGGCTCAGTCAGTTAAGTGTCCAACTTTGGCTCAGGTCATGATCTCATGGTTCATGAGTTCAAGCCCCATGTCGGGCTCTGTGCTGACAGCTGGGAGCCTGGAGCCTGCTTCGGATTCTGTGTCTCCCTCTCTCTCTGCCCCTGGCCCCACTCACGTTCTGTCTCTCTCTTTCAAAAAAGAAATAAACATTTAAAAAAATTGTTTTTTAATAAAAATAAAATCCTTCTCTTTCTTTCTCTTTGAAGCAAGCATGTAGAATTCTCCGCTTGGCCCTTGAGTGTTTACACAACAATTGTATAAGCCATAATATTAAAAAATTGTATAGGACATAGGCTGTGTTGGACCTAGGAGGCCCCTGAAGGTGGCTCAGTACCCCTTCCTCATTTATGGGTGAGGAAACTGAAGCAAGGAAAGGTGTAGTGACCTCTGACCTCACCACAGTGCTCTCTCACCCACCACTTTCCCCAACAAAGTCCTTTCTCCTCATGGGCTTTTCAACCTTGAATAACTGCCCAGGAATGTTTTTCTGGCAACATATCCTAAAATATGCATGGACTATGTTTTATTAATTGATGCCTCCCACAGTCATGTTTTTGTTGTAACTGGTTTTGCGTTTTATGTTAGGATCAGAATAGCTGATTTAACCACATTAAGGAGGAAAACGGGTGTCTGAGGAGATGGGCCATCAGGCCTCTTTGGAGAGAACTGCGTTGTCGTCAAAACCAGTGTAAAAGTAGGGAAAAGAAAAATGGAGTATTGAAGAAATCTTAGATGGCAAAGGAAGATAGTGCATGCTGCTTGCTTTCCTTACTTCTGAGAGTTGTTTGAGCTGCAGCCTTCCCATGGCATTGGCTGATGTTGATGAGGTTTTGGGGTGATGCTGGCGGGGGTCCGGAGCCGACAACCAAGAAAGAATTCTTGAAGACGTCTTTGGTGCAAAAAGGTGATTTTATTAAAGCATGGGGACAGGACCCATGGGCAGGAAGAGCTACGCTGGGGTTGTGAAGAATACCTGGTTTTATACTATGGAGTTGGGGAGGTAAAGTCAAAAGGGAGGCCTCCCAAGGGACTTTGATCTGTTAAAGAGGGCTCCTAAGATACCTGAGGCCTTGCTATTGTCAAGCGAAGGCTGTTTTCCCTCTAGTAAGGCATTTACATTAGGACACTAGGGGGTTCCTGGAGAAATGTCATATTCTGTATTTGCCTCAAGTATTTGTCAATGGCCTGCAGGTTATAAGGAAATTTAATTTTACCTTCTTGCCTTTGTTCCCCATATCACTATGGAGGGGTGATATTGGGGTTCCAGGAAACAGTCTACAGGCTTCTGGAGGTTGGCCTATTGATACAATTGCCTTTTTCTTCTAATTTACTAAGATATTTGTGCATTGATGGAGACCCATGTTCTGCATGACTGATCTCTATCAATCGGCCATTTGTTTTCTTTCCTTTGTCCTTGGGCAGCCAGAAGTGCCTGAGGAATATCACACACATCCCATTTGGTGGTGGTGGTGGGGTGTGTGTGTGTGTGTGTGTGTGTGTGTGTGTGTGCATGCGCACACTAGCTTGCACTTTGTCGTCAGCCCGCCCCACTCTCCCGCATCAATGTGAAGTAGTTGTGCACAGGCTCAGTCTCCTTCTGAGTCAACATTGAGTAAGTACCATTCATTAAATACCGTGCTAGGACACAGGTCTAACAGTTAACGACATAACTCCTGATGGCTCTCCTATCTCATGACGTTTGAAGCAAATGGCATTTCAGGAACTGAAACTGTAGGAAACATTCTTAATACTCTGAAAATATCGATCCAGGAGGATCGGCTAGCAGTACACAACAGTGCCATCTTGTGGACAGTGAGCATAGAGCCTGGAAAGGAAGCGTTAACCAGAAGCGTAATACAAGTAGAAATAATTAAATTATTTCTTTAAAATCTCAACTAAAATCCCTTTACCCGCCAAAAAGTTACATCATTGCTATTAGTGGTATTATAATTTCAATAGAAGCTACTTTTTGGGAAAAATTAGTGGTTCTGGCTTTTGGTTTTTTGTTTTAGAAATAAAATGCATTAGTCAAGAGCAAAAGGAAAATCAGCTGCCTTAGAATGGAATCATAAGTATTGGAATTTTCCTCCTGGAAATACTGAGTCTGTGTCCATTTAGAGACAACTTCTGCCAAGATTCAGAGACTGAAGTAACAATGTAACATGTTGAAGCAGCTTAGGAGATTTTTTTCTTTTTGATATTTATTTTTGAAAGAGACAGAGTTCAAGTGGGGGAGGGGCAGAGAGAGAGGGAGACACAGAATCCGAAGCAGGCTCCAGGCTCCCAGCTGTCAGCACAGAGCCCAACGGGGGGCCCGAACCCACAAACTGTGAGATCATGACCTGAGCCGAAGTCGAATGATTAACCAACTGAGCCACCCAGGTGCCCCAATAATTTTTTAAAGATCCTTCCCACTCCCAATTTCTTCCTTGGCTTCTCTTTTCCTGTCCTAGGCTTCTAACCAGTAGAGACAGAATAAGGTGATAATAACCACAAGTGAGAAGACAATGTTGATAGGAAATACAGAGTCTGTCTTTGCAGAAAAATTATTTAAGGCGTAACTAGTAAGTAAAACAACACAAAAACAAAGAGGCAAAGCACCACCAGGCTTACTACATTCTAAGTATTCAATAAATGTTAGCATTATTAAAATACCAGAATGGAAATAAATAATTACTCACAGACAAGTCAGAAAGGAGTTTCTAATATGTTATAGTGGTATAAGTATCCAACTCTGGGGAAATTTTAGGTAAATGGTAATAGGCATTGAGGCAGAAAATTTTCAGTGACTCTCAGTCTTGGCGTACATTAGAATCATCTGGAGTATAATTCTTTTAAATCATGAAATGATTAAAAAATTTCTGAGGTTCATGCTGCAACCCACGTCAATTTAAAAAGAGCCTCTGGGGGCGTCTGGGTGGCTCAGTCGGTTGGGCGTCCGACTTCTCAGGTCATGATCTCTCAGTCCGTGAGTTCGAGCCCCGCATCGGGCTCTGTGCTGACAGCTCAGAGCCTGGAGCCCGTTTCAGATTCTGTGTCTTCCTCTCTCTCTGCCCCTCCCCTGCTCATGCTCTGCCTCTCTCTGTCTCAAAAATAAATAAAAACATTTAAAAAATAAAATAAAAAGAACCTCTGAGGGTAGGAACTCAGGCATCAATTTTGTTTTGTTTTGTTTTAATTCTCCAGGTGATTCCAAAACAGATGGAGAGGGATAGTGCTAGACCAACGCTTTTCAACTGGCTGTACATCACTAACTTGGAGAACTTTTTAAAGATTGCCCTACCCTCAGTGGTTCTCAGCTGTGGTTCACAGACTGGTAGCATCAGTGTTAGCTAGGGATTGGTTAGAATTGCCAGGTGTTGAGTACCATCCCCGAATCGGAAACTCTGGGGATGGGCTCAGTGATCTGCTTTAACAAGCCCTCCAGGTGATTCTGATGCTCCCTCAAGTTTAAGAATACTGCCTGGAAACCAGTTGGATTAGCTCTGCAGGGAGGGTTTGGGTTTCTTGGTTTTGTTACGCAATGAAGATTGAGACCCACTCTCTGAGTTCTTTACCTTTATGCCTGTGTGGTCCTATAAATAAACAGAACTTAAAACAAGTGGTTTGGTTAAAGGAGGGTGCTATGGAATTGGTAGTGAATTGCAAGTAAGTAAATCTGTCACCTACTCTGGCTAGGCTACAGTTAATACATTCTGTCCCAAATTTCTCTCTCTGTCTCTCTCTCTGTCTCTCTCTCTCTGTCTCTTTGGAATTGGACAGTAAGTGAATGTTTTTTTAAAGTCATCAAATTTAAGTGTGTGTCCTTGGGAAAGCCACTTAGTTTCATTTTGCACCCGAGACTGCTAGTCTATAAAATGAGGGCTCCTTACATGTCTAAAACCCTAAGAAATACCACCTAGCGGAGTAATTGAGGACGTTGTTAACAGTTATCCATATGAGCCACATAATTGTAACACTTTAATTAAGCCATCCTTATTCCCTTACCCATTTCCATTGCTAAATGATAAAGGAAAAATGAAAGAAAAGAAGTAAAACCTAGGCTGAGATAGAGTTTATCATGCCTAAAACATTTATCAGAGCATATTAAGCTACCAGCTATTGAATCAGTATCCTCATATGTATCCAATTTCTGTTAGGAAACAATGTTCTATTTCCACCCTAAAAGTGTAAGTGTGCTGTTTAGATGCCTGCTTTAAAATTTAGAAGTCTCTGGAAACTCAGGACTAGGAATAAGTTGAAATAATTCTTTAGATTGCTTTTATTATATTTTTATTTTAACAGCTTAACTAAACACGTAATAAATGGACATATTGAAAGTGCACCATTGGCTAAAGTTTTAAAAAATATTTATTAATGTTTATTTTTATTTTTGAGAGAGAGAGACACACACACAGACAGGGGCAAGTGGGGGAGGGACTGAGAGAGAGGGAGACACAGAATCCAAAGCAGGCTCAGGCTCTGAGCTGTCAGCACAGAGCCTGACGTGGGGCTTGAACTCACAAACCGCAAGATCATGACCTGAGCCAAAGTCGGACGCTTAACCTACTGAGCCACCTAAGGGCCCCAGGTTTTTTTTGTTGTTGTTGTTTATTTATTTTGAGAGAGAGGGAGGGCATGAACACATGCACCTGGGGCAGGGGCAGAGAAGTGGGGGGGGAGAGAGAATCCCAAGCAGGCTCTGCACTGTCATTGTGAAGCTGGACACTGGGCTTGAACCCACAAACTGTGAGGTCATGCCCTGAGCCAAAATCAAGACCAATCAAGTGGGTCCCTTAACCCACTGAGCCACCCAAGCGCCCCACCATTTGCTAAGTATTAATGCACGTATACACTTGTGACACTGTGACCACAATTGAGGATGGTAAGCCTATCCCTCTTCCCAGAAATTTGTTCAGGCCTTTTTGTATTTCCTAGTTCCCAACCCTCCCTATACCCTCACCTACTTCCCAAGGAACTTTTTTTTTTTTTTTTAATTTTTTTTTTCAACGTTTATTTATTTTTGGGACAGAGAGAGACAGAGCATGAATGGGGGAGGGGCAGAGAAAGAGGGAGACACAGAATCAGAAACAGGCTCCAGGCTCTGAGCCATCAGCCCAGAGCCCGACGCGGGGCTCGAACTCACGGACCGCGAGATCGTGACCTGGCTGAAGTCGGACGCTTAACCGACTGCGCCACCCAAGCGCCCCGGAACTTTTTGTCACTATAGACAATTTTGCATTTTCTAGGGTCTTCTATAAATGGAATCCTATAATATATTCATAATATATTTTGTTTTGGTTTTGTTTCTTTCACTAAGCATAATTATTTTGAGACTCATCTGTGGTATTATATGTATTAATAAGTCGTTCCTTTTAATTCTAAGTAAAGGATTCCATTGTATGTATATAGCACAGTTTGTTTATATACTCAATGAACTTTGGGGTTGTTTCTAGTTTAGGACATTTCTCTTGGGTAAATAGGAGTGGAATGGCTGCATAAAATGGCACGTATATGTCAACTTTGTAAGGAATTGTTTTACACAGTGGTGAACCATTTTATATTTTACATTCCCACCACTAGTTAATGAGAGTTTCTGTTCCTCCAAATCCTCACCCAACACCTGTCATGCGCATGGTCAGTCTTGTTAACTTGAGTTACTCTATGAGGTAAGTAGTAGGGTCTCATACTTTTGATTTCCTCAGTGACTTGATGTTGAAAATCTTTTTATTTGTCTGTCCACCATTCCTATCTCTTCATTTATGAAGGAAGAGCGAGTGTGCACCAGTGGTTCAGGGAGAGGGCCAGAGGGAGAGAGAGAATCTTAAGCAGACTCCACACTGAGCATGACTCTGGGGTGACTCTGGGCTCGATCCCACGACCCTGGGATCATGACCTGAGCCAAAATCAAGAGGGGGATGCTTAACCGACTGAGCCACCCAGGCACCCCTCTTTTACTCCTTTTTTTTTTTTTTTTAAGTTTATTTATAGTGAGAGTGAGAAGGGGAGGGGCAGAGAGAGAGGGAGAGAGAATGAATCCCAAACAGGCTCTGCACTGCCACCAAGGGCCTGATGTGGGGCTTGAACATAAAAACTGTGAGATCATAATCTGGGCTGAAATGAAGAGTTGGGTGCTGAGAAACCCAGGTGCCCCTCTGTTACTAATTTAAAAAAATGTTTTTTTAATGTTTATTTATTTTTGAGAGAGAGAGAACGAAGGAACAAACGAGTGGGAGAGGGACAGAAAGCAGGTTCCAGGCTCTGAACTGTCAGTACAGAGCCTGATGCGGGGCTCGACCTCACAAACCACGAGATCATGACCTGAGCTGAAGCTGGATGCTTAACTGACTGAGCCACCCAGGCGCCCCTTTTACTCATTTTTAATGGGGTTGTTTTTGTTTTTTTTTGTTTTTGAAAGTTCCTAATGTATCCTAGGTACAAGTCCTTTATTAGATACATGCTCTGCAAATATTTTTTCCCACTCTGTCTTCTTTTCATCTAATACATCTGATAGTGTCTTTCAAAGAGAAGTTTTATTTATTTTATTTTTTTAAAGGTGCCATTAGTTAAGGTTTATTTATTTTGAGAGAGAGAGAGTGAGTATGAGCGGTGTAGGGGCAGAGAGAAAGAGAGGGAGAGAGAATTCCAAACAGGCCCCATGCTATCAGCACTGAACCCAATGTAGGGCTTCAACCCATGAACTGTGAGATCATCACCTGTGCTGAAACCAAGAATCAAATGCTTAACTGCCTGAGCCACCCAGGCATCCCAAGGGCAGAAGTTTTAAATTTTTTAATATTTAAAGTCCTTATCAACTTGTTCTTACCGATTATGCTTTTGGTGTCATATTAAGAAATCTTTGCCTGGGGCGCCTGGGTGGCTCAGTTGGTTAAGCGTCTGACTTCAGCTCAGGTCACGATCTCGCGGTCCGGGAGTTTGAGCCCTGCGTCGGGCTCTGTGCTGACTGCTCAGAGCCTGGAGCCTGTTTCAGATTCTGTGTCTCCCTCTCTCTCTGCCCCTCCCCTGTTCATGCTCTGTCTCTCTCTGTCTCAAAAATAAATAAACATTAACAAAAATTTAAAAAAAAAAAAAAAGAAAGAAATCTTTGCCTAACCCAAAGTCGTACAGATTTTTTTGCTGTTTCCTCCTAGAGGTCTTACCAACTTTTTACATTTAGGCCTATTATTTATTTTTAGTTAATATTTATATCTAGTGCCAGATATGAATTAAAGTTTATGTGTGCGCATATACCCACGGATTTGTTTCCATTACCATTCATTGGAAAGGCTGCACATTCTGGACTGTATCACCTGTGTACCCTTGTCAAGAATAAGTTGTCTATAAATGTTGAAGTCTCTTTTTGGACTCTTTTTTTTGGACTCTGTTGACTCATATGTCTTTCTTGATTCCTGTGTTGTATTGATAACTGTGGCTTAAATCAGGTTGTGGTAGCCTTGCAACTGTGCTCTTTTTCAGTCATTTTAGCTATTATAGGTCCTTTGAATTTCCATGAATTTTAGAATTTATAAAAACATGGGAATTGTGTTGCATCTACAGGTCAATTCAAGTCTTGCGCTCATGAAAAACACGTATCCCTCCATTTACTTAGGTCACCTTTAATTTCAAAAATATTTTGTAGTTTGCAGATTTTGCATATGTTTCTGTAGATTGATTTATCCCTAAGTATTTCATATTGATAATGTTTAAATGGTATTTTTGATTTTCATTTTACTGCTAGTATATAGAAAACAGTTGGTTTTTATGTATTGATCTTGTAATTTGCAACTTTGCCAAACTCAGTAGTTCTAGTACTTTTTTGAACTTTTTGTAGATTCCATGGACTATCATGTTGTATGCAAATAGTTTGTCTTTTCTAATTTAGATGCCTTTTATTATTTATTTATTTATTTATTTATTTTTCTTGCATTACCACAATGACTAGTTCCTCCACTGGCTGAACTTTCAACAGAGTTAAATAGAATTGTTGCTTGTTCCTGATCTTAGGTGGAAAGCATCGAGTATTAAGTGTGATGTTAGTTGTATGTTTTTCATGGATGCTCTTTATCAAGTTAAGGACATTCCTATCTATTCTGAGTGCTAAAAGTTTTGTTTTTAATCAGGATATCAGATTTTGGCAAATGCCTTTGCTACATCTACTGAGATAAACATATGGTTTTTCTTTTTTGCTTTGTCATATAATGAAGGACATTTACTAATATTAAAATGTTAACTCAACTTTTCATTTTAGTGGCAAAATCCACTTAGTAATGATGGGTTATCTTTTTCTATATTGTTGGATTTCACTTGATATTGTTATTTTTTTAATATTTATTTTATTTTTGAGATAGAGCATGAGCTGGGGAGGAGCAGAGAGAGAGAGGGAGACTCAGAATCTGAAGCAAGTTTCAGGCTCCGAGCTTTCAGCACAGAGCCTGACGTAGGACTCGAACTCACGAACTGTGAGACCATGACCTGAGCTGAAGTTGGCTGCTTAACCAACTGAGCCGCCCAGGCATCCTTCATTTGATAATTTTTAAATTAAAAAAATATTTTTAACGTTAATTTTTGAGAGACAGAGAGACAGAATGCAAGTGGGGGAGGGACAGAGAGAGAGGGACACAGAATCCAAATCAGGTTCCAGGCTCCGAGCTGTCAGCACAGAGCCCGACCTGGGGCTTGAACCAACAGACTGTGTGATCACAACCTGAGCCAAAGTCAGTTGCTTAACCAACTGAGCCACCAGATGCCCCTATTGATCATTTAAAGAATACATTTTGCACCTGCAGTATCTTTCTCGGATGTATCACAGCTTACAATTATTTTTTTTTCCTTTTTCTTTTGAATGGAATGTAAGCTTCTTGAGTACAAGTTCTGACAGGACAAAATACATTTTGTTTACTTTTTTATTCCTAACACCCAGCTCAGGGGTGGCATATAGCAGGTGCCCAGCAAGTAATTTGCTGTTGAAAGTAGTGCCAAGAGCTGATGCTGGAGAAGTACTGAGACCTCGTCATGAAAGGTCTCATCTGCCAGGCTAAGGAATTTGGAGTGAATCCTGGACACGCTGGGGAGCCACTGAACAATTTTGTGTAAGGAATGACCCACAGATGACGGAAAATAGACTAAAAAGGAACTAGCCTGGTGACTGGGAGAGCATTTCCCAATTACTGAAAAAATGCAGTGGAGTGATGTTGAGGGCTTCAACTAAGGCGTTGAACATAGGACGGAGAAGAAAGAGGTGTGAGTGATATGAAGAAGGTAGGATGGAGACCACGTGAGGGACTCTATGTGAAGGGAGTGGAGAAGAGGACTTAGGATACTGATCACGAATGGGGAAACACAACGGGTGTAATTGGGAGGCTGGAAGGACTGGTGGGGTTGAGGGGCTGGGGGACAGCCAACCGACAGCTGCACATGTGTTTGGGGACCTCTGCTCTGAAAGTATGGATTTGGATTGTTCATGTATAGGTGGTAATGAAAGCCAGGGGAGTGTTGTGAATCCCCTCTTCTTCTTCTTCTTTTTTTAAATGTTTATTTATTTTGAGAGAGAGAGAGAGAGAGAGACACAGTGTGTGAGTCGGGGCGGGGGGGCGGGCAGAGCGAGAGGGAGACACAGAATCTGAAGCAGGCTCCAGGCTCTGAGCTGTCAGCACAGAGCCTGACGCAGGGCTCGAACTCACGAGCTGGGAGATCATGACCTAAGCTGAAGTTGGACACTTAACGGACTGAGCCACCCAAGCACCCCTGGGAACCCGTGCTCTATAGCATGCTGTACTTAGCTCTGTAGTGATACTTGGCATATCCCATAATGTCGGCTGCTTCAGCTAGTCTGTGAGCTTCTCCAGGACAGCTGGAGAATCCTTAGGCTAGTGCTGTGTCTGGTCATTAGTAGGACTTGAGTATTTGTTGAAGGGTTTGAGTTATGGCTCTGCCACTTGCTCTGAAAGTAAACAAGTTGCTTAACCTAACAAACCTTCAGTTTTCGTATCTGTAAAATGAAGAAAATAGCGACCTCATTCGTTTATAAGAGGAGTAAAAAAAATGTGGTATCTCAATAAATATTAGTTTGTTCCATCTTAGTGAAGTGAATATAAAAGTATCTAGGGAAAAACAGCTGTAGAGAAAAGCCTTTCCATTTTTTTAAGGACCCCAGCAAGAAAGATCTTGTGTCCCTATTGAGGACTCATTTATTCATGTGTTTCTTGTTGTATTTAATAATTATTTACTTTTCATTTAGGCTCGAGTGCTAAATGTGAAATACCAGATGGGTAATTGTTCTTCGCTTGAGTCTAAAGATGAAAACTATCATGAAAAGTCTATATCGTGATTAGTAGTAACGCAGTTAAACATAAAAGTACATCTGCCAAAGTCACAGGTCTGTTGCATTCCATGGCTGTCCTTTCGATTATTGGACTCCAAAACTGAAAAGTAAATATTGGGGGCACCTAGGTGTCTCAGTTGCCTAAGTGGCCGACTCTTGATTTTGGGTCAGGTCATGATCTATGGTTTGTGGAATTGAGCCCTGCATTGGGCTCTGTACTGACAGTGTAGAACCTGCTTGGGATTCTCTCTCTCCTGCTCTCTCTCTTTGCACCCCCCCCCAACTTGAGTGCGTTTTTCTCTCTCTCTCTCTCAAAATAAATAAACTTAAAAAAATAGAAATGTAAATATTCTTGTTAAAATGGAATCTAGTAGAAGTCCTAACATACATGTAATGGGGGCTATTTCAGTTTCGAAAAATTTAGTTTGGTTTGAATGCTAACTGTAACCTAATTCTTGGCCTGGCTTAATATTATAAATAATATTTTAAATATTTTCTCTAGGTTTCTGTTTATCCCCAGCTTTCTTTTAGTTAAGAGAGTTGCTTTTCTAGTTATGGTAAATACTTTTTTCGAGAAAGAATACTTAACTGATTAGTACTTTTGTTGAGAAAATGCTAGATGAGGGGGGCCTGGGTGGTTCAGTCAGTTGAGCATTGGACTCTTGATTTCAGCTCAGGTCATGATCCCAGGGTGGTGTGTGTGGGATAGAGTCCCACGTCGAACTCTGAACTGATAGCTCAGAGCCTGCTTGGGGTTCTGTCTCTCTTTTTCCCTCTGTCTCTCCCCAGCTCACTCATGTGTGCGTGCTCTCTGTCTCAAAAAGAAAGAAAGAAAGAAAAAGAAAGAAAGAAAGAAAGAAAGAAAGAAAGAAAGAAAGAAAGAAAGAAAGAGAAAGAAAAGAAAATGCTACTTTGTTTTACGTTGCCAAGGGCAAAGAATGAAAACTGTGTAGGTGGGAGCCAATAATAACAGATGTAAGTTTCTAAACTAATAACCTAACATTTTGCTAATAAAGAGATAGTGAAATTGTAGTCATTATAAACATACACGGAATGTTACCAAGCTCTGCATAGTGGAAAAAGAGTCAAGAGTTGAGAAGCTTGGGTTCAAGGTTTGGTACATTTTTCACCCCAGGAAAGACCCTTATGTTTTCTGTCTGCTTAAAAACTGTGATTCTAATGATGAGAAGGTGAAAGGAATGATAGTCTACTCTGTCTTGATGGGGTGGTGGGTCAGCTGATTCATCCCCTAGGTGAATGCACCCGTATACAGTTTTATCAGTTGGACTGTGAGACAAGCACAGATGTACCTGATATTCACCACCTGATGGAAGAAAGTTAAGATTTACATAAACGGTCAGTTAGTAATGGCCACATGCCCTGAGAGGGAGTCCTATCGGGACTGTGTTTAAATGATGGTCCCTGAGCCCCATTTAAAATAAGATACATTTCTAGAAAGTACTGGGGGACAAGTGGCAGAAATCTGTCACCTGGATTTCCATCTCTACTCGGCCACTTACATTGACAGTTGACTAACTGTTCTCTCTGCAACCCTCTCCATCCCTGTCAAAGCAAGAACATGATTTTCCCACTAGTGCTGCCCCTGGTTTCTAAGGGGAGCTTTCTGGGACCCAGGATGTTACCCCAATTATTGCATTTAGTCTTTGGAGACTTTAGATATGTAGGTTTAAAGGATTTGGGACAGTTAAATGAAAACGATGACTTCCTTGAATTTTCTACCCTGACTCTCCATATCAGAGCCTTCTTAGCACTGCTTGTGTTAAATTCAGATTTAACTACATCTCGGCCAACTGTGCATTCACCTAAGAATCACAACCCAAACTATGCTGGTTTAATTTATTTCATTTCCATATGCTTTGAGGTAATACAAGTGCTTTTAGTAGAGCTAATAAGATGAGTAATTTTATTTCACTTAAAATCTTAATGTTATCATCTTTGTGGATGTTATATTTAGTATATGTTACAAATAGCTATTTTAATTGCTTTTACTCTTTTGTAAAATTAGTAGATTAAGAAACATAAGCGAAGACTCTTTTTGAGCTATATTCTCAGTGCCCCCAGAAATTTGTGTTTCTCAAAGATATTAACAGCTGTTTATATAATTAAGTTGGCAGTGATTCATTAAATATATTTTGTTCTCAGGTCATCCTGATAGCACCAATTTTAATCATAGCATTTATCTTCAGACATATTTTCTTCTCTCATGTATTAAATCTACAATCTTGGAAGAAAAGCCAAGTAAAGGAGAATGAAATGCCACTGCCCTATTTTAAATCTTTCTGTGTCAGGCACAAGGTTAGCTTGGGAAAAGAGAATTGTCTCCAGGGAGAGGTGTTACTTTTTATCTGTGTTTTAACTGTGTGTGCCTTACTTTTAATTAGGTTTTTGTTGTTGTTAGAGTATTTTCTTTTTTTTTTTAATTTTTAAAAAATGTTTGCTTGCTTATTTATTTATTTATTTTTAGAAAAAGAGCATGCGCGCATGGGGGAGAGGCAGAGAGAGAGGGAGAGAGAGAATCCCAAGCAGGCTCTGTTGCTGTCAGTACAGAGCCTGACGTGGGGCTCCATCCCACAAACCGTGAGGTCATGACCTGAGCGGAAATCAAGAGCTGGATGCTTAACTGACTGAGCCACCCAGATGCCTCATCGTTAGAGTATTTTCATTCATATCTGAGGACAATATTGCTGACCAGATCAGTTCCTGATTTAAGGATATACAGATACAGATGTCAGATTTCATTAATAGTAACCTTGAGAGTGTTTTCAAATCCTCCTCGGTAGTTCAAAAATACTGTGTAGTGAACATCCTTCAAAACAGGTTCAGAGTACCCAGAAATAATTTAAAAGAAACATTCGTTAGAGGATTTACATACCCTAGACCTTCCAATGATAGACTCTAGGTATAGTCACTTTAAAAAATACATGGATAAAATCTAAAAGTGAAGTCTTGTGTGGCCATGTAACTGAGCCTCAGGAAAGACCCTTAACTTTGTTGGGCCTTTCTCTCTCATAAACGGGGGATAAAATTCTTTATCTCATAGGAATGTCATGAGGATTAAATGAGGTCATTCAGCATAGTGTCTGGCACATAGCAAGTGCCTAACAAATTATAAATAGTATTTAATATTTATTTTCACTGAATTTATTTTTCTCTTTTAAAGAAAGTTTTCTGAGGCCCCTTCCCCGCTTTTCCTATTTCTTGTGATGAGCTGATACCTTATGTTCCCTCTTAGACTTTGGTTAAATTGTGATTTTGGCAAAGGTGGAGTTAGGCCCCTTCTAGCACACCTTTTTCCTCCCACCCCTCAGCACATGCCTCAGGAGCTCTTGTCTAGCATCACAAAGGGACCCTTTTTAAATTTTTATGGTTTAAAAAAAATTTTTTTTTACATTTATTTATTTTTTGAGAGACATAGAGACACAGAGCACAAGTTGGGGAGGGGAAGAGAGAGAAGGAGACACAGAATCTGAAGCAGGCTCCAGGCTCTGAGCTGTCAGCACAGAGCCCAATGTGGGGCTTGAACTCACAAACCGTGAGATGACCTGAGCCGAAGTCGGACGCCCAACTGACTGAGCCACCCAAGCGCCCCATGGGACCCTTTTTTTATAATGTGAAAAAAATTATATTTATATTTAGGCAGCTGGACACAGTTTAGATGACCCCAATTTTGTTTGCAACATCCAAAACATCATAGTCAGGAGCCAGTCGAACATATGACTTCTCTCCATCAGCCCTGATCAAGGTGTTGATCTTGGCCTTGTCAGTGTCATAGAGCTTCTTCACAGCCTGTTTGATCTGGTGCTTATTGGCCTTGAATCCACAATGACACAAGTGTGTTGTTGCCTTCTGTTTTCTTCATGACTGATTTGGTATCAGGGGGAACTTGATTGCATCATGGTCAAGCTTGTTTGTCCTGGGGGGACCCATTTCTGAAAGCTTTGGTCATGGCCATCTTTCACCACAGCCACTCCACAGGTGTAGCAGATACTGGCTTAAGTGGTTCAGGATTGGGCATGTTATGATGTGGAGAGAAGGAATGACATTTCAGGGACCTCCTAGAAACTACAAGAACATATCTATGTATCTCTGTATGCCTTCTGCATACACAGCAGGGGGATAACAACAGTTGAGTAAATAATTGAAGGAAAATTCTCTTAATATGGATGCAGGAAGACCCAAAATCTTCAATATCTAAATGAATCTCTAATGGGAAAGATCCAGATTCCATTATAGGAAAGTATGATCTCATGGCACTCCACAAATCATACAAAATAGCCCATTTGCCTCTCAGTGTTGTTGTAAAATGCTTCTCTACACAAAGTGTGAGACTTTTTTCCCCATTTTATATTGATTGCTATATAGACAAGAACTCTAAATAGCACCCCTTGTTGGGGCACCTGGGTGGCTCAGTCAGTTAAATGTCTGACTCTTGGTTTTGGCTCAGGTCATGATCTCATGGTTCACGGGTTTGAGCCCTACATCGGGCTCTGTGCTGACAGCATGGAGCCGGCTTTGGAGTCTCTCTCTCCCTTTCTCTGCCCCTCCCCGACTCATTGTCTTTCCCTCTCTTTAAACAAACAAACAAACAAACAAACAAACAAACTTTAAAAAATAAAAGTAAGAGAGGCACCTCAGTGGCTCAGTTGTTTAAGCATCCTACTTGGGCTCAGGTCATGATCTCATAGCTCGTGCGTTCAAGCCCCATGTTAGGCTTGCTTTGGATTATGTTTCTCCCTCTCTTTTTCTGCCCCTCCCCTGCTCACCCTCTGGCTCTCTTTCTCTTTCAAAAATAAACATTAAAAAAGTAAATGCAAATAAAAATAGGAAAAATTAAAAGCACCCTTGTCACTATTTTTCCATGATAGCAAGTTGTCTTTGAAAAAGATCATGAAAATTTGTTGAAGTTCTTTCTCTATTTAGATAGACATGTTTTAAGTATAATGAACTTTGGTTTTATTACCGGACAGAACCAGTTCTGAATTCAGCACCCCTGAGTGGCTGCTTGCCACTCAAAAATCAATAATGGAGAGACAGGGATGGTGGGAAAGGAAAAGTTGCTTTATTCAGGAAGCTGGGAACTTGGGAAGATGGCGAACCGAAGTCCCAAAGACCACCTTCCCTGTCTTGGCAAAAGCAGAGGGTCTTAGAGGGGAAGGTGAGGGACATGGACGGGGCTGAGTGGGCTCCCTGCAGTGGAAGTGGGTGCCCAGGTGGTTAGTTGTGTGTGGACATGACCTCAAATAGATGTGCTAGCATGAGCAGTGGCTTTTTGCAAATGTGGTTAGTCCTTCTCTTCCAGGAAAGTCTGATTCTTCACTCCTCAAGGCCTATGGTTTGCAGATCTCAAGGGAAGTAGATTAGTTTGGCTACAGACTACGGGACTTAAATCAGCAAGCATGGGGTGCATAAACTTGAAGCCACTCAATCCTTAAGACGGATTGAAGGGCTGTTACAGTTTGTTATGACTTGTTACCAGGAATTTCTCTTACATATGAATTCAAATGAATCAGGCTTTTTCTGTGGGTTGGTGGTTTTGTTTTTTCCCCACCAGTCTGGACTTAAATAACATCGGGTCCAGCTGTCTTTGAATTTTTATCTGGCTTCATAATAAAGCTTTATAGTTGGTTCTCACCATCTGGATCACACTGGGGAAGGTAATCGGACTTTCATTTTGCAATTATTTTAACCTTGGCCAATGGAAACTGACAATGGAAACTTTCAGTTTCCTGTGAAGGTCAGCAATTTAAACTTGCAATATCTATAGAAAGCATACTTCATTGTGGGCTTAGCCTAAAAGATCTGAACCAGTAAAGGAGTAAACTGGGGGGTGATCATCAGGCAGAGGGTATGTGAGAACCCCTCCCACTGTTTCACTGAGCAGTTAAGGGGATTCATTGCACCCAATCCTAAATGTTTTGTGTGCAGAAAGAGCTGTATAAATCCTAAATGTTGATGGCAGAGGACATTTTTGGCATGAGATATTATTTCCTTTCTTCTTTGGCCAATGAGGAAATTAAAATTGTTTGCTTTCTTCTTTCAGAGTATGGTTAGTCTGTATATGGGAACTCTTTTGAGAATTTCCCCTCTCACATTATAATCTCTAATTAAATCTCCTTCATAGAGATGTGATTTGTGTATCACAGATACCCCCTTCCCCTGGTAAGATAAGAGATGATTTGGGGCTCCCTTCAGTAGAAACCTTAATCCACACCCCTCCTGGGTCAGCCTTCCCTCCTTCCACTGACACTGCTCTTGGCCTCTGGCTAGCTTTTCAGTCTTACCTAGTATCCCTGGCATTCTGGGTAGGTAGAATTGTGCCTCTTTATTAGCTAAGTGTCTCCACTGAAGAGTCATCACTAACCTGTTTGTTATGAGGTGTGTGAATGGACTGGAGGTTATCCCTATAGCCATGTCACTGTCACTTGCGTTGCATTAGGAATAACTCTGAGTGTGACCAGGGGAACATATTAGGAATAGGAATGTCATCTGTCATGTGTTGCATCGAAGGAGGAAAAACAAGTTTGAAAAGCATTGTGTTAGACTTTTGATCAAAGAGCTTATTCTCTATCTACTCTTATAGCCCACGCAGGGGTAAGCATGTCTCACACATAGTATGGGCTCAATACATTCCTGAATGAACTGAGTACAACTCAACAGTTGGTAAATTTCTTGGACCATTATTCTGAGGAGGAAAGAAATGTGCAGCGTTTTGGGGTTGTTCTGACATCACACATCAAAAACATGAATTTCCTTCTTGTAAGTGTCCTACTGTAGGTGGAAATTGAGTAGTGCTTTGCTCACCACCAGCCAGTACTGCTGTCCAGAACCATTAGATACAAGGGTCGCTTTCATAATCCACCATCGCAATATCGTGCCTTATGTTTTTCTGCCTAGGTGGTTCTGGTAAAATTGTTATCACAAGTTATTACCCTTCAGTCTAACCTATCTGAAGGAAAAGCTGGCTGATACTGTCATTTGAGGACTAAGAAATATTTGTCTAGACGTTTGATCCAATCTGTATTTTTATTTGATGTGTAATTGGCGAGAAAATCGCAAAGACAAATTTAAATGCTTGCATCTCTAACCTTGTCACAGTGTCTGAGCATTCATTCATCATCATTATCTTGGATTCCTGCAGCCAGCAGACTTCATAGGAAAGCAAGCACTGAAACAGATTAAAGCCAAGGGGCTGAAACGGAGACTGGTCTGCCTCACCTTGGCAACGGACGATGTTGATCCGGAGGGAAATGAAAGCATCTGGTATGATGGCAAGGTGAGTGCTGAGGACCTTGTGGCTAGGGGCCACTGCAGCTTTTCTGTACCAGAAACTCTCCTTGTCTCTATTTCCTTTTAGGGTTTTGTTTTTTGGTTTTTGTTTGCTATTTACCTATCTTTTGGTTGGGTCATACACTTTGATTTCTGAGCTGTCATTCAAGAAGCAGAAATCATTTAACTGAAAGGAAAATGAAATGCTACTCATTTTAAAAAACAAAATTCTCCATGCTTTGATTAAAGAAAATAAAACCAAGGGCTTAAAATTCAATGGGCAATGAGGAAGGTACGAGTTAGAGGGTAAAATGATCTACGTGCTCACTCCACATCCATATCTGTGAATGCAAGAGATGAATTTTGTAAAGAATTTGGCATGATGGTTTAGCTTCTAAGACATCTTTGAGAAAGAGGTAATTCTAACCTGAGCACGTCAGAAGAAAAAAAAATCCAAATGAAAATATCCATGACAACAGAGAGTAGAGCCTTGGAAAGTAAAGCGAGCGGTAGAAACCATTTAGTTCTTCAGAAAGAGTAAATGTGCCTTCTTCCCATTTGGGTATGTTAGGTTTTATTCTATCAGTATCCAGTAAAACCAGATAACTTACCAATTGAACTTCATTTCTTTGAATTTTTACAACTATTTGTAAAACCCAGTTTGGTTTAAGATTTTGCTGTGTTCTGGCCAGTGTTAGCAGGCAGATGTGGGACTCTGCTTAGACCACGGGGTAAGCACGGGGCCTTCAGAGCTCATCCAAACAGCTGCTCCATATTGAACAAGATCTGCTTGGTCCATACCCAAAGACTCAGAGATTTGGTGCCTGGGTTTTTTCTCAAGCACTGCAGCCTACTTGATACTTGTTTCCATTTTCTTCTTCTCTTCAGTGACAAAAAGAGCCCTGGAAGTGAGGAAAGCCAGTGGCATAAAATCTCAGCCTTTGGGATCAATTGGCTCTCAGCCAATGGCCATTTGGACTGAGGCATGGGTTCATTTGATGTAGAACAAACATCTGCAGAGTTTCTACTATGTGCTGGATATTTTTTGTGTACTACTCTAATTTTATAACACCCCTCCCAGATGGGTATGATCATCTCAATTTAGAGATTAGACTTTGAGGTTCAGATCCCAGCTAACTTGCTTGAGGTTGCACAGTGACTGACAGAGCTGATTTCTGATCTGGGTATAGGCGGACTTTGAATTGCTTACCCTTTCTCCTAAGCCATGCTGAGTAGGCCAATTTGCTCTTGTCTCTGTCTCTGCTGTCCCACAGTATTCTCTTTAGCACTTAACCATAGGTCCACAGTTCTTGTACATCCCAAAGTGGGTGGATGTTATTAGACACTATGAAGCCAAAGATTTTTTTTTTTCAGATTTCAAGTTCTTTCTTAAGAAACTCTTCACCTTTAATTGTGCTAAGATTGTTTACCTGTTTCAACCATTCTTACCTCACTGTCTCCCCCCTTCTTTTGGTTCTAAATCTCTGGTTCAGACTCCTTTTTTTTTTTTTTTTTTAAGTTTATTTATTTTGAGAGAGCGGAGGGAGGGGCAGAGAGGGAGGGAGAGAGAGAATCCCAAGCAGGCTCTGTGTTGTTAGTGTAGAGCCCCACACGGGGCTCAATCACAGAAACCACGAGACCATGAACTGAGCCGAAATCAAGAGTCAGATGCTTAACCTATTGAGCCACTCAGGTGCCCTGAGACTTCTTTTCTTTTTTTAATTTTTTTTTTTTAACGTTTATTTATTTTTGAGACAGAGAGAGACAGAGCATGAACGGGGGAGGGGCAGAGAGAGAGGGAGACACAGAATCGGAAGCAGGCTCCAGGCTCTGGGCCATTAGCCCAGAGCCCGACGCAGGGCTCGAACCCATGGACCGTGAGATCGTGACCTGAGCCGAAGTCGGACGCCCAACCGACTGAGCCACCCAGGCACCCCAGACCTCTTTTCTTAATAAGCATTTCCTCCAACTTCACATTCACCTGCAACTTTCAACTGATACACACCTCTGCCATTAACTAGCTGCTTGACCTGATCTTAGCCTCTCTGGACCTCCATTTTCTCATCCTAGAAAATGAGCTGTGTCAAGTTTCCCCCGCCCCATCTTCCGTTTTTCCTGTTTTCACTCTATTTTCATCCAGCTTTCTAATAGGGTCCACGCCCACCCTTGCGCTGGCTTTCCGTTTTGGCCGTAGGTTGCAGATTATGCCGTCGTGTTCTGTATGCGACCCCAAACCAACCCTGATAAACATGGTGTGAATCTTGACACGCAAATTCAAGTTAAAAAGCCTGGAAACTTGTACCTTAAACTTACACAACATTACATGCCAACTATATCTCAAAGCTGGGAAGGCGGGACCTGGAAACCCCAGTTCCTTTTTGAATTTTACTTCCTTTGCTGTTTCTGTGCACTGAGTTTACATGCTATATTTTTCATCTTTCTTCCCATATGCCATCTGCTTACAGAGCTTTTAATCCGGTTGTAGTTGGCTTTATAAATCAAATATCCCTTGAATTTCCTGATATCCACTTGTCTCCTCTTTGTTGCTCAGTAGGGTGATCGTCTCATCCTGCAGATGAATCTCCTGGATCCTCTTTATACTCTGGAATGAGATGACATACTTTTTGTTCTTACTTCCTGACTTTGTTGAGACTTGTACTGCCTTTGGTATTTGGTATTCTATTCTTTTTTTTTTTTAATTTTTTTTTTCAACGTTTATTTATTTTGGGACAGAGAGAGACAGAGCATGAACGGGGGAGGGGCAGAGAGAGAGGGAGACACAGAATCGGCAACAGGCTCCAGGCTCCGAGCCATCAGCCCAGAGCCTGACGCGGGGCTCGAACTCACTGACCGCGAGATCGTGACCTGGCTGAAGTCGGACGCTTAACCGACTGCGCCACCCAGGCGCCCCCCTTGGTATTCTATTCTTGCAAATATTTTCTAGGCAATGGGGATGCGGCAGTGCATAAAACAGACAAGCATCTCTGCCTCCATGGGTCTTACGTCCCAGGGGAGAGAGAGTAGACAATGAACATACTAAATGAAATAAAATGGCACATCTGAGGGTGATGAGTGCCCTGGGGAAAAGTAAAGTCCAATTGAGAGATGGGCAGTGATGGAAGGAGAGATTAGGATTTTAAATAAGATTTAATTTTTGAAAAAGAGTGGGCATGCAAAGGGCTTCTGTTATAAAAGCAGCTTTGCTGGGAAGTTTTAAAGATGTGTGGTAGAAATGAAGTTTGGAGAGTTGAGAAAGCTATCTTTTTTTATTATTTACAAACGAAAACACACAGAGACAGCCAAAGAAACACCATGTATCATCCAATTTAAATTATGTTCTCTCTTTCAAAGGCCACCTACCATGTTACCTCCCCTAAGCCAGAGGTGCCTTTAATTCTCACAAAGGGAGGAATGAGACAAGGCTAAACATAAATGAGGATTGCTTATATTGGTAAAAGGAGAGCCTGTGATTAACAAAGAATATGAAAATCTACTAGGCAGAAGGTGGGCACAGGTTGTTCTTGTGATTCACTGAGCAAAGAGAAGAAATAGATTTAATTGAATCTGGAATATTTTAAGGTAGAAGGATATAAAACTGTTGCTAGGAAAAACCTTTCCTTAGAGATTTCATAATGAGATAAAAGGAAAGGCCAGACTTGGGAAATACTCGGGTTACTCAGCACTGAATTAGAGAGAAATTAAAGGGGAAATGAAAGTAATCTAGCAGAAAGCAATGCATTCAATAAATATTTAAAAAAAATAGCACTCTTGCAATAAATACACTATTTCTTTACGTTACTCATGCAGGCATAACTGCGAGATGAATCACTGCTGGGATTTTAAGAGATGGGAAGGCCTGGGGAATCTCTGAAGAAGGATGTGGGGTTTTGACCCATTGAGTTAGGGGCTTTGGCCAAGAGACTTGGTCTGACCTCTTCTTATATTCTTAAGAGGCCCAAGCAAATCAGGTCACCTCTCCAGGGCTCCAAACACAGACCTCAGGTTTACAGACTAGGAAGTGAAACCAAGATTACCCAGAAAGTCTTTCAAGGAGCTGTGATTAAAACTCCAACCTTCCTGACCCAAAGCCCTGCCTTATATTACTTAACTATGATCTAAAAGAGAAAAACCGTTTTAAAGCATATGTGTTCTCTCAGCAATATCTTGGCAGTTAATAACCTGCCAGAGAAACAGCTTTTACTAATGAATGCATTCATGTTTGTTTGTTTTTTAATCAACCAGTTCTCCCCATAATAAGTTCAGAAATGATATGGAGAGGTTTCTGATTTGGGGATTCAGTGAGATAATTACAAACTGGGACCACAGAGCTAGGAGTCTGTACTCACTGTCATAAATGTGTCAGCATCTCAAAGACTAGAAATGCTATAATAAGACTGTTGATTGTAGTGGACTCTTTGCTGAGGCAGCTGAAAGATCACTGGCCGATTCATGTCCATGAATATTTTTCAGCACCAGCTACAAGCAGCCCACTGTGTGAAACAGGGAGGCTGTAAGGATTAGTGCAACGCTGTGTAGCCAGGAGAAGCCATTTTGAGTAGGGCTATTTATCATATTTTGCTTTTGTTGTCTTCCTTTTACATTTTTTCAAATGTGGTGTTTTAACCTGATGTTGTTGTATTGCTTTTTTTTTTTTTTTTTGCATTATACTGTTTCTCTTTCATCTTTTCCTTCAGATCTAGTTTCCACTCATTCTCTTATCTTTGTAAGAAGCCTGATGAGATTTTTTTTTTTTTTTTTTTTTTTTTTTTTTTTTTTTTTTGCTGCATAAAGGCTTTGTTTTCATCTCCTAGGTTTTGTTTGTTTGCTCAGTGCTTTTCTCCGGTTTACCATCCCAGTTTATTCCATTTCAACCTCCCTAATTTTGATTGCTCATGCCTAATTCCATGTCTCCACTCGTCCTGCAAACTTTCGTCCCCCTTATATACCTACTAATTCCACCCACCTTCAAAATGTAGAACAAATCCTGGCTTAATTATGTTGACTTTCTTGGCTCCCTGGTTATATTTTCCTGCATCTCTGTGTTAATTTCTCAGCTAGGCTAGAAGCTCGTGAGGGTAGGAACCAGACCTCAGTCATTTTCTAGAATGCTCAGCAAAATGTTTTCTACCTGGTAGATCTAGAGAGGGCAAAGTTGACATTAATTTAAGGGCCTCGCCATCTCCAGGAATCGCTAAATGCTATATATTCATAGAGAAATTTCGCTTCACATTGACTACTGATGTATCAATAGTTTATTTCACCACTATTTTGGCAGGCCGTATCCTAAACCACAAGAGGAACACTTGAGTAAATTTACATTTGGATTATTAGGAATTTTCCCTTGTATCTATTATTGCCAAGCTGGTTGGAAGATAGTGCTTTTCAAATTTAAAGCAAAAATATTTGAGTCTTCCTCCCATCAGATCTCTTGCCACCAAACTGAGCAAAATAGTGCCAGCTACTCAAAAAAACCAGGTGTTCTTACCTAAAAGTGAGAAGTGTGAGAGTACTGTTGATGATTTATTTTGAGAATTATTTTTCATAATTTGTAAGCCTAAGTTCACTTATGAGAATATTTTCTGCCCGCTGTTAGCCCCATAAACAGTATCCCCTAAAACTTTCAGATTGTAAGGCAAACCTATTTTTTCAGAGTTCAGTCTGGAGAGGAGGAGCACAAGGCTGTGGCCAAGCTGCTGAGGATGGCTGGGTCTTGTTTTTCAGGTGGTTGGCAACACGACGTCTGGAAGCTACAGTTACAGCGTCCAGAAGAGTCTGGCGTTTGCCTATGTGCCTGTTGAGCTAAGTAAAGTAGGACAACAGGTGGAAGTTGAACTGTTAGGCACAAATTATCCGGCAACCGTCATACAGGAACCCTTGGTATTGACAGAACCAGCCAGAAACCGGCTTCGGAAGAAAAATGGAAAGGACAAAATTTGAAAAAGACCCTCAGCAGGCAATTGAATTATGTTTGCTCTATGACTACCAAAAATCATAACTGAGTTTTGGGGGGGAATACAAGAAACCAATAATTCATGGGTTCATTCAAATGAATAATTTGAATAATTCATTCAAAATCATCAAAATCTAGATTTCTCATCTTAATAAAATAACAATTCTTTTCTAAACAAGGAAGAAAAATGGATTAGTGCTGTACTTTGTTCTTTCAAATGAAGGTATTTGAAATGAATGTTTTTATTACCCTATATTGTTTATGAAATTCAGCAAAACATTTAGGTGTTTGCGAATATACAATCACTATTATAACTGAATTAGAGGAAATTATATAATTGTAAGAGCATCTGCATATGGTTCTTGTTACCTGACAACAAACTAATTGTTCTACATAAAAACAAATGCAATACTATTCATTGGTGTGTTTCATTAGGAAACAGTAGTTGAATAAGGGATAGTTTTAATTTTTATAACGTATTACAGTGAAAACAGTAAAATTTAATATTGATACATAAATTGTTATTCAACTCTCTGAAACACTTATTTTCCTAATGAATTCCCTGAAAGCGGTATTATGGGACATCATTATTGTCCTTCCAAAGGTTGTTTTAAAAGAGTGGTTGCAAAAAGAACAGGCTTCCAAAGGAAGCATTGCTTGAAGACCTTTTGAAATGAAGCTGAAACATAGATTGTGCCAGTAAAAACACAGTTTGAATACTGAACACCTCTCTTTGGGAAAGAATTAATGCAAGTTGACATCACATGTGCCGTTCTGAATATCATTTCACGAAGCATCTGACAAAGCAGGTCAAACAAGAGCTAAAGAGATGACAGAATGGCCCTTAGCACTATGTACAGCAAGAAAAAAATCCATTTCGAAATAATTCCCTCATAAATTTTTTGAAATTAAATTCAGTGGACTGAACAAATCAACCTTTTTTTGGTAAAAGGTAACTTATCACTTAAAATTTGTTAGACACACATTTGTTAAACATTTATTGAGCTTTTCCTGGGTATTAAAGTTGGATGTGAGACGTAAAATTCTGTAATTAGAACAGATTATAAAATAATTTCTTAACTTGTAAGTGTTGCAAAGATGCCAAGCATACATACGTTTAAAATGTTTCATTAAAGCAATCATATATTAGAAGTCCGGCAGACCATTAATTTCCCTTCCATGTGTCTTTATTTTACATGAGAAAAGAGGGAAATTTTCTCGGTAACAAAATTTGATAATCTTGATAGCTTCCTAATTATCAAGAATATTATCTTGGTGCAGTCACCATGGAAAACAGTATGGAGGTTCCTCAAGAAAGTAAAAATAGAACTACCGTACCATATAATTTCACTTCTATGCAGAATCTAAGAAACAAAATGAACAAACATTACAAAACTCAGATACAGAGAACAAATTGGTGGTTGCCACAGTGAAGAGGTGTTGGTGGGGGGCAAAATGGATGAAGGGGGTCAAGAGGTACAAACTTCCAGCTATAAATAAGCCTTGGGGATGTAATGGAGATCATGGTGAATAGTGTTAATATAGCATGGCGTATCTTAAAGTGGCTCAGAGAGTACATCTTAAGAGTTCTTATCGCAAGAAAAAAATGTAACTTTGTGATGATGTGATGGATGGTAGCTCAACTGGTGGGGATATTTCACAGTGTATATAAATATCGAATCATTATTTGCACACCTGAAACTAACTGTATGAACCAATTATACCTCAATTTAAAAAAACCCTCCAGATCCACTCTCTCAGTTTGGATATTAGGTGCTGGCTAAACCCTTTACCTGGGAGATCCCACTTCTCATTCTCTGTCTGTAGCCCTGTAACCATTAAGGTACTTATTTCCCATCTCTGAATTTCTTCTCTGAAAAATAGACAATTCCAGGAGGTTTTTTTTATGCATTAATTAATGATGAAAGCACAACATTGAATTCATGTCCTATTAATATAGCACTAAAGCAGATCAATAAAAAGCATAGAAAATTTAGGTGAATATTAAATGTTTAAAGAAATCCTGCCCAGGAGCACTTGGGTGGCTCAATCAGTTAAGCATCTGACTTTAGCGCAGGTCATGATCTCATGACTCATGGGTTTGAGCCCCACTTCGGGCTCTTTGCTGTGCTGTGCGTCTGAGCCTGGAGCTTGCTTTGGATTCTGTGTATCCCTCTCTCTCTGCCCATCCCCTGCTTGTGCCCTGTCTCTCTCTCTCTCTCTCTCTCTCAAAAATAAATAAACATTGGGGTGCCTGATGCTCTGTTGGTTGAGCGTCCGATTTTGGCTCAGGTCATGATCTCACAGTTTGTTGAGTTCGAATCCTGCATCAGGCTCTGTTCTGACAGCTCATAGCCTGGATCCTGCTTTGTATTCTGTGTCTCCCTCTCTCTGTCCCTCCCCTGCTCATGCTCTGTCTCTCTTTCTCTCAAAAATTAATAAAAGCATAAAAAGAAAATAAAAAATAAACATTAAAAAAGAAAAATCCTACTCATGGTATAAAAGAAATGTATTTCCTGATTTCCTTAAGAAGTTGTGCTCATTCTTTTGTGGTATGTTGGGTGCTATTAAGTCACCCTGGCACTCCCACACCAACCCAGCCAGTGGGCCTGGCCTAGGTGCCAGGTTTGGCCTCAGCCAATGCACAGGCTGACCTGTGTTAATGACCGACTAACACAATGTGGCCATGAAAAGATGGACCAGATTAACCAGACTTCATCCCATGGGAGTTTCAAGTGTGAAACATCCAAATAAAATGATTAGGACTGAAAGCTGAAGCTGAAAAGATGAAGAAAAGAAGATGAAAGAGAAGCCTTGGGGTAACCAGAGCTCCTGAGAAGAGGAGTGGCCCTGAGAGAAAGACCAGATTCTGAAGCTGTCAGTTCCCAATGGAGGGCCCATCAGCCAGTTGGTAGGTGAACACCTTGACTCAAAAGAGCCACACTAAAACCACCAGCTGCTGGAGACGGGACCATATACTGAGAGAGGCCTCAGAGGAATTGTTCCAGCATTGGTGTCAGCCATGAAGAGCAAACAACCAGCATGCTTCAAAGTACGCTACTGATGTGTAAAAGTCCGTGTCTACAGCTTAGGAAAGAATGTGCAAGAATGTGATGGTGAATGATGGGCGCTTTCTTCCCTTGAGCCAGGAGAGCTTCTTAGAACTGCAAAAACACTTTCTAGTCAACACATTATCAAAACATTTACAGACGTTGTTATGTTGCTAATGTTCACATCTAACTAATCTATGTCTCACTCCTTTTCTATTGACGGGAAAGGTGACAGATAAACCCATTTTTAAGTATGCCGTATGGCACATTAAATAGCAAACAGATTTTGGAACATTACTAAGAGGACTTTATGCATGTTTGAATTGAACAAAAAGATTGACATTATTAGGAAACAAAGTACCTGCGAGAGGAAGAAAGTTTCATTTATACAAACAGCATCTTTTAGCCAAAGTCTCATAAAAACAACCCTAAATCAAACTCTTCTTCTGATGAACTGTCATGTAAAAATAAAAATTATCTTGGTTTTGCTTATCTGTCTGGCATTAATGAATCTCCAGAGTACTTCAGTAGTTTATAGAAGCTATTTTAGGAATTATAGAGGGGTAACACATTACTTAATTACATATTCTCTAGGTATAGATTTTACAAGTGTTAGCATGCCCTGGAGCATAGGAGTGGTTACTCCTGGGCACCTGGGTGGCTCAGTCAGTTAAGCATCTGACTTCAGCTCAGGTCATGATCTCATGGTCTGCAAGTTCAAGCCACACATCAGGCTCTGTGCCCACAGCTGAGAGCCTGGAGACTGCTTCGGATTCTGTGTCTCCCTCTCTCTCTGCCCCTCTCCCACTTGCACTCTGTCTCCCTCTCTCTCAAAAATAAAATAAAAACATTTAAAAAGTTAAAAAAAAAAAAAGGAGGGGTTACTCCTACACATGTTCATCGAGTACTTTCGACAGCCCAGGCACTGGGAAAGCAGTGAACAGACATGGTCCCTGCCTTCGTGGAGTTTATAGACCAGAGAGGTCAAGCATTTAACTAACAAAACCAGGTGTATATTTACTTACATACTGAGGTGTCATGAAAGCCAAGTGAGAGAACATTTTGAGAAGGAGAGGAGGGCAAACGGTGTCCAAAGATACCAGATGTCACATAAAATTAAGGGCCAAAAAGTGCCCGTAAGGTTAAGCAACGGAACATGGTTGGTGCCATTGGCCTGAGCTATTTCAGGGGTATTGAAAAAGGACTAGGAAGGGAGCACCTGGTTGGCTCAGTTAGAAGAGCAAGTGACTCTTAATCTCGGGGTTGTGAGTTTGAGCCCCATGTTGGGTATAGAGATTACTGAAACAAACAAACAAACAAACAAACAAACAAACAAACAAACAAAAAACTGGGGCACCTGGGTGGTTCAGTCGATTGAGCATCTTGATTTCGGCTCAGGTCATGATCCCAGGGTCATGGTATTGAGCCCCGCATCAGGCTCCATGCTGAGCGTGGATCGTGCTTTAGATTCATTCTCTCTCTCTCTCTCTCTCTCTCTCTCTCTCTCTCTCTCTCTCTCTCTCCCCACCCCTCATCCCTCTCCCAAGTGCTCTCTCTCAAAAAAAAAAAAAAGAGAGAAAGAGAGAAATAAGAAAGAAGTGAAAGAGAAAGAGAGAGAGAAAGAAAAAGAAAAAGAAAGAAAGAAAGAAAAGAAAGAGAAAAAGAAAACCAAAAAGGACTAGGAAGTAAGGAGTTGGAGATATGGAACACAGACTCTTATTATCTAGGAGCAGTTTCCTACTCACGTACAGAAGGTATCAGTTTGGAAGCTTTCAGCTGCAAGTATGAAAATAGCCCACGAACAGCAGTTTAAGCAATCAATTGTTTTAATAAATCGCATAGTGAGAAGTTTCTTTTGCACAGTAAGAAGATGAGAGGCAGGCTCAATGACACCATTAGTTATCTCAGTTCTCTTTATTTCATTATGTCAAATCCTCTTCCCCCTAAAAATACTTTTTTAGGCTAAATCATTTGTTGTTGCAGTTATTGGTGTTTTGATCATCTATCTACTTCAAATCGGTGCAGTTTTATTACTTATCTTTTTAAACATTCTGTTCCACATGGAAATTAATTTAGAGAAGCTCCAGTTACACCACTGGTCCTTACCACTAACAGACTTAGCTGTGTGTGCTCATTCCAAGAGTAAGTTCTTTACTGTTGGAATCATTCAAGCTTACTTCACGCACAGGTTGGGTCTTCATTCCCTGTGGACCTGGTTATCCCACGCTGAAACAGTTGAGTGCTTGTAAATACAAAGCAGCAGAAGTTGAGTTTTTTCAATTCTGTTATTCCATGTGATCACTGAGGGTTTCCATTAGTGTTTATTATGAAACAGAGGGCAAATTGTGAGGCACAATATCGCGTTGAGTGAGTGCAGATTTTAGTTCACACATGAAATACTTTAGTGGTTTTGAATACTATCTTTAAAATTCAAATTTCTTCTTTTTAAACTGTTAATCGTTAAAGTTAAAGACAGAACTAACAAAATATAGGGGCGCCTGGGGGGCTTAGTCCATTACGCGTCCGACTTCAGCTCAGGTCATGATCTCGCAGTCTGTGAGTTTGAGCCCTGCATTGGACTTTGTGCTGACAGCTCAGAGCCTGGAGCCTGCTTCAGATTCTGTGTCTTCCTCTTTCTCTGCCCCTCTCCTGCTCCTGCTCTTTCTCTCTCTGTCAAAAATAAATAAACATTAGGGGCGCCTGGGTGGCGCAGTCGGTTAAGCGTCCGACTTCAGCCAGGTCACGATCTCGCGGTCTGTGAGTTCGAGCCCCGCGTCGGGCTCTGGGCTGATGGCTCAGAGCCTGGAGCCTGTTTCCGATTCTGTGTCTCCCTCTCTCTCTGCCCCTCCCCCGTTCATGCTCTGTCTCTCTCTGTCCCAAAAATAAATAAACATTGAAAAAAAAAATTCAAAACTAAATAAACATTAAAAAAACTAAAAAAAAAAAAAGAAAATATAATCATCAGTGGCATAGTTTATTAGTTACCTATGTTGTGACTTCTCAGTAACTTATTAGTTACTGGACAAATTATTTACATAAAATATTATTGTGTCAGACTCTAATCAAAGCAGCAATACATAAAAGTTGTGGATAAGGTAATTAACCATGCGGTAACAAAATCTCAGGAAATGGTCATTTATTCAGAATAAACAATCCAATTTCAAAGAACGTCAGGAGAAACAACAAAAGGTATTGGTCATACATTGCTGGAAGAAATCAGCCAAGCAGTATTTGAGTGCCTTGATCTTTTGCACCAATGATTGGGCTCTTGTTTTAAAGCTGCAGATCAAATAATGTCAAACTTTATTATCGTTCATCTGTTTGCTCTGATTTTAGCAGATGAAGAAAAACCATGTATAATACTTATATATATAATAGAATAGAAATATAATAATATATAATATATATAAAAGAAATGTGTGATGAATTTTCTGAAGATATTTTAGTGGAAAATGTATAATATATATAATATATATAATAGAAATGTATGACGAATTTTCTGCTGAAAATATTTTAGTAGAAAATTTTCAATTGCAGGGATATTTGAAAACCAGTATAGTTGTCCCCAGAGAAACAGAGATAGTCCTGCCATTTCTGAAGTTTGCTGTGAAAGGGGATTTTTATGAATTTCTGTCAAACTTATTACGTTAAAGTCTTTTCCTAATTATTTGTACGTCTGTTGCTCATGTAAAACAAATGTTTGAAATTTAAAACCTTAAAATATGTCCTTCAATCAACTATGTGCAGAGTTAACTGGACAAATCTAGTTATACTGTTGATTAAACATTAATATATGAAGAAGATTAATTTCAGTGAAGTCACTGCAAAGTGTAAGGCTTAAACAGAAAAGGTGACTTTATTATTCACAGATAGCAACCAGTTTATTATAACAGACCAACATGTTGGTATAAATACTTTCTTTTTTCAGGGGCATCTGGGTGGCTCCGTCGGTTAGGCATTTGACCCTTGACTTCGGCTCATGTCGTGATCTCACAGTTGGGTTCTTGAGTTTGTGCCCCTCACCCGGCTCTGTGCTGACAGCGCGGAGCTTGCTTGGCATTCTGTCTCTCTCTCTCTCTGCCCCTCCCCTGCTGGCTCTCTATCTTTCTCTCAAAATAAATAAAACTAAACTTGAAAAAAATACTTCCCGTGGGGGCACCTGGGTGGCTCAGTTGGTTGAGCATCCAACTTCGGTTCAGACTGTGATCTCATGGCTCGTGAGTTTGAGCTCCGTGTTGGATTCTGTGCTGACAGCTCAGAACCTGGAGCCTACTTCACACTCTGTGTGTGTCTCTCTCTCTCTGCCCCTACCCCGCTAGTTGCTCTTTTTCTCTGTCTCTCAAAAATAAATAAACATTAAAAAAGGAAGAAAAAAACAACTTTCCTTTTCCAAAAATACATTAATATAATTTAAAAATATTACATTAATATACATTAATATAATTAATTATATATAATTTAAAAATATTAATAAAAATATTATTTACTATAATATTTACTTAACTTCTATTTTTCCTATTACTTTTATTGGCATGATGCAAAGTTTAATAGAAAATTCTCACTCTGCGTTTCTTTTCTGGTTAGTTTTTGTCTTATTTCATGATTATTACTAAAAAAATAACTGTGTCACATAAAAAGAGGCAGGGTTTTTAAATTTTTATTATTATTATTTTTAAATTTATTTATTTATTTATTTATTTTTTAAATTTTTTTTTCAACGTTTTTTATTTATTTTTGGGACAGAGAGAGACAGAGCATGAACGGGGGAGGGGCAGAGAGAGAGGGAGACACAGAATCGGAAACAGGCTCCAGGCTCCGAGCCATCAGCCCAGAGCCTGACGCGGGGCTCGAACTCACAGACTGCGAGATCGTGACCTGGCTGAAGTCGGACGCTTAACTGACTGCGCCACCCAGGCGCCCCATTATTATTTTTAAATTTTTTAATGTTTATTTTTGAGAAAGAGTGCAAGCAGGAAAGGGTCAGAGAAAAAGACACAGAATTCAAAGCAGGGTCCAGGTTCTGGGGTGTCAGCACAGAGCCCGATGCGGGGCTCGAACTCACAAACTGTGAGATCATGACCTGAGCCAAAGTTGGACGCCTAACCGGTTGAGCCACCCAGGCGCCCCTTTTATTATTTTTTTAATGTTTATTTACTTTTGAGGGAGAGAGAGAGAGTGAGTAAGGGAGATGCCAGAGAGAGAGGGAGAGGGCTGCCAGTGCAGAGCCCCACACATGGCTTGAACTCATGAAACTGCACGGTCATGACCTGAGCCCATAACTAAGAGTCGGACGCTCAACCAACTGAGCCACCCAGGTGCCCCAGAAAAACTTTTAATATTTAAATTGTATTTATGTATGTATAGACTATCTCTGGAAGGGTAACACTAATATCCCTGGAGAGGGATTGAAACCTACTTCTCACTATATGCCCTTTTAATTTAACGTATTAAAAATGATACGTGTTTCACTTAAAAAATTAATATAGGCCTATAAATTAGTTCCATTTTCTAATCTAGTAAGAGTAGGTTCTTATTTTTTTGTTGTTGTTGTTACACCACATGACTTTTTAATTTTTGAAGTGTTCACATTGGTTTGAAGTATTTAAGCATGGTTAGAAAGTACTGGTTTAGAACTACTTAATAAATTGATATGCAGTGTTCAGTACAGAAAAAGTGAATGCAATTCACTTGTTGTATACAGTAAATATTGTGCAAACATTAAGTCCCAGGCTGTATGAAAGGTAGAGGGAAGGAAAGAAGAAATGAGATAAAATGTAATACCAACATCCTGTGTAGTGGTTACATGGGTGTTCACTTTGTGAGAATTCACTGACCTGTATACACTTCAGTGTGCTGTCTTAGTTTTTTTTTTAAAGATTTAAAAAAAAATAATCTCTACACCCAACGTGGGGCTCCAACACACAACCCCAAAGTCAAAAGTTGCATGCTTTACTGACTGAACCAGCCAGGCACCCCTTAGTGTTATGCACAAAAAAATGCTATGCCAAAATCTTTTTTTAGGAGTGGCACTATTTTCCACTGTCTACTTTCATCTAGTTGGTTTTGAGGAGATAAGAGGTGATAAGCAATGGTAAAGATGAAGGAGTCAAGAGAGTTTCAATGTGAGTTGGCTATAGCTGTTCTTATCTAGACTATCAATTTCAGAAATCTGGAACCATATATATATATATACACACACACACATATATATGTATATATATATAATTATACTATACATAATTATACTATATATATAGTATACTATACTATATATATAATTATATATATTATATAGTATAATTATATATATATGTATATATATACATAGATGTATATATATATGTATTGTATATATACATATATATACATATATATATGTATTGTATATATACATATATATATATATATACATATATATATATATAATTATACTAGACCTAAGAGAAATCTTTCTTCTTTTTAAAATCTGACCCTTTTTCTTTCAATACATGTACATATATTAACACACCAAACAAAACCAACAATGAACGGAGGAGGCTTCTTATACATAATTAGCTTCCTACATGCTTGATGATTCTTATTACAGTGATAGTAGTTAGCACTGATAATAGTTAATATAACTTATAAATGTAAGTACTGGTGACTAGAAGAAGGGTGAAGACATATTAAAAACAGTCATCTGCTGGGTGCCTGGGTGGTTCAGTCGGTTGGGCATCTGACTTCGGCTCGGGTCATGATCTCCTGGTTCGTGGGTTCGGCCCCGCGTCGGGCTCTGTGCTGACATCTTGGAGCTTGGAGCCTGCTTTGGATTCTGTGTCTCCCTCTCTCTCTGCCCCTAACCCACTTACACTCTGTCTCTCTGTCTCTCTCAAAAATAAATAAAAAATTTAAAAAATTAAAAAAAAAGAAAAAACAGTCATCTGTAAGTCTGGTATATGACCTTACAGGCCTTCAAGAAGACCATCTCCCCCTCAATTAGATATGGTAGGAACAAAGACATTCTAGATCAGTTTCCAAAACTAAATGTATTGCGAACATTATTTTTTATTTGAGACACAGAGAGAGAGAGAGAGCACATGAGTGGGGGAGAGGGACAGAGGGAGGGAGAGAGAGAGAGAGAGAGAGAGAGAGAGAGAGAATCCTAAGCAGGCTCCATGCCTATGACCCTGGGATCATGACCTGAGCCAAAAGCAAGAGTCAGACACTCAAATGACTGAGCCACCCAGGCACCCCAAAGAGCTGACATCTAAAATAACAAAGTTTGGATATTCTTTCTGTTGTTCAAGTCTATCTCCTTCTGGACTATGTGGGGTATAAGGCGGCATTGAGTAATACCAACCACGGTTTACCACATTTAGTTAGTGAATTTCAGGTTTTCTATCTGAAGAAAGACTTCTTGGCATTCTTATCTCTGCCTCAACCGTTACACATTTAGAGATAAAGTGTTTAGAAATGTTTAACCTTTGTATACAATGTTTATCATATTCAAAGATACTAAAATGAAATGGGTTAAAAGAAGGATCAAAACACAGGTATCCTGACTTCTCAGCATACCTTGTAGCCAGTTAGTACCATGCCAAGAACCTGGGGTCTGTAAACTGGAGAAATCAAGAGGCATGGCAAGAGCTTCTGTGTGACTTTCTTACTTCATGACCTTGGAGCTTTACAAACATGTTCATTGGGGAATATTTGTGCTTAGCACTCTGTTCTCAAAATGGATTTTACTTTTTGTGTAAATGTAAATTATGTTATTACCATTAATAATATTATTAGAAATAGATATATGTATAGAGTTAAAAATGTATAAGGCATAAAGGATATGTGGTGAAAAGTTAGTATTTCTCCTTTTCTGCAACCTGTGTACCCAAGGACAATCAAAATTATTATTTCTTCTGTTTCCTTGAGATACTCGATCAATGCATAAGCATCTCTCTCTCAATATATGAAAATACATGAATTTAGATACATATGCGCATCTATACATATATTTTTAAATGAAGGTGTACAAAGCATAATGTTTTTTTGCCTTTTAAAAATTAATGATATATCTTAGAGATTATTCCATATCATCGTTTTGAATGACTGCTTGGTATCCCATAATTAATTCGACCAAGACTTCTTATTTGCCTTTTTTTTTTTAATTTTTTTAACGTTTATTTATTTTTGAGACAGAGAGAGAAAGAGCATGAACGGGGGAGGGTCAGAGAGAGGGAGACACAGAATCTGAAACAGGCTCCGGGCTCTGAGCTGTCAGCACAGAGCCCGACGCAGGGCTTGAACTCACGGACCAGGAGATCATGACCTGAGCCGAAGTCGGCCGCTTAACCGACTGAGCCACCCAGGCGCCCCCTTATTTGCCTTTTTCTAATAAAAGTAAAATTAAAATCACTATCTTCATGCATATGATATTTCTCACATTGGGTCTATCTGAAGGATAAATCCCTATAACTGGAATTGCTGAATTAAAGTGTATGTGCATTTTGAGAGATATGCAAGTAGATATTGTTCTCTTAGAGGTTATGCCAAATTTCACTTTTGTGATGAATGCATTAGAGGGTTTCTTTTTTTTTAATTTTTTTTTAACGTTTATTTATTTATTTATTTATTTATTTAAACTTTTTTAACGTTTATTTATTTTTGGGACAGAGAGAGACAGAGCATGAACGGGGGAGGGGCAGAGAGAGAGGGAGACACAGAATCGGAAACAGGCTCCAGGCTCCGAGCCATCAGCCCAGAGCCCGACGCGGGGCTCGAACTCACGGACCGCGAGATCGTGACCTGGCTGAAGTCGGACGCTTAACCGACTGCTCCACCCAGGCGCCACGAACGTTTATTTTTGAGACAGAGAGAGACAGAGCATGAACGGGGGAGGAGCAGAGAGAGAGGGAGACACAGAATCAGAAGCAGGCTCCAGGCTCTGAGCCATCAGCCCAGAGCCCGACGTGGGGCTCGAACTCACGGACCGCGAGATGGTGACCTGAGCTGAAGTCAGACGCTCAACCGACTGAGCCACCCACGCGCCCCGAGGGTTTGTTTCTTTATACCACACCCAAAGCAGTGAGTTATCACTAATACCAGTGCCTTATTATTGGAGTTCCAATTTGTATTTTTCCTCTTGAGCGAGGTTGAACATCTATTCATTTATTTAATGACCGCTTTTATTTCCTTTTCTGTAAGCTATTGTTATGTGTCTATATTTTGCCCATTTAAAAATTGATTGTTGGTCTTTTTCTTATTGACTTGAGGAGTTAAGAGATTTAACTATGGGTTAAATAGGTTTTGTGTGGGATGGAATGCAAACCAGGTATTATGTATACTATCTTTTCTGTGTAAAAAACATAGCCCAAGTTCCAAGTTCTCCACCTACCCCCAAATTAACTTTTATACCCATTGCTGAGTTGGGAGCTGCCTTTATTTCAGTCCTAATTTTTGCATCTTCTAACTGATTGGAATGGCTTTTATCAATATGATTATGTACTGGAAACAGTCTTAAAAATCAATAATTAAACTCACACAAACAGTAAAATCAGTATTTGGCAGAATATAAATTACCATGCAGTAACCTTCATGTCCACAAATAATAACCAGTAAAAGGAGATAATGGTACAGAAAGCCCCATTTCAATAGCCACAGAAAAGATAAAATACTTAGGAATAAATTTAACAAGCAAAGCACAAAACTGGTATGAGGACAATTTTTAAAACTTCTACAAGACACAAAAATAGACTTAATAAATGGAAGATAACCTTTATTTTTAGATATGGCAACTTAATATTATAAATATTTCAGTTGTTCCTAATTTAACTTATAAATTTAATGCACTTCCAATAAACATACAAATTAATAACATTTAAATTAATACAAATTAAAAACATTTAAAAAAACTATTTATTTATTTTTGAGAGAGAGAGAGAGAGACAGAGTGCAAGTGGGGGAGGAGCAGAGAGAGAGGGAGACACAGAATCCAAAGCAGACCCCAGGCTCTGAGCTGTCAGCACAGAACCCGACACAGGGCTCAGACTCACGAATCACAAGATCATGATCTGAGCCGAAGTCAGATGCTCAACCGACTGAGCCACCCAGGCGCCTCCCAGCAAAATTTTTTTTAATGGAACTGGACATGTTGATGTTAAAGTTCATATGACAAAATAAGCATACAGGAATAACAAGGAAAACAGTAAAAATTAAGTTATGAGTCACTCTTCGTATCATACATTAAAACATATTGAAAAGCCTCTGTAACTGAAACAGTGTGGTACTGTTATCTGGACAGGAAACCAAGAAATAGACTCAAGTATATGAGAAAATTAAGCTTATAATAAATGTGGCATCTCATAGCAGTGGGGCAAAGATGGACTGCCTTTTTAAAAATATTTTTTTAATGTTTATTTTGAGAGAGAGCAAGAGACAGATTGCAAGCAGGGGAGGAGCAGAGAGAGAGAGGGAGACACAGAATCTGAAGCAGTCTCCAGTCTCTGAGCTGTCAGCACAGAGACTGATGTGGGGCTCAAACCCATGGACTGGGAGATCATGACCTGACCCGAAGGCAGCTTAACCAACTGAGCCACCCAGCTGCCCCAAGATGGACTTCTTTATTTTCTTTATGAACGGTGCTAGGATAACTGGGTAAGCATTTGGAAAAAGATAAAATTAGATCCATATTTCACACCATACACAAAAATAAATCCTAATGGATGAGGGATGTAAATGTGAAAAGTGAAGCCATACAAAAACTAGAAGAAACCATGGGTGAATTTAACTTTGGTATAAGGAAAGTCTAACCATGACTCAAAACCCAGATGCAATACAAAAAGAATTGATAAATTTGACTACATTAAAAAAAATGACGTTGGCATATCAAAAAACACCATAACAAAATATTTGACAGTTGGCAAACTGGGAGAAAATATTTGTGATACATATCATAGTATCATACTCTCTCAAAATGCACATACACTTTAATTCAGCAATTCCAGTTATAGGGATTTATCCTTCAGATAGACCCAATGTGAGAAATATCATATGCATGAAGATAGTTAAAGAGGTAACATCTCTAATATATAAAGAACTCTTAAAATTGAGGGGAAAAGGGGTGCTTGGGTGGCTCAGTTGGTTAAGCACGTGACTTGATTTGGCTCAGGTCATGATCTCATGGTTTGTGAGTTTGAGCCCTTTGTCAGGCTCTGTGCTCGTGGCACTGAACCTGCTTGGGATTCTCTCTCTCTCTGCCCCTCCCCCTCTCGAGTTCTCTCCCTCTCTCTCTCAGAAGAAACAAGTAAACTTAAATGAAAATTGAGAAAAAGACTGAACCTAGTCAAAAATGACACAATTCACAAAAATGATGTAAAAATGGCTCTTCAACATCTCAAAAGATGTTTAAACTTACTCATAAATATGAAACCAAAAACTATCCTAAGATACCATTTCTCATATCAGATGACAAAAAATTTAAAGTATAGCACTTTAATGGCTGCTAACAATGAAAACTGGTACTACCCATATATATATATATATATATATATATATATATATATATATATACACACACATATGGGGGAAAGCAGAATTGGAGGTATTGACTGTAAACTCATGGTTTTATATCTGTACGTATGTGTCAATATGGTGTATATATACACTTATGTATGTGTGTGTGTGAATACGTACATCTAGTTCCTATCTTTGTCTGATGAGAGATCCTAGAACTAATGACAGCCCAGAGGCAACCAGCATACCTATAACACAGACACTGGTTTCTAGATGTCATCCTCCACTAAAAGGAATCACAGTTCCTAGGAGAAATGTTAATTCCACAGTTAGGGAAGGAAAAACACAAGATGAATCTAGAATATCTCTTTGCACCAAAAAGTAAGAGAGTGCTCAGAGGTTAAAGAGGATATGCCAAAAGGACACAAGAGCTAGAATGAAGGGGCTCCCATTGGCTAAATCAGAGGAAATCGGAGGATTGAAATAATTATAGTAAAGTATTATGGCACAGTGATTAAAACAAGAAGCCATGATTTCGTAGTAATTTAAATAAGCAAATTAATGAGGGAGAAGGCAAACTTGGCAACGACTAAATATAGAAGGATGATGGAATTAGAAAATCACTGTTCAGCAACCATCCTAATAATAATAGATCAAAGCAAGAAGTATCACTGGGCGCTAAAACTAATAAGCAAAACTTTTAGAAATAACAAAATATAAACATATTCTCAAAGTATCTCCCCATAAAATAATGATCAGTTAAATATTAACTTTACAGCAGAGAAATGGCTACCTTAACAAAGTGATCAAATAAGACATCAACATCATGTCCTTCTTAATATGAAGCAACAAGATATATCACTGTTAGGATATTTTTGCACAAACCCATCACCTGAGTCTAATCATCAGGAAACATCAGACAAACTCCAACTGAGAGATTTCATAATCACCAACCTTTACTGCATATCATGTGTTCAATACATAGAAAATCGAATTAGCTCTTTTTAATTAACTCATTTGCACATTTCCAGAGCATGATTAGCATAGGTTTTTATTTGAAAATGCAGGCTATGAGAAATCTCAGTGCAAGTTTAGCTAGTTTCTGGAGCAGGTGGTCAATGGAGGGACTGTTTCTGCAGATTAGCAGCCATGTTTGGTCAATTTGATTTCTATCAGGAAGGGTAGAGAGAAACAGTTATGGGGAAGACATGCAAGAGTCATAGTGGAGAATTCTCAAGCCTTTAACATCTTGCAGGGTCTTTAAAGGAAATTTTCAAGTCTTCACATAAGAGTCAAACAGCAATTAAAAATATTCTTTTGAATTTAATGCTAAATTTAACTTTTTTCCTAAATTTCATTGACTCCACTAGAGATGAAAGTGGATGTGACAAACTAATCCACTTCATGCAAAGTAAAATAATTACATGCAAGAGGAACACAATCCATGTGTTAAAGGATAATTAAAAAAATTTTTTAATTAATTTTTTTAACGTTTATTTATTACAGAGAGACGGAGAGACACAGAGCGTGAGCAGGGGAGGGGTAGAGAGAGGGGGAGACACAGAATCTGAAGCAGGCTCCAGGCTGAGCTGTCAGTACAGAGCCCGAGGCTGGGCTCCAATTTATCAGCCTTGAGATCATGACCTGAGCGGAAGTCAGACGCTCAACCGACTGAGCCATCCAGGCACCCCTAAAGGATAATTTTTAAAAAAGATAAAATCATGACTCTTGTACAAATATAAAAAAGAATACATGTTGAAGATTTTATTTCGTTCACTAATGAGGAAACCGGTAAGGTGTTAAAATGAATTCAAAGGACAATCCAAGGATCAAATCAGGAATATTACAATAAATGTGCAAGTGGAGGCCGAACTGCTTTCATCCATGGTGGTTGGTGAGGATTGCCACTCCGCTGGACAGAATTCATCTGCATATGTATAAAGAATTGGTTTCCATTGCTATCAGTTATCCACAACTTAAAAAGCTGTGAAATAATTCCCATGGAATCAGACTCAGATAACCTGAAGGGATACAGTGCATAATTTCCCCCATATAACTATAAATAGTTATAGTCTATCTCCAGACATGGAACAGGCAGAAAGTTTTGGATGGCAATGTACTAATCATAAGGCTAACTTCCCAATTCAATGAACATGTGATTAAGGGTATTTTTTCCTTCCATCCACAGATGATTTCAGGCAAATAAGATACTTTACTTCTTTGGTTCACTAGTTGAGTGTCAGGGAGCCAGCCATGAAGGGGCTTCTACCTAGACAAACTAATGAGCTACTCAATGGTCACACGACACTCCAAACAATCCTCGGGCAGCCTCAGTAAAACTGCACCTTCAAAAGGGCACCCTGCAATCGGAGTGTGTATTTGGCCCCTTTCTGGGTAGTGAGGAGGAAGTGGCTTCACAGGCGTATACTATTCAAAATGAATCTGAAACATCACCTAGAGCTCTACCTCTCCAACGACTTCTCACTTGCACAAGGCTGAGGTCTTTTGCCGGAAATGATTCCCCTACGACCTTTAAAACATCACACAGCTCAGGATCTGAGTTCGGGTGTTAGCTCAACCAACTAAAAGCTTCTTTATTGGGGGGAGTGAGGGAAGAAAGGTGTGTTAACTAAATTTCCAGTTGCCGAGGTTGTTGCGAAATTTAACGAAAGACTTTGTAAACTGCGAAGAGTTACTAAAAAGAACAAATCTGCTCCTCTTTGAGGATGCTACGATGCAATCGTGGTTCCTATCAAGTGAGTTTCCACGGAGCTGAGCTGCGGGAGCCCCGAATGCTTCTCCGCTGGCTCCTCCCCCGTCATACCGGCCCGGGATCGGCGGGGGCTCGGGCGCCGGGTCTCTCCAGCCCGCAGTCGGCCGCGGGTGAAATCCCTTGCGGAGGCGGGGCAGGCCCCGGCCGCCCAGTTCCTGATTCTATAACCGGTGTCTGAGGCTGGCGGCGCCACAGGCTCGGGGACCGTGGGCCGCGAAGGATGGGCCGGCGCGGCGCTGCGAGCCTGCCCCGAGGCCCCAGCCCGCGGCGGCCGCTCCTCCCCGGCGTCCTCCCCTTGCTGCTGCGGCTGCTACTGCTGCCGTCCCGGCCGGGCGCAGGAGCCGGGGCCGACCGGCCGCCGCATCTCGTCTTCGTGTTGGCGGACGACCTGGGCTGGAACGACGTGAGCTTCCACGGCTCGAATATCCGCACGCCGCACCTGGACGAGCTGGCAGCCGGCGGGGTGCTCCTGGACAACTACTACACGCAACCGCTGTGCACGCCATCGCGGAGCCAGCTGCTCACCGGCCGCTACCAGGTACGCAGCGCCCCCGGCGGCCCGCCAACCCTGCGCCGGCGCGGGGCTCCGCCCCTCCGGGAGCCGCCGCTATGCCTTCCTGCCCCAGCGCGCCAGACGGCCCCCGCAGCCTCTTGGAAGTGGGCCGGGAGGCCGGGGTGGGCGCTGCCTAGCCGGGGTCAGCTCCCCGAGCAGCGTCCAAGCGAGGGGACTGCTCACCCTGGCGGCGCCTTCTCCGCTTCTCCCAGGCCCGCAGGCCGCCGCGGCCTCTGCGCATGCCCGCTCCAAGGCGACCCGCAGCCCCGGCACCCCACCTCCTCCGGTGCTTTTTCTGTCTTCCGTTTTCTAAAGGTCGAGGTGAAAGGGTGTCTGGGGTCTGGCGGAATGCTAGTTGCTGGGCCTGCGAGCCGGGAGCCGGTAGGCCAAAGGGTCAGAGTAGACTCTGCGGAGAGGTCCTGAAGAGGGCAGATGGAGAGGGAGCGGGCTGGCCCCCCCCCCCCCCCCCCCCCCCCGAGTGGAGCAGTGAGAGGAGAGGAGCGGGAAAGCAGTGGCTGGGTGATGGGTTAAAGGAAAAGTGCCTGCAGTGGGTGCGATTCTGCTCCTTGTGAACGCTGCGGGCCTAGGTTAGGCCTGCCACCAGAGATTCATTTTTCCAAGTTCTCAGCACGATGAACCTACGCAGATTGATTTTTCTTGGGCTGCTGATAATTCCTTTCTAATTTAACTTGTGTTCAATGCCTCTGAGCATCTTTCTCTATTTATCATTAAAGTATAATTGACATATACTATCCTGTTAGTTTCAGGTGTACATGATAGTAATTCGATATTTTTATACATTATGAAATAATCCTCACAGTCTAGCTACCATTTGTCACCATACAAAATTAGGACAGTGTTATATTGGCTGTATTCCCCATGCTGTGCATTATATCTCCATGACTTACTTATTTTATATCTAGAAGTTTGTACCTCTGAATCCTCTTCACCTTTTTTGCCTTCCTTCCAGCCCTTCTCCCTTTGGTAACCAACTGTTTCCTGTATCTATGAATCTCTTCCTGTTTTATTTTGTTTGTTTATTGTTTGGTTTTTTAGTATTCCACATATAAGTGAAATCGTATGGTATTTGTCTCTCTCTGACTTATTTCACTTAGCATTATACCTTCTAGGTCCATCCATGTGACAATGGTAAGATTTCATTCTTTTTTATGGCTGAGTAGTATTCCATTGTATATATACTACATCTAATTTATCATTTCATCCATGAATGGACACTTAAGTTGCTTCCGTATGTTGGCTATTGTGAAGAATTCTGCAAAGATCATAGGGGTGCACAGATCGCCTCAGATTGGCTTACCATTTTCCTTAAAAATTTTGAAGTTTATTTTTTTTGAGAGAGAGAGCAAGCAAGCGAGTGCACATGAGCACACAAGCGGGGGAGGGGCAGAGAGAGCATTCCAAGCAGGCTCTGTCCTGTTAGTGCAGAGCCTGAGGCAGGGCTTGAGGCCACAAACCATGAGATCATGACCTGAGCCAAAATCAAGAGTCTGATACTTAACTGACTGAGCCACCCAGGCACCCCTGGCTGGCCATTTTCTTTGGGTAACTACCCAGAAGTGGAATTTCTGGGTTGTGTGATGCCTCTGTTTTTAATTTTTTGAGGAGCTTTTGTACTATTTTCCATAGTGGCTGCATCAATGTACCGGATTACCAAAAGTGCAGGAGGGTTCCCTTTTCTCTGCATCCTTACCAACACTTGTTATTTCTTGTTCTCTTCATACTAGCCAGTCTGACAGGTGTAAAGTGTTATCTGACATTATCTCTTTAAAAGCTTTTCTTTAAAAACTTCTATGTAGTTAACAGAGATATTATACTTGTAGAGTGTGCACATATGTTAAATAACTAAGAATATCAAGAACATTTGCATGGTGCTTTACTGTTTTTAAAGTTAATTCTTGAAATAGCCCATGAGGTAGCTATAACTTCCAATCCCCCTTTACAGATGAGGAAGTAAACTTGTAGAAGTTTGATAGTGTGTTAAGAACCACACAGCTAGGGGCGCCTGGGTGGCTCAGTCGGTTAAGCGTCCGACTTCAGCTCAGGTCACGATCTCGCAGTCCGTGAGTTCGAGCCCCGCATCAGGCTCTGGGCTGATGGCTCAGAGCCTGGAGCCTGTTTCCGATTCTGTGTCTCCCTCTCTCTCTGCCCCTCCCCCGTTCATGGTCTGTCTCTCTCTGTCTCAAAAATAAATAAACGTTAAAAAAAAAAAATTAAAAAAAAAAAAAGAATCACACAGCTAGAGGGACTCCTGGAGGCTCAGTTGGTTAAGGTCTGACTTTGGCTCTGGTCATGATCTCATGATTGGGGAGTTTGAGCCCCACATTGCTAAGCCTGCTTGGGATTCTCTCTCTCCTCTCTCTCTGCCCTGCCCCGCTCTTTCATTCTCTCTCTCTCTCTCTTTCTCCCCCTCAAAATAAATAAACTTAAAAAAAAAAAAGAAATACTAGAAAGTATTTAAATTGGGTCTGTGCCTCTCCTGTATCCATTAGTCCTCTCAGGCCTATAAAATTATATCTTATTTGCTTAATCTGAATAAGATTGATGATTTTATAAGATCCTGATGTGATTATGACTATATTAAATACAATAAATGGTTACCATTTGAGAACACCAGCATACCTCCTTATATACGGACTGTTTATTCAACAAGCATATTTTGAGTCCTTACCATGCAAGTCATGGGATATGCTTGAAACTTCCCCTCTTAAGTCTATGTGCATGTAGCCTTTCAGATCAACTCTAGCCTCATGTTGTCCTGAGATCAAGAGAAGGGAGGGTTTATTTGCAATAACGATTTCCACAGTGATCTGAAGACTTGTAGAAACCGAAAAGATATAGTTTGACTACAGGCCCGAGAAGTAGCTGTAGCCAGGGTTTGCAATGGAGATAAAGGATGGTTGCCTTCACCATCAACCGTAAGTCCTTTCCACAGGTCTGGCTTGGGCTGCAAGGTATAATCAGGAAGCTCTGCTCTAAGGCAGATCTTATCCTAGACAGTTTGTAGTAAAGGAACGTTTGTGTAAAGAAGAAAGGAGAGAAGGCAAGGTCTGCCCAGAATAGTTCTGCATTTGCTGTGAAATAAGAGAACTGAACTCAAATTGCAGAAGAATGGGAGGGCCATTCATTTCTCTAACTTCCTCTCTTCCAACAGTCTTGAACAGGAAAGCAAATACCATACTTCAAAAAACTTGTTCATATAGGGGCACCTGGGTGGCTCAGTCGGCTAAGCGTCAGACTTTAGCTCAGGTCGTGTTCTCGTGGTCTGTGGGTTTGAGCCCCGAGTTGGGCTCTGTGCTGACAGCTTGGAGTCTGGAGCCCGCTTCTGATTCTGTGTCTCCTGCTCTCTCTGCCCCTCCTCTGCTCATGCTCTGCCTCTCTCACTCTCAAAAATGAATAAATGTTAAAAAATGAAAATAAAAACAAAACTTGTTCATATAATTGACTGCTTTTGTCCCCTAACATCCTCCTCCACCAGTCACCACTGTCTGTCTTGGAGGAAAAAAAGTGCATAGAGTACCCTGTGGTTGCGATGTGAAGGAAGGGTAGAAGCTATGTACTCCGAAATAGTTTAGAGCCCACTCAGTGTAGCAGGCTAGCCTCCCCAGTTGACTTTTTTTGCTTGACTTTTCTCCCGTTTTATTCTGGATTCAGGAGACCCAATGGCAAATTACTTCAGATTAGCAAGCATCCTTTTTTAAAGGAGCCAACATTGGGGCACCTGGGTGGCTCAGTCTGTTGGACTCTTGATTTCGGCGCAGGTCATGATCTCTCAGTGGGTGAGTTCAAGTCCCCATATTGGGCTCTGTGCTGACAGTGTGTAGCCACTTGGGATTCTCTCTCTCTCTACCTCTCTTTCTGCACCTCTCCTGCTTGCACGTGCGCGCTCTCTCTCTGTTTCAAAATAAATAAATAAACAAAAAAATAAATAAAGGAGCCAGCCTTTTGGGAACTAAGGAGCCTTATTGCTCTTAGACACAATATACTGATACCATTCTGAGCACTTTACATTAATTCATTTAATTGTCTCACAGTCCGATGAGGTGGCTACTACTTTTATCCCTATTTGATAACAAGGAAGACAAGGCTGTTTATTTGTTTTAGAGAGAGAGAGAGAGAGAGAGAGGACAGAGCCGGAGCGGGGGAGGGGCAGAGAGAGAGGGAGACACAGAATCCAAAGCAGGCTCCAGGCTCTGAGCTGTCAGCACAGAGCCAGACATAGGACTTGAACCCACGAACTGTGAGATCATGACCTGAACTGAAGTCGGATGCTTAACCGACTCAGCCACCCAGGCACCCCTTTAACTTCTTTCAATAATGTTTTATAGTTTTCAGCTTACAAGTGTTGGAGTTGTTTGGTTATACTTATTCCTAAGTTTTTATTCATTTTGATATCATTATAAATAGAGTTGTTTTCTTAATTTCATTTTCAACTGTTCATTTCTAGTGTTTGGAATGCAACTGATGTTTGGTCTGTAGCCTGCAACCTTGCTGAACTTAACTAGTTCTGAAAGCGTGCGTGTGTGATATTTAGGATTTTTATATACACGATGCTGTCATTTGCAAATAGAAATAGTTTTGCTTTTTCCTTTCCAATCTGAATGCTTTTCATTTCATTTTCTTGCCTAATTGCCCCGACTAGAAACTCCAGTACAATGTTGACTAGAAGTGGCAAGAGTGGACATCCTTTTCTTATTTGCGATCTGAGAGGAAAGCTTTCAGTCTATCACCATTTAGTATGATGCATTCGTTCATTCTTTCATCCAACAAGTGTCTGTTGAGCAGCTATTTATGCCAGGCATTGTGCTATACTCTGGGGGTCTCCTGGTGCTTATAGTCTGTTGGAGGTGAGATGAGGAGTGACCAAGCACGGGATGAAATAAACATATAAACAAATGAGTAAGCGAGGTGAATTTATTTTCTTTATTTTTAAAGTTTATTTTGAAAGAGGGAGTGCGAGCAGGGGAGGGGCAGAGAGTGAGGGAGAGAGAGAAAATCCCAAGCAGGCTTCACACTGTCAGCGCAGAGTCCAATGCAGGGCTTGAATCACGAACCGGGAGATCATGACCTGAGCAGAGATCAGGAGTCAGGCGCTTAACTGACTGAGCCATCCAGGTGCCCCACTGGGTGACTTGAAATGGCCTGGTAATAAATGTAGAGAAGAAAATAAAGTAGGTCAGGTGTAAGTTGCTCAGGAAATTATCTCCACGCAGGTGTTGGGGACAGAGGCCAGAATGGAGAGGAATGAACCATTCAAAGATCCTGGGAAAGAGAATTTAACACAGTGGGAGGGACAGCCAGTTAAGGCTCAAGGCTGCAGTGAGTTCTTTTTAAGGGGACGAGGCCTTTGTGATCGGAACTCAGTGTAGGTGGGTATGAAAAGCGCAGTAGGAGCTCACAGAGGGAGGCAGGGTCTCCCTGTGCTAATGCTGCCTGCTCAGGATAAAATATTAAATTTCAACTTACTTACTCAGGTTTTCATAATGATGTTACATTGAAGGCTACTGTATACTAAAGCATATTTCTTTTTGTTTTAATTAAAAAATGTTTGTTTATTTTTGAGAGAGAGAGCACTCCAGAGTCAGGGGGCAGGCAGAGAGATAGGGGGACAGAGGATCCAAAGGGGATTCTGCACTGACAACAGTGAGCCTGACACGGGGCTCAAACTCATGAACCATGATATCATGACCTGAGCCGAAGTCGGATGCTCGACTGGCTGAGCCACTCAGGCGCCCCTATTAAAGCATATTTCTAATCTAACAGTGTTATAAGTAAATATATTTTAAGGAGCCACAATAAAGTGCTATGTGGCATTCTTTGTATACATGTTAGTCCAGTTAGAATTAAATTTTTTATCCTACTCCGCCTTTTTAAAGTAAGCTTATTTTTCATACAGAGAAAGACAGATACCATATGTTTTCACTCTTATGTGGATCCTGAGAAATTTAACAGAAACCCATGGGGGAGGGGAAGGAAAAAAAAAAAAAGAGGTTAGAGTGGGAGAGAGCCAAAGCATAACAGACTCTTAAAAACTGAGAACAAACTGAGGGTTGATGGGGGGTGGGAGGGAGGGGAGGGTGGGTGATGGGTATTGAGGAGGGCACCTTTTGGGATGAGCACTGGGTGTTGTATGGAAACCAATTTGACAATAAACTTCATATATTGAAAAAAATAATAAAGTAAGCTTATTTTAAAAATTGTCTTTGGGAAATATATTCCAGGTTTCAAATATAAGACATTTAAATAGAGCTACGTGTAAAAAAAACCCAAAAAACAAAAAAAAAAATTCTGTCTTGACTCTCAGCCTTCCTTTCTGTAGGGAGCCCCTATTTGTTATTTATTATTTATTAGTTTCTTAGTATCTTTCAGAGGCACGTTGTACATATAATGAAATAGATTTTATATTCATTTTCCCCTTGGTTGAAATCTCAAGACTGAAATATTAATTTAAAAATCCTAGGGCGCCTGGATGGCTCAGTTGGTTAAGTGTCCAACTTCGGCTCAGGTCATGATCTCACAGTTCATGGGCTTGAACTGTCAGCACAGAGCCTGGAGCCTGCTTCGGATTCTGTGTCTCCTTCTCTCTCTGCCCCTACCCCCCTCAAAAATAAACATTAAAAATTTTTTAAAATATATTTAAAAATCCTTTAGAGGGTGGGAGGATAGGACATATTGTTTAAGGGTACAAACTTGCAACAAGTAGTAAATAAGACCTAGAAATCGTACAGTACTATCAACCTAGTCAACAATACTGTATTAAAATCATCAAATTTGCAGGGCGCCTGGGTGGCTCAGTCGGTAAGTGTCTGACTTCAGCTCAGGTCATGATCTCACAGTTCTTGAGGTCAAGCCCCGCATCGGGCTCTGTGCTGACAGCTCAGAGCCTGGAGCCTGCTTCGGATTCTGTGTCTCCCTCTCTCTCTGCTCCTACCCCACTCACACTCTGTCTCTCTCTCAAAAATAAATAGTTAATAAAAATTTAAAAAATAATAATAAAAAAATAAAAATAAATAAAATCATCAAATTTGCTAAGAGACTAGAACTTCATGATTCCAACCACTAAAAAGAACATGGTAGACGTGTTAATTATTGCTACAATGGCAATGATATCACAGTGTATAAATGCAGCACACGTTAAAATTACACTGTTATATGTCAGATATATTTCAATACAAATATGTAATCAAGGTATTTGTAAAAGTGACCAGATAAATAAAAATGCATCAGCTTTTCTAATAGAATTTGTATAGTGCTTTTTAGTTCAAAAGAAGACTTGAAAATGCTGAGTTTCTGGGGCGCCTGGGTGGCTCAGTTGGTTGGGTGTCCAACTTCAGCTCAGGTCATGATCTCACAGTCCATGGGTTCGAGTCCCCCGTCTGGCTCTGTGCTGACAGCTCGGAGTCTGGATGGAGCCTGCTTCGGATCTGTGTCTTCCTCTGTTTCTCTGCCCCCCACCCCCGCTTGCACTCTCTCTCTCTCTCTCAGAAATAAATAAACATTTAAAAAAAATAAAAAAAAGAAAATGCTGAATTTCTTTATTCTTACACATTGACTCTTCAATATGAAATATTCGTTTTACCTTTGCACTCTTAGTACACATTTTAAATGTGGTGGTTTGTTCTCTGTTGTGACTTCTCGGTAGGATTGTCCTGCTTAGTCCTGGCCTAGAGAAGCACTCAGTGTTGAATGTGAATGTGAAATGAACGAATGTGCTAAGAACTTAAACACCTGAGCATTTCCTGTGAGAGTTCACGATCTTCCCTGCTTATGGTATGGTTGGTCTGCCATTTCTAGTGCCCCCGCTTCCTTTTTAAGAATCTAAAAAGATTAAAGGGTAACTAAAGTCATAGGCCTTAGTAGGAGCACTTCCTTCTAGGAAAAAATAAATAAGTAGGAAAAGTAATTTTGGTCCTCAATTGGGAACATACTTACCTTGGGAACTGAGGGGGCCACTCCATTAAAACTCTGTAACCTTGGCAGAGAATAGAAGCAATGAAAGATGACTTCAAGGTTTTACCCTTAAGGGACCCAAGTCACATTTTTCTTAATCATGCTGATAAACGGACAGGACATCTCAGGGCTTTTCACTCACCCCTGAAGCAGAGCCTTGGACAGGAAATGTAGGACGGAGGCTGTGCAGGAGCATTGTGGGTGATTGTTGACTTTTGCTTTGAGTTTGCTTTAAGTTGCTGAGACCCATGGCTGCAGGTAGAATAGGGCACTGCATACTGGCATGGGAAGAGGAAGGGGTTCTGCCTGAGGATGCCCTCTCCTCCCTGCCTCTTTTCCTGCCTTCCCATTCTTTATCATCTTGCCTACCCAGCATCCTGCCTACCCATTCTTTATCATCCCCCCACCTGCTTGCCTCTCAGTGGACCCTTGTCCCTCTTTGCCTCTCCCTGGGCTCTAAGACTAGAAGTAGGGCAAAGAGGAGTGAAGAGCTAGAAGTAGGTGGAGTGACTGGGGAAGGAAGGAGGTCACAGCTTGGGAGGGTTAACAGGACCCTCTGGAAATGGCCTCCAAGGAGCGAGAGGCAAGAGGAGCATACGGTACGGGGGCCATAGGTGCCTCTGAAGAGAAAGCACTTATGAGCCTGTATTCTTGTGCTTCCTTAGGGGGAGAAACATAGGATGCTTTAGCTCCATAGTGACAAATAAGATGGCCCCCTACTAAAGCACATCATGGCTATAATGCAGGGAGCCACGGATGACCTGATCTCATGGATCTTTCATTTTTGCTAAAGCCAGGTGTCTCTCCTAAGCCTAGCCAGAGCCAAGAGGCGTTTTCCCAGAAGGGTAGAGGCACCTGGAGGCCATATTCTGGACGTATGAAGATGTTTTAAAGAAACAGTTCCGTATTTTACATGTTTTATTTCCCACGTAATTGGAAATGAGGCAATAAGGAAATAAGTTTGGGGCTCAGTGGAGTATGACCCATTGACTTACGGGATGTTTTTGCTGATTGATTTTTGAGGTTTGTTATTTCAAGAATCACCTTAAGTGTAAGTTGTTACTGTCTGGTAACTCTCTTTGTTTTTGTTTCTTTAATCTTATCATTTTGCTAAAAATTTCTTTTCCTCCATATTTTCCTACCTTCTCATTGTGAGCTTGTGGTTGGCTTTATAATTTAAACAGAGGAAGGCACTGAAACAGTTTTTGCCTTGTTTATTTTTACAAACAACATCCCTTTGTGGGTTTAGTCAGAGATTTACACTCTTTGCTAATCACCACCAAAATAAATAGACCCTTAAAACTGTCAGTGACACCAGCCAGTTCTGCAGCCCGAGTTCTGGAGGACCAGGCCAGATGGCAAAGTCAGGCCCCTAACACACATAATGTGTGTTCTGTAGCTCTTGGCTTCAACAGCATGGGCAGCTGACTGCATTTTAGAAAGCTTAAGGGGGGAGGGAGCCGGTTCTCCAGGATCCATTTGTTCTGTGGGGCAGCTCCAGGAATAAACCCTAAGGCGGCATGAGTGGTACTTGACCGTGGTTAAAACCTGTGGTGTACTGACTCAGACACAGGCTGGAAATTCTGAACTCCTGGCTGGCCACCAGCATGTTCTGTGATTGTGTTCCTGTCAGGAAGCATCCCTCTTAGCTCTCTGGTGCATAAAGGGGAGGGTGGAGTTGCTCGTTTTTCTGAATTTTCAAGTACTGTAGCAGTACTTGAAATTCTGTAGCGGAATTTTCAAGTACTGTGTACAAATACTTGGGTACAGTGAGAGTATGAGTTCATCTTGCACAGGTCAGATAGGACAGAATCTTCCTTCCATTCAACAGGATGTTATCCCAACGCTAATTACGTTAGGGGAGAAACCGCATTCGTTGCCATACTGGTAGCAGTGGTTCACATAGCCTCTGGGAGAGTTTATTATCAGTTCGGTGGAAATATTGTGCTCTGAGCTTCCAGATCAGAGATAATAGAGTTCCTGGACCTCTTAAAGGGGGGATAAGTGAGAGGTTCTGATGTGGGAGCCGCCCTCCTCCCTCCCCCTTTTAAGTTCATGACACTCCACTGATAGTTCCTTCCATGTCTACACAGGACAGAATAACTCACTGGATCAAATACCTTTTTATATGCAACAAAATACACACACAAGGATTTTCATCACTTACCTCATGGAAGGAATCTAGAGACAAGCCAGGTCCTTTATTGATTATATAGACCCTTTGCCTTTGTGCAGGGAATCCTTGATGGTCCAGTAAAATCTTAGGAGAAGCTGTTTTTGGAGAGAGGATTTGGTTTAATGAAGAACGGATAGCCACACATAGTAGGTATAGAGTAACTCCTTTGGATTCCCATATATTATCCGTATAACCCTCTCCATCTGTAATGCTCTCTGAACACTGAAGATGGGTGCTAGGATGGAATTGTTTTACGTACTGTTGTGTTTACAAGGGGACACTTCTTTTTCTCTTGATTCCTATTGGTGCCCTGTTATCAGCCTGCCCCGTGATGCATGGTGTGGATCTGTAGTCCTGTGCTCTGTTGGAACCAGCTCCGCATTGGCCTGTTTACTGCGTCTCTACACATTACAGCTTCCTTACTTCCAATAGTGTTTGAACAGACTAAAAACATGTTTTTGGCTGTCATCCAGAGTTTGGCTTCCGCTTCCCCAGTAATGCCATAAAAATGCTCTGTCAAATAAATTCTCGGGAATTGAAGAGAACAAATTCTCTGCTCCATATGATTGTAGATAATAGAAACAGGCTTCAGCTGACCACCTGGCTTGATGCCCATGGTCTAGGAAAACCGAATCACACAGCATCCCTTGGCAGTGCTTTATAGCTATCAGAGTTAATTCTCTGCATGCGATGGATGAGCTTTCCACTTAAAGAAATCTGCACATAGCATTTATCTCCAATGAGTCTTTTGAATCCCATAAAATAGTTACCTTTACTTTTCCTGCACCAGTGCCAATTCGTGTATATTATAAAATTTTTGAACCTAGGGTTTATTTTCTGTCGAGTAAATTTCAAGTGTTAACCATGGACAGTCTTTCTATGATTTGGGGTGTGTGTGTGTGTGTGTGTGTGTGTGTGTGTGTGTGTGTGTGTGTGTTTTGAGAGCAGTGTTTCTTGTTCCCTGCCTGGATATTGTAACATCCTTATTATTCAGGATCCCAGCTGGAAGGAGCTGGCATAGCCAAATTAGGATATTTAGGGAAGTTTACTTATAAGGGGACTGTTTTCAAGAGTGTGAGTTGGGGGAAGGGGACCCCAAGTAAAAGCGTATAACCCAGTGGAAATGTTACTAGCCCTGGACCGGAGGGGAAGGAAGGAAAGAACCTAGAGACAGAGAGTGTCATGTAGAGAAGGCTGCCTTCAGGATGGCCTGCACAGAACTGGCCTATCTCTTCTCTCCCTGTAATTTCGTGTCAGGGCTCCCCCTTGGCTGAACCCACTTAGAAGCCATAAGGTGCAGAGTTCTTTGATTTGGTTCCCATAGGTCAGCTTCCCCAGGGCAGAGAGCAGGACAGAAGGCAGAATGTGGATTCAGAAAGCAAGTGGAAGGCATCTGGCACATATCCCAGTGGAGGTGTCCAGTGATTTCTAGGAAAGGCATAGAAATCTTAATAGAAAACTTAAACTCACTTTTATTTTTAAATAGTTTTAGTGATGTGTGATTGACATACAATAAACCACATATTTAAAGTATAGAATTTGATTAAGTTTTGATATGTATCTACTTATCACCACAATCAAGAGAGTGAACGTATCCATCACCTTAAAAAGCAATCCGTTTTAATTTCACCTTAAAGATATTTTATATGGTTCTTTTAAAAGGGTATGGAAAGAGGGGCACCTGGGTGGCTTAGTCGGTTAAGCGTCCGACTTTGGCTCGGGTCACGATCTCACGGTCTGTGAGTTCGAGCCCCACATTGGGTTCTGTGCTGACAGCTCAGAGCCTGGAGCCTGCTTCGGATTCTGTGTCTCCCTCTCACTCTCTGCCCCTCCCTGGCTCGCACTCTCTCTCTCTCAAAAATAAATAAAACATTAAAAAAAACTTTAAAAGGGTATGGAAAGAGGAGTGCCTTGGTAGCTCAGTGGTTAAGCGTCCGACTTCGGCTCAGGTCATGATCTTGCAGTCCATGGATTCGAACCCCGATGTCGGGCTCCGTGCTGACAGCTCAGAGCCTGGAGCCTGCTTCGGATTCTGTGTCTCTCTCTTGCTCCCTACCCCTCCCCTGCTCATGCTCTGTCTCCCTCTCAAAAACAGATAAAAATATTTTTAAAAAAGGGTATGGAAAGATAGCAGGAAATGAAGCAATGGCAGGTGCAACTCAAATAACATCAGTTCTGGAAAGAGACCCAAAAATGAAATTCAAAACAGTGTCAAAGCTTGCGAGAAAGCTTTTTTCAATAGTAGCTTATAATAAATGAGAAAAAAAAGATTATGAGTGTGAATTTTTTTTTTTTTTGGTTTCTACTTTGTATCCGTTTATTGCCATGTATTTAAAATAAGATAAAAATAATGTGAGATAAAAATCTTTCTGGTCTGTGTAGTCAGTATTTGAATCTGAGAAAATCAGTGATTAATCAGTATTCAGTAGTGCCAATAAAACTGCGGATGTGAAGTTTCAGTGTACATTTTATCTGTTATTCACATGACCACAACATGCTTCTGGGGCAGGTCCAGGCTCAGGTGCGTATTCTCTATTATGCCACCCCATCTCTCAAGAAAGCGAATTGAAATGTAGTGGAGAAGGCATGAAATGTTATTGATAACAGGGGCACCTGTGTGGCTCAGTCGGTTAAGCATCTGACTTCGGCTCAGGTCATGATCTCACGGTTCATCAGTTCGAGCCCCACATCGGACTCTGTGCTGACAGCTCAGAGCCTGGAGCCTGCTTCGGATTCTGTGTCTCCCTCTCTCTGCTCCTCACCCACTTGTGCTCTTTCTCTCTCTGTCTCTCAAAAATAAATAAAAGTTAAAAAAAATTTTTTTAAAGAAATGTTATTGATAACAAAGCTTACAGTTATTACTGTGGCAGTTGAATGCTTAATAAGCCCTTGGTGATAGAGCTGAGATGGGATTTAATTCCCCGAGCTTTGTGCATTCTGCTTTAAATTATAAAAGCCAGTAAATCATTTGCAAACACATTTTTGCCACTTATTAATAGTTGCTTGCTACCCACCTGACAGCTAATGGAGGCCAGAGAGTTATGGCTTGGGTTGAGAACTGGCACTCTCAACCTTCTGTGTCCCCAGAGACCCATTTATGCTAGGGAAATCAGGAGTGGCTCGCCTTTTCTAGGGAGAGCTTGTCTCCAGTGCAGAGTTGAATGGGAGACCCCAGCCCCATTTCATTTAAAGGAAAGTACCTCCCTGGCTAAGCTAGGAGCAGGAGAAGGGGTGTGAGGTTTAGTGGAAGGGAGGAGCCGGGCAGGGCAGAGCCCCCAGGGACTCCAGTCATGCCCCAGCAGGGGGCGCAGTGGCACTTATCAGCATAGGAACTGTGACGGGCCACAATGCTTCCATGCTGGCCTTCGGATTCTTCTAGCAAGTTCAGGGCTCAGGGTCTTTGCACTTTTTATCTCTTACGCCTAGATGATTCTTGCCTCAGCTTTTTCCAAGGCTCTGTCACTCTCTCCTTTGATTGAGATTACTGCTCAAATGTCTCTTTTTGAAGTTTCTTTTGCCACCCTCTCCAAAGAATCATCTCTGTCACCAGTGACCACTATTGGACATTATACATCACTTCTCAACCTTTTTGGTCTTAGGACCTCTGCATCTGGTTAAAAATTATTACGGAACCTAAAGAGCTTATGTTAGGTGGCTTACACCTTTCAAAATTCACCATATCAGAAATTAAAATGGAAGTTTAAAAATATTTTTGTTCACTGAAAAACAGCAACAATAATTCCATTATATGTTAACATAAATAACTTGTGTAAAGTACCTATATTATCCCAAACAAGATAATTGCAAGAAGAGTGGTATTGTTATGTATTTTTGTATGTGTCTTTTATTAATAGAAGATAGCTTATTACAATCTGTCATTGTTTTGGTAAAAGTTTATGAAGAAGATCTAGCCTTACAAAGGTGGTTGGAAAAGGAAGGGTAATTTTAATAGCCTTTTCATGTAATTGTGGATATTCTGTTTTAATATCACACCAAGACTCAATACGTGATCATTTCTTAACAGCTGATTATTGTGTGGTCCTTGAACCCTGGGCGTAATAGTGTAAGCTGCTCTTAACTTATAGGTCAGACGGCTGCTTTTTTTTTCCCTTTCTTTTTTAAATTTTTTAAATGTTTATTCATTTTTGAGAGAAAGGGAGAGACAGAGAGGGAGAGATAAAGTGTGAGCAGGGGAGGGGCAGAGAGTGAGCAAGATACAGAATCTGAAGCAGGCTCCAGACTGCAAGCTGTCAGCACAGAGCCCGATGTGGGGCTCGAACTCATGAACTATGAGATCATGACCTGAGCCAAAGTTGGATGCCTAACCAACTGAGCCACCCAGGTGCCCTGGCTACTTTCTTTTTTTTCTTAAGAAAAGGTTGGTCACTGACATTTGAAATTATCGTTTCCATAAAAGTAGAATAAGACATGCAAGTCATTATTTTCATTATATTTTCAAATAACCCTTAAAAAAAAATCACCTAATCTCGAAAGATTACAGAAGCTCCTTCTAAACCAAACACCAATTTCTCATGTGCCCAAAAATTGGAACACTTTTTCCTTGGTAGGTTCACACTTCATATTATGGTTACTTTTTTTGAGGTGGGAAGTGAAATGTTAGGTTAATGATTTCTAACATAATTCCTTGATAAATATTTATTGAAATATCTAATGTTTGTTATAGTGCTTTTATTCATTTTTTCCAATCCTGTTTATATGTTCACTACCTTATTTGAATAAGTGAGTAAAGAACCATGCAGAAATATCCTTGAGCTGGTACAGGAATTGAGTTGAACATTCAGGTCTACAGATATGTGCAGTACGTTAGGCATCCACTTTATCTACTTGTTCAGAATGTTTCAACATCATCGATCTATAATTTCGTGTTTATCTCTTTAAGATCCACACAGGTTTACAACACCAAATAATCTGGCCCTGTCAGCCCAGCTGCGTCCCTCTGGATGAAAAACTCCTGCCCCAGCTTCTAAAAGAAGCAGGCTACACTACCCATATGGTCGGAAAATGGCACCTGGGAATGTACCGGAAAGAATGTCTTCCAACCCGCCGAGGATTTGATACTTACTTTGGTAATGGAAATGCACATGTTTCTTTTACAACCTAGACTAGCTGCAGCCATCTCATAAAACACACCCAAGTGTAATCACATAGCTGGAAACTTGAACACAGAATGAATCATTCAGCATTGCCGTGGGGCAACTTTCTAATGCCACCTCCAGAAACCTGGCTCTCTGCTCTGCTCGTGGTGGGCAGCAGTCCACAGGGAGGCACTTACCTTTGCCAGAGTATTAAAAGCCATGTTGGGGCCTTGAAAGAGTTTGCTACGTCCACATCTAAGACCACTGTACTCTAGAGAACCTTATTACCAAAAGGGGATACACTTGCTTTTTTAAAAAATTCCAGGGGTGGCTGGGTGCCTCAGTTAAGCATCTGACTTCAGCTCTGCTTATGATCTCACGGTTTGTGAGTTCAAGCCCCACATCAGGCTCAGTGCTGACAGCTCAGAGCCTGGAGCCTGCTTCGGATTATATGTCTCCCTCTCTTTCTGCCCATCTCCCACTCACGCTCTGTTTCGCCCTGTCAAAAATAAATAAGCATGAAAAATAATTAAAAATAAAACAATTCCGGGCAAAACCCAACACAAGAATATTTCCTTCACAAAGTCTCACACTATCTTTTTCTCTCCATGGGCTGTCCCAAAGATTTTTTTTCTGGAGACTGTGGAGGAGACTTCATTGGCATCCTTCTACCCTTCTGTGAGGTCTGTTTTTGAAATCACTAGATTGGGGAAGACCAATCAAAAAAATAAATAACAAATGGTAATAGGAAGGTTAATAAGAAATCAGAAGTATTTTATGGACTGGATAGCTGTATAAAAATGTGAAACCCAAAGTTAGTTTTAAAACTCACCCTCTTTTAACCTGTTACAAGCTGTGTCTTAATTAATAGCCTATTAATCTTACCAGTGGCTATGTATCTTTCTGATGAGTTCCTTTCATCTCGTGCTGTCTGGCGGTTTAGCTACGTACTTCTCTCATTTGTCTCTTCATTTATTTACAATCTATCACATCCAAAAAGGAACACACACTGAACATAAAAAGTTTAAAGATAAATAGAATAGGGGTGCTTGGGTACCTCAGTAAGTTGAGTGTCTGACTCTGATTTTGGCTCAGGTCATGATCTCACTGTCATGGGATCGAACCCCGTGTCAGGGTCCATGCTGAGTGTGAACTTGCTTGGGATTCTCTTTCTCTCCTTCTGCCCCTCTCCCCTGCTCATGTTCTCTCTCTCTCTCTTTCTAAAATAAGTTTAAAAATAAAATAAAATAAAATAAAATAAAATAAAATAAAATAAAATAAAATAAAATAAAATAAAATAAAAATGAGGGTGAGTAGAAAAAGATGGAATCGCAGCATGTCACCAACTCACAAAAAACCTTCCTGGCTGTAGGTGAACTTCACATTGAACTCTGCAACTTTAGATTTCTTATGTCTAAAAAAAAAAAAAAAAAAAAAAGGAGATGGTTGTAAGAGTCGCATTATTTATAAGATAAATGGAAGCCAGATGTTCAGGAAGAGTAAAGCATTTTCTGGCTCTTAGACCTGAGAAATTTCTCCTTTGGGAAAAGGTGAGGTGGACAACATCGTCAAAACCAGCATTTTAGTAATATAGTGGTGGTTTTCTTGTACGTGTTTCTTGAAACATTCCTTTTTATTCAAGATAGGGCAAGAGTGCCAACGTGCATTTCGGTGATTATACAGAGCCCAAACAATGCAGTCGAAGCACACAGCTCTGTTGTGCCGTGTTGGATCTGGGGTTAAAGTTGAGATGCAGGGATATCAGGCATGAGGCCATATGCGCCTTGCTCCCATACAGGTTCTCTACACATTGCTAATTAATCATGGCATTCTTCCTTGATGAAGCTGGATATATCCTCAGCATCCTGAAATAACGGTTAAAGTCAGACTTGGGTGTCAGACCTCTTTCATTTTGGAAATTCTAGAGGAAGAAACAGCCTGTATATCCTTTGACAATTTTTACTCAGGCCTTTGCTGAAAGATGGGTTAATACCTATACTCTGGCAGAGAAAGGACTACAGGTTTTTAATTTTCTTTTACTAAAAGCCAAGTCATGTATTTAAAAATTCAATTGTACAGAAGAAAATCATATTCTTCTATGAGAATTGAGAAGCCTGAGGATTCAGATGAACAAATAGCCCACATTCATATGGATTTGTAGATAGGAGGGTTTAATGACTATACAGTTGTTATCACTGTTATGACTTTGATGTTAAGTTAAAAAACTAGTCAGATAATTGTGGGGCTGGTTGCACAACTCTGAATACCTTAAAAACCATTGAATTGTAAACTTTAAATGCGTGACTTAGATGGTATATGAATCATATCTCAATAAAACTGTTAAATAAAAAAGTCAGAGGGTTAGTTGTTCAAAATATATTTTCTGGGGCACCTGGGTGGCTACGTCAGTTAAGTGTCGGACTCTTGATTTTGGCTCAGGTCATGATTTCGTAGTTTGTAGGTTTGAGCCCCATATTGGGTTCTGCTCACATTCTCTCTTCTCTCTCAAAAATAAATAAATATAAAGAAAAGTATTTTCTGATTTTTCCCAAAAAAACATAGGTTGCCATCTTCTTTAGGCTCAGCATGTAAGTTCAAATCTGTGAATCACTGTTGTGATAAAAGCTGTATATGATTGTCACATGGTTGTTGGGTATCAGTCTGGCCAAGTATGTAAATAAATAGTTCTATTCCTGGAAACATCCTATTTGTAATATCTTTTTAATATTTATAGTTCATATATCTTTTAATCAAATATATGCTATGCTTATATTCTCCCAAGTAATAGAAAACATTTAACGTTTACACAGAAATAACCTGAAGTGATTTCCTCAAGCTCTAATACCCAGGAGTTATTAAAAATCTCAGCTAGAACCCCAGTTTCCTGACCTCTCTAATCATCCATATAAGGGCTAAAATTTCTTCTGTGGATACATTTCTTTCTCTACTATATATTAATTAACAAATGCATTGGATTTCCCTTTCTCTTACATACATCATCAGGAGAAAAGATTACTATTTAAAAGGTGTTCTTAACACCGAAGGTATTCATTGTATTCAGGACTTTGAATTTATTGAATCATGGAAAAGGAGGAAATTAATTAAAAATGAATTCATTTTTTAATGTAAACTGTGTAAGGCTTTTGATTGTGATTATAGAGAATGTTCAGGACTGGGGAAAGGGCTAGACCAATTTTATCAACCTCATTTTAAGGTTAATAAGCATTGTTTGTTAGGAGATGGCTCAGAGCTTATTTCTTTTTAATGGTTGTATTGAAGTGTATTTCACACACCATATAATTCACCCAACTAAAACGTGTGCAATTTATTGATTTTTAATAAATTCACAGGTGGTGCCACTGTCATCCAATCCAATTGCAGAATATTTTCATTACCCCAAACAGAAACCCCATCCCTATTAGCAGTCACTCCCCATTTTCCCCCACCAGCCCTAGGCAACTGCCGACACACTTTTTGCGTCTATAGATTTGCCTATTCTGGACATTTCATATAAATGGAGTCATACAATTTGCATGATTTTAATATTTTAGGAAAATAGAGAACATTTTCAGAAACAGCGATTCATTGAGAAGACCCATTTCTTTTCATGTTTAAATCCAAATTGTGAGATAGGCAGTTGGTACCATTCAAGTTTGGGGCAAAACTGAGATCGCCGTAGGTAGAAAAATCTACTTTCTTGCACCACATTAATTTGATCTTTTGGCTCTGTTAAATTATGTCTAGAGCTTCTGTTTGGAAAGGTTTGTATCATTCACCAGTGGGTGTCAGCATCTGACTAAAGATGATTCTGCCTAGAGCTGCTTCTATAAATAACCTTGAAGCCAGTCTCCCAAGGTCAATATCAACATTATTTGAATCCTGTGTTCATTTATGTGATCACCTCAGAGTACAAATTTGTAAGAAATCACATTAACCGTATGCTATTTTTGCCGTTAGATGGCTTTAAAAGATTAAGATTTTGTCACTTTACTGAATTTGAGAGTTACATGACAGAGCCTTATGTTCTGAAGACTTGCCTGAAGAATGGTTTTGATTTTTTTTTTTTTATAACATTTTAATGCCTCCTGCTAACACATATAGAGATGTTAAGAAGTGGTGCTCTGATTAGCCTTGTCATTTGATTAGCCTTGTCATGGGTAATCAATTGCACTAGGCAATTAAAGGCTGAAACATTAGTTTGTTTAACAAGTTTTATGCTATGCTGACTACTTTCATCTCCCATTCTTGTTGTAGGATATCTCTTAGGTAGTGAAGATTACTATTCCCATGAGCGCTGTGCATTAATTGACAGTCTGAATGTCACACGATGTGCTCTTGATTTTCGAGATGGGGAACAGGTTGCAACAGGATATAAAAATATGTATTCGACAAACATATTTACTGAAAGAGCTACAGCCCTCATAACTAGCCATCCACCCGAGAAGGTAAGTCTTGCTTCTTTGTTAATATCAAAATTGTGTTTAAGGTAGCATCTCTTCAGGTGAATATAGAAAAAGGCTGCTTGTTTAGGAAAAAATCCGTTCTAGGGATTTTTCAAATTTTGGAGTATATTGGAATCAGCCCGAGAAAGCTTGATAAAAATAGAAATTCCTTAGAGCCCATCTCTAAGAGACTCATTCTTTGGGTCTGGGGAAAATCTGTACATCAGCATTTTAAAGAAACTCATCAAGGGTAATTCTGATGCCAAATGGGTCCCCAGATCACACTTTGAGGAATACTGTGTCTACAGTGTTTTAGTAGAAATATAGTTTTATTATTTTGGTGTATTTTGTGCATGTGCTATAAGCAATTAGTACATTGACTTTTTTTAAGTGATAGGCTTGTGTACAAAGATGAAGCTATATTATGGCAAATTTCCTGTTATGAGATCAACAAGCTTTAGGTTCAGGGCAAGTCCTCTTAACTTTGTATTTTAGGTATTCTAGATATTTTGCATTCCTATGTTAACTTTAGAATGAGCTGGTCAATTTCTACCAAAAAGTTCCTGCTTGGATTTGGATTTCATTGAATCTGTAGACCAACTTCACGAGAATGTGTATCTTAACAACATTAAATCTTTCATTCCCTAAACATGGTATACTGATGAGCCTGGTTTTTACATTTAATACACTGAAGTCACTGTGTATGTCACATAATAGAATCTTTTGATTTATTTAAAGGTAAAAATAGAAGAGAGTCAGAATTGCCTTAAAAACAATTTTTGTTGTTGTTGTTGTTAATCTAGAGTTAGCTTCAGAAGCTAAATTCTCTGAATATACCTTTAAAATTGGGTCACATATTCGTGTTGTCAGATACTGGGCCCAAAATGTGGCTTCATTAAGAACTGCATTAGGACACTGATGAAATTAGTCCTTCAATGAGACCCTGACGTAGCAAATTCCAGAATGTGCAGTATTATCTGGTGCTTCCAATTTTCTCCAGTTTTCCTCTTTGGCAACTGAATGTCCTCAGGGTAGATCACAATTTGGATTTCATTTTATATACCTGTTCAGATGTGGTACCTGGCCACTGACTCCCTTTTTGACATAGTTTCTTCTTGGCTAAACCTTTACCTATTCTAAGTGTTGGGGGTCTTACCTGGTATCTCTCCTCAGTTTTGCCCTGCTTGGGCTTTTTATCACTCTTACATGCTGACCAGTTTGGAGTGACTGTGCTAGCTATGGAACCTGTAGGATCAGAACATTTGCTCCAATATGTGGACATATGTGAGTCCTAAATCTAGATCTGAGCCAATATTCAGAGATGTGGAAAGATAACTGCTAGGTAATTGGCTTAGGTTCTCAGTTTTCCTCTGTATGCTTGGTGTTTTATTTTTTTTATTTATTTATTAAAAAAAAATTTTTTAACGTTTATTTATTATTGAGAGACAGAGACAGAGTATGAGCATGGAAAGGACAGAGGGAGAGGAGGAGACACAGAATCTGAAGCAGGCTCCAGGCTCCGAGCTGCCAGCACAGAGCCTGACTCGGGCCTCAAACTCGCAGACCGCGAGATCATTACCTGAGCCGAAGTCTGACGCTTAACCGACTGAGCCACACAGGCGCCCCTGCTTGGTGTTTTATAGATAGTGCTAAAAACCCAAACAATAAGATAAAGTCTTAAGGGAATTATGGTTCTTACCTTGCCCTTTGAGGTAGGCACTGTTTTACAGATATAAGCAAACAAGTTAACTTGTTCAAGGTCACAGAGCTACTGAGAGTCAGAATCAGAATTGAAACCCGCACTGACTCCAGAGCTAAATGCATTCAACAGTCTTCCCTAGTTCACAGCTAATATCGAAGATCAAAGAATATTAACTCAACTGTGTGATTCAGCTTGGTGATTCCAGTCTTGACAGTATATTGGGCTCATCTGGAAAGGTTGTAATAAACCCCAGTAACAAATATTGTGATTTATTGGCGGTGGGGGGGGTGTGTACCACTGGTATTTAATTACCCCTCTGCTCCCACCTCCCACCAGTGATTCTGATGTGCAGTCACAATAATTGATTCCCTTCAAACACAGAGGGGCAAGCTCAAGCCAGCTGCCTTTTACAGGCTTACAATATAACACTGCCTTAATCATGCAACCACTATAATATGCCTACAGCAAAAATTAGTTCCCATTAGGCAACAATAGAGTATTCTCTCACAGTGCCCCTAACATTAAGCGGATAAGAGGAAGCAGCTGGGTGAAATAGTTCCTGGTGGGTGGCCTGCCTTATCTGGTGTGGTGTGGAAAGCACAGGAACCGAGGGAAATGAGGCCCGAAGAGCTCACAAGCTATCCAAACTTGTGTTATTAATATAGTGCTGCTCAGAGGTAGCATTACAGAAATTACCAGATGAGAGAATGCTCATTTTCCTACAGTGTCTGAAATATTCTGAAGCAGTGTCCAGCATTCCCAACATCCTCAAGATAAAGTTTCAAGCGTGGACATAAATGAATGAAATAGTCAATACTGAGTGACAGTCCCAGAATGTTTGTTTGAGACAGCTAATGTGGATGTTTACATTTTCAATTCTCAGTAAAATGATGAATCACATAGTTCCAGGAGCTGTGCTTTTCATCGTTTTATCCCAATGGTGAATCTAATTCTGTGCCAGTTTCTTAGGTGTTATATATAGACTGCAACATAGGCCACTTGTCCTAAGGTGGAAATCATTAAAGAAATACACATGAAGTATCCACAAGCCATCTTAAAAATGTGCCTATTTTAAAGAGCACTTGAGGGGAAAAGAGCATATGGAGCTGCTTTGTCACAGAAACACAGTTGGTGCTGGTTTCAGGGAGAGACTGCTAATAACCACTGCACATGTGTTGGGAAGGAATGTCTTTTTTTCTACAGGGTCATTCCTTTAGTACTAACACTGCAGTGTAAAAGTAACATGTCTATAAACTATCTTTCAGTTAAAAATAGCCCCCCTCAACACTTTGCAGAATAAAAATAAAAGTTTTCTCATAAATCTAACCTACTAGAAGCTTCTTAAAGCAAATGTGAATTTCTAGTCGTAGACACTTTTCCATGACACAAGTTGGACAGAAGTGTCTTAATTTGAAAGTCAACAATAGAATAACAATTGAAAAAATTTTTTAACCTTTATTTATTTTTGAGAGAGAGAGAAACAGAACCTGAGAACGGGAGGGCGGAGAGAGAGACACACACACAGGATCGGGAGCAGGCACCAGGCTCTGAGCTGTCAGAACAGAGCCCGATGTGGGGCTCGAACTCACGAGCTGTAAGATCATGACCTGAGCCAAAGTCTGATGCTCAACTGACTTAACCACCCAGGAGCCCCAATAGAATAACAGTTTACAAGTGCATCATATTTTTTAAAATTTGTACTTTAGATTAGGAAAATCTACTAAAGAAATGAAAGTGAGGCTTTCTTCTTCACTGAAATCAGGTTTCTTAGCATGGTGAGGATATTTGGAGTATGTATCTTAGGAGTCGTATGGCATAATAAGAAAGGGAAAAGAACCCTCAGCATCTTATCAACATGCTAATAACTTTAGGTAATAATGTCATACTTTTATGTAATACTTAAACATTTGGTCATGATTCACATCTAGGATTTCGTTTTATATTCTTAAGAAGCCTGAAAGGATTATAGTTAGGGTTGGTGTAAAGGTGACAGCTGTAACTGGCTTGGTCGGAGCAGAGATCAGGACCCAAGAAAGAGCAAGGGAGAGATCAAAACTCAGCTCCAGGACTACAGTGCTTTGAATCATGTCTTTAAGGTCAGAATGGGCCCATGGGTCTCCAAAGGCCCAGGCATGATGAGAACTCAAGTCAGTAGACGGCACAGTAAAACTGAGGCCATCCCCAGGATGGCGACTGCTTGCTTTAGGCTATCAGTGAGCTCAGCCCACATAGGCAGGTATGGGGAAATTGACTATGTCTGTTCACTGCCAGGGGTCTTCGAACAAGCGGCTGCAGGCAGGGTCCTGATTGTGATTGGACAACCCTAGAGCCCTAGTTAATTATCTTTTCCACTAGGCTATTGTGTAGTACAAAGAAGAGTACTCTATGAATTTTTTTTTTTTTCATTTAACAATAGTATTGAAATGTTACGCACCTAGCCTTTTGGGGGAATGAGTTGTTTCATGGATAAAGTTCACCTTGTGAGCACTGAAACTTTTTTTTGGAATGTTTACAACATTGGCTGGAACTACTCTCAGTTGTGTTGCATCTGGCCTCACCTTATTAAAGGAGTGGCCCTCTACACCATTTTGCCTCCTCCTGGTGAACCAGAGACATGTTGATGTGTGTGTATGTCTGCCCATACACTGTATGGCCCTAGATTACTGCTGGTGAAATGGGAAAAAAAAAAAAAGAGAACTTACTTTGTTCGAGGAACACTTTTATCTATACTTGTAAGTGATTAGGATGTGGTTGGGAGGTAGTGCGAGATCTTTGCCTGGCCTGTGACAGTCACAGGCCTCATCCTCAGAGGAAGTTTTTTACTCCCTCTTCTTAGCTTATGCTCCTTCTGTTTGAACTAACAGAAGCCTGACCACTGGAAAAATGGGGGAATTGCTGCCGTTTTATGACTTTGAGCCCTCAACGGTGATGGTCATATCTTTAGCCCCCTAAGGAATAATTGTGGGAAAGATTTTCAGGTAATGTTTTGCTGTGAGTAGAATGATTTCCATACTGAATATTTATAAGACTAATGATGGTCCAAGAATCGTTACTTCCGCCCCCTGATGTGTTCTTAAGAACTCTTCCCTACACCCTCCCTGGCTGTCACTTCTAGAGGTCACTTGCTGGCTGGGGATAACCTGCCCCCTGTCCTTTTTCCTTCCCAATGTGGATGGGTTGCCATGTTGCTGGTAATGACCTGATTGAGAGCATGGTCTCCTTGAGCAGTGAGCCCCTTCTCTCATTTCTCCAGCCCTGCCCAGAGAATCTAGACCAGGGTCACAAACTCTGGTGTTTACAGGGGCCAGGCTGCTAACCTGCATAAGTGAAGCCACTCAGAACAGTGGGGAAGCTGTAGAAATTGGAGCGCACTTGGGAGTAGGGCCTCTATTTCACGCTCCAGCCATTTGTTACCAGATGGAGCGTGGGCATGGAGTTGTTGGAGTTCTGATTTTTCAAGGAAATTTTTTTAAAAACCACAGAGTTTTATGTGATATTTCCTGATTTTAAAAACTTTATGTGGGCTGCAAATTGTTGTAGTCTTCCAATTTTAATCCTGTTCTCATCCAGACCATGGCTGATGGCTGGGGTTGGTCTGATCTAATGCTAAAGACCCAGACAGCTTTTCCAACAGCAGACCCTCATACCACACTGTGAGGTCATCGATATCCCTGCACATCTGTTCCCCTCCAGACATCTCAGCCCAGGCTCCTTCCTCACCACCTGGGCAGGGCATGTCCCGGGGTTCCCTTCACTGTGGTCTGGGAGAACTCAGAAGTTTCGGTGTATGTGTGGCTGGAGTAGAAAGTGTGCGTATTGAGGGGGAGTGGAGGCAGAGCTCAAGCAGTGTCAAAGATTTGAGCGTTGGCCTTTGGAGTTGCAATTTGGAATGTTTTTCCATAGAAGTAATGTACAAATGAAGCATAGGTTGTACATTATCATAGGCATCCTTTCACTACCTCACTTCCTTCGTTAAATAGGTCTTAATGTGATGATTTCAGTATTTAACAGCTGTTTTTAACATTTTGACTTCGGGGAAAAGGTGTTTCTAAGTTCCAAGGATCTGAACTAAAAAATTTGGGTGTCTTTTTGAGTTCCATATGTATATTTCTTAAGCTATCCAGTAAGTTGTATAATATAGAATTTTTAAAAATTTATCAACAGTAATGAAGAATGAAATATGAGCCCCCCTCCCAGTCTGCTTTGTCACTTTTCCCCATTCATTTATGAGATTGAAATGCCTCATTAACAGAATTGTATTATTATTCTTGGGTTGAACAGTTGTTGTCTTTTTGAGTGTTTTTCAACTCATCAAGGAATTCTGTAGGAGCTCAAAGAAGAGAGTGCTTTCAGAAAAAAGGAGAGGCTGACCTAGAATACCGCTAATGTCAAATGCTATAAATTGGTGTAAAAGGTAAACTAGAATGAGTGTATCACACTCCTTAGTTTCCAGGAATTAAATTGGCCGTATGTTTGGTCTTAGATCAAAGACTAGCCAGGAATGGTGTTCACTTGTTTTCTACTATGAAAAATCCTGAGCTCTCTCTTAAAAGATGGGAACTTGAGGGGCGCCTGGGTGGCGCAGTCGGTTAAGCGTCTGACTTCAGCCAGGTCACGATCTCGCGGTCTGTGAGTTCGAGCCCCGCGTCGGGCTCTGGGCTGATGGCTCAGAGCCTGAAGCCTGTTTCCGATTCTGTGTTTCCCTCTCTCTCTGCCCCTCCCCCATTCATGCTCTGTCTCTCTCTGTCCCAAAAATAAATAAACGTTGAAAAAAAAAAAAAGATGGGAACTTGTTTACTGGCTAAAGCAAAAAGCTAACGCATCTATTGATACATCTTTGCAGCATAATAGTGGAGATTCCAATAGGAAATTGCTCTGCAATTAATATGAACATGGACAAATCATATAACCTTTCTGAGCCTCGGTTAACGTATCTGTGAAATGGGTGTAACATAGGCTGGATTTGAGTATTACATGAGACAGAATATGTAAATCAGTATCATAATGTCTAGCACATAGACAACATTTCATATATAGTTGTTATTATTGGTATTATTATTATTTGTTTAGATCAGAGTCTTCTAGGTCATTTTAGAACTCAAGCTTTTGTTTTGAATTTTTTGTCTTGTGTCTTTTGTTGCATTTTTAACATCTTTATTGATGTTAATATTTCACATACCATAAAATTCACCCAATTAAAGTATACATTTCAATAGTAAATTCACAGAGCTGTGCAAACATCATGACAATCTGAAGTTACAACATTTTCATCATTCCAAAAAGAAACCTCATACCTATTAGCAATCACTCCCCATTCCTCTCCCCCCCACCCCCACTCCCTACAGCTCCTGGCATCTTTTGAGTATCTTTTCAGGTGCTTATTGGCCATTTGCATGTCTTCTTTGAAGAAATTTCCATTCATTTTTTGCCCATCTTCTAATAGGTTACTTGCCTTTTATTATTGAGTTGTAAGAGTTTTCTGTATATTCGGGGTACAAGTCCTTTATCAGATGTATTATTTACAAATATTTTCAAGCCATTCTGTGGGTTGTCTTAATATTATTTTTATTGACTGATAAATCTGGACTTCTGTCTCTGTATTTAATGTTTCCATGCCCTCTCAACTGATTTGCACAAACTTTCTTTCCAGCCTCTGTTTCTCTACCTTGCTCTTCAGTCTGTCCACGAACCCCTTCAGGTCCCTGAGGAGTACCTGAAACCCTACGACTTTATCCAAGATAAGAATAGGCATTACTATGCAGGAATGGTGTCTCTTATGGATGAAGCAGTGGGAAATGTCACAGCAGCCTTAAAAAGCCACGGGCTCTGGAACAACACGGTGTTCATCTTCTCCACAGGTAAGTCTGTCAATAGGAAAATCATCTCTTGGCAAAGCCGAGGACATGGTGTTCGATAAATGGAATGAAGACAAATTGGAGCATTTAGCAGTACCTTATTAAAATAAATACTAACTGCAAGAACGGAGACATGATAATAATGGGTAGAAAAATGGGTCTAAGGAAAGAATTATGGGTCTTCCCCCTCTTCCTTCAGATGTCAAAATATTCTGGGAGAATGCTTGAAAGCAAGCTCTCACCACCTGAGTAAGTATGAGCGGACATCACTCATATGCAGGGCAGCTGGGTACTGGATTCCTGGAGTGGCTTGTTCTCAGGCGGTCTCTCCAGCCTGGGCATCCTCTGTGAATAGAACTTCTGACAAGAGCAGTTCTGTATCAGTGTAGAGACAGATTGTGACATTAAGAAGACAGATTAGAAATGGAGCCATTTAAATCTAGGCTAGAGTCTCCAAGTATGGATTTTTTTTTTTTGTATTAAGATTGTTTTCTGACAATAAAATTCATACATGTTGATTGCAGAAAAAAAAGGTTTTTGAAAATAGTTTTCATTATGGCAATGCCTTTCTGATTCCTCATCTGTTATATATGTGATTTTTCCTTCCTCTTGTTAGACATGGTTTTCTAAAATTTCCCTACAATGTGCTATTGTAATAGATCTTGGTTTGTCCATCATGCTGAGTACTCAGAGAGCACTTTGTATCTGAAAGTGAAGATGCTTTTTTTATGGGAAGTTTTCTTGTATTATTTATTTCAGAATTTTTTGGCCCTTCAGCCTACCTTTCTCCTATTCTTTCTTTATAAAACTCTTGTTATTTCGATATTGGATCAATACTCTAATTTTCTTAGTTTTTTTTTTCTCTGCTATTTTCTTTATTTTTCTTCTACTATTTGGGAAATTTCCTTATCATTATTTTGTAACCTTTTCTATTAAATGCGTTGCAACCACCACATTTTTTAAATCATTAAGAACTGTTTCTTATTTTCTGATAATTACTGTTTTATAAAGTTCTGTTTTTACTTTATATGTAATAATTTCCTTCACCAAAGCCTATGCTTTTAACTATTCATTTTTTTTAATTATTATTTTTTTTAATTTTTTTTTTCAACGTTTATTTATTTTTGGGACAGAGTGAGACAGAGCATGAACGGGGGAGGGGCAGAGAGAGAGGGAGACACAGAATCGGAAACAGGCTCCAGGCTCCGAGCCATCAGCCCAGAGCCCGACGCGGGGCTCGAACTCACGGACCGCGAGATCGTGACCTGGCTGAAGTCGGACGCTTAACCGACTGCGCCACCCAGGCGCCCCTAATTATTTTTTTTTAATATATGAAATTTATTGTCAAATTGGTTTCCATACAACACCCAGTGCTCATCCCAAAAGGTGCCCTCCTCAATACCCATCACCCACCCTCCCCTCCCTCCCACCCCCCATCAACCCTCAGTTTGTTCTCAGTTTTTAACAGTCTCTTATGTTTTGGCTCTCTCCCACTCTAACCTCTTTTTTTTTTTTTTTTCCTTCCTTTCCCCCATGGGTTTTATGTAGGTGTGAGTGTGTATGTAGATATGTGTATAAACCTACATATACTTGTATATGCGTATATATGTGAACCCGTACATATATTTTTAAGTTTGCTTGTACTCCCACCATTACATCTCTTCCTTCTAAGGTCATTTGTATCTTTTTTGGGCTGTCTTTCATGAAAGAAGCTTTCTCGAATCCCCGGTGATCCTTGGCTGAAACCTAAAAATTTGATTGGAAACTCCCAAGGGTGAGGACAGGACTTGTATTCTGGTGATTTTTTACTGTACAGTGACTATGTGAGGTGTGCAAAGTGACATGTTGAGGAATTAATCTGGGTATTCTATTCGCAGTTTTTTTTTTCTTTTACAGTTTTTTTAAAGAGCAGTTTTGTATTGCTTTTTTTTTTTTAAATCAGAGATTCCACCTTTTTTTTTTTTTTTTTTTTACGTTTTTATTTATTTTTGAGACAGACAGAGCATGAACGGGGGAGGGTCAGAGAGAGAGGGAGACACAGAATCTGAAACAGGCTCCAGGCTCTGAGCTGTCAGCACAGAGCCCGATGTGGGGCTCGAACTCATGGACTGCGAGATCATGACCTGAGCCGAAGTCGGATGCCCAGCTGACTGAGCCATCCAGGTGCCCGAGTTTTGTATTGCTTTTAATTAGGCATTGGTATTGAATCTGGCATTTTTTGAGGGCTTACTATGTGTAGGACAGAGTTCAAAGTGCTTTATATGAGTTAGCTCAGTTAATCCTTACAATAGTTCTCTGGGGACTGTTATTATTCCATCATGCTGATGTGAGAACTGAAGCACAGAGAGGCCAAGTAACCTCCCCAAGGCCACACGGCCAGGCAGAGCCAGGCAGCAACCTTTTTGGCTCCACTGCAGGCTCCTGCCTCTGAGATGATGCAGATGATGACCTGGATGTTCTTATTGGACCTCATGATATAGCAGATCTTTCCCCATGGTTTGTTGCAGTATTGATCCGTTGAGGAAGCTGGGCATGGCCAGGAGTAGTGTTGTTCAGTTGCTTTAGTGCTATACAAATAGTACTCTCATTTTCTAAGTATGCCCTCCTGTGAAAAGGGTTGACCATAGGATAACATGTGTCGCCCCCTCAACCCCCCAAATTTACCCTTTTCAGAAAAAGGGGAGACATACTTGAGAGTGTTCTCAGTTTACTTTATTTTGAACAGCCTGGTAAAGCACTTTAATCAGCTCTGGAATTGAATGCTTATGGAGGTCACTAGAAAGAATCAATAAAAAAAGGAGGCCAAGGCATTTAATACCATTTAGTAATTATTCCCGGGAAATGACCTCACACTTGTAAGAACTGAAAGTTATAAGTTTATAAAACAAGCCTTTGTTGTAGAGATCTTAATTATACAATTTAAGGATAAATGATTTCTTGACATGAAAATATATATGGATTAATGTTATCATATGTAGAGAGAAAAGTGCTCAGGCAGAAGTTTTCCTCTGGAAAACTTAAATATCTCAGAGTGGCTCCTGTGACAATGGATATTGCTGTCAAGTATTCATGGGAAGAGGTGTAATAATATTTTTTCATGATATGTGGCAGTTGGAAAAAGCAGTATTTGAAGATCTTTTATTATATGATTTCAAATGTGTTTACATAATTAAATTTTAAATAGTTGATCATTTCATAAACACCCACAACGTATTACTTATTCAAGTTGCCAAAAAATTTTTTTTGAAGCTTTGTGATGAAATAATGGGGATTACCTTATAATAAGGCTGCCTTATATATATATATATATATATATATATATATATATTTAACGTTTATTTATTTTTGAGACAGAGAGAGACAGAGCATGAATGGGGGAGGGGCAGAGAGAGAGGGAGACACAGAATCGGAAGCAGGCTCCAGGCTCCGAGCCATCAGCCCAGAACCCCACGCGGGGCTCGAACTCACGGACCGTGAGATCGTGACCTGAGCTGAAGTCGGAGGCTTAACCGACTGAGCCACCCAGGCGCCCCGAGGCTGCCTTATATTTTAACACTATGGTATGTTAATGGATGAATTGATCTGGGGTCGTCTTTGCTTTTTGGGGCTAAATCCAATGTGATCATGTGTATATAAATTTTTATTAGACTGCTGAATTCAGTTTGCTAGGGTTTTATTTAGGACTTTTATATCAATTCAGAAGTGAAAGTGGGGTTGGTGCCTTCTTCTCTACCCTGTCGGTTTTGTTGTCTCAGTTGTGCTCACTTCACAAAATAATTTGGATGGTTTTTCCTTTATTATTATTTTTTTTAATGCTCTCTGGTTCAGCTGGTCCCTGGAACCTTTTTTGGAGGATTTTTTTTTTTAATTTTCTCCATAGTTTAAATTTTTTGCTGAATTACATGTAGGTGTAGGTCTTTAAAATATTTAAAAATTAATTTTGCTTGAAATATATGAGCCCTTTGATCTGCATGCTGGGATTATTTTTCACTCTGGAAGTTTTCCTTGTGCATATTTTAGCTTATTGCTTTTGTTCTGTTCGATTTATTTCTCAAAAAATAGCTTCAATTAATAGGTTGAATCACTGATTCAGCTTTTTTGTCATTATTTTCAGTTTTCTGTCCCTTTTCTCAGTCTTCTGGATCTCCCCTGCAAACACCAGTTAGACATTGTTGCATCTCGGCTTCTGTTCTTTAGATTCCCCAATGTTGATTATTATTGGTTGTGTTTTTAGTTTCCTGTGGTCCTTTCTTTGCCTCAGTCAGTTCCCTTTTCTTCAAAGCTCATTAGTAATAATAATGACTACTGTTTGTTAAATATTTACTGCATGCTCAGGCCCTGTTCTGCAGCCTTCCCTCTACTTTCTCATCGTTGGTCATGTTGTTAGCATTAAAGCTCAAAGTGACCTCGCAAAGTAGGTTTCTTTATCCCCATTTTGTAAGTGAAGAAACCAAAATTTAAAATGGGTAAGTGATTTGTCCAAAGCTACTCTTATGGTCTGAATGTGTCTACCCAGAATTCACATGTGATGGTTAGAAGGTGGGCCTTTGGGAGGTGGTTGGGTTACAAGGAAGGGTAGAGCCCTCATGAATGGGATTTGTACTTTTATAAAAGCCACCCCAGAGAGGTCCCTAGCCTCTTCCTCCATGCGGAGACACAGCAAGAGGAAACCAGCTGTGAACCAGCAAGAGGGCCTTCACCAGGTGACCACACTGGTGCCTTGATCTTGGTCTTTCCAGCCTCCAGAACTGTGAGAAGGATATTTCTGTTGTTTATAAGCCACCTGGTCTGTGGTATTTTGTTAGAGCAGCCTGAGTGGATTCAGAGGGCCACACGTCTAACAAATGGAAGAGCCAGAATTTAAGCGCAGATCTACTTGACGTCAGCACCCATTGGCCGGAATTGATTAGGCTTTTGCGTCACATCTTCTTTTCCTTTTAGCTCATCCGATTGTCCCTTGTCTCTACTTTTGGCTTTCTACATTTCTGTTCATAGAACCTATGCTTCTCCTGAATCTTCCTGAATAGACCTTGGCTAAAATCTTCATTTTCACTGTAAATCATTATCAGCTATATAGTCTTCCTCTGAGTATAAGCAGTGAAGAATCTTTCCACACAGAGTACGTGGCCATCTCTTGGCCTTGGGTCAGTGTTTCTTGGTTAATTCCTTCTCAAGCCTATAGTTTGAGGTCAGTGGCCTTTAGGCATTGAGTAAACCTGAATGATGTACTTGACATTTCCCTCTCTTTGGCCACCTGGTTCTTGGACAGCTAAAAGAACCCCAGCTTGCACAGCTATGAGACTTTTTCTATCTCCACACCTTCAGGACTTTACTTCAGGGGCATTTCCCAGGGTACAGTGTGCCCCACTGTCAGTCGCTTTTCTTCTCCTACTCATTGTTTTCTGGGACATGTGACCTGTAACTGCATATGAGAAAGGCAGGAAGTAATAAATCTCTGATCACATAAAAAATTAGTGCGGTCCCCTCCCAGGCTGCCTGCCTGCCTCTTTTCAGGTAGGTGGACTGGCTCTGTGTCATGAGGCAAACAGGGTTTGCCAGCCCTCGTGTCTTCAGCCCAGCTTCTTTGGCCTTACTGATTGTGGAAATGTCGCCGAGATTCTCTTGGGTACAGCAGGTTGTCAGTCAGTCCTGGTTTCTCACATTGTGAGAAGTTTTCATCTTATTCTAACTCATCACAACATGCTATCACTCCTCGTATTCTGTGTCTGTTATTTTAGTAGGATATCACTTAAGAGAAGCCGTGCTAGTGGCTGATAAGAAGATACCATTTTAACCTGGGCTTCTATCACCATGCTGATCTTTATAGTTGCTAAACTCCAGGAATCTTCACCAAAGTCTGACCCGGAGTAAAATGAGCTAAAATTAGAGTCAACTCTGGAGGGACTAGATCATGAGTTAAAACTAGGGAAACTGATTCTAAAGCCTTGAAGAGAAAGCGGTGATGGATCTTAACATCTTCATGCAACTATTATATATTTATATTAACTCTTAACAGAATAACCAGTTTCACTTACATATTGATGAGAGTTTGACTATAAGGAGAAACCTTACTGCACTTCTTCCTCTGGAGACTTTTTCTGTGTTCACTGACAGTTTCATTGCCTGAAGTAAAATTTAATAATGTGCTATAATAATGTGATTAAAACCCAAGGAAACAGGGCCTGGGTCTGGCTGATTTTAGAGTGGTGATTCATTTCTTCCAGATTTCCCACTTGACTTTGCTTAGCACTGCCCTACTTTGTAGGCATCAGAATACTGGGTACGTCCAAACAAATAAACATTGAATCCATTAGTATAAGAAACCCTGGAATAGGGGTTTCTTGGTGCAGTTGGGTGGTGCAGTTGGTTAAGCATCTGACTCGTGATCTTGGCTCAGATCATGATCTCATGGTTCGTGAGTTCAAGCCCCACATTGGGCTCTGCGCTGACAGCTCAGAGCCTGGAGCCTGCTTCCGATTCTGTGTCTCCTTCTATCTCTGTCCCTCCCCCACTTGTGCTCTGTCTCTGTCTGTCTCTCAAAAATAAATACATGTAAAAAAACTTTTTTTTTAAAATAAAAAAAGAAAAATCTTAGAGCAGACTAGGTACAGGGCAGGTGTCAAGAAGGAGACAGATAGGGAGAGACCAAAACAGAGAGAGAGACAGAGACAGAGACAGAGAGAGAGAGAGCATTGATAAAAGGGAAGGGGTGTCTGGGTGGCTCAGTTGGTTAAGCGTCCAACTCTTGATCTTGGCTCAGGTCATGATCTCATGGTTGGTGAGTTCAAGCCCCACACTGGGTTCTGTGCTGATGGTGTAGAGCCTGTTTGGGATTCTGTCTTTTCTTCTCTCTGCCCCTCCCCTACTTGTGTGCTCTTGCTCTCTCTCTCTCTCAAAATAAAGAAATAAACTTAAAAAAAAAAAACACTGACATAAACTAGCTTCATTTAGAGAAAGAGAGAGGCAAAGGCATATGTTTTTTAGGTTTAGATGTTTGGGAAAGCTAACTTTTTTTTCTTAAATCTCCTTTTATAATCTGAGGGTGATCCACAAAGCTTCTCATTCTTTGTTATCATTATCAGAACACTTGAGGTGGTTGTTCTTAGTTTGCCACCTGGGGACCACCTGAAGCAGTGGGGAGTTTGTTTAAAAATGCAGTCTCTGAGGACATGGGTGCACGACATTGTGACTGTACTAAAATGTTGCTGAAATGGATACTTTATTTTAAGAAGAAAACATCTTTAAAAAAAATTTTTTTAATGTTTATTTATGTTTGAGAGACTGAGAGAGAGAGACAGAGGTAGAGTGTGAGCAGGGGAGGGGCAGAGAGAGAGGGAGACGCAGAATCCCAAGCAGGCTCTGTGTTGTCAGCACAGAGCCTGATTCACTGCTTGAACTCATGAAATGTGAGATCATGACCTGAGCTGAAACCAAGAGTTGGTCACTCAACCAACCGAGCCACCCAGGTGCACAATGGCCCCATGCCCTTACTACATATAATTACAACCTTGATAGATTAATGCCACTCTTTTTACAATGTGTGATTATTCTTGCTGTTAACAAAACTGCTTGTCTCATTACAAACATAATACTCTGTTATCTTTGTACAAAGATGACCCTCGAATCCCTCTCTGATAGGATATGATCAGCTTTCCTGCCAGTTAGTTACGTAGACTGTAGCCTCAGTTACATTATCTAGTGAATGCAGGTTGGCTGATCATTCATTTATTCACTCTGTCTCTTATTGTAGACAGAAAGATAAACAGGATGTAATGCCAGGCCTTGGGAAGCTCAGTCTAGCGAGGCAGACAAGCAAATGTATCATCATGATGCAGCGGAAGTGTGTTTTGATGCAGCCACAGTATTGTGTGTACAATGTAGGAGTGCCGACCAGAGCCAGGGATCTGGGAAGGCTTTCTGAGATTTAAAGGTTGGGAATGAGTTGGCCCGATAAACAGTGTGCAGGTGGGAAAGGGATTGGACAGCATACTCAGCTCTGAAGGAGAAACATGAAGAAGGGCAGAGAGGAGAGAGCAGTTCTGTAGGAGGTTCAGTGGGGCTAGAGCCCAGAGTGCAGGATGGAGAACGGCCAGGGGTGAGGCTGGAGAACATGGCAGGGAAGTCCGTGCATCTGCAGGAAGGAATCTCGAAGGTACGTTGAAAGCTGTAGGGAGGCATTGACAGGTTTGAGGCAGGATCAGATTTTCATTTTAAGATTGATGTGGAGCATAGTTGGAGGCAGGCATACCTTTTAGGAGGCTGTGACAGTGAAGGAGGTTGGAGGATTAGGAGGCGCTGAAGAAAGGCAGGGGAAATTGACGGTGATGAAAGGGCAGATTGAAGAAATACGCAGGAGAGCTTGGACCAGTTATCTTAAGAGTTCTTGTTACTGGGAGAGTCGATCGTTCTGTCATTCTGTGTTTTCAGACCTTTTGTCAGCGTCGGCAACAGCCTTGGATGGAGACATCCCTTCTGTTGGCAGTGGGATGCATTTGCAGAGAGCTGGGGGAGTGGCCAGAGTGCCCACGTGGTCCCTATAGCAGTAGGTCTGTGGGTCACTTGAGACTGGGCTGGGGCTCTGCAACAGTGTTTAGAAATGTGCAGAGACGGTTGTGGTTGTCACCATGACTTGAAGGTGAAGTCGTCTGAAGGACAGGCCCCTGCGGTGCCGAGGCCAGCCACGCATGGTGGAGAAGTGTCCTGACACAGGCGCCAGCAGTGCCACCATCGAGGAACACTGCCGGGAGCCAGTTCAACAGAACGTTTCTACTTGAACAGCGCAACGTATTACAGAGCCTCAACTTTTAACATTTATTACCTGAGCTTTCACAAAATTCTATGGAATTTAGTATCTTAAACAGAGCAGTAAAGAATCTTAACGAATACCCATAAATCTCATGTCATCCTCATATATTGAATATTCTTAGAGACTGGTACTGGCAAATGGAAGACTCCTTCACAGTTCAAACGCGCTTACGCAGTTGGCACACTTAAATATTATAGAAAGTCTGTGCCAGGAATAAAGTCATCTGACTGCTCGCATACCAATCTCACTAGGTTCTTTGAACACTTAAATCCATTTCTGACAAAGCGAAGGAAAACCTGCTGAGGGGATAAGTCATACAGTGTGCCCACTCTGTCTTTCCCTTTGTAATTCTTTTTTTTTTAAATTTTTTGATGTTTATTTATTTCTGAGACACAGACAGAGCATGAGTGAGGAGGGGCAGAGAGAGGGAGACACAGACTCCGAAGCAGGCTCCAGGCTCTGAGCTGTCAGCACAGAGCCCGACGCGGGGCTCGAACCCACAAACCGTGAGATCATGACCTGAGCTGAAATCGGTCGCTCAACTGACTGAGCCACTCAGGCGCCCCTTTCTCTTTGTAATTATCCCTTTATTGAACACATCTACCACGGAGGGAAATAAGAACACATGGTTCAAAACTATGAGACTAGCATGATCTTTTCCCCAGCCAGAAGTCATTAATCCATTATACCTCTTTAGACTTGATATGTTAATGTCCATGTTCAAAGTGTGTTGGATCATCTGAAAGTATTATTAACAATAGTAATAATCATATAGATTTGTTGATTATTTTATTGAGAGAAAAATGATAACCAATACGTTTTAAAATTTATTTTTTTAATGTTTATTTATTTTTGGGACAGAGAGAGACAGCATGAACGGGGGAGGGGCAGAGAGAGAGGGAGACACAGAATCGGAAACAGGCTCCAGGCTCTGAGCCATCAGCCCAGAGCCCGACGCAGGGCTTGAACTCACGGACCGTGAAATCGTGACCTGAGCTGAAGTCGGACACTTAACCGACTGAGCCACCCAGGCGCCCCAACCAATACGTTTTAAAGTCCCCCAGAACGATCTTGTGTTTGTATTCTCTGTGACAAACCATTAAACCCATAAGCTCAGAGTCTAAGGCAAAGATGCTTCTTATTCCCTAAGTTTATTGGATAGATATTCAAAGTTTTATTATACTGCTTATTATATGCTATAATATAATACTGTATTATTGACATTTGAGCTTTTTAGCTTGAAAAACATGAAGTAATCTTTATTTTTATACTTAAAAAATGTTTTTTAAGTTTATTTATTTTGAGAGAGGGAGAGAGAGCCAGCAAGCGTGCACAAGTGGGGGAGGGGTAGAGAGAAGGAGACACAGAATCCCAAGCAGGCTCCGCACCATCACTGCAGAGCCTGATGTGGGGCTCAAACTCACAAACCGTGAGATCATGATCTGAGCCAAGATTAAGAGTTGGAAGGCTAACCAGTTGCACCACCCAGGTGCCCCTATTTTCGTACTTCTACGAGAAGCTTTCTTTCCCTGAGTTTATGAGTAATGGAAGATGCATAGTGAACTGAGCATATTTATTGACTAAACTACAAGAAGCTTCCAATTGGTTTGGATTTACTTTCTCCTTATTTTTTTCATTCCATTTTTGGAGGCCACGTTTAAGATGGATCCATTTCTTATATTGTACTCCTCTCCAAACTCGTTGGAGGCAAAACTCCCTGGGAAGGGGAGAGGAGCGTTAGGTGGACAGGCTGCTCTGGAGGGTAAAGCAAGGTGAAAGCAGGCTCTGTATGGAAACAGTCATGTGGGAACCACAGTCAGCAGGAGGAAGGGGCTGATATACAGTCAGGTCACCGCAAGCTGTGGAGACAAATACACAGCAGGCAGCTGGAGGGTGAAAGAGGGGACGGAATGGTTTAGGAATGATTAGTTTATGAATCCCCAGAAAGTAGATTGTATTTCTTTTCTTTTTTTTTTTAAGTTTTTTTTTTTTTAATGTTTATTTTTTGAGAGAGAGACAGAGCAGAAGTCGGGAGAGGGGCAGAGAGAGAGGGAGACACAGAATCTGAAGCAGGCTCCGGGATCTGAGCTGCCAGCACAGAGCCTGACACAGGGCTCGAACCCACAGACTATGAGATCACTACCTGAGTGGAAGTCAGACGCTTAACTGACCAGGCCACCCAGGCACCCCTAAAGTAGATTGCATTTCACATATTTTTGGTCTAGAATTTTTTTTAACCGATGTCGGTAATAATAGATGGAAGATACAAATTTAGGTTTCAGAGGCGGGCCAATAATTTCAGTTGAAAAACAAAAGCTGTGTAAGTTTTATATTTCGCATCTTCCAGAATGTAAACGTGGGGGTTTACTCTGGAGGAGTTTAAGAAAACAACAACCAAAAGGAACGTGGCTAACTTTTCACTGCTAAAGAGCGCAAACAGTCTGATTCTTCCCCATTTTACTCCGCACGCGTGGGGTCTTCCGGGAGGCGGTGGAAACTGCTATGCGTGCATGTGGACTGTATTTGAAAAGAGGCATTTACTCAAAATATGGGGAGCTCCGGGGCTTTTGCCTGTGCTCTGTCTCAGTTCCTCCCCACTCTGGCTTTATACAGTGACGGCTGTGCTTCTCTAACTTGGTCTGAGGGCCTTTCTTAGCCGAGGACAGTCTCTTGTCTTTCCTTCCCGGGGTTATGGAGACTTGCTTGTCTGCCAGGGCCTGGGAACCGGGGCCCAAGCTCTGTGTGGGAGATGGCCCCGCTGTGCTTGGCCTCAGACAGGCTGCATGGCCTCTGCTTTCAGAAGCATGAGATCCTCCTGCCAGGCCTAAAAACAATAATAAAAACATATTCGAACAAACCTCAATCGCCTCTCTTGCTGACTTTGGCAGTTAGGTACAAAGCACCAACAAAGCGTGGTATACAGAAATTCTGCCTTCCAGGTTTGTTCCCTTCTTACAGAACGACCCTTAACCTTGTGGGGCTCTTTTTTCATGTTTTCTTAATGAGAAAATATTTCAGAGATTATTGGCACCACAGGTTTATTTCTTTCTGGCAGTTTTCACTCTCAACCAACTGTAATCTCTGGGATCTCTTCTCTATTTTTCTCTCACAGTATGGGCCACATCTAATCAACCTCCTCTAAGATGACTGTTTCAAGTACAGTGATTTTTTTTTTATCATTTCCATCCCAGAGTACTTTCCTACTTGTGTGGATTTTTTAAAAAATAAAGATTGTCTCAAAAATTTGAACATGCCTTAAAAATGACATCCATGCCTATAGAGACTACCAAAAAAAAAAAAAAAAAAAAGCTGGACCTCTGTCCTCAAACACTTTGTGATCTGGTAACACATTCTGACAGACAGACACACACACAAATCAGTCAAAAGTGTAACAGAAATGGGGGTGAGGGGGAGAAGGGGGTACTGTGTTTGGACTGAGAATACCAGCTTTGTGGAGCCACTTTAAAATCCCACTTTGGTGTCGTATTTGATGTTAGAAAGTGCTTCTTAGATCTGCAGGTAATAGAACAGGCTGCATGGTGGGGCGGGGGGAGGGGGGGCGGGGGGTTGGCATTGACAGTCCCATCTCCAGGAGTGCCCTATGTGCAGTACACAGAGTTCACATTGGTGAACTCCCTGAAGGAGTGGCATGAGTCGTGCCTGTGGCAGATTGTGGTCATCAGCAGGTCGACCAGGTGGAGAGATCAGGTTGCTTTTTGGTTACAAGAATTAGTCAATTAGAAAGCATGGTGACTATTTTTCATTTGAGACAATGTACTGGTCCTGGAGATAATGTACTGGAGACCTGAAGGTAACATATGGTCTCTCCCTCTCTATTTTGTTCGATGTGAGCACGAGCAGGGAAGGCACAGAGAGAGAGGGAGACATAGAATCTGAAGCAGGCTTGGAGCTGTCAGCAGAGCTTGATGCGGGGCCCGAACCTGTGAACCTTGAGATGGTGACCTGAACCAAAGTTGGATGGTTAACTGACTGAGCCACCCAGATGCCCCAAGATATGGTCTCTCTCTTTTTTTTTTTTTATAAATTTTTTTTTTCAATGTTTATTTATTTTTGGGACAGAGAGAGACAGAGCATGAACGGGGGAGGGGCAGAGAGAGAGGGAGACACAGAATCGGAAACAGGCTCCAGGCTCCGAGCCATCAGCCCAGAGCCTGACGCGGGGCTCAAACTCTTGGACCGCGAGATCGTGACCTGGCTGAAGTCGGACGCTTAACCGACTGCGCCACCCAGGCGCCCCGATATGGTCTCTCTTAAAGAACACCTACTGCGATGGGAATGGTCTTTAATTCAGATTCCCCTGGGATTGGGAATGGGGAGGGGGTCAGGCACCTACATGGTTTCAAAAAGCCCTTTCACACATCCGCAGCTCTGACGCATCTCCTAGAAGGACTTGTGTTTATTCTGTGACCTCCAGGCTGAAAATCACTTCGTGTAGAAGAAATACATAGCCTGTGGGTGGTCAGGAGGAGGACAACAAGTATGTGGAGCCACTAGTCCAGCTCAGTATCTAGCGTGGAACTCATGAAATGCTTGCAGGTGGAGACGTGTGCATGCGTTCTAGATATAACAGCACAGGCCATCTTTCTAGGTCATGTGGGTAGAACAGATAGAGAGATGAAGCTTGGAGGAGTGAGCCTCTGGATGGCAGTGGGGGAGGGAGTGTTAGGAGTGGCTTCATAGAAGAAATGGGATAAGAATTAAACGGTGCTTGAATGATCAGGGAGTTATCAGTAGGTGAATGGAAAGAGTGGGAAGGACATTTTGGGCACGGAGAGGCATGAGCAGACATGCAGGAAGAGGGGCGCCAAGATGTGTTGTGGGCTCGGTGACTAGGCCAGCCCAGGCTTACCATTGGTGTCCAAAGGGATACATAAAAACCATAGTGTAACAGGACATATCTTCTTGAAATGTTAATTTTGCTTGCATGTATGGAAGAAAAAATAAGCAACTTAATTGGTTAATAATTTAGAACACTTATTAAAACAAATAAGGGCAAATTTTGGAACAGAATACAACTTATGGATCTTTTAAAGTCCAAAATCTCAGGTTTCTACTCTTTTCTCCTGATCCTTTAATGGAAGAATTAAAAATTCTGTAAAGAATCAACTCCATTCATCCCCCCCCCCCAATATTGCCCAGTAATCCTTACTTAGAGCTTGAGGCAGGAACTGGGGTTCCTCTTGAGTCATGTGGGAGGTAGGGCCACCCGGCTGAGGGTTCTGCTTAGCTGTTGAGAATGCCACCTGGAGGCCCGGGCTCTCTGACACTGCATATCCGATGTGATGGCAACTCTTGATGGTGGTTAGCGCTAAGGGGGAGGGGAACCCTATAGGATTTGCCTCTGTCCCACACAACAGACATGAAATATCTCTGTGCTTAGGTCAGGGTGTGGAATCTGTACTCTTGCTGAGAACGCAGGGAGGCCTGGCTGCCTTGGTCTCCTAGGATAATAGATGGAATGAAGGGTCTTCAGAGGCACTTCCTGAGTCTTTGGTTTTCTTTTCTTCCTCACCTGCTGGTCCTAAGCCCTACCACATTCCAGTCTCTGCTTCTTTAGCCTCTCTGGCTCCCTGTGCTCCCCAGGCCTATGCCCCCATGCTAGTCCTTTGTTTTCAGTATGTTTGAGTTGTGAATCATTAGATAACTTAGATTGATCACGAGTTCTGCTTTTGCTAGGCAAAGGGCACCCCTCCCTTGCAAAGCTGTCTCTGGCTTTTCCCAGCTTTGAGAAAAGACCATATGTAACCTGTCCAAGCTAGAATAGCGTCAGAGGCTAACCAGAGGCAGACTTGTTGGTGGATGAAAGAGCCTCTGGACCTGTGTTTACCATTTTTCTTTTAATTTCCATGTTTTCTGGCATCCATTGTTAGGAGATTTTCTTTAATACCAAACTCTGCCCAGGGTTATAAACATCTTTCTTGTATCATGGTCATCTACTCACAAGTTCAAGGGATTAAGAAAAGTCAAGAAGCCTTCAGTTAATCCAGTACTCAATAGTGCACTGGCTTTCATTATTCGGGAGTCTAGATCTGTGCTGTCCAGCTGGTGGTCACTAGCCACAGGTGGCTATTGTGCCTGTAAAGTGTGGCTAATTTGAATTGAGATGTGCTGTTAAGTGTAAAATACCAAATTTCAAAGACTTGGTAAGAAAAGGTTGTAAAATAATGTATTTTGTATATTGATGACATGTTGAAATGATAATATTTTTGATATATTGAGTTGAATAAAATATTTACTAAAATTAATTTTAACTGTTTCTTTTTAAAATGTGGCCACTAGAAAATCTTTGCCTATGTGGCTCAGATTATATTTCCATTGGACAGTGCCACTCTAGACAGTAGCTTCGAATTATAGCAACTCCTACCTCTTGGGAGTATCCCAGGGATTGTTTATTGAAGGTCTTCTCTCTTAATGATCCAGCAAAGATGGGAAAGCACAGAGTAGACTGTCAGGTTCTACAAAGCAGGAGCTGGGGTCATTGTGCTAAGGAGACTCATCAACTGACTTTGAAGGAAATTCAGTAACAGTTTTGAGCATTGACAGCATCACTGAAATAAGGGTATTGCCTCCCAGTGACGCCTCTGAAAGAGATAACTGGGTCGCATAATCTGGGGTTGGAATGTTAAAAAGAAAAAAGAAAGAAGGTAGTTTCATTACTTGAAGTGTATACGTCGAGTGAGTTCAGCATGCAGAAGGGCACTGGGGCAAGAACATTGATCATATCTATTGTTATTTCATAAATGCAGAATGCAACATGACTGAGGTAGGAGGGAAAGAAAGGCTTTCCAACTATAGGGAAAACCCAAACTATCTTTGTTTGCTATGATATGATAGCACTTACTCCTCAGCGTCGGAAGAAGTATTGTTACAACACACAACAAACAGGATTGTGGGGATCCTGGATCAACATGTCCATATTGCATAAATATTTTCCCTGAAATTTTCATCATTTGTATTTATATAGATCAAAGATACTCTCAAGACTGCTGTATCCATTTCCAGCAATCTTTTTCCTTTTTGAGATGATAAAGTTTATTTTGGACACGTTCCCTATTAGTAAAGTATTTCTCCATAAAATAGAAATAATCTTTTCCTGAAAAGAAGCCTTTTTAAAAAAAAAAGATTTTATCATATTTTTGTAGAGCATTTTAGGTCGGCAGCAAAATTGAGAGGGAGGTACAGAAATTTCCCGTATACCGCCTACCCCTGTACTTGCGTAGCCACCCCCATTACTAACGTCGTCCGTCAGGGTGCTGTTGTTTCTAAGGTCTTTAAAAATATCCTTTGTTGTAGAGCTGTGCTATCTTCTCTAACTCTCTGAGGTAGATTAGAAGTAATCATCACCTTTTTGTAAATAGAGACATAATCTCAGAGAGGTCATTTGTTGGGAAGCACATGTGACGAGTAACTAAAATGGTTTGAAAATGTAGATCTTTTGCCTTCCACTCCAGCTACTGTATTCACCGTATCACATGGCTCTGTGAGTACAAAAGCGTCTTTTGTTCACAGTAGAGCATGCTGTTCTGAAAAGTTTGGAGGTGTGTCTCATTTTTAGGAGTACTCCTTTTTGTTAAATTCTACACTGTGCTTTGTTTAATATTACAGTTATTTATAAAATGTTCAGAGAGCTAAGAGAGGTAAGGAAGAATTGAGGTCTCGATCTTGGTATTATTCCCTTCCTCCCAATAGTGATAAAAAGGATTTAGGCATCCTTGCCAGCTTCTTGGAGGCAAAGTTGGTGGGAACCTTCATTATCACATTCTCTCTGCTTTGTCAGCTCATATTCTTAAGGAATTCAGTCAGACTTCTTACAGTGTATGACTGAAAACCAATGGCATTTATTTCCTCTGCAGGAATTTATTTACTTTTTTCCTTGGGTGTCTGTCCCTTTGTTGATAATATTTTCTCAAGTCTTGAAGCACTAATTGGTTTTGGAGCTTCAGCAAGATCACTTGTTACACTGAATGCAGACACCGTGTTCCTGTGGATTTGTGCACAGTCTGTGTAACCATCAACGAGGGATCCTGCTGGGAATTGTAAAGGAGAAAGAAATGATGGATTATGTTAAAAAAATGCTCCAACTCTAAGGGTTCAGAAAGGAGCAGACATAAACGGCCTCTTCCTGGAGACCCCAGCCAGGCGGCCAGTGTTGGCTTTCTTAAGTAAGTCAGGACTTGAATACGTTAATGTGTATGTAGAACCGTGAAAGTATGTTTGCAATGATCAGTGCATCCTTGTCCCTCTCATGTATGTACACAATATGTGAAGAGTAAGAAGTAAGAAACATATTTGGAAGAGTCATTTTAAATATTGGTATTACGGGACAATGCTTTGCTTTGTTTTTTAACTTTATTTTTTAAAATATTTATCTGGTTTTGAGAGAGCTAGAGACAGAGTGCAAGCGGGGAGGGGCAGGGAGAGGGAGACACCGAATCTGAAGCAGACTCTGAGCTGTCAGCACAGAGCTGACGCAGGGCTCAAACTCATGAACCGTGAGATCATGACCTGAGCCAAAGTTGGACGCTTAACCGACTGAGCCCCCCAGGCGCCCCAATGGGACAATGCTTTGCTTTTAAAGTTACATGCTGTTATCTCAACTCCTATTCAGTCTGTTTTCTGAAGCACAATCTGCTTCTTCCCCCTTGTTCTCTTTTACCATTCTTGGCATTGGGCGTCCATCTCTCACCACTGGAAGTTAGTAATGGCTCTTGATTTTCTCCTGACTCAAAGAACACACTAGAAATTGAGATTACATTTTAACTTCTGAAGGCTGCCCAAGTCACGTGCCAGACAGAGTCCAGCTTCAGTCAATGCAGAATTCCCTGGAAAATTAATCTACTTGACATGCTGGGGACAAGGGGAGGATAGAAAACCAGTTCCGGGTAAGGCTAGGAATAGAGGGCTGAGCTGGATATAGGACCTGCTCCACAAGGTTGATGGCAAGACTGGTCTATAAAGGCCCAGAATACCTAGCAAGTTTGAGACCCATCTTGAAGAGACAGTAGTTAAGACGGAGCCAGGGCTCTGTAATCAGACAAACCTGAGCTCAGATTCTCATTCTACCACTTACTAACTGGGTGACTTTAGATAAATTTCTGAGCATCAGTTTGCTTATGTGCAAATGGGGATAAAGCTTTCTCACAGGACTAATGTGAGAATTAAAATAAAATTCATGTAAAGTATCTGATATCAGGCCTCGTGTAGGTGGGAATTTAATAATTACAGCTATTATTACTACCATCACTATTTGGACGTTCGCCGTTTCGCATCGTTGAGGACACCAAAGCAGTAATCTCCAGACAATATGTTGTGCTATAAATATTATATCGTATTCAGGTTTCAAAGGTCCAGATTTCAGCAGGACCCCATTAAGCTGTGCTGCATGAGCAGAACCCTGTACCTGCTGAAAGAGGAGGTTCCCAGGGCTGGGTAGGCTGTGGGATGGGACCTTGTTTTCAGGAAACTGGAATGCACGTTTGGAAACGAGGCAGAAGCCCACATATAACACTGCAGTTGGAGGTGATGTAAGGGTTAGAAGAGCTATATACACTCCAATATGAAGCTCTCAACAACCAGGACAGGCAAATGCTGATGGCCCAAGAGTCCATTTCTAAATATCACTGAAGTTCTTAAACCACTGAATGGCAGGACTCTGGTTTTAAGCCTTTCCCTGAATGCGAGGTAGGTATGTGATTCTCCACTTTTTAGATGAAGAGATGGGCCTAAGGGACCGTGATCCATAGTTAAAAGCAAAGCAATTGCCTCCTATGGCTGTAGGCTTTTATTTAGAAACCACAATTATTTAGACAGTCTCTGTCATCCACACCTCAATGCATCATGGTGGCTCCTCATAGCCCCATGTCTTGCTCCAGCAGCTGCTCTGGTGACCAGTTCAGGGTAGGCTTTGGTCAGCTTCTCACAGGGCTACCACTGTGTCCTGCCCTGACCCCACATGTTGTCCAACACTGAGAGGCTTACGTGTACATACCCAGATGTGCTGAAGTTGATGCCCATGGGGCCATGCTTACTCATTGGGAGCCGGTGCATAAATGTCTTCCCTCTAACCGCCCCCCCCCCCCGTCCCCCAGAGTAACAGTTATGAGATGAATTGCATCAGGATTCTCACAGGGGACCAGTGAGATTGAGCATGAGTCACCTGTGGCAGTGGCCACCTTGATAACACAACAGTGTGTGGCTTTCTCTCATTCCCTGTTCAACAACTCCTGTCTCTCACTCCTGCTCCCTGGGATCATTTCCAAAATAAACTACTTGCACGCAAGTTGCTGGTTTTGGCTCAAGCACAGTGTCAGAAAGCATTTATTCATAGCCCCATGTTCATACTGGCTTCCACTGTCTTCACCCAGTCATAGCATGTTGAAGTTAGAAAGGCTAAGAGCCTCATGTTATACATCGAGAAACTGAGCCCCAAATAGGTTAAGTTACGTTCTGTGGTCACACAGCTGGATCGAGGCAGATGTGGGAGTAGGCCTCTGTTCGGATTTTTTTGGCTAATGATTTTTCTTTTGAGACTGTCACTCATTCTGTTTCTTCTGGTTATGTGCTAGTTCTCAAGTCATTTGGGCTTCTAATAGAAAGACAATTAGTGATGACAAAATTTGGCCAAGGAAACACTGATGCCACTTGGTTTTTGGATACTTGACAGGCCATGGAAAGTTGAATTTAATGAGGTTGAATTTAATGAAAGGAGAGAAGGGCAAAGTTGTATAATGAAGAGAATATGAGGTACATGGGGGATGGGTGGAATAGGTAAAGGGGATTAAGAGTACACTTATCTTGATGCACACTAAGAAATGTATAGAATTGTTGAATTATTAGTATTATATGGATCACCTGAAACTAATATAGCGTTTTGTTAATTATACTTCAATTAAAAAATTTAAAACAAATGGGGTGCCTGGGTGGCTTAGGCAGTTGAGCTTCTGACTCTTGATTTCAGCTCAGGTCATGATCCCAGGGTCATGGGATTGAGCCCCTTGTCAGGCTCTGCATTGAATGTAGAGTCTGCTTGAGATTCTCCCTCCCTCTCTGTCTCTCAGCCCATCTTCCCCTGCTTCTGCACTCTCTCCCTCTAAAAAAAAATCAAAACAACAAAAGAGGAGAGATTATAATGATGGACCATGCAGTGTGAACTAGGTAAGGAGGGAAATTTAGGACTTGGTGGAGGGTTGTTAAGATGTGGTATAAAGGTGGTGTGATTGAAGGATTGTATATCCTGAGAGTGGCTGAAGAATTGTTGTAGTGATCAATGTCGTCCGATAGAAACATAATGCAAACCAGAAGTGTGAGTCACATCCGTATTTTAAATTGCTGCATTTCAGGGGCGCCTGTGCAGCGCAGTCAGTTAAGGGTCTGACTCTTGATCTCGGCTCAGGTTATGATCTCACGGTTTGTGAGTTTGAGCTCCACATTAGGCTCTGTGCTGATGGTGCAGAGCCTGCTTGGGATTCTGTCTCTCTTCTTTCTGCCCCTCCCCAGCTTGTGCTCGCTCTTGCTCTCTCTCTCTCTCTCTCTCTCTCTCTCAAAATTAAATTGCTACATTCAAAAAACCTAAAAAGAAATAGGTAAATTTAATTTTAGTAGTATATTTTATCAACCTGATGATATAGCCAAAATATTATCACTTCAATATGTAATAAAAATAAAAAATTATCAGTGGGTTATTTTACAATCTTTTTCAAAAATACAGTAAGTCTAGCATGTATTTTATACTTGCAACATGTCTCAATTCACACTAGCCACATTTGAAGTGCTCAATAGCCACATGTGCCTAATGGCTACCATTTGTTTTTTCCCCAGCTTCTTTGAGATGTCATTATCATATAACATTGTGTAAATTTAAGGTGTACAACATGATGATTTGATACTTGTATATATTGCAGAATGGTTAATGGTAAGGTTAGTTAACACATCTGTTACCTTATATAGTTACCTGTGTGTGTGTGTGTGTGTGTGTGTGTGTGGTAAGAACATAAAAGCTTTACTCTCTTAGCAATTTTCATGGATTCAATACTGTATTATTGATCACCATGCTATACATTAGGTCCTTAGAACTTATTCATCTTATACCCGGAAGTTTGTACGCTTTGATCACCTTCACTCATTGCCCCACCCCCAGCCCTGGCAGCCACCAGTCTACTTATTATGATTTCTTTGTTTATAGATTTCACAATGCATGTGGGATCATACAGTATTTGTCTTTTTCTGACTTGTTTCACTTACATACTGCCCTCAAGTTTCAAACACGTTGTCACAGATGGCAGGATTTCCTTCTTTTTTATGGCCTTTTTTCTTTCTTTTTCATTATATGTGTGTATCTAGACATACATACATATGTACATACACATACGTGTACATATATGTATATTTTTACATGTGTACACACACATATATATATACACATACGTATACATATATACATATATTTTCTTTACTAGCACTACATTTTCTTTATCCATTTATCCATCAGTGGACACTTAGGTTGTTTCCATGTCTTGGCTTCTGTAAATAATTCTACAGTGAACATGGGGATGAAGATAACTTTCAAAATAGTAATTTCATTTCCTTTGGCTATATACCCAGAAGTGATATTACTGGATTACATGATAATTCTATTTTTAATTTTTTGAGGACCTTCCATAGTGACTATATCAGTTTACATTCCCACCAAGAGTACATTAGGGCTCCCTTTTCTCCACGTCCTTGCCAGCACTTACTTCTTGTCTTTTCGGTAATAGTCATTCTAATAGCTGTGAGGCAATATCTCAATGTGGTGTTCTTTCTTTTTTTTTTTTAAAGTTTTTTTTTTTTTAATGTTTATTTATTTTTGAGACAGAGGGAAACAGAGTGCAAGTGGGGGAGGGGCAGGGAGAGAGGGAGACACAGAATCTGAAACAGGCTCCAGGCTCTGAGCTGTCAGCACAGAGCCTGATGCGGGGCTTGAACCCACAAACCGTGAGATCATGACCTGAGCCAAAGTCGGGCGCTTAACCAACTGAGCCACCCAGACGCCCCTGTGGTCTTTTTTCAAAAAAAAATTTTTTTAAGTGTATTTATTTTTTGAGAGACATAGAGAGAGAGAGAGAGAGCACAAGTTGGGGAGGGGCAGAGAGAGAAGGAGACACAGAATCTGAAGCAGGCTCCAGGCTCTGAGCTGTCAACACAGAGCCCGATGTGGGGCTCGAACTCACAAACCATGAGATCATGACCTGAGCTGAAGTCGGACACTTAATGACGGAGCCACCCAGGCGCCCTTCCATGTAGTTTTAATTTGCATTTCCCTGTTGATTAGTGATATTGAGCACCTTTTTGTGTACCCATTGGTTATTTGTATATCTTTCTTGGAAAAATGTCTATTCACTCGGATCTTCTGCCCATTTTATTTTATTTTTGCCATCAGATATATAGAAATATTATATATTCAGAGAGATATATGTATCTGAGTTCATATATATATATATCTATATCTGAATATATAATACTTATTTGAATTTTTTTGAATATATAATATTAACATCTTATCAGATATATGGTTTGCATATATTTTCTTCTATTCTGTAGGTTGCCTTTGAATTTTACTGATTGTTTCTTTTGCTCTGCAGGAGCTTTTTAGTTTGTTGTAGTCTCACTTGTTTCTTTTTGTTTTTGTTGCTTGTGCTTTCAGTGTCATATCCAAAACATAATTGCCAAGACCGATGCCAAGGAGCTTTCCCCCCACGTTTTCTTCTAGGAGTTTCATGGTTTCAGGTCTTACATTTAAGTCTTTAGTCCATGTCGAGTTAATTTTTGTGAGTGCTGTAAGATAGGGGTCCAGTTTTATTCTTTTACATATGAATACCTAATTTTTCCAGTGGTTACCGTTTTGAACAGCTCAGTTCTACAGCAAGTGAACTGAGAAGATGTTCGGTGGCCACTGGAGAGTGTGATGCTTGAAATTAAGATTGTGGAGGGTTTACAAATGTTTGTAACTGCAAGGTCCAGAGTATGACTCTGGGAGTGAGTTGCTATAGCAGGGTAGAGGGGAAGATCATGGAAGGAGGGGAGATCAGGTCACTGAGAGCCCAGGTTTTTGGAAAGATCATCTGTATTGATATTGAAATTGTCAGTGGTTTGCAGAAAGTGATAGGAATAGTACTGGAGAGAGTGATAGGATACTAGGTGTCGTAATTTTCAAGGAACATGGCAGGCGTGATCCAGAAGTCTATAAATACCTGCAGTAAAACAATTTAGTCAGCGGAACAGTCTGAGTGCATGAGCTTCCATCTGGGGGGAGAGGCGTGGCGATTAGAGAGAAGGGTGGGAAAAAGTTAGGAAGTGCAGTGATGAATGAACCATGAGGCTGCAGAGGAAGCAGTGTCCTTAGGGGAGAGCCAGGGGCTCCAGGAAGAAGGACTTTTGTTGATAGTGCTCTGCAAGGCACAGAAGCAGAGGGGAAGGTTCAGGAGCTGGAAAGAGTTGGGCTTTGCAGTCAGATCCCCAGATGTGCAGGACTCTTTGGAAATGAGAATCTAGGCGCTGAGGGATGATCCTCCCCCAGTGGTTTTGGAGGTATGGGTCCCTGCTGCTCACTCAGCCTCGTCACCAACTCATGTACTTGCTCAGGTGCCCACTCAGGCACTGCCCATGGCCAGCAGGTACTGCCTCTGAGACCTAAGTTCACAATGTATCTTTGGACCCCTCACTTCACTATTGCCTCCTGTTTGAGACATGTTCTGATTACTGCACAGTGATCTTATTCCAGATAAATGGCTTTACCCAGAGTCTATTTTTTAAATAATCATTTATTTTATTTTCTGAACACATGATGCATTGAGTACAAAGTTTTCAAATGTCCAAAAGTTTTGAACTGAAAAGTAGGTCCACCTGCCCCCTACTATGGTCCAGCCTCTCGGTTTCTTTTCCCAGAGAATACCACTGTTAACCAGTTCTAGAATTCATTTGTAGTAGGTGGCACCTCTGATCCTATTCCCTCCTTCTGCCTCCTGAGATGTGAAGGAGACTTTCTCTGAAGATGTATTCAACATGCTCCAGGACACTGTCTTGCTAAGCAGGAGTCTGCGTGCTAAGAAGCGACCCTAGATCGGCCCGTTCTCCAAATTCAAATGTAGTCTTATGGTTGCCTTATTGGAAAGCCCTTGATTTCTGGACTCCAACAGCTACATATAACCCCAAATCTCTGTAATGCTTTTAGTGGTGAGTAAACTCCTTATTCCTTCATCTATCCAACAAGTATCCTTTCAGTGATTCCTCAGTGCAAGGCTCCATGCTAAGCACATAGAAGTGAAGCAAATTTGACCAAACTCCCCCAGGTATGTGGACCGTACCCTAACCCTGCCTGAAGCCCAGGCCAAGCTAGCTACTAGCAGTGGCAGTCTCTGCTTGTACAGGAATGCAAACGTGCTGACATTTGTGACAAGTAGACATCGTATAGCCTAAGGGCTGTGTGGTCCCCACAGTGTGCCCTGTCCTGACTACTCTCCAGTCTGGGCTGTGATAGGCTCACTGGCACCTCAGGATGCACCCTAACTGCTGAAGTTGTGGCAGAAATTCCCAAGAGAGCTGTCAGGTATCATTATCCCCACTCCATGTCCCTTTCCTTCTCCCAGACTGGAGAATAGGGTTCCTAGTTTCTTGTATTGAAATTGTGCCCATATAGACATTGCACTCTTAAGAAAAATCTCAAAGTTAACTTGACTGTTTTGTTTCTCTTCTGCTACTGAACTGCAGCACTTGATATTGGTGTTGTCACGCAAGAGGTAAAGGGTTAATTTGGGTAACCAAATTAGGCTTTCTAGCCTAGCCAAGGAGTAAAACAAAACAAAAAAAAAGTGCTTTAGCATTTCACGCTTCTATGAAAACCCAATTAGCACCCTTTTATCGTTGTAATTTCCAATTCCTTTTCTGAGCTGAGAAAAAAATGTTTTTGCTAATTAGACAATTATTTGGTAGTGACCTTTTGATAAAAAAAAATGCTTTGGATCTAAAAATGCTTGGAGAAGAATTACTTTATTTAATAAATTATTATTCTAACATTTTTTTAAAAATTAGACATTAAGAAAAGGTTAAATTAAAGATTAAGGTTAAATTAAAGATTAAAATTTTCACACTAAACCACACAAGACATACTATATTGGATTGAAAGTTCTTCAACTGTGTGTGTATGTGTGCACATGAAATTGAGATTGGGTGTTTTGGGCCCCAAAATGTATAAGCCTAATTAATGTAAGATGTTAAACATAGAAGAAACCGAGTGTGGAGTATACGGGAACCCTGTGTATTATATTTGCAACTTTCTGTACACTTAAAACTATTCTAGGGGCGCCTGGGTGGCTCAGTCGGTTAAGCGTCCGACTTCAGCTCAGGTCACGATCTCACGGTCCGTGAGTTCAAGCCCCGCGTCGGGCTCTGTGCTGACAGCTCAGAGCCTGGAGGCTGTTTCAGATTCTGTGTCTCCCTCTCTCTCTGACCCTCCCCCGTTCATGCTCTGTCTCTCTCTGTCTCAAAAATAAATAAACGTTAAAAAAAATTTTTTTTAAATAAAAAAAACCTATTCTAAAATAAAATGTCTTAGATATACATGAAAGACCCTTAAAAATCAAATTCGATGCATTCTACTGTAAACTAAATGGGAACATCCCTGAAAAGTGTCCATATGTGTAATTCCACTTAAAAACAAAACAAAACAAAACAAAACAAAACACAAACTTCATTTTAAAAATTGACCATGTGTTGCCTCTGTAAGGCTTCTGGCTACAGCTAATGGAAGTATTAAGAATGGTAGTTTTAGTAACATTAAAGTACCATCAGAATTTCCTGATGTGCAAATATGTTAGCTGTGGAATGGCATTTCATGTATTTAGTTGCTACATAGAGGAGACACTTTTCCTAAGAGAAACAATAAATTACTGTTTACTAATAAATCTACTCTATACCTGAATCAAAGTTACGGTTAAAAATTATGAATAATTGTCTTTAGGGCTATCTCATGATGTGAGTGAGATGGGCCAACATGAGGAAGTGTGCTAACAGTTGGGATTGTGCCTGTCTCTTGGTTTGCTGCATTATAAGTCTCTACAAAATTAACTGATTTTGGCCAAATTTGATTAAAGAGTTTTGTTCAGTTTTCCTCAATTCCCCTTGAACCTGTGGTTTGATTTACCACCTTGAAACATAACCGCATTCAAACACATGTGAACATGTATCCTTTCATATAATAAATTTCAGTGAAATTAATTTAAGTAGATGGATGGGGTACAGATAAGGGAAAAGTGATGATAATCACACAAGTTCCTTTGTGGTTTACTGCTAGATATCACTTAGCTTAGGTTTTCTTGACAACAGAAAATTATCAGGAATATAGTTGATAGAGTCTTTAATTTAAAAGAAGCTTTGACACAATGTACCCTACAGTCCTAATATTCTATTAGGGAAGGCCTTTGAACTTGAGTTCCTTTGTTGGGCATTCTCTTCTCTTGCCCTTCACAAGGCCACTGATGCTTTGTCATTTTAAGTAACAGCTCACAAGTCAGCCCCTCATCTGGTGTTGCCCCTCCCTGCCCCCCTCACTGTGTGTCACATCACAGTGTTTGGTTTTCTTCGTAGCACTTATCACAGTGAGAATTATCTCTCTGGTTGTTTTGGCTGTACTTGTTTGTCATCTGTCTTCCTCATCAGAATTAAGGTCCACGGGATCTGGGGCCTTGTCGTCTTATTTGTCACAGTGTCCCCTGTGCTTGGAACACTGGCACACAGTAGGCTGATATTTTAATGTTTGATAACGCAAAACATATGTATAGGCATAAATGCATTTATAGTTCCCCCCTTCCATGAATGAATAACTACCTGTAGTTACTAAGTTCTTTCCTAATTCCTTGCTCTGTTTCTGATTTCCTTGGACACTGACATTGCTTTTAGGGCATGATACATGATATAATTCAATAGGAAAATTATAAATCTCACGGAGAAAACTTGGCATTAAGGTAACATTTCATCTGCAGAACAAATCAATGTTTTAGCTTCTTTCTTTTGGTTTTCATCAGTAAAAGAAGGCTGACTTTGGGGATGGGAAGGAAACATAGGTAGTCTTGGGGGGAGGAGTCATTAGAGTCATTATCTCAGTGACCTCTTGTTCTACCTGAATATTCCTAGAAGACAGGCAAATTTAGTATTTGACCACATTAACCCAGAAATTGGGTCATGTCTGCTCTTGGCTTTAGATAAAGAAAGCTTGTCCATGTGCCCGGGTCTATGTTCTTTGCTCTGGAGTAGAACAGGCCAGGGAGGCCCTTTCTCTTTTTCTCAATAATCATGGCACCTTGACATACCTTGGCCTCCACCTGTCTTAGAACCTTCATGGGAAGCCCTCACAGACCTGCTGAGAGCCTTAAAAGAAAATGTAGGGTAGTGTGATTATTGTTAACTGTTTACCCATGCGATGTTCATACATTTCTGGAATATTTTAAATTTTATGGAAGTCGTGCCTTACTTGCTGCACGTTAACCTCATCTAAAACTTTAGTAATTTTACCATGAATCATTCATAATAGAGGATATTTGTAGTAGTGCTAATCTCAAAGTGTAAATGAAGTTACAAAGGTTACATAAGGACTGTAGTACATAAGTAAACACCATTTAGATCTGACAGATGTCAGGCTTCATTTTAGCTTCTATTTCACATCCTCTCCCTCCTTTTATTTCTTTCCCCCCAATTAATATAGTCTTTGGGTTGAATAGGAAGCTATTTAACCTTCCCTGTTTCTGCCTCTCGGGCATCTTTTCTCTTAGTGTGTAGTTAGCTCGCCTCAGACTGACTTGAGAGTTGTATTAATCACGATCCTCAGTGTAGAAATTCTTGAAATCACCAGTTTCCTTTTAGTTACAGTATCAGTACAGCTCAGAAAAGCCCTTTATGCCATGACTGAGGGAGTTCAAAAAAGGAAGCCAAGGGCCTAGGTAGGCCACCCAGATAAATTGTCTCAGCTGAGGTGGTAGCAGTAGTTAGTTGGTCAAGTAACGAATGATCAGATAAAAGTATCCAGGAAATGAATGGGCAACCGAAACCAATATGTGGTTGCACATTGTTAGGGAAGACCGGATCTTTGGACATAAGGGAATATTTCCGCCAGAATTGAATTAGGCCTCTTCTAGTCAAAACTACACAAGTAAGGAATGAAAAGCAGCTCAGGAGCTGAAGAAAATAGTCTATTGGTTGGCAAATTACCTGGAAAATTAACAGGAACGTTTAATATCCATAAGAAGATGTTCAGGGGAACTGGGTGGCTCAGTTGGTTGAGCATCTGACTCTCGATTTCTGCTCAGGTCACGATCCCAGGGTTTTGGAATTGAGTCCCGTGCTGGGCTCGGTGCCAAGTGTGGCGCCTGCTTAAAATTCTCTGTCTCCCTCTGTTCCTCTCCCCTGCTTGTGTGCATGCTTTCTCTCTCTCAAATTAAAAAAACAAAGAAGAAGCAAATGTTCATGAAGTATAATGAATATAAAGTATCTTGGTGCCATGTGGCTTCAAGTATTTGTGGGTCACGCCATTGTGGTATATGGACCATCCTGTTCCAACAAAATGTGGCGGTAAAGGTTGCTGGAGACACCGAGGGCTTCTTTCATTTTATAGTTTTGAAATAATTTGGCTCTAAAATATTACTTTTCTCACTAAAAAAAGTACCCTAGTTCATTTCTTTCTTTTTTATAAATTAACATTTAAAATAATATTTTCTAACCTTTGGATTACCAGAGCAGTTATTATACAATAAGCCACACTTATTTTAAATTTAATATCAACTTGTGAAAGAAATCTGTAGTATCTTCATTAATTTTTAAAAAAACACTTTAGTCATTCTTCTTTTTTAAATTAATTAATTAATTAATTAATTAATTAATTAATATTATTGCTTTTTAATTTAAATCCAAGTTAGTTAGCATATGGTATAATAATGATTTCAGGACTAGACTTTAGTGATCCATCGCTTACATACAGCACCCAGTGCTCATCACAGCTTAATGCCCATAACCCGTTTCCCACTCCCCCCCATCCACTTCCCTCCAGCAACCCTCAGTTTGTTCTCTGTATTTAAGAGTCTCTTATGGTTTGCCTCCCTCTCTATTTTTATCTTATTTCTGCTTCCTTTCCTCTATGTTCATCTGTTTTGTATCTTAAATTACACATATGAGTGAAGTCATATGATATTTGTCTTTCTCTGACTGACCTTAGTCATGCTTCTGATAAAAAAAATAATACATGATCATGATAGAAAACTAGAAAACTACTGAACGATATAAAGAGAAAACTCTAAATTATTCATTATATTCAAGGTAAATACTTAACTTTCTATGGTAAATATTTCTCTAACATTAAAAATACTTCAAAACCATAATTTTTAATAGTAGCAGTCATTTTAAGAAATCATGACCTGGGTGACTACAGCTAGAAAAGAGGTTTTTTGTCCTTTGGCTACCAATTTGGGTCCCTTTGATATTTCGGCATAAACGCACAGTGGCGGGGAATAATTGTGGTGTATCTAACATGGCAAGTATGTAAACACACACGTGCAATGCTAAGTCTATGTTGAAGTGTGGATCAAGAGGCTCTAACTCACTGTTGTAAAATAAACTGATAAGAACCATGACATTTTTGTCTGATCATAGCGTGAGCAACTTGAGAATAAAATAAAATAGATTCCATCATACAATAGGAGAGGAAAAATACTAACTCCATTCCAAACAGCTGCTTTTGCCATGACTCAGCTTACTCTATGATACCGAAAGTGAATTACAACTACATTTTAAAAGCCCAGCTCCCATCGTGTTAGTGGCTGGTAGGAAAAGGTCTGGTGAAGGAGGCACTACCCTGGCTGACCGGGAAATATTCCTGGAGGATCCCATTGACTCACTGAGGCCTGTCCCCCATGCTCAGCATGTTTTTTTTTTTTTTTTTTTTTTAATTTTTTTTTTCAACGTTTATTTATTTTTGGGACAGAGAGAGACAGAGCATGAACGGGGGAGGGGCAGAGAGAGAGGGAGACACAGAATCGGAAACAGGCTCCAGGCTCTGAGCCATCAGCCCAGAGCCCGACGCGGGGCTCGAACTCACGGAGCGCGAGATCGTGACCTGGCTGAAGTCGGACGCTTAACCGACTGTGCCACCCAGGCGCCCCTCAGCATGTTTTTAATAAGCATGAAAAAAAAGCTTTCAAGTGATCAAAACGATAACTGATTCTTCTCTCTAATGCCTTGAATATTCATTCTTTCAGCAAAGCTTCTTTAAAAATAATTTCTGACTGTATGTTTGTTTTTTTTATCAAGAAGTGGGAATGAATAGCGGTATTGAGGATTGGTCCCAAGAGAGACAAGTTCCAATAAAATGTAAGTGCCTTGGTCAGGTATTTGGAGCAGCTCCTGTCTGACCTCTTTTTCCTATCACAAGTTCAAAATATACCTTCTTCTCTCTGGCCGTGTGATGTTGCATTGCCTGATTGAGTGTAATGTTGCTATTGCAATAATTTGGATCAGTGCAGTGCTTCCTGACACACCTGCTGTGTTGGTAAACCCGAAACCATCATGGCAAATGTGTTTATTTGCTTTTCCCTGAAATGTGCTGTCCCTTTTCTACCTCCTGCAGATAAAAGCCGACAGGTCCTTTTCCTGCCAGCCAAAAACGGTGATGGGAACCAGGTGGAAGATACAGCTTTTAAAATGTATTTTTAATTCATTTTGAGTCCCACAAAGTAGGCTGAGTCACAGACAAGCTGTGGGCCTCACCAAATCACTCCGTGACTTCACCTTCCCTCTGGCAAACCTAAGTGCCCTGTGGTGATATCGCTCTTGGAGTGTCCAGAGTGAGCTTGCTTGCGAGAAGTTCGCCTGTGAGCTGTTAGGGCTTCCAGACAGCATCGCCGCAGTCCATTTTACCTCTTTTTCCTTATTCTAAAAATTCATATGTCTCATGTACTACAAGAACGGTATTAGCCAACCTCACCGTGACCATGTGGGTTATAGATGGTGAAGGCCTGGTCACATCACCCCTCGTAGGCTCAGAATTGCTGAAAGCTTGTGTTGACTCCTCGGTTTTTAAAACAGATACTTTGAATGAAGCCATTGAAATCTCCAAGATGACCATTGACCTTACTGTTGGGTACTGAGATCTCTATTTTAGATTCTCCCCAATTACCACCTTTTTCTGTCTTTTAATACCACTGCATTCAAATAACATGATAGAGATGGAGATGGGCTTCAGGGTACGAAGTTTAATTGTGGCTTTGCTTCCAACTAGCTGTGTAGCTTCTCACATGTTATTTAATCTTTCTTAAGCTTGTCATCTTCAAGTTGATTTCTAAGATACCATTTGAGATTCTGTAGTCCAATCATGGAAATTCAAATACCCTTTTCTTCTAGTCAGGTTCACAGTCTTCTCTGTATTTTCAAGTCACCTAGAAGGCCCCCTCCAAAGATTTGGATTCCCAAGTGGTTCTGCAGAGTAGTCAGCATGAAAAACACTGGCATTGTATAGACCAAGAGACTCATTATTATAAAACCTTCTCCTTTGCCACATTTTTTTCATCCTTAAGAACAATCTTGCCTTTCAGAAAGTAACTGCCTTTATCATTTAATCCTCACAAAAGTTAAGGGTCAGCCATTTTCTCTTTGTGTGACTTTTTATGAATACTTGGCATTGATTCATGTACCCATTTGTATTTTTGCTTATTTTTCCACTCTCACTATTCAGCCACACTTGACCAGTGATCCCAAAGAACACTAAAAGATACCGAGTAAAACTGGTTGACTTTAATGTGTCGGCCCTCACATCTCTCCCTGGAACAATGGTTCTCAAAGCATGGGCCTGGATCATTACCTGGGAACTTGTTAGAAATGCCGATTTTCAGGCCCCTCCTTGAACCAGAAGTTTTAGAGGTGGGACCCAGCAACAAACCTAGGAGATTCTGATACGTGCTATTGTTTAAGAGCTGTCTTAGAGGGATTTTAAATTTTCAGATCATTGGATTTTTAAATGTGCTCGGATATATATATTTTTAAGTTTACTTATTTATTTTGAAAGAGAGAGAGTGTGTGTGCACATAAGCAGGGGAGGGGCAGAAAGAGAGAGAGAGAGAGAGGAGAGAGAATTCCACTGCAGGCTTTGCACGCCCAGCACAGATCCCAATGTGGAGCTTGAACTCGAGACTGTGACATCATGATCTGAGCCGAAATAAGAGTCGGATGCTTAATTGACTGAGCCACCCAGGCGCCCCAAGTGTGTTCAGATATTTTTGAAGCAATCATTGTCCAAACTTAGAAAATAGAAAGAATAGTACATAAATAGAAACAGAAAGGATATTGCCTTTCTAAAGGGTATAGTTCCCTGCCTTCTCATCTTTTACCCTTTAGAAGTTTTTATATTCTTTTCTACTCTTACAAAACCTATCCAGGTGGTTGGGTATCTGACTCTTAATTTTGACTGAGGTCATGATTTCATGGCAGTGGGATTGAACCCCACATCAGGTATGGAGCCTGCTTAAGATTCTCCCCGTTTCTCTGCCGCTCTCTCATTCACTCTCTCTCTCTTTCAAAAAGGAAACCTATCCATGTGTCTCTGCCTTTTTGCATTCTGAAATGTTAGTCTTAAAACCCACTCTATTATGATGGAAATTTTAATAATCAATCTTTTGTGAAATATGATGGAGTAGTACATGGAACAGTGAATAATAAAATATTTAATTTCTACTTTTTCATTTGTATATTTTTTAATGGAAACTTCCAAATGGGATTCTTCTTCCTTTAGAACATAGACAAAGATTATTTAAATCCGCCTGGATGGCTCAGTTGGTTGAGCATTTGACTCTTGATTTCCATGCAGGTCATGATCTCATGGTTCGTGGGATTGAGCCCTGCATCAGTCAGGCTATGTGCTGGCAGTGTGGAGCCTGCTTAGGATTCTCTCTCTCTCTCTCTCTCTCTCTCTCTCTCTCTCTCTCTCTCTCTCTCTGTCTCCCTCTCTCTCTGCCCCTCCCCTGCACTCTCTTTCTCTCTCAAAATAAATATTTTAAAAATAATTTGATGCGGCGCCTGGGTGGCTCAGTCAGTTAAGCGTCCAACTTCAGCTCAGGTCATGATCTCATGGTTCATGAGTTCAAGCCCTGCATAGGCCTCTGTGCCGACAGCTCAGAGCCTGGAGCCTGCTTTGGATTCTGTGTCTCCCTCTCTCTCTGTTCCTCCCCCCACTCACACACTCTCTCTCTTTCTCTCAAAAATAAATAAACATTAAAAAAAACCTTTTTGGGGCTCCTGGGTGGCTCAGTCGGTTAAGTGTCCGACTTCGGCTCAGGTCATGATCTCACGGTTCATGAGTTCAAGCCCCGCGTCGGGCTCTGTGCTGACAGCTCGGAGCCTGGAGCCTGTTTCAGATTCTGTGCCTCCTGCTCTCTCTCTGACCCTCCCCTGTTCATGCTCTGTCTCTCTCTGTCTCAAAAATAAATAAACGTTAAAAAAAAAAAAACCTTTTTGATAAAGTTATCCCCAACCAAATAGAATTGTTCTATAATAGACCCAAAGGTTATTCCTATCAGAGGGACAGTTTTATGAAATTGAGCACTTGCGGAAAGGAAGGCGTGAGCTTGAACTAGCATTCCGAATTGAATGATGGAGGAGGATAAGGGTATTTCCCGAAGCAGAAGCAGATTTAGAGCCTAGGTTTCGGTGCTTCCAATTCAGCATTCTCTGCACAAAAATGGCACTGCCTCTAGGACTATACAGTTTACCTAATTGGTTGGATTTTTGTCAAGAGCTTGATCCAAGTGCGGTTTTTTGTTGTTGTTTTAATATATAAAGCATTTGCAAGTTCTTTCAAGGGCAGCACATAGCTTTATTTAACTCCCTCCAGCCCTCTCTCACCTCTGTCAAGTTGTACCAGGAAATTCAAGGTCTAGCCAGAGGCCCCCAAAGAGTTAAAAAGACAGCCAGCCTGCAGAGCAGAAGAAACTGATGTCAAAAACAGATGTTCCTGTGCAGGCTTTGCTGGATTCATAAGTCAGGATGAAGCCAGCGTGTACGCACGCACGTCAGAAAAAACTCTTGGCCGGTGTTGTGGAGAAATGAAGTGTTGTCCCCTCATCTGCAATTCCTCTTCAGCCCCCGCTGCCTGGGAGTTGTGCAAAGGGCTCCCGGGAGACTGGTGGCCCTGACGCTTGAACCATCAACTCCGAACGCCCTCGAATCCCTTGTTTTCATTGTTGGTGTTCTGCCGAGCTGCCCGCACAGCCCCTGCCCGTTTTCATTGGCCTCGGGGATTGTTATTGGAGTGGCTGACAGCTGTCTGCCAGGCTGTCTGAAGCTGCCTTCCTGTGCTCCCCACCGCTGCCCAACTTCACAGCACTATTGTTCCTGTTGGGCCTTTTTCTTAAAATCTTTCCCAGCTGTATCCTGATATGGTAAACCACTTAAATTAGCTCCAGATTGCTCTGTTTATTTTGTGTTAGATAAGCGACAAAATACAGTCCCAGCAGCCTGCCCAGGAGGAGGGTGGAAGTTGGGGGATGGGGAGCAGGGGACACCAGCAAGGTCTTTTACAAAAGACAGAGTTCCCAGACAAAACCGGGAAACGGCGTGGATACGATACAGTCGCTCGTCTTGCCGTTTGCACGTGACCATGACGGGCTAGCCAAGCAATAACTTTGGGTTTGAGCACACCTCATTCCAGAAAAGAAAATCAAGCCCCTGGCGTGAAGTCACACAAGAAGGAAGCTAATTTCCATTATTGGAAATGGATGCGGTATCTCTACTAACCACAGGTCTGGTTGCCCTGCCAGCTGTCCAGGTACTACGCCGGACGCCCTGATCGTGACAGGAATCCCTTCTTTCAAATTGCCCTTCTGTTTTGCAGTGCATGGTAGCCGACGGGCTCAAAACTAGCTGAAGTTTACCAGCTTCCCTATATGCTCAGCATTGGCAAATGTTCTCTTGCCTGCTGTAATTTAAAGCGAGAAGTCCAAAGACGTTGAGTCACCAGCATAGGTATTTTCCACACAGCTGCAAGTGAAAATTCACAGTGAACTTGGCCCCCATTTGCTCCTGCGGGCCGTCTGTGCAGCTGCTCTCTCCATAGTCTCTCCTTCCCTGTGCTCGTCTGCTCACAGGGGCTCTCATGCAAAGCCTTTCTGAATACGTCTCAATAAATATTTTCGAATACAATAGATACTATCCTCGAATGAAGATACTGCCTTTGTGATTGTAGGAATAAACCCAAATAAAATATGAAAAGGCAACTTCCGAATGCTTCAACTGCACTGAAGCACACGAACAATGCCAGCGACCCGCTGAGTTACAACAGTTATTGAAAATTTTGTCTGTGGGTAACTCAAGACTCCCCGGGAAAGATCCCATGACTCACTCCGACGTGACTGGGCCTTCATCCTCACCCTGAACCAGAGTTCTGGAAACCCTTTCTACCAAGTTGAGAGGAGGGGAGGGAAGAACAGGGTCAGGAGTAATAAAATGTCCTTAGAAACTGCCTTTTAGTTTCCTTTGGGGCACATAAACTCAGTGTGTAATAAAAAGGTACAAAACCAACTTTGGAAGAATAATTACCCTGTCAAGCCCCCTTTCCCTCTGGTGGAATGTGCCTTTTCTTCACCAAATTCTAGCATGGGATTGAAGGGCCTCCAGAGTCACCTGCTCTAATTACCCAGTTCTCCTCTCTCTCTCTTTGTTGGTGTCCTTTTTTGTCCTAATTATGGACAGTTTTGTATTTTGCACATGGATGACCTATCCCTTGAGAGTAGGAACTGTGTATTGACCCTTTGTTGTCTTTTCTCACAATGCTGACAACAGTCATGGATACTTTGCAGGTGCTTAACTAAGGCCTTCAAAATAATTGTTTTCTTTATGCTTACCTAAGATGCGGTGACATTCATTCTGCTTCTGTATTACCCCAGGCAAACAATAAAACAGTAAAAACATCATCATCATCATCAACAACAACAACAACAACAACAACAATGACAAGGTCCCCATCACAAGTCTCATTGGCCCATTCACATTAAGGTGTTGCACATTCCCTTAGGGGCATCTCGGTGGCTCAGTTGGTTAAGTGTCCAACTTCTTCGGCTCAGGTCATGATATCACAGTTCATGAGTTTGAGCCCCGCATCGGGCTCTGTGCTGACAGCTCAGAGCCTGGAACTTGCTTCAGATTCTGTATTTTCGTCTCTCTCTGCCCCTCCCCTGTTCATGCTCTGTCTCTCTCTCAAAGATAAATTTTAAAACATTAATTTTTTTTTTAATATTGCATATACCCTTCTAGTGATGGGCAGGATAGAGTAAGCCAACCAAAGCCTAACTTTCTCAGGGACGGCACCTGGAACTCTAGAAACTACAGAAAGTGACTCTCTGGGGCAATGAAAAATAAACAATAGCAAGGCAATGGTGAATGGGAATGAAGTCAAAGCTTTATCAATCCTTTGTGCCAGGTGTGAGTTTTGTTTTGTCTCCTCAGCCTTGCAGCTTTGACCCAAGGCCTGATGGAAGTCTAGAACAACGCAATAGGCACTGGTAGAAGAATCTCTAGGTGAAACCCTCTATTTCTAAACAGTGGTTTGGGAAAGGAGTCCTTTGCTGGAGAATATAGGGGAATTATTATTTTGTTCCTTCTTTTCCTCCCTTGACTCTCCCCAAAGGCCAACCCAAGTTGAAGATCTGCATTTACTTTTGTGTTGGGGGGTTGGACACCTGAAATTCCCAAAAGAAAATTCTTTGTAACCAGAGGACCAGGGAAAAGGAGCCCCCTTTGTCCAAAAAGTGTGGGAGAATCTCATTGTTTTATTTCTCTTTTTTATTTTGCCGCTTTGCTCCCAAAGGCAGCCTGAGTTGTATGGAAGCACATGACAGAATAAGGGACTAAAACCTGGGAGAAACCTGTCTTTCTGACCAGAGGAACAAGAAAAAGGGGACCCCTGGAGGCTAGAACGTGTGTGGGGAATCTCAGAGAGGATAGAGGTGGAGAAGCTGGGATCCCCCAGTTCTGTGTAAGCCCCAGGCTCACCTCTAAGTGGTGCATGTGCCACACAGACCCAAAGAAGCAAAGCAAAGTTTCAAGAACTTAACTGCAATGTAAACCACTACCCAAGTCCCACACTAACTCCTGAATGTGGTGCATATTGGGTAAACACAAACAGTACGGCAAAGCCTTTGAAAACTAAACCACTGTTCACAGAAGGTGAGACAAAACTTGCAATCTGAATCTAACTGGATTGGTTGTCTGCTCAAACAAAGAAACATCTACATCCTTGAGAAGATTTTGATAGGACCTAGAGTCTCACAACTTGGTATGCCCAGGGAACAATCCAGAATTACTCATCCTACAAAGAACCAGGAGAATGTGACCAATACTCAAGGGAAAAGACTGTCAAGAGATGCAGCTCTGGGATCACCCAGATGTTGAAGTTGTCAGATTAAAATTTTAATGTAGCAATTATAACCATTCTCCATGAGATGCAGTTGAACACTCTTAGAATGCATGGAAAGGTAAAGTTCTCAGCAGAAGAAAGCAAGCATGCAAGCAAGCAAGCCAAGCTGGAATTTTAGAACTAAAAAATATAATATCTGAAATTAAAATTAGCACTGTGGGCCCAGTAGCAGAATAGTAGAGGCAAGGGTCAGTGGACTTCAAGACAGATTAATAGACATTATATAATCTAAAAGACAGAAAAAAGAAAAAAAATTGAACCAGCTGTAGGGACCTGTGGAACAATATTAAAAGAGCTAACATTTATGTCATTGGAGTCCCAAGGAGAGGAGAAATATTATTGCCGAGAAAAAACATATGAAGGAATAATGTCTGAAAACTTCACAAATTTGATGAGGTCTACATGTGTAGATTCAAGGAGCTCAGTAAAATCCAGTCAGGATAAACCCAAAGAAAGCTACGCTCACATTGTAATCAAAATGCTGAAAACCAAAGATGAAGGAAAAAACATCTTGAAAGCAGCAATCTCAATGGTGGGGATTTAACCTAGAGAAATGAAAACATGGTTATACAAAAACCTGTACCCACATGTTTACAGCAGCCTTATGGATAACCACTAAAGACTGGAGAAAACCCAGATTTCCTTCAGCTGGTGAACAGATAAGCAAAACTGTGGCCTACCTCTGCAGTGGATGGCTGTGCCACGCGGCAGCATAATGAGCCACGGATACATGCGCTAATGTGCATGTATCTCAACTGCATTCTGCTGCATGAGAGAAGCCAGACTCCAGAAGTTTCACACTGTTTGATTCCTTTTATATGGCCTTCTGGAAAAAAGCAGAACTTTAAAGATGGAGAAGCCATCACCAGTTGCCAGGGCTTAAGGGTGCAGTGGAGGCTTTGATTACAAAGGAGCAGCACAAGGGAGTGATTCTGGGATGACAGGGTTGTTCCGTGATTATGGCGCTGGTTATATGACTCCATTTGTCAAAATTCATAAAACTCCGTACCAAAGCAAGTGACCTTTACTGTATGTAAATCAGAAAATAAAAAATAAAAGAAATCACTAGCATACCATTTCATATCTGCTAGGGTTAATGTATCTTCATGACTGCATGAAGTATGGAAAAGATTCATGTAATCTCTTAAGTATTTTGAAGTCATTTTCCACTTGATTCCACATTAAACTTGCAGGAAACTAAAAATGGAATAAACAATGAAGCAGTCTCTTTGGGTACATAGGAGGAGCTTTCCAAAAAAGAATTTGGTGCCTCACGTGCCAGGCAGATGTTTTATAGGGTCAGTTTACCACAAAAGGCCCTGATGAACAACTGAGGTCTGTAAAAGAGACACCTTGATTCCGGAAGAGATCTACTGGTTTTAAAAGAAGCCAAGTCAGTCTGGACTGGAGAAAACAAGAGCAAAGCCTTTGACATATCTTGGAAGCTCTGGGTTTTGGTAATCGGGGTGGTATTGAGAATGCCCTCTCTGGAAGCATCACATCTGTTGTACTGAGCTCTCCCTCACTTGTGGTTCTAAAATATACATGGAGTAGGCTGGTTTGGACTATTTCCATGAAGCAGATTGTATACATTCCTGTAACACCAGGAAGAGTTTTCCTGAATGTAGAATTTTTTTCTTTAGCCTACCTCTCATCCAAAGGGCAAAACGTGCAGGATGGATGTTTAATAGGAATGAGATCCCACTAGCTGAGCAGAGTGTCACTTTCTCCCTCTGCTTATTCTGCCTTTGAATTTTTATCATCACTTTGCATCCTTTTGCACCATCATGGGTCTGATCACTTTTGATACACAAATATATAAAAACAGCTATTGGCTTTAAGAAACCTCTTCCCCAATTACAAAAAGATTCTCTTATGCCTTTCTATAATATTTTAGGGCTTTAGCTTTTACATTTAGGTCTTTGATCTGTCTTTTTTTCCCCATACAAGTTTATTTTGTTAAGATATAAGACACATTATCGTAAATTCACGCTTTTAAAATGGACAATTCAGTGGTTTTTAATATATTCACACAGTTGTGTGTGATATTCACCATTAATTTCTTTTTTTTTTTTTTTTTTTTTTTTTTTTTTTTTTTTTTTTTTTAAATTTTTTTTTCAACATTTATTTATTTTTGGGACAGAGAGAGACAGAGCATGAACAGGGGAGGGGCAGAGAGAGAGGGAGACACAGAATCAGAAACAGGCTCCAGGCTCTGAGCCATCAGCCCAGAGCCCGACGCGGGGCTCGAACTCATGGACCGCGAGATCGTGACCTGGCTGAGGTCGGACGCTTAACCGACTGCGCCACCCAGGCGCCCCTCACCATTAATTTCTTGTCACCCACTCCTCTGCAAAATCCTGTGTCCATTAGCATCAACCCTTCCTTCCAGCCCACGGCAACCACTAATCTACTTTCTGTCTCCATAGATTTGGAATGTCTCTTCTGGACATTTCATGTAAGTGGAACCATACAATATGTGGCCTTTTGTATCTATCTAGCTTCTTTCATTAGCACACTGTTTTCCATATTGTAGCATGTATCCGTATTTCATTCCTTTTTATTATTGAATAATACTCCTTTTTTTTTGCTGTACATCCCTGAAAATATATCACATTCTCTTTACTCTTTCATCAATTAGTGGACATTGGGTGTTTCCACTTTTGGGGCCTATGATGAGTAATGCTGCTGTGAACATTCATACACAAGTTTTTGTGTGGACATATGTTTTCATTTCTCTTAAGTATACACCTAGGAATGGGATTTCTCGGTTATGTAGTAACTCTATGTTCAACTTTTTGAGGAACTGCCAAACCATCTCCAAATCAGCAAAACCGTGTTATATTCCCACCAGCAATGTTTGAGGGTTCCAATTTCTCTGCATCCTCTCCAACACTTGTCATTGTCTGTCTTTTTAATTACAACCATCCTAGTGAATGTGAAGTGGTATCTCCTTGTGGTTTTGATTTGTAGCTTTCTGATGACTAATGATACTGAACATTTTTTCCTGTGCTCATCTTATTTGGAGAAATATCTGTTCAAATCTTTTGCCTACATTTTAAATGTTTTGTTTTATTGCCTTTTTTTTTTTTTACTATTGCATTGTGATATCCATTAGAAAAAAATTTTTTAGTACTTATTTCTTTTTGAGAGAGAGAGAGAGAGAGAGTGCAAGCGGTGGGGGGAGGGCGTAGGCAGAGAGAGAGAGAGAGAGAGAGAGAGAGAGAGAGAGAATCCAAAGCAGGCTTCAGGCTCTGAGCTGTCAGCACAGAGTCCAATGTGGGGCTCGAACCCACCAACTGAGAGATCATGACCTGAGCTGAAGTCACACGCCCACTGTCCGAGCCACCCAGGTGCCATTTTTACACCCAGGTGTAATATCCTTTTTTATTTCTTATGTATGCTGTGAAGTGGGATTTGTCAGGATTTGTTGTTGTTGTTGTTTTTCTTATAGGTATACAGTTACTCTAAGAATCATTTGTTGGAAAGACATTTTTCTCAATTGGTTTGTTTTGCTAAGTATCAAACGATCATTTATTTAAAAAAATTTTTACTGTTTATTTTTGAGAGAGAGAAAGAGCATGCAAGTGGCGGAGGAGCAGAGAGAGAGGGAGACACAGAATCTGAAGCAGGCTCTAGGCTTCATCAGCATAGAGCCTGATGAGGGTCTCGAAATCAGGAGCTGAGCCATGAGCTCATGACCTGAGTCGAAGTCTGACGTTTAACAGACTGAGCCACCCAGGCATCCCTCAAATGATCATTTAAATGTGGTTCTTTTACCAGGCTCCTCTTCTTGTACCATGCTGTCTTGATTACTATAGCTTTACATAGTAAGTCTTGAAGTTGGCTAGTGTAATTCTTTCAACTTTGTTCTTCTATTTGAAACTTGCTTGCAGTCCTAGAATAAACATCACCTGATCATCATGATGGTGGTAGGTGAAGTAATGGTCCCCTTTCTTCCTCTGAAGATATACACATTGTAGAGCCGTGAATCAATGAATATGTTTTGGACAAAGGAGAATTAAGGTTGCAGACTGAATTAAGATTTCTAGTTAGCTGACCTTAAAATGGAGAGATTATCTTATAGGACCTAATGTGATCACTGAGATTTTTAAATGTAGAAGAGAGGGGCGCCTGGGTAGCTCAGTCAGTTAAGCATTTGACTTTTGATTTCGGCTGAAGTCATGATCTCATGGTTCGTGGGATCAAGCCCCACATTGGACTCTGCTGACAGTGCAGAGCCTGCATGGGATTTTTTTCCTCTCTCTCTCCCTTTGCCCCTCTCCCCGCCTCCTCTCTCTCTCGCTAAATAAATAAACATTTTTTGAAAATAAATAAATGTGGAAGAGAGAAACAAAGAGGAGGACAAAGTAATGTAATGAGAGAAAGACTCAACCAGCTATTACTGGATTTGAAGGTGGAGGAAGAAGGTCTTGAGCCCAGGAATTCCAGTGGCTTCCAGAAACTGGAAAAAGCAAAGAAACAGGTTCTTCCCTAGAGCCTCTGAAATTGAATGCAAGCCTCCCAACACTTTCATTTTTTCCCAATGAGACTTGCATCAGACTTTTAACCTATAGAACAAAAAGATGGTAAATCTGTGGTGTTTAAGCTCTTAAGTTTGTGGTAATTTTTCATAGCATTGATAGAAAACTAACACAATGATGTATTATAATTTTTGTATATAGCTGGATTTGATTTACTAAAATTTTGTTAAGGATTTTTGAACCTCTGTCCACTGTAGTTTTCTTTCTTTTCTTCTTCTTTCTCTTCTTCTTCTTCTTCTTCTTCTTCTTCTTCTTCTTCTTCTTCTCCTCCTTCCCCTCCTCCTCCTCCTCCTCCTCCTCCTCCTCCTCCTTCTCCTTCTCTTTCTCCTTCTCCTTCTCCTTCTCCTTCTTTTTCATAATGTCTTTGGGTTTGGAATCAGAGTAATGCTGCATTCAATGAGGGATGCGTTCTGGAAGAGTTTGTGTAGAACTAGTAATATTTCTCCCTAAGTGCTTGGTAGAATTTACCAGTGAAGCCACTGAAGCCTAGAGTTTTCTTTATGGGAAGTTTTTTAACTACACATTTCAATTTCCTGAATAGATACAGAGCTACGTAGGCTATCTGTTTTTGAGTATACTTTAGATTTGTGAGAACTTAATTGCTAAAAAAAAAATGGTTGAAACTTGGTTGATTTCCTTTTTCAAAGAAGGAGGCCTTCTTTCACCACCTTTTTGAATATTTATAGTGCAATTTAATATATTTTAGATCTAAAATGTTTATTTTGAGGTTTTATTGTGAGATTGCATAAACATAAGTACAAATATACTGTGTATTGGCAGTGAGACATAGTAAGTCTGTGAGTCCTTCTTCACCGGGAAATCTGATTCCCATTTAGCTTCCCACGCACTTAAGCCACTCACCTGGGGCGCGAACATGCCAGCGTCTGTGATACGTAAGTTTATATTGTAAATCAGTTGACGTTCTGATGTATATATCATCTGTAATAGTTTTGCTCCTGAGAGGTGGAGCCTCTCTCCGTGTGCTGGCAGAATTATTTATGAGCTTGCAGGGCTTTAGGCCAGATCCCCAACCATGGTAAATTTACAAAGTAACGAATGTCATCTGACAAGCCTCTTGACAGAGAGGCCACAATTTATCCCTGGCTGTATGTCCCAACTTGCCGTTGTGTAGGGCAGTGGTTCCTCCTGGAAACATTTTGGAAATTTGGTGGGGTGCTGCTAGCACTCAGTGGGCAGAGGCCCAGACGCAATGCTCCTAATAACCCTGTGCAGTGAGGAGCTTCCCTGAGTCTTAGATGCTCACGGATATCCGACTGCTTTGTCATAAAGATTAAAGAACATGCTTCGGGTTTTCTGAGTTTAGAACCAAGTCTAGTTTTACATATAAGCACAAGGCACTTTTTGTGTGGTTTTAGATCCACTTAATATCCCAATTTTTATTTTAGCATTCATACCTACCCTCTTTGATTTTTCTGTGCCTCTAGTATAGAATGGTCTCCTTTAAGCCGAAAGTTATTAATATACAGCACATGGAATTATCTAATCACTTTGCTGTATCTTCTAGGACTGAGCCTGCACATTTTCAGGTGAAACACATGCTAATATATTATCAATTACCTATTCTCCTTTATATTACATTTAGAGTTGTTTTACAAAGTAGGTGGTTAAGTATAATATTGTGTTTGAATCCCATTACAGTACAGTATAGGGAGAACTATAAAATTTTAACTATAAAAAGGGGGTTTGGGGCTTGAAAGGCTTGAGAACGATGATATAGAAGCAAGCTTCCTTTTCTCCTCTATTTCAAAACTTCCCCAGTTATTATAGTTGCTATTCGATTAAAAGGTACAATCTGTGAATGAGTCCACAGATGGGTCATGTGTTACCACATCCACAAGAAACACAAAACAACTACAACAATAAAAATGGATTCACCTTCTCTTTCGCCTGCAGAATAACCTAATATGACTATTTTATCCACCAAACACAGTGCACCCAGCCATAATGCTCACACGTGTGTGCAGCGATCACAGATTTCTGTCCACAAACTTTGACATGCAAGAAGTGTAACTTGTTTCATCTTTCCCTGCAGAAGTGAACGTAACACTGCTCGCTGGGGTTGCAGTCCTGCTAGGTGGAGGAAACCTGGTGTCAGTCAGTTCAGATCATCAGTTCAAGGTCCTTTTGTCTCATCCCTGGCTCCCCTCCAGGGAACCAGTACATTGCAGCCGAGGAGATTGTCTGGTCCATGGTCACTTTCTACAGAAACCCCCTTCATACGGGGCCTTTTCATGTCGTCCATCCATCTAGATCGTGCTGCAACCCCCTGGCCTGCAGAGACTCAGACCATCACTTGCCCCATCTGTGCTCTTCTCCACAGCAAATGAAAACCGTCCATCACTGGGGCTGTAACCTCTTCTACATTGTGGTGTGAGGGCCTCTGAGCCTACGTTGTTCTCTGTTGCAGCCACACCACACTGGGCACAGGAAAATGCAAGGAGCCTTGCTGTCCCCTTCTTCTTACCTTAGTCTCAGAGTGGTCTCTGCAGAGACCATCTCCAGCAATTTGCACCTTTCTAATTTGCAGATTCTAGCCTGCTCTGAAATTAGGAAGCCAGACACCATTCATAAAATTAGAATCGTGTCTAAGACTAAATGGGCCCTGCATTAGGGTCTGATTGCAGGGACTTGTTGATGCCTATTGTGGTTATTCAGGGGCATGTGTTCTGATTTATTTGTTTGATTTTGTTTTTTCATCCTGTGTTCATGGCTGTTCAGAAGACCTTGAGTGTCCCAGATATTGGACCCCTTCCTTCTTTCCTTCCTCCCTCCCTTCCTCCCTCCCTCCCTCCCTCCCTTCCTTCCTTCCTTCCTTCCTTCCTTCCTTCCTTCCTTCCTTCCTCCCTCCCTCTCTCCCTCCCTCCCTCCCTCCCTCCCTCCCTTCCTTCCTTCCTTCCTTCCTTCCTTCCTTCCTTCCTTCCTTCCTTCCTTCCTTCCTTCCTTCCTGCTAATTTTTAAATTTGAGTGTAGTTGACATGCAGTGTTACATTAGTTTCAGGTGTACAACATAGTTATTCATCATCTCCATACGTTATGCTATACTCACCACTGGTGTAGGTCCCATTTGTCACAAAACATCACTATTACTGTACTGTTTACTATATTTCCTGCCTTTTATGCCCATGACTTCTTCATTCCATAACTGGAAGCCTATGTCTCCCACTCCCCTTGACCCATTGTACTCATCCTTCCATCCCAGCCCCGTGATAGCAACCAGTTTCCTCTCTGTATTTATGGGTCTGATGCCACTTTTTGTTTATTTGTTGTTTGTTTTTAGATTGCGCATATGAGTGAAATCGCATCGTATTTGTCTTTCTCAGAACTCTCTCTTTCCACATCCCTTTGTCTCCTGGTGAAATGCCTTCATTTAACCTCTTGCTTCTCATTAAGCACAGGGACCTCACTGCTTCCCACGCTTCCTCTTCTCCAGCCGGCTTCCCTTCTGAGCACCTGCTTGGAATGTCCAGTGTTATTTGATTTCTCCTCACTTTCACTGTGTACCCCGTCAGAAGGGGTTCTGCCACCTGTATGATCAGGAGGACTGATCAGTCTGAGGACTCACAGTTTGTTTTACTTTGGCTTTGGAACAAGTGTCATCTGCAAATCCAAGGGAATCTTGTTCTTGTATCTTTATTAAGTATGCATTCAATATTCAAATTATTTGTTAATTCTTGTAACAGACTTTGTAATATCTAGGTATATTAGGTTATTTTTGTTTCTGACATTAAATGTTTCACTCTTACCTTGTTCTTCAAAGAGAATTGTGTTGATCAGTGTCCTCATGAGTTGTTTGTCTCTCTTGCGTAAGTGGACACCCATACCTCAGTGAGTTGCTTTAGCACTGAACAAACCTCAGAAAAGAGCGTTGGGCAAACAGGATCACCGGTTCACTCAGTTTGTTTTATTGTGTTTTTTGGGTAACCCTAAAAGCGTATCTTACTATCTCTGAAGTAGACATCCAAGAAAGTGTTGCTTCTGCATCAAAGGTAAATTCAGAACATTTAACTTGTATCATATATTTGGAAACATAAAGACCAAGTAAAGTAGTTGATGCTTGCCCAAAAAGAATATTTGAGCCTTCTCTGGCATAATTCTCTCTGAAAAATCATTGACCTCAATTCCCATCTTTTCTTGTCATACGAGGAATTAATGCACTTATTCTTTCACAACAATACTTCTACTTTTTTCTGTCTGCTGCTGTTATTTTCACTTCTCTCTTATTCTCAAACTTGCCAGACTCTGAAGCACTTCTGTGATGCTTTTTCATCCATTACTTCTGAATTAGCATTACTGATGGATAAACAGATACCTAGTTTAAAAAAAAAAATCTGCCTTAAAGGAGTTTCAGGTCTGGAAAGGGAGCCGAATAATTTATGAGTAAACCATGTTTCTCCCTCAAGCTGCCAAATAACTTTAGTTTGCCCTGAAATTCATAACTTCATTAGTTAAAAGTATCAAGCATTCTTTCAAGATCAAACTGAAGGGAAAACAAGGAAGGCTTTAATTCAAAAAAAGGGATAGAACAAACATGTACTTTTGCTGGTCCCCAAATACTGTAGACATTGGGCTCCTGTGCTACTTGATAGGGATCAGGAATATGGAGCCCAAATCCATGCCTCCCGAATGGGAGTAACAACATTCTGTACTTACTTTTAAGGATCACTAAGATCTGTGACTACCTACACTTTCAATTATAGAAAAAGTTCAGATGTTTGTCTACCAATATATAATAAATTAGGACACTGTTTTCCAGTTTCCTCTTTCTTTCTGGAGTGAGTGAGTAAGTGAGTGAGTGAATTGGCTCGAACTCACAACCCCGAGATCAAGAGTTGCATGCTCCACCGACTGATCCAGCCAGGTGCCCCCACCCCCCGCCCGCCATTATAACTTTTAGAGACCAAATGTTTCAACTCTTTCAACAGACTTTTGAGTCTTCTCATCCTTAAATTTTAAAGGAGAGATAAAATCCCATTGGCGTCTCATCATTATAAGCAATAACATTAGCCCCATGGAAAGGAAGAAATCTTTTACTATCACCCTGGATCATCTTTCTTTTAATCCTCATTTATTCCTGATTTTGCCTTTCCCTGCATCTCTATCCCTTTATCTTCAGCCCTTTTGGAGGCTGCATCAGTTATTTGCGGTCTGGTTGCCAGGCCCATTCCAGCAGCATCTTCCCAATGCTAGTACAGCAGGAGCGCTCCCGTTGCTGGTCCTTTCATCCAGATGTAAGTCAGACTGTGTCTGGCTGGGACTGAGCTCACAGCATTGATCTGCGCTGAGTGCTGCAAACCATTTGAAACCCCTACAAATATTCAAGTGAATGACTGAATAAAGCTTCAGTTTCTGACATTTTATTTGAATCACAGGCTATGGCCATTGTTCCTGTTTCCTTGATAATTGATATGCTTTATTTAGACTCCTAGAAACAGGAAGGTGTCAGCTGGCTCTGTCCCCAAAATAACAGAAAAATCCCTCAAATGCATTGTGTTTTTATGACTCTCAAGAAATTACCTACAGAGAAGAGAATGTAATTGAGAAGGGCTCTGTGCATAAAATCTTTTCTTGTTAATGAAAGCATGGGGTTTTAGAGTGCGCTTGTAATACCTAAATCTAGTATAAGTGTAATAAATACCTAGATAGGAGGCTTTTCTGCTAGTTGATGCTGCTGCTGGTTGTGATTACCATCAGTGAAGATGGTTAATATTTATTGAGCACTACTTTTGTGCCAAGCTCTATATTAAGATAGTCATTACTGTTATCCTCTCTTTACGAATGAGGAAATTAGACGGTGAGCGATCTCTCCAGACTTACAGCACTTAACTCCAATTCTTTGAATCCATTTCAATGAACTTAGAAATGTGGCAGTGACGGGGCGCCTGGGTGGCGCAGTCGGTTAAGCGTCCGACTTCAGCCAGGTCACGATCTCGCGGTCTGGGAGTTCGAGCCCCGCGTCGGGCTCTGGGCTGATGATGGCTCAGAGCCTGGAGCCTGTTTCCGATTCTGTGTCTCCCTCTCTCTCTGCCCCTCCCCCGTTCATGCTCTGTCTCTCTCTGTCCCAAAAATAAATAAACGTTGAAAAAAAAAAATGTGGCAGTGGGGATGATAGAGAAAAACGCTGACAGTCGGAAGCCAGCTAGACACGTTTTTGTTTATATCTAGTCATCATTCAGCTCAAGTTTTCCTTACGTTCTGGCAACAGAGTGTTCTTAAGAGTATAGCTAACTTAATCTGTAATTAAGGAGAAGCCTTGATGCAGAGCACACTACGATCCAATGTGTAACTGAGTAAGGCCCTGGAGCCTCCTTTTCTCAGTTGCTGGGCTCCCCCTCTCTGATGCTGCTCAACCCTGTCCTGTCATTCGGGTTTCAGCTCCTCTGAGAGGCCCATGAACGAAGAGATCACATCTCTTTTTCTACTCACTCCATGAGATAGCAAGCCTTGTCTGTCTTCCTGGCTCCCATTTCCCCAAAGCTGGAATGGTCCTTGGTACATGGTGAGCACTCCCAAAAGATTTGTTAAGGGGGTAAGCGGGGACTCTCTTCCTGGCCAGGACCGCGCTCCCTCAAATGCTTTCAGACAATCCCCTTTGACTTCAGTGTGGCTGATCAGGGGCCACATCGGACAAACAATTCCAGTATTGTGAGTTTGATTTGCTTAAATTCTCACGGGGACCAGGAGGCACCCCCCACCCCCCAAATATCCTATTAAATAAGCAGCATCTTTGTGCACAATGGTTTCTTGAAAGTCAAGATCCTGGAATGGCTAGATGACGGCTCAGAAAACACTATCCAATAAGCAAAGTAAACTTTTAGTGCCTTCAGTCTCAATATTTAGTGGCCCTTTCTCCATTTGTTTATTTGTTCCTTACTCTGCACCCCACCCCCATTCTTGAGCCCTTCTCTTCAGTGGGTCCTATGCTAGGTCCTGGGAATGCAAAGATGAATGAGACATTGTCCTTGTCCTTGGGAGGCAGAGTTCTGGAAGATGAACCCATGAACAACTAATTAACAATATATAGCGAACAACTAATTAACAAGATATAGAGATAAGTGTGATAGGAAAGGTGTATATAAAGTGCAGATGTACAGAGACACTGTCTAGGCAAGGGGGAGGTGGGGAGCAGTATATGAAAAGTTAACAGACGATGTGACATTTATCCTGAGAGTTAAAATTTAAGTCAGGCAGGAAAGAAGAGGGAGAGCATTTTAGGGAGAGGAACCAACAGGTACAAAGGCAAAATGAGCACGAAAGGGCATGACATACCCTAACAACAGGGCAAAGTTAGTTCTCTGTGAATGAAGCACAGGGCACTTTTTCTTTTTTGTAAGATTTTATTATTTTTTTTTAAAGTTTATTTATTTATTTTGCGAGAGAGTGTGTGTGTGAGTGAGCAGGGGAGGGGCAGAGAGAGAAGGAGAGAAAGAGAATCCCAAGCAGGCTCTGTACTGTAACTGCAGAGCCCATCGTGGGGCTTGAATCCATGAACCATGAGATCATGACCTGAGCCAAAGCCAAGAATCGGACGCTTAACTGACTGAGCCACCAAGGCTCCCTAAGACTTTATTTTTAAATAATTTCTGTACCCAGTGTGGGACTTGAACCTATAGCCTGGAGATCAAGAACCGCATGCTCCACTGACTGAGCCAGCCACGTGCCCCAGCACAGGGCACTTTCTTTGGGAAGGGCAGGAGTTGATGCCCAATAAGTAGATTGGGGCCAGATGTAAAGGATTCTATATGTGGGCTGAAGTTTGAACTTTTTCCTGATTAGAAACCAATTAGAGGTCTTTAAACATGAACATGGCTTGATTGGTTTGGGGTTTCACAGTGATACCTCTGACAACAAAGTGAAACAATCTGTAAGTCACCCCCATTCCAGGTGGGAGGAGTGCCAGACCCGAGGCTCTGGGATAGATGGGGGTGAATGGATTTGAAATCTATTTGAAAGATAGACTTGGCAGAAGGGAATGCACATTCAGTCAGAAATTGATGTACAGGGCTGCCTGGGTGGTTCAGTTGGTCGAGTGTCCAACTTATGCTCAGGTTATGGTCTCGTGGTTGGTGAGTTTGAGCCCCACATGGGGCTTGCTGCTCTCTGCCTGTTAGCACAGAGCCTGCTTCAAATCCTCTGTCCCCCTCTCTCTCTGCCCCTCCTCCACTTACGCTCTTTCTGGAAAACAAAAAACATGAAGAAAAAAAAAGAAATTGAATGTAGAACAAGAGGAACAGAGAAGAACATTAAATTGTAAATTCAGTGTCAGATAGGTATTTTCTCCAAGATCTTTTCATAGGAGAAAATTGAGTTTCCTTGATCCTCTAGATGAATTCAAAGACATATATTAACCCTCCAATTTGCATTTTAGTTAAAAAGTTTTGAAAAAAAAATGGGCTAAAAAAATCAACCATCAGCAAGCAGTCCTCTTTTTCAGAAAAGGAGGTATCTTGGTACTTCTTGGTATTTGAAGTCATGTTGTCTACTCATTTGTCACAGTTATGTTACTGGCCCTGTTCAGAGGAAAGTCCAGGCCCTTTGAGGCTGTTGGAGCTTTTCTTGCTTTTTCTTTTAGGATCCCTGGGTCAGAGTGAGGAGGATGTCTTGGGTAAGTCCAGGTTGCGGGGCAGTGAGATGGAAATATACTGATATTCAGGGCAGCCTTCCACAGCCAAGCCACAGCATTATGCTGTTTGGGAGTCGTCCTAAAAAGTAATGTTGTTGTCATGGTTCCATCTTAACTTTTATCAGCTGGGTAAGGATGAGGCTTCATGGTCATATACTTAATGCTTTGGCTCAGATCTTTGGCTAACCGATGTTTTTCCATGACCTTTTGACAGTTATTTTTGTTCAGTAAGGAATAATAAAGTGAAATTTACCATCTGTATATGACGACATTTATTTCTGACATTTCTTTTCTAGACAGCAAAGTGTTTATAATTAGGTTTTCCCTCTGCCAAAAACATTGCGGAAAAACTATTTCCCTGAAAAAAAAATTTCAGAGCTTCCTTTACTAGTTGGAATCATCTTATATTGATTTGGAAGATTTTTTGTAAGTCAGGAAATGAAACAAAATTTTCTCTTGAAAATTCTTAGCAAGAACAAAAGGTAACTTCTGCCCAAAAGAAAATTAGGACAGAAAGTGAAAAGAACCATGTTTGAAATGGTGATGGTGGGGCACCTGGGTGGCTCAGTTGGTTAAACATCCCATTTCGACTCAGGTCATGATCTCATGGCTTATGGGTTCGAGCCCCACATTGGGCTCTGTGCTGACAGCTTAGAGCCTGGAACCTGCTTTGGATTCTGTGTCTCCCTCTCTCTCTGCCCTCCCCTGCTCACTCCCTCTCTCTCTCTCTCTCTCTTTCAAAAATAAAAAGAAAGGAAAAAGAAAATAAATGGTGATGGTTCCATTGTCTTTTTCAGTTTTAATTTGTCAGATTTAAGTGAGCAATATTGGAAACCTTATTTCAAATGAGCTTATCATATTCTTTTCTTTTTAAGGCTCATTTTCCATTTATTTTTTTTTAAATATAATTTATTGTCAAACTGGTTTCCATACAACACCCAGTGCTCATCCCAACAAGTGCCCTCCTCAGTGCCCATCACCCACTTTCCCTGTCCCCCACCTCCGAGCTTATTGTATTCTTGCTGCAACTGTGATCAGTTTGTTTTTTTTTTTTAAGTTTATTCATTCATTTTGAGAGAGAGAGCACATGTGAGCAGGGGAGGGACAGAGAGAGAGGGAGAGAGAGAATCCCAAGCAGTGTCCACCCTCAGTGTGGAGCCTGACGAGGGGCTTGATCTCATCACCACTAGATCATGGCCTGAGCTGATACCAAGAATCGAATGCGTAACTGACTGAGCCATCCAGGCGCCCCTGTGATCAGGTTTTATGTCCAACTTCTTGAAATACCCAGGAGACTGTGCTAGAACTGATGCACAACGCTATTTCTGAAGAGCCCAACTGTGGATTCTACCCCTTAGCTGATAAGCGGCAGCCTTCAGGCAGGTGTCACCTGCAGAGATGCAGACCCCTGGCAAAGCCAAATCGCCCTCTTTATGCTGCCACTTGTGCTGTTGGCTTGGTGATAGGGGAGTCCGAGAGACATTGCAGTGTGCCAGTTGACAGTGCTTTCTCTCTAGAGTGCTCTTGAAAACATGACTGATAACAGATGATAGAATCCCTTACCGTTGCCGATGGGAAGAACGGCCCAGTGAGCAGTGGCAAAAACAGTCCTGCTCACTGCCTCAGCACCCTCCCCTGCTAAGATGTAGAAACCCCTTCCAGCTCCCACAGTAGCCACAGTGGCCAAATTCTCTTTTACAGCACAGAGTATTTTCCTTTTGGAGTCAGACCTGCTCCTAGCGTCAGTCGGATCACAGCGACAGCCCCCCTCCTCCTCATCTCCACGTGCATTTCCTCCACCATCATCATCCAGTATTTTTGTATTGAGCACTGACAAGTGTGTGGAACTGGAAGAGATTATATGATCTCTCAAAGGAGTGAATCTATTTAAAATACAGACAACAGGCATCTGCTACAAGCCCTGAGCCAGTATCGTTTATGGCAGTCTAGACAACAGAGGGAAATAATAGTGCCAGCTCAGCCATTCTTGACCTCAGGGCACAGAGTGTAAACGTTTCTTTCCAGTGTATTTTTGTATAACACGAACAGTGCCTCCTTTTAAGTTTTGAAACGTTGGTTTTGGGTGACATACTCTGTGAGGTATAAGCAATACAGAGGAATTCCCTCTGTCAAAAGATGGCGACTTCTTGCTGGGAATATACAGGTTTGCTCACGGGAAATAGAAAGCGTATTGAATAAACTGGCTTGGGTGACTGTTTGGGCCTTGACTTTTTGTCAAGAAGAGATGTAAGGTTTTAGGAAAGGTTCTTTTAAGTCTGTGATAGCAAACGATAAGACTAATTGTCACCCACCCATGTGCTGCAGAATTGTTATCTTCATGTAGTCTAGCTCCAGACCCTTCTCCCTCCCTTCGCAAAGCACACAGAAGATCCGGGGACCTAGTGTGTTAAGGATGAGCAGAAGCATCCTTAGAGGCAGAACCTTGAATTTCTTACCAGCAACAAAGGTTCCTCTAAAGGGAACTATAACCGCCTTGAGATACCATCACCTTCTGCTATATCAAGAGGAAGAGTATACACTTTGCTGAGATTTACTCTGCTTGTGGTTCTCCTAGGGAAGTGAAGCTTTATGTGGCCCGTAGGCATAAAACTCACTCTAGCCCAGGGGCGTCAGGAACATGGCATTCTGAGGGCAGAAGGCACCTGGGGAGTCATGCAGACCTTGTTTGAAGCCTAGCTTTGCCACTTTTTAGCTATTTGGACTTGCCAAATTCCTTTTTTTTTTTTAACAACAAAATGGATAATACTAGACTGAGTTGTTATAAATTATACTAGCTACCATTTATTGAACACTTAGGTTGTGCCAGGTACTCAGCCAAGCAGTGATCATAAGTGGTGTCATTTAATTTTCATCATAGTACCTGAGGTAGGAATCATTAGTTCCACATTACATATAAAGAAACCGAGTTAGGTATTGCCCTGAGTCACACAGCTACTGAGTGGTTAGCATGAGGCTTCGATTTCAGGCCGATCAGACTTTAGATTCTTTGAGAGATGATGTAAAATTAAAATGGTGCCTGTTGCATAGTAGGTGCTTAACAAATGTTAGTTCTTTTTCCTTCCGTGTGTTTCCTGTGGCTTTCATCTTGATTTCTGCGTTAGATTTTTACATCACAGAGTGGGTCTGTCATACTGCCCTCATGTGGCTCCTTTGGATAACAGTGGTTTTCTAAAAAAAGATTTAATCGAAGTGTAATATGTATGCAAATAAGGGTTATTTCAAATGTGTCTCTAGAGTCACCTAAACGTATGCATACTTTTGGAGGTACTGATGATTCTCCAACCTCACTGTAAAAGCAATATCTCTCTTTTTCCCTACGGTCCAACTTAATTTCTAACTGAGCTGCAACCAGCTGGTAAGATACTTAATTTCAGTCACTCTCATAACTTCTCCTCTGGCTTCAACTTCGGTTGTTTTGGAAGAATACCCCTCTTCCCTGGACACAGTGCATGACGAAGCTTTGTCTTGCCATCCTGTCAAGAAAGGAGGAACTTTACTTGCAATTATTTTTTCCACCCAACTGCTCTGTTTACAGAGACGTTGAGCCCACTGGAGAAATTTTCAACTTTCACACTTAAAAAAGAGTTCATATCACTAGGGAGTAGACGTTTAATTCATTTACCAGTGTAAATGTTAGAAAGTTTTTCCAGGTGAGTAAAATGAAAAGGTCTTCTGTCCCCACTCGGTAGGACTAAGTGAAATTTCACTCAGAAGTTTCTTTTTTAAATTTTATTTTATTTTAGGGGGGGGGGGAGGTGGGCAGAAGGAGAAAGAATCTTAAGAAGGCTTCACACTCAGCAAGGAGCCCAATGAGGGACTCAGTCCCACAACCCTAGGGTCATGACCTGAGCTGAAATCGAGTCAGACACTAAATCAACTGAGCCACACAGGTGCCCTAAGGTTTCTTTCCATGTACCGGGGGGAGCTCAGCTTACCTGGATTCATTCTCCTATGTGACACAAAATTGCCTGCATGCAACTGCAACCTCATCATTGATTATTAGTACAGGGCTCAATCCCGAGCAGATATCTTCAGGGGGCTTCCTTGTTTTTCAGTGACCTTATCCAAGGGGATTTGAAGGTCTCATGTCAGAGTTGTGCCACAATGCCCTCTGGTTATGTCTGTGTATGGAGGGAGTGTTGAGTGGAAAAAGGAGTGTTGAGTACCTCTTGGTACTGGAAGAGGTAAGGAGGAGGTATCTTTTTAGTTCTTAAGCACCATTTAAAAGCAACATAGAAGTCTTCTGTTCTTGAGGTGCCTGGGTGGCTCAGTCGGTTGGGTGTCTGACTTCAGCTCAGGTCGTGATCTCACGGTGCCCCGCGTCGGGCTCTGTGCTGACAGCTCAGAGCCTGGAGCCTGCTTCGGATTCTGTGTCTTCCCCTCTCTCTGCCCCTCCCCCGCTTGCACTCTGTCTCTCCCTCAAAGATAAATAAACATGCACTCTTATGTGGATCCTGAGAAACTTAACAGAAGACCGTGGGGGAGGGGGAGGAAAAAAAAGTTAGAGAGGGAGGGAGCCAAAACATAAGAGACTCTTAAAAACTGAGAACAAACTGAGGGTTGATGGCGGGGTGGGAGGGAGGGGCAGGTGGGTGATGGGTATTGAGGAGGGCACCTTTTGGGATGAGCACTGGGTGTTGTATGGAAACCAATTTGACAATAAATTTCATATTAAAAAAAGGAATTCTTCAGTTTTCATGAAAATAAATTAAAAAGAGAATTTGTATTGTCAATTTCAGTGCCTTAAAATTTCACATGGAGAAAAAACTTCAAAATTATGTATGTCTTCTTTCTCCATAATTTTTTTATTTTGCATAAAATAATACCCACAAGAAAAAAATAAACACTTTTTAAATTTTTTTTTTTAAAAAGAAGTTTTCTGTTCTTAAATGTGTCTAGCATTGTCCTCATGCAAAGACCTAACTGTATTTCAGATAATGGAGGACAGACATTGGCAGGGGGCAATAACTGGCCCCTTCGAGGAAGAAAATGGAGCCTGTGGGAAGGAGGCATTCGAGGAGTGGGCTTTGTGGCAAGCCCCTTGCTGAAGCAGAAGGGTGTGAAGAACCGGGAGCTCATCCACATTTCTGACTGGTTGCCGACTCTCGTGAAGCTGGCCAGGGGAAGCACAAAAGGCACCAAGCCTCTGGATGGCTTTGATGTGTGGAAAACCATCAGGTACTTGTACATCTTCCTTTTTCCCTCCTAGGGCAGAAACGGCAAGAACAGCCTGACAGGATTGAGTGAGAACGATAGCTTTTGTGTGAAAAATGATAGTTCGGCTTACAAATAAATGATTACAAAGAAGTAGAAATGTCTTTAGGAGTATTTTAATTATATATATCTTTTACGTTCTGGATTTGAGACTGTGGCCCTGTGTGTTACATAAAGAGGAAGATTGTCCTCAGCTGCACACCTTGTACAGGGGTGTTTTGATCAGAGAAGCTTCTCTAAGATGTAGGATAGGGTATTGTTTGCTCCCTCAGGGGACCTACCCTGTTGTTTGCTGGGAGAGTAGAGAACCAAGCAGCGGGTAGAGCTGGAATGTGAGCCAGGGAGCATCTGTGCATAAGTATCTAATGAGCACCCATTATGAGCCAAGCCCTGTTTTAGGGGTGAAGGAATTAGGAATGAACAAGAGGCAAGATCTTGGCTCTCATGGAGCTTATATTCTAGTGGGGAAGGGCGGGGTGGGGGAGCAGGAAATAAACAAGTAAACACATAAGTAAGCAAAGTGACTTCCAGCAGCAATAAACACTATGAAGGTAATAAAACAGTGCATTGTGATAGAGAGAACTGGCAGAATGTAAGGGGGGTACAATCTGGGGAGCAGAACCGGGACTCCGCTTTGGAAGTGATGACAGTCCTTCTCCTGTTTACCGCCACAGTGTAGAAAAATGGCGTCCAAGGTGAGGACACGGTATACACCTTCGAGGGTGCTGAAAGAAAACTATCAACTTGTATTTGTATTTAATTTTATCTTATCCTTGTTTAAGAATAGGCCTTATAAGGTACATAATAGATGAGCACATATATCTAAATTATAATTATGTGTATGTATATATTGGGGGTATTGTTGTTACTGATGGAATGGCATTTGTCTAGTGCAGTAGTTTGCAACCTCTGTTGGTGTTACAGAAGGAGAAAACGTGGATGATTGGTCCCTAGTGACCAGAAGGAGACAACCTCCTCATACTCTCCTTCTTCATCCCACTTCAGAGGCCCCATCTCAAAAATAGTAGGGTTTCTATTCTTAGGAAATATACAATGAAGTAAGAATAAAAGGTCATGATGACACGTTAACCTACCCTCAAATGGTTTAGAAAAAATTGTGTGTATTTCAATACATATTTCAAGATACACAGAGAGATAAAGTGTACATATCTAGTAAAATATGAAAAATAGGATAATCTGGGTAAAGGGCATGGGTGTTCTTTTACCGTTTCTTATTTTTGCAACTCTCAAACCATCAGATCATGACCTGAGCTGGAATCAAGAGTCAGATGCTTAACCAACTGAGCCACCCAGGGGCCCCTATTATTTACCATTTAAACAGAACTCAGTCATATCCACGTCATCTAACAGCTAAGCCAAGAAGTAAACAAGAAAACTTCTTCTTTCATTAGTTGTTTTGAAAGTTTATACTCATTATTTGCTCATTCATATAAGGTGATGTTTTTCTTTTTCTTTAAAATATTTCTGTCCCTTGGGGCGCCTGGGTGGCTCATTCAGTTGAGCGTCTGACTTCAGCTCAGGTCATGATCTCACAGCTCGTGAGTTTGAGCCCCACGTCAGGCTCTGTGCTGACAGCTCAGAGCCTGGAGCCTGCTTCTGCTTCTGTGTCTCCCTCTCTCTCTGCCCCTAACCCACTTGCATTCTGTCTCTGTCTCTGTCAAAAATAAACATTTAAAAAATATATATATTTCTGTCCCTTATCCATGATCTAAACTTGTTATGTACACATGTTCTGCAGTTACTCTATTTTTATTTAATTTTCCCGAGTGTGAGTAATATATACTCATTGTAGATAATTTGCAAAGTATCACAAAAGTAATTTGTGATAAAAATAATCACCCAGGGGCGCCTGGGTGGCACAGTCGGTTAAGCGTCCAACTTCAGCCAGGTCACGATCTCGCGGTCCGGGAGTTCGAGCCCCACATCAGGCTCTGGGCTGATGGCTCGGAGCCTGGAGCCTGTTTCCGATTCTGTGTCTCCCTCTCTCTCTGCCCCTCCCCCGTTCATGCTCTGTCTCTCTCTGTCCCAAAAATAAATAAAAACGTTGAAGAAAAAAAAAATTAAAAAAAAAATTAAAAAAAAAATAATCACCCAAATCTTACCTGGAAACAGCTACTGTAAATATGTGTCATATTTCCTTAAAATGTTTCTTAGTATTTTTTACTACCTTTTTTCCTCACTTCATGCATCATCAATTTTGATCATGTCATCCAAAAAACCCATTACAAACATTATTTCAATGGCTGCATATTCTTTTTTTTTTTTTTTAGTTTATTTATTTATTTTAAGAGAGAACTTGCACAAGCAGGGCAGGGGCCAAGAGAGAGGGAGAGAGACTCCTAAGCAGTTCCAAGCTGTCAGCACAGAGCCTGATGTGGGGCTCAGTCTCATGAACCGTGAGATCATGACCTGAGCCAAAATCAAGAGTCAGACGCTGAACCGACTGAGCCACCCAGGGACCCTGAATGCATATTCTTTCACATACCTTGATATGTCAACTTAACCATTCCCTTAATATAGATTAATTTTTTTTTTATTAATAACACTAGAGTAATTTATTCATAAAATCTCTATATTTTGGATTTTTCCCACTAGATAGAAATTATTTGAAATTAAATTCTTAAACTAGAGAATGGCTATTTTATTTATTTTTGAATGTCACTCAGTTTCATTGCATACACTAAAATTTTTTTTCTTGTATTGAACACAAACCTTGAAAAAGTTTGCCTGATTTTGGATAGTGAAGAAAATAGATATCGAGTTAAATCTGGAGGTTGGGGCACCTGGGTGGCTCAGTCGGTTGAGCGTCCGACTTTGGCTCTGGTCATGATCTCATGGTTCCTGAGTTCGAGCCCTGCGTCGGGCTTTGTGCTGATGGATCAGAGTCTGGAGCCTGCTTCAGATTCTGTGTTTCCCGCTCTTTTCCCCTCCCCCGCTCATGTTCTGTTTCTCTCTGTCTCTCAAAAGTAAATAAATGTTAAACAAAATTTTGTTTAAAAATCTGGAGGTTAATTTTGTTAAAATGTCTATATATTTCATCATTCACCTGCAAGGCAAGAAGTAGCAATCAGAGATGTATAGTCAAGGAGCGCTGGGTGGTTAGGGTTCTATAGTCCAGTTGAATGGTGTCTGACACCTTTTTCTTCTCTGACTCACTTAGGACTGGTGAATTCATAAGGTAAGGAAAAATGATAGTTTAATTTCATTTTTCCAGCTTTATTGAGATATAATTGACATAAAGCATTGTGTGAATTTAAGGTACACATCGTGATCATTTGATATACATATATACTAGGAAGTGATTACCTCAATAAAGTTAGTTAACACATTCATCACCTCCCATAATTACTATTTTTTTGTGTGTGGTGAGAACATTTAAGATCTACTCTCTTAATAAATTTTAAGTATACAATAGTATTTTAAAAAAAAATGTTTATTTGTTATTTCTGAAAGAGAAAGAACACGAGCGGGGGTGGGGGGTGCACAGAGAGAGGGGGACAGAAGATCCAAAGAGGACCCGGCACTGGCAGCAGAGAGCCTGATGCAGGGCTTGAACTCATGAACCTGAGATCATGACCTGGGCCGAAGTCAGACGCTTAACAGACTGAATCACCTAGGTGCCCTATAATACAGTATTGTTGACTATAGTCAGCATGCTGTACATTAGATCCACTGAACTTATTCATGTTATAGCTGGAGTTTGTACCCTTTCAGCAACATCTTCCTATTTCCCCTACCCTCCAGTCCCTGGCAACCACCATTCTATTCTAAGAGTTCAGCCACCCTCTTTTTTTTAGATTCCAGGTGTAAGAGATATCCTGCAGTATTTAGAGAATGACCATTTTGAAAACATTTGATAGCCATTATAACATTGCTTTCCAACAAAGTACCACAGTACTTTTATTCCACTGGTGTATGAGAATTCTCACGTACTTTCACAACTTTTCCTTATACAGCTTAAAAAAAAAACAAACCTCTGTTAATATCGTAGGCAAATTGTCTCATTTTAACTTGAATTTCTTTGATTATTAAAGAAATTAATTTTTAAATGTTTTATATTCCATTTGTATTTTCTCTCTTGGGAATGTTTGTGGCTTTTTACATTTACGGAAGTTTGTGTTTTCTTGTTGAAATCAGTTTTTTGTTTGCTGTTTTGGTCAGAAGGCTGTTTTTCAGCCTGAAATGTGCTATGTATTTTTCTCTAAGTGTAGTGCTTTGATTTTCTTCCATATAATTCCTGAACTGTTGTGAGATTCCTGTGTGTGTTATGTTATATCTAAATCAGAGGAGTGGGGGCGCCTGGGTGGCGCAGTCAGTTAAGCGTCCGACTTCAGCCAGGTCACAATCTCGCAGTCCGTGAGTTCGAGCCCCGCATCAGGCTCTGGGCTGATGGCTCAGAGCCTGGAGACTGTTTCCGATTCTGTGTCTCCCTCTCTCTCTGCCCCTCCCCTGTTCATGCTCTGTCTCTCTCTGTCCCAAAAATAAATAAACGTTGAAAAAAAATTTTTTAAAAAAATAAATCAGAGGAGTGGGTTTTTATCCAGGTTTTTGATTCATGGACCTCTTTGAGATTCTGAGAACTATGAATTTACATATGCACAAAAATTTGGGAAGAATTAATTTTTATAATATTAGACACTGATTACACATTCTTTTTTATGTGATTACACATAGAAACATATTTGAGAAACATTCTTTACCAACCTGTGTCTCTCTCATTAATTTTTTAATGTTTTATTTACTTTTGAGAGAGAGAAAGAGAACGAGCAAGGGAGGGACAGGGGGGGGGGACAGAGGATCCAAAGCGGGCTCTGCATTGACAGCAGTGAGCCCGAGGCAGGGCTTGTGATCACAAACCATGTGATCATGACCTGAGTTGGACACTCAACCAACTGAGCCACCCAGGCACCCTGATCTGTCATTAATTTTTAATGTAAAATTTAATACCTGCTTTATGATGAAAAGGAAATAGAACAAACATTTCTAAGCAGAGCAAAATTTCAACTTCAACTCAGCATATCACTAATTTCAATGTGAAAACTGTTGTGGTTTGACTTATAGAAGTAGGAGAACATTTTGAGTGGTTTTTATATGACAATATATGGGTCATGCTTGATATCCAATCAGCTTTGATTTTTATTTTGGTGGCAGAAGTGTTGTAAATCCTGGCTTGCAAAAGCACACCATAGCAAATGGAGTCAAAAGTCTGTAGTACACTTTGCCAAATGAGGGTAGTCTTGAGTTGAGACATAGTTGACTTCAGGGTGAATAATTTCCTCTGTCCCCAACTCACTGAGGCTATTATCTTTGGCAAAGTCAAGGACTTGGATGTTCATCCATATTGCCAGATTTTAGATTATTAAATCCACATTTCAATCTTAAGATTATATTGATTATGAATAACCTTTAAAAGTTTGGCATATGTTTGCTTCTGCCTGCCAAGAAGTTGGAAAAAGTTTGGGCACCCTTAACTACAGATTGGGGAAAGTCTTTCTTTAGTGTTAGAAGGATACTGACCTCCTAATGACCCATCTCCCATAGAACAAGGGCGCTTCATTCTTGAGCAGCATACATAATATTGACTGCGGGGCTTTAGCCAAGAGATATGGCCAAAAATATTGTCCAAGTATGCTAAACTATGATTGAGTGGGCTTTCCTGTCCTATTTGGAAAAAAAAAAAAAAAAAACGGTGAAATTTCTTGCCCAAATTTAATCAAGCATTTCAAAACTTTCCTCTGGAAATCCAGCAAATTTCTATTGAGTAAATGAAGAACTACTTTCATTCTGCTCCTGTTCCTTGATGAAAGATCCTAACAAATGATTCAGCCCCTCTGGCCTTGAAGTTGATGCTTCTCATAGCATTAGGCAAGCCATCATTTGGGATCAGTGATGCTACATTCGGCACCCATAACTGCTGGTAGAGAAAGTATCCAGTCACAGTGATATCTGGAGCTCCTTATCCAAAGCAGCAAAAACAAATGGACCGCCAAATGTCAGGGATACTTGGTCTGTGCCCAAGGTTCTGGAACTTTCTTCTAGTCAGATATTTACTTGGAATACCATTTTCAAGATATTGGTAGTTTTTGAAAATTTCAAGAGGGTCTTATGAACTAGGAATCCCAGTAAGAGAGGTGGCTGTGCTGAGAGCATCAGAGGCCTCACTAGCTAGCTGCAAAGTTATCAGTTCCTCTTGGACCTGCTTCAAAATATTAAAATTTTAGAAGAGATGGCAGTTATGGAGTGAGTGACATCATTTGCAATAGGAGCTCCTTCACCTGTTTCAGTTTTTCTTCGTTCCAAACCACAAAGCACGTTATCATTTCTAGGGGACATGGCTTCTCCAAGTTCTTGGAGAAGAACTTCTGTATAGTTTTTCTGCATTTCAACTTGGTAAACAGCCTATAGGTTATTTTAAGACATTTCAAAGGATCAATATATCACAGCGTTTCTTCTTTTTTTTTTTTACTTATTTTATATTTTATTACACTTAAGTAAACAAAAGCAGAACCCCTAGTCATAATGGTAGGAATGTTTTTTTTTCTTTCTCATCAATGGGAAACCCTTCTGGATGTTAGAACGTAACAATAGTGACAATCAAGTATTATCTGATGATGTAAAATATTTTAAAAACTTAATAACTTTAAAACTTAAATCTTCTGCCCTATGGATTCAACTTCAAGAGGAAAGTTGAAGGGAAAACTCACTCTACACCCCACTTTCACAGATACCATGAAGGCCAATGGTCAATGAGCCAAAGATTAAGAACCTCTGATTTAAAATGATACTTTACTCCAAGTATTACCAAGACCACCCAGACTGATTATTGAATAATTATTATTGAATAATATTTATATTGTTATTATTATTAAATACTCTTTTCATTTTCACTTTATAGAACCACTTTAATTATTTTTTAAGTTCTTATTACTACTGTGATCTGTCTTGGTGCATCTGTTTTAGTCTCACTTAGCTGCTCTCATGTTAGCATCTCACTGTTGTAATGTGTAATGTGTTGTAAATATAAATTTTAGAGTATGTTTAAATACCTGGTAGAAATAGTTATCCACCTGTCCATTCTATTTCCTTTGCAAAGATTTCTTCACTGTCCCACCATTTAAATTTTTTTCTGAGCTCTAGAATTATTTTGTTAAATTAAAAAAAACTTTTTATAAATTAGATTGAATGAGATTAAACCCTAATATTAATTTGGGAAGAATGAAAGTATCCAGTCTTCTTACTTGGATACTTAAAGTTGCCCTTAGTTTACTGATGCTTTTTCATTTTTTAAAAAATTACTTTTCTTCTTTATTTCATTTTGGATAGATTTTATTGCTATACCTGTAAGTTTATTATTTCTTTATCAGTGGCTAATCTTCCATTAATTCTATTCAGCATTTTTTTCATCTCACCCTTTGTAGGTTTTCATTTTTAGAAGTTCATTTGGGTCTTTTTTATGTCCTCCATGTGTCTAGTCAACTTTATGAACATAAAGAATACAGTTAAAGTAACTTTTAATGACTTCTGCTGATTTCAACATCTATGTCAGTTCTTGGTTGGTTGTGACTAAATGATTATTCCCTTTACAATGGGGCATGTTTCCATGACTTTTAATCTTTGATTTGATGCCAGATATTATGCATTTTGCCTCATTAGGTGCTAGATATTTATGTATTATTATAAATCTTCTCGCTTTGTTCTGAGATGTAGTTACTTAGAAATAGTTTGATCCTTCTGGGTATTGCTCTATAATTTATTAGGCAGGTCCAGACCTGTGCTGAGCCTAGGGCTAATTATTCTCCACGACTGAGTCAGAACCTCCCCAGTAATCTACACGGTGCTCTGTGAATCTGGCTGGAGGGAGCAGGTGCTATTCCCAACTCTGTGTGAAATGCTGGGCACTGTTCCCTCTCATCCTTTCTGATGGTTCTTTCCCCAGTTTGGGGTAGTTCCCTCACATACATCTGATCAGTGCTCAGCTAAGTACTTTATGGGACCCTCTGCAAATCTCCTTCTGTGCAGCTTTCTCTTCTCTGGTGCTCTGTCCTATGTACTTTAGTTTCCTCAGTCTCCCTAAACCCTCAGTTCTACCTTCTCAACTCAGAGATTCTGTTGGGCTATTACCTTCCCTTCTCTGCACCAGGGCCTGGAAACTCTCTCAAGGTAGTAAGCTAGGTTAATGATCAGACTCACCTCCTTTGTTTCCTACCCCTCAGGGATCACTGTCCTTTCCCTGGTATTCCGTGTTTTGAAAACTTTTGTTTCATTTATTCTTTCTGGTTTTCTTTAGGTTGTTTTAGGCAGGAGGGCAAGTCTACTCTGCCTGCTACTCCATCTTGGCTGCAAGCAGAAATACTCAAAGAAAATTTTATTGTGCCTTTACTTGCTTGATCAAGATTTTCCTGCTTATTTTCTATTTTCAAGGGCTTGTTAATTCAATCTGGTATTGTAGACCCAGCTTTCTGAAACATAATATTATGAATCTTATAACTCTTTTCAAAAAGTTTTTCTTCTGCATTCAACTTTGTAATCACCTATAGAGAAATTATATATGTTGATCTGTACGTTTAATTATCTTTAATGTTACCAACATTCCTTTTATTATATAGGTTCGCCATTCTTCAGTTCCTAATTTTATTTTTTTTTTAATTTTTTTTCAACGTTTTTTATTTATTTTTGGGACAGAGAGAGACAGAGCATGAACGGGGGAGGGGCAGAGAGAGAGGGAGACACAGAATCGGAAACAGGCTCCAGGCTCCGAGCCATCAGCCCAGAGCCTGACGCGGGGCTCGAACTCACAGACCGCGAGATCGTGACCTGGCTGAAGTCGGACGCTTAACCGACTGCGCCACCCAGGCGCCCCTTCAGTTCCTAATTTTAATTAATCTTTTGGTTGGTTGCTTAATATTTTAAAGTAATTTTCAGCAGAGGTACATAAATGATGAGTTTTTTAAAAAATCTTTGCATGTGAAAGAGTATCTATTACCTTCAAGCATAGATAATAATTTCACAATTCTTGCCAAATCTCTTCTCCTCAAGATTCTATAGACATTGCTCTATTGTCTTCTGGTAAGTACCATTATAGCAAAGGTTTTCCTACAAACGGAAAAGAAGGCTGAGATTGCCATCCTGGTATCTGACAAGGCAGAATTTATGTCAAAATTTGTGGTAAATATAACAGTGGGGACAGTGCAAGTGATTTCTTCCTTGACCTAAGCCTCTAGAAGCGTGTTGCTTAATTTACAAATGTGTTAGGTTTTCTCTAGTTATTGATTTTTAGCTTAATTCTCTTGTGGTCAGAGGACATACTTTTATTACTGAGTCCTTTTAAATTTGAGCTTGGCTCCACATATGATCTTTTGTGGTGTCTGTGCCATGGAAACTTGAAAAGAATGTGTATTCTGTATTTGTTAGGTGCAGTGTTAGGTTTTTCGTGATGATCCAATCAGAAAATATTTTATTTTAGGAGGTGAGTTTATATACATTGCTATGACTGGTATTTTTATTCCTAGCTTCGTCGTATTGTTTTATGTTATATTTACTAAGATCTTTGACCTTTGATTTTTTAGTTCTTTTAATATTTAGAATGAGTTACATTTTATTCTAGTGTTCATTATACTAATATCCTTACAGACAGTCCTTGGTTTATAATTTTTTGACTTCATGATGGTGCAAAAATGGTACACATTCAGTAGAAACCACACTTTAAATCTTGACCTTTGATCTTTTCCCCCACTAGTAATATGTGGTACGATGCTGCTGGCAAGCTCGCAGCCAGTCAAAGCAATCTTGAGAGTATGAACAACTGATACGTGGACAACCATTTTGTTTTTCACTTGCAGTACAGTATCTATTAAATTACATGATGTATTTAACACTTTGTTGTAAAATAGGCTTGTGTTCGATGATTTGCCCTATTGTAAGCTAATGTGAGTGTTCTGAGCGCGTTTAAGGCAGGCCAAGCTATGATGTTCCATAGGTTGGGTGTATTAAATGCATTTTCAGTTTATTCTATTTTCAACTTCAAATGGGTTTATTGGGACATATTCCCATTATAAGTCAAGGAGGATCTGTATATAATTTTCTTAGTCCTCTTTGACTTAGGTTCTACTACCTGGCATCTTTGACTTCTGCTTATTACCTTCGAGGAAACTAACTAGCGTATTGAACTTTCACCTCTCGTGTTTTACCCTTTCTTCCAGTTTTATTCTTAGTTGTATTATTTCTACCTAATCAGAGCATGTAATATACATGATACTGTTCTTCTATCCTTACTCACAATTTTATTTTAGAATAATATATTCCCTGCTAACCCCTTGTCCTTTTCTGAAATGTTCTCAACTATCTCTTATTTGGAGGAATTAATTCTTAAATAGATTTCTCAGGATTCTTTGAATTCTTGCATATTTATTGAAGCATTTTCCATAACCTTGATAATTGAAAAACAGTTCAACTGATATTAAATCCTTGTTTCATACTTTCTTTGCTTGAGTTTCTTGAAAATGTTATCCCACTCTTTGTTTTTTTATGCTGCTGTTGGTAAGCTTAATGTCAACCTGATTTCATTTCCTTTGCAAGTGATTTGGTCCTTTTGCCTGGAGGCTCAGAAGATTTTAATTATTACTATTATTATGATTTAAAGTCTAAGACATTTACTAGCTCTGTCTCAAAGTGACTGTGCTGGGTCAGTTTTCTTAAATGTACAGTGAGTTCTTTCAGTCTGTACATTCAGGTCTTTCATTTCAGAGAGCTGTGAATTACAGTTCTAAATGTTTTGCTGTTTTGTGTTTCTTCTTCAGTGACTCCCATTATAGATATTATTGAATCTTATTTATATATCTTTTGTTTGTGTTTTTCTCTGGCCCTTTTTCTTTATTCTAATTATCTTCTCTCTTTTCATTTTTTATCGTTTACATGCCTTCACATACTTTCAGTTATGTATACTATCCCTTCACTTATGAGATTTTGTCTTTTCTTTTAGTTTCTTCCCTTAGTTCGTTGTCAGAGTTTTAAAATTTTTGATTCATGGTATTTTTTTATATTGGCAATTGCTGATTTAATTCTATTTAATTCATGTTGAAATATCATGTAACCATTTTTTTCTGCTTTGTGGCTTTCTTTTCTTTCTTTTTCTTTTTCTTTCTTTTGTTTTTGTTGTTGTTGTTGTTTGTTGTTTGCTGTAGTGGGGAGAATGCTTTCATTTGCCCAAAAGTTTTAATTCTCATCTCCTATTTTTTAAACTCCCATATTAACTTGGTTTAGATGCTGGGTTCTTTTTGTTGTTCACATGTACATAGGTCAGCTTTTCCTGGACATGATGGGCAGGCAGTCTGTGCAGATGGGATTTGGATAGTTTCATTTATTTCTTAGTTCAAGAGTACCTTCTTTTACTGCAAAATAAAATATACTTTTTTTTAAAAAAGTTTATTTATTTGGGGGAGGGACAGAGAGAGAGAGAGAGAGAGAGAGAGAGAGAGAGAGAGAGAGAGAATACCAAGCAGGCTCTGCACTTGTGAGTGTGGAGCCTGACGCTGGGTTTGAACTCACGAACCATGAGATCATGACCTGACCTGAAACCAAGAGTCAGATGTTTAACTGACTGAACCACCCAGGCACCCCCAAGAAGTGCACTTTTAAAAATAAATGTTCCCATGGGGCGCCTGGATGGCTCAGTAGGTTGAGCGTCCAACTTCGGCTCAAGTCGTGATCTCGCAGTTCGTGAGTTCAAGCCCCGTGTCGGGCTCTGTGCTGACAGCTCAGAGCCTGGAGCCTGCTTTGGATTCTATGTCTCCCTCTCTCCACCCCCTCCCTGCTCATGCTGTGTCTCTCTTTGTCTCTCAAAAATGAATAAACGTTAAAATAAACAAACAAACAAACAAACAAACAAACAAACAAATGTTCCCTTGTCTTTCTGGTCCACCTTCTTGTGATTCTATGTTGCTCGGTTGTTTCAGTAGGACCCTAATCTTTTGCCCTTCCTTCTTTCCCTTTACTATCCACCTTCCAACTGCTCCTGTCAGAATTGGTGCCTGCCTGAGAGTGCCACTCTTGTCCTGCACGCTGTCCAAGCCCTTCCTTTTGAACCCTCAGTAACCTGTTCTCTGATCCACTCGGTATCAGAACTGTATCTCAATCTTTTATCACTCTGGGTGGGGCCCTCTATTTCTGGGGTGTATGTTTCCAAGCACAATGTGAGTCCTTCCCTCTTGTGCTCCCTGACCCTCTTTTGCATAATCCCAGCCTGACTCTCCTCTAGTTGACACTGGTGCTGACTCTTCAGGCCTCAGATGCTTATTTCCTCACAGCCATCCAGGGCTTAAGCACGTTCTGTCTCCCGCGTGTGTTGTAGGCTTTAGCCGTGGAGTGATTTTACTTTCTTTCCTTTTCAAGATGGTTTCTAGGGAGAATGTGTGGAGAGATTAAAATTTACATGGCCACCGTTATTCTGCAGAAATCTTGAAACTCACATGTTCTTAGGCTCTTGCTCCAGTTTAAGAAAACAGCCCTAGAAACTCTAGAAGAAGCATGTAAGTGTGCAACCATATCATAAGTATGGTTTTAAGTATGGTCATGAAGATGGTAGGTACTTCTGTCCAGTAGCCCTGCGTTCAAAGACTGCCAAGGGAATATATATGTGTTTGTAAGTTAAAGCAAAATGTTTAAGAAATGATGTATTATTCTTTGATTCTCTACCGACGTTTTTAGTAAACCTGCTTCTACCCTAAGCCCACAGTATGTAGCGCTCTGAGGTTTGGTTCAGATTTTTTTACCCCCTTTGGTCAGGTGGGTTCACATGCAAGGATGCTCCATATTATGTCTAGTTTCTTCTGTTTCCTCTCGTGGAAGCTAGTGTTTGCTGCCTTGGTGGACATGGGGCGGGGGTGGGGGGGATGTAACTGGAAGTGAGGGAGGAAGAACCGTGACAGGCTAGTTCTGAAGACAGCTAATGGGAGTTCATTGCCCTTTTTATCTATAGTGTGATCTCTGAGTCCCATAGTTAGAGGTAGAGAGAGCAAATCCATCTTTTTCTGTTTTCTTTGGGACCAGGTTTTGATTCTTATGGTAGAATTCAAGAATATGTTGTTCATGTCTTCAGCACTGGCATTAGTGAAAATCCCCTGGAGACTTTGGCATCTGGTCTTTAGTTTCCAGTGCGCTTGCCAGTTTTCATCTTTTTGTAATTCTTCATGGGTATTATCATGGAAATTGGAAGAAAGGCATATTAGGCCCTGCTGGTTTGCCCTGAGACTAACCCAGAAGTCCTACCAATTATTTTTCAGTAATGAATAGGAAAAGATGATATTTAGGGGACTGATGCAGTTATTCTTAGTAATATTACTTATTTCTTAAGTAGCCTACTTTAAAAATTTAATAAGATTTCTTAATAAAAATATACATGAAAACAATCTCTCCATATATAACTTTATATCAAGTGAATTTAAGTTACGTATTTCCTCACCACATTTAGTCAAAATCTTGTAATTCCCGTGCCTAAATTCTTTATTCATGGTTATGTGTGCATGTTAAAATGACTTTTTAAGGAACATGGGATTTATGCAAACCCAGTCACCTGGACCCACATAACAAGGAAAAGAAGTCCCTCCAGGAATTTCACTGGTACAGTTGACCTTTGAATGGCACAGGTTTGAACCACATGGGTCCACTTATACACAGAATTTTAAATATAAATACAGCGCAGTACAGCAAATGTATTTTGTTTCTTCTAGTTTACTTGGTTATAAGAACATAGTATATACCACATATAACATATAATACATGTGTTAATCAACCACTTATGTTATTGGCAAGGGTTCTGGTCAACAGTAGGCTAAGTTGTAAGTAATTAACTTTTGAGGGAGTCAAAAGTTGTACATGGAGGTTTGACTTCACAGGGGTCAGCACCCCTAATCCTCAAATTGTTAAAGGGTCAACTGTATAACGGCTAAAAATGTGACCTTTGTGGTTAGATCTGATTTAGGTCTTATCTCTTCCATTTGTTATTTGTGTGACCTTGGGCAAGTTACTTACCGTCTATAAGCGTCCGTTCCCTCGTGTGTAAAATGTAACATTAGGAGTACCTACCTCACAGGCACTTATGTGAGCATTTAGTGAAAGACTATGTATAAAACACCTAGCTAGCGTAGTGCCTGGAATACAGTCACAGCTCAGTTGCTCGAGATGAAGGTGGTAACGATGATGATGATGCTCATAAGGAGGTAACAGGACGGATATTACTATGCGGGTGTTTCTTGAGTTTTTTAATCAGTAACTTTTTTTTTTTTTTTTTTCAAAATCTCATCTGCAAAAATACCATCATGCCTATTTCTATTCTAAATATTTGATACTGCTTTTCAGGGTGTGGCTTTTTATGACAGATGGTCAGCAGCTAGTGGCAAAATGAGTATGGAATTTAATAGCATTTCATTTATTTATGGGGAATGTTTTAGTGCCCCACCCTTCAACTAGTTGGAAAATGAAAGTCAAACACTGGAAACTCTATTTATAAATGGACAGTGCTGTGATCTCAGCGTCTGAAACTGTAGACTTTTAGAAAATATTTATAGCATATTGGAAACTAGTCACTGATCAGTGTCCTGTTATTTTTAAAGCAAATCCGGAGAATATGAAATTTGAAATAAGTTAAAATTGAATACTAAAATGTCATCAAAGATAATTAACTGCATACCACATTATGTAAGTTTTTAAGAGAAGAGGGTGGAGGAAATGATTATCTCTTTTGTTAGTGGAGGCATTTGAAGTTAATAGAGATATTAACTTGGTAATAGAGCCTTGAAAATAAGCTGAATGAATGGAAATGTAAGACATTCAAGGCGATAGTGAGGCCACGCCCACATCTTACTAAGGAGACAGTTTAGCATAGTGGTGAGAAGTTGGGAATTCAGGAGTTAATTTGCCTGAGTCTCAAACCCAATTCTATCACCTGTTCAAACCACGTGATCTTGCAAATCATTTAGTTTCTCCGTGCCAAGGTTGTATCTATGTCCTAGTGTCAAGGATTAAATACAATAATACATGTAAAGCATCTAAAGTGATATGTGGCACATAATAAATGCTCTATTAATATTAGCTACTGTTATTCAAAGTAGCCTGGCCAAAACAAACTGCAACATAAAACTGCAACCAAACTCCAGTTTGGCTGTTACAGACATGGATGAAACATGCCCATTTCACTGGTTTAGAGATAGGTCTCTGTCATTAAGCGGTCAATGTGAACAACATGCTACGGTTCTTTTTCTTCACAGAGTTCTTTGCCTACTTACTGCCATAATCATTAATGTAAGCTGGGGTGGGTGGTGAGCATTGCACAGCAAAGATCTTTGAACAGTCCTTTAGGTGCCTATCTTAAGAAGCTAATTAGAGAGCTCTGCTTTGTCCCTATCAGTCTGGAGCCCAAACATTTGCCATAGTAAAAACTTCCATTACCTTGCCATAATAAAATGAGGTCATTTACATGAACTTGTGTGATTATTGAAAACTCATTTCCCACAAACATCATCAGTCATTATTCAGAGATTTAAATTTCACAAATGGAATGAACAACCTAATGAAGATAGTGTTGCTTGTATAGCAAACTACACCATGTCCTTTAATCTGAAAAATAGGGAAAATCCCTAGATAACAGATGACATTATATCGTTTTTATATGCAGTTCATGATAAGTAGACTGTGCGACTTAGCTATTTTTGACACTGATACTTTTCTGAAACAAGAGTCTCACATGGGAGAGAATATGTTACACGTCTTAGAAACTGAAGTTATAGCTACACCAGTATATTTCATAAGGGGAATTCTTACCAGCAAGAAGAATGGTTGGGAATATAAATGTTCCACTGTTCCATATTATTCTTATAAGCGTGTCTCAGGTTATAGTCTTGTATGTGTGGTTATATTCTTTCCATGTCCACAGAGTCATGATCCCATTCTGCAATAAAGGTGTTCTTGTTTTTAAGCTACCAGCTTATTCAGCACATATTGTGTCTCAAGCTTTATGTGTATGTGCTTTATGTAGGCTACCTCATTGAATTCTCACAACAGTTCTGTAAGAAGGTACTTTTATCCACCCTCTGCTAGTGAGTGGGAAAAAAAGGCTCTGGATTATAGAGCCTTGTGGACTTGAGATGAAGACCCTGAAAGGCTATGCCCTTACAGACTGTGCAGGACTGCATGTCAGAGAGTGAGGTCTTGAGAACTGGTCAGGAGGAGGACCACAAACTACTGAAGCAGTTCACAGTCTACTTTCTAGTGCTTTGGTTGTGTGGCAATAAAACTTCCGAACAGTATAAGTATTCCGAACAGTATACAGTATACAGTATTATCATGAAGTACTACAATATTTGTCACATTACCTATAAATACATAGATACATAAAGAAGATAGAAGCTAACACATGTTGTATTATAACCATAATCCATCCCCATAAGCATTTATGAGTTTGGTGAAGCCACTATTTATGTATAAGATTGTGGTGATCACACATTTGATTTCACTGAAGACTGTGTCATGAACACACAAAACACTTTTTTTTTTTCCATCTCACTTTGGTACACATATCTCTGGGGAAGAAACTGCATCATATGCAAAACAATTGTGTTCAAGGTACTTATATCCCTATACAGGGGTGTTTTAAAGGGACTGATGGTAGGGAGTTATCAATGGGTTTCCTAAGGTACTTTCTGAGGACCTAGGATGTATTTTCAAGGGGAAGCCATTGTCATTATACATGGGCTCATTACATAAGTGTCCGAGAAGCTAGTCACCCATCTTTTGCTCTATTGAAGAAAATCAAGAAGTTAGAACATATAATCACATGTGACTTCCTGTAACAAGTCTCAAGATTAGTGATTCTCACCCTGAGCTGTGTGTTAGAATCAGCTGCATTTGTGACAAGGGTACCAAGATAGTTCACCTGGGAAAGAGTAACCTTTTCAATAAATGGTACTGGGATAACTGGATATCCACATGTGAAAGGATGAAATTGGATCCCTACCTCACAGCATACACAAAAATTCACTTAAAATGGGTCAGAGACCTAAGTGTAAGAGCTAAAACTATAATGTTCTCAGAAGAAAATGTAGAAGTAAATCTCTGCGACCCTGGATTAAGCCCTGGTTTCATAGATAAAACACCAAAAGCAACAAAAGGAAAAATAGACAAGTTGGAACACATCAAAAATTTTGAACCTTTGTTCTGCAAATGATACTATCAAGAAAGCAAACAAACAAACAAACAAACAAAAAACAACCCAGAGACTTGGAGAGAACATTAACAAATCATGTATCTGATAAGGGACTTGCATCCAGAATATATACAACCCAGTTACAAATTATAAAAAGACAAATAATCCAATTTAAAAATGAGCAAAGTATCTGAATAGACATTTCTCCAAAGAAGCTATACAAATAGTCGATATCCACATGAAAAGGAAAATGTAAATCAAAACCACAGTGAGATACCACTTCATACTAAGATGGCTATAATCAAAAAGACAGACATTAACAAGTGATACCGAGGATGTGGACAAATTGGAATGCTCATACCGGGCTGGTGAGAGTGTAAATGGCACAGCTGCTTTGGAAAACAGTTTGGCAGGTCTTTAAATGTTAAATATAGAATTACCATATGATCCAGCAAGTCCAGTCCTAGGTATATATGCAAGAGAAATGACAACAAGGGTCCATACAAAAACTTGTACATGAGCAGCCATAACAGGATTATTCATAATAGCCAAAAAGTGGACCAAATGTCCATCAACTGATGGGTGGATAAAGAAAACATGTTATATCCGTACAATGAAATATTATTCAGCCATTTAAAGGAATGAAGTGCTTGATAAATGTTACAACATGGATGAACCTTGAAAACATTACACTTAGTTAAAGAAGCTAGTCACATAAGACCACGTATTCTATGATCCCATTTCTATAAAATGTCTGGAATAGGCACATCTGAAGGAACGCTACAGATTAGTGATTGCCTAGGGCTTCTGCGAGGGTACATAATTTTTATTTAGTAGGGGAAAAAATAAAATTCGATTTTGTTTTATTGGATGTTATTTTATAATTCTGAATACTCTAAAAATATTTAACCGTACACTTTATTTTTTTTTTATGTTTATTTATTTTGAGAGAGAGAGAGGGAGAGAGAGAGCATGGGGGAAGGACAGAGAGAGAGGAGAGAGAGAATGCCAAGCAGGCTCCACCCTGTTAGCACAGAGCCTGTTGCAGGGTTCAAGCTCACAAACAGTGAGATCATGACCTGAGCTAAAATCAAGGGTGGGATGCTTAACCGACTGAGCCACCCAGGCACCCCCTAACTGAACACTTTAAATGGGTGAATTGTATGATTTGTAAATTATATTTTAATAAAGCTAATTTAAAACAAATTACTTTTGGGGCACCTGGGTGGCGCAGTCGGTTAAGCGTCCGACTTCAGCCAGGTCACGATCTCGCGGTCCGTGAGTTCGAGCCCCGCGTCAGGCTCTGGGCTGATGGCTCGGAGCCTGGAGCCTGTTTCCGATTCTGTGTCTCCCTCTCTCTGCCCCTCCCCCGTTCATGCTGTGTCTCTCTCTGTCCCAAAAATAAATAAACGTTGAAAAAAAAATTAAAAAAACAACAACAACAACAAATTACTTTTATGAATCTGCATGCCCAGGCTGAAGCACATGTTAATGAGATCACGCTCTTTTGGTGGAACTCTTGCATCAGTATGTTTTAAAGCTTCCCAGGTGATTGCATTGTGTAGCCAGGGTCAAGAACCATCGCTCTAGAATCAGGTCTAAACTAAATGAATTTCTAATTTAGGAAACGCTGAAGGAGTTCCAGTCCTGTGTAACAGGGCTCCAAGGGACTTTCTCCAATCTCGCTACTCAAAGTGTGGTCTTCAGACCAGCAACAACTATACTAACCGGGAACCTGCTAGAAATGCAGATTCCTGGCCCCACCTGCTCAAATAAGTCAGATCCACAGTTTAACAGGATCTCCTAGGGATCTGCATGTACATTAATGTTTGAATAGCTCTGTTCCAGAGCAGTGGTCGCAACCCAGTGCCTCTCAGTTGCACACTGGAATCAGCTAGGAGTTCAAAAAAGTACTGATGCCTGGGTTCTGCCCCACAGTGATCTTTCTGGTTACAAGATGTAGTCGGAGCATCTGGATGTGAAAGCTCCTCAGGTAATTCTTTATTTTTTTTTTATTTTTGACAGAGAGAGAGAGAGAGAGAGAGAGAGAGAGAGAGAGAGAGACAGGTAGAGCACGAGTTGGAGAGGAGCAGAGAGAGGGAGACACAGAATGAGAAGCAGCCCCAGGCTCTCAGCTGTCAGCACAGAGCCTGACATGGGGCTCAAACCCACGAACCACGAGTTCATGACCTGAGCGAAAGTCTGGCACTTTTCTGACTGAGCCACCCAGGTGCCCCGCTCCTCGGGTAATTCTAATATGAGATAAAGTGAGAATAACTTCAGTTACAATACTGTTCGGAGACATTTAATGGTGAAGAGAAGATATGATGGTTAAAGGTAAAATAAATACATAAATATGTGGAAAAACTGCATAAAAAAGTAGAGGTTATTGGTGACAAAAATTTCCAGAGGCACAGAGAAGAAAGGATGGCACTATGCCGGCAATGCAAGAGGTTTGCCCTAAAAATACACAGGAAGAGGAAAAGATAAAAAAAGAAAAGCCTAAGCATTTTTCTCTCCAGGTACAGGAGTGAGATCTTTTATATGCTTATTAGAGACTACTCAACTTTAGATGATCAAGGATTTGTGAGCCTTTAAGAATATTTTAAACTGCACTGAAAACAGGTGCCTGCTCATTGAACTTTCCTCTCTTTTAATCTAAAAAGAGAATGTCAGTTTATTAATCCAGTGGTAGAGATTTTTCTCCCAGTAACCAGAGCGCTGGAGTCCAGTTTCTTGGTTCTGGGGAAACCGAGTTCCTCCTGGGAGCTGAGCCGAGTCAGGGAGGTGTTTATTCTTCCTTCCAGGCATCGTCATTATTGGGCTACACCTCTATAGTGACCAGTAGTTCTCTGCCCTTTGCTGGTCACTTGAGAATCATGACTCTAAACTATTCCTTATGCAATACTATGGAGCTTGCAGGGCTGGTCTTTGAGATCCCCATTTATCACCCGACTCCCCAACACCCCTCACCTGCCAGGTTCTCCTGTGTTCTTCTCCGGAGGCTTGAGTCCCCTTCTCCCATCCAGCATCAGTGTGCTGTGCCCTGGTCTCCACTGCAGTGAGCCACACGGTTCCTGTGCCTTCCCAAGTGGATGTGTGTATGTGTATATGTGTGTGCATAATCACTTTCGTGAAACTGTACCGGTAACTTAGTGCAGCATAGCTGTTAAAGGAAACCCAGTCCTTCCCTCTCTCCCTACCCCCTTGTTTCCTTCTCCCTCTTCTTCCTCCTCCCCCCCACCCCCCCACCCCTGCCTTTTCTTCCTCCATCTTCTCTCCCTCCCTCCCCATCCTCCCCTCTCCTCCCCTCCTTCTCAGGCATTAAGACCCTGCACCCATTATTGAAACAAAGCCTTTAGTGTTGAGATTTGAGAACCCAGTGACTCTAAACCCATTATTGTGTTTTCTCCATTTTGGTAAAAGCAATCCTGTTCTTAAATTTGCATGGGAATTCTCAGACTCCTGAGAGGGAATTACATGATCAGTCGTTGTGATAACTACATTTTAAGTAGGTAGAATACAATCACATTCCAGAAGTTAACATGTTTAAATATTACATGTATGTCCTAGTTTGGATAGTTTTTCCTGTCTTTAAAATCCTGTAAAATATCTGAGTTTTCCCCCTTGTTATGCTTTTAGATGTGTTTGTGGGGCCTTAGAAATTTTTAGAAATTATATACTACTTTTAAAAAATCTTAAAAATGTCCCAATTATCATAATACATACTAGTTATAAAAATTAAAAGTCCTCATAACCTCACTCCACCCATCCATCCCCCCCCCCCCCCCAGTTAACAGTTTGGTGTATATTTTTTTTTTCATATTTCCATAATTACTTCCCATGTAGGTATGTATCTTTTTAAAAATCCACCTGGAGATATTTCTAAAATCCATCATTTCCCAAAAGTCTAGCCCCAAGGAATTAGTACATGAACTTGTCTGGGCTTTTAATTTATATTTTGAGGGGGAGTAACCCAAGATTTATGGTATTTTACTCAGTCCCTAAATGTACATTTGGTTTCTTTGGTTTATTTAATAAATTTCTTGGAGTGACTAAGGGTGTTTGATCACTGTTTTATTCACTGATCACATACTGTCTTCTTGCCTCATATCCGTAACCACATCCTTTTCAAAATATTCCAATGACTACATTTTAAAAAGTAGTATCATAACATGCTCAAGAGAATTGGCTGTTTTTTGTTTGGGTTTTGTTGTTGTTTTTGTTCCTATTTGCATCATGGTGATTCTGCCTGTGGAGATTTTTCCAGGACCTAATCCATCACCAGGATTACTCACAAACTCAGGTATTCCAAACGTCATCTTTTCTTTGTAGTTTCCTTATTTTGAAATATCTGTGACTCTTCTGAGTAATGAAAAAAATATGAATGAGTAACATACAGAGAAACTCTTCCTAAAAGTTATTAGAAAAATATCCTTTATTTAACTGTGCCTAATGCTTTGGGGGTATTCCAGTGAACTTTGCTTTTAAAGACAAGTGGTTATGTACTAATATCTTGGCCCTGACATTTTTGGATATTTTTTTGAATTGAATGAATTTTGTTTTGTTTTTAGGTAGTCCAGAAAAATTCTATCTTTATTTTTAAGTCACCTTAAAATTTTAACATGCAGATTTTACTTAGCTAACTGTAAATCTCATCAATAGTATTAACTTATTCTGAATGATAAGACTTTATAAAATGCATCCATTCTGATTTCCCCTCTTGACTTACTTGCTATTATTATCATCCAGATTTTAACTCTATTTACTTTGAACCCACAAATTAGACATCATCATCATCATCATCACCATCATCATCATCATCCTGTTTAGATTTTCTCACGTTTGCCATTTTCTTTGCTAATCGTGCTTACTTGCATTCAGAGTTTCTGGAATCAAACTCTAGTACCTATCATTTTGGACTGGTTGACAGTCTCCAGGACAATCAGATAGTTAGTTGCCTCAGGAAGAAAATGAGAAAAGTCCTAGGAAATAGCCCCCTCTCCCCAGCAACCCTGCCTCTGGTGCCTGCAGGACTAGAGACATCCCTGTGTATTTCCCTCCCAGTCTCTAATTGGTGTGTTTTATGGAGTAGAGAACAAGGAAATCTTATAGAATACTAAAGTTAAAAGCACTCACTTTGAAGAGCTGTCATTTCTTCTGAGATCATATTCTTCCTACCTTTTTGGCTGTTAAAATCGTCTTTATTTCATAAAATAATGCTGATGGTAGTTGAAGCTTGGGGTTTTCTTAATTAAATTTTGCTAAAAAATATATATATATATATTTTTACTTGTCAAATACACAATTCTATGGGCCTTGAAATCCTAAGCCATTGCTGCTGATAGCTACCTGTGATTTTGGGGTGTGGCTATTGGGCTGCCTGAAACCATGTCCTCTTGGTTACATCAGGGACCTTAATGATTATTCGGTTGTATACAAAGCCTACAGTGTTAACAAGTAGTACTTTGCAACCTTTTATTGGGTTCTCAAATAGTCCTCTCCCCACAGTTGAAATTGCATTTAACAACTTCTTACATAAGGCTGAGTACATACTAGCAAATGTCCTGGGTGCATCATGCACTCCCCACATACATCTGGTGGTGTTAATGCTCTCAATTTTTTAAGTACACCATGTTGAGAGTCACATGATCTAAGACTTGACCAATAACTTTGTGCCTTCCTTACTTGTAACATAAGGGGTTGGTCTGTGATCCCCAAGTTTGTGTTCACCACTAACGTAGGTTGTGATAGTAGTATTGATGCTGCTATCCTGGCAGATGTTCTTTCCGCGTCTCCCTGTGAATGGTCAGCGTGAAGCCTACACAGAACAACTTGGGTTCTCATTGCCCCTTTGTAAGGAATAGCCGCGTATAAATACAGCCACATCGTTCATTGCAAAGGGTCACAGGAGTCTTTAATTTTTTTTATCTTTTATTTTATTTTTGAGAGAGAGAGAGAGAGAGAGCAAGCAGGGGAGGTGCAGAGAGAGAGAGAGAGGGAGACACAGAATCCGAAGCAGGCTCCAGGCTCCCAGCTGTCAGCACGGAGCCCGGTGCGGGCCTCGAACTCACGAACCGTGAGATCATGACCTGAGCCGAAGTTGGACGTTTAACCGACTGAGCCACCCAGGTGCCCCAAGGGTCACAGGACTCTTATTTTTTAATTGTCATGATACTTGACACTGAAAGTCTTATCAGATGTTCATCATTACTATCGTGGAGACAAATGATGAATTGAAGACACACCAACTGCAGATTTTAGAGATCTCTGAATGCATGACAAAGTTGTTAATTGGCAGGTTTGTTATTTCCTGTAGTGCAAGAAAGGGAAATATTAAAAATCCTCATATTGATTTGGGAGAGGAAATTAATGTGTCCTAAAAAATTCTCTTCTAGTGAAGGAAGCCCATCCCCCAGAAAGGAGCTGCTGCATAATATCGACCCAAACTTTGTGGATATTTCACCGTGTGAGTACCTTGTTTATTGCTACTAAACTGAATCCCTTTGGCTCACGAACACAGTTTTACTGGCTGACGTGTCTCTAGCCTAACGTTCTCCTTTCCACTTGAGTTTGCTGACAGGGTAAACAGTTCTCCATAACACCTGCTGTGCTGATCGCATCGTGGCTTCAGTGGCCCAGGGGGTAAATTCTGTTCTTGGCTCTGCCTATTCCTAGCTATGTGATCTTCCAGCCATTTCATCTCCCTGCCTCAGCTTTTCCAGAGGGTCCTAGAGGCTCCTGCTCACTGTGGGAGTCATGTTATTGTTGTTGCCTTCTTCTCACCTGAGAGTTCCAGAGCCTTCTTCCGGGAAACCCAAGGGCAAATAAGCTACCACATCAGCCGATGGAGCTGGCCAGCTGCTACCCAGCACCTGCTGCATCACACAGGTGTGACTCACCCAGCAATCCTGGAAGTGATTTAGCTTGCTTCTGGCTACTGCCTAGATTCAGGCATAGGTAGCCCCATTGATTCTGCAGGGAAGGAAGCCATTTGTGCTCTCTGATCACTACAGTTTGTAACAGTGCTGTGTAAATGCCATGCTAGTGGCCCTGAGGACCCGAGCCTAGTGAGTTTGGGCCTGGAAAGCCTTAACTCTTAGGCCCTTTGTCCAGCCTCCATCATAAAGCCTGGCGTCTTCAGAAAATAATGCTCCTCCGTTTCTTTCGTTCATTGTACATTCCCCTCCTTTCTAGGCATACTGCCACCCCCTTTATTCGTTCCTTCCTTCAGGCTCTCCTTACTTCTTTGTCCTCTCCAGTCTGTGTCACAGCCTGGCACAGGGTTTCCTTGCTTAGACAGCAACCCCACAGTAACTCTGTCCACGGGCATCTGCAGCCCCACTCTCCCACCTGCCACTCCCTGCCCTGCTAGACGCTTGCCTTTTCTAAAGGAGGCAGATCGTCCTATTTTTGTCTTGAAAATGCTTTTCTCTGTGGCTGAAACACCTTACCCTGCCCTCCCACAGGTTCTCCTCATTCCTTAAAACTCAAAAGAAACATCCCATCTATGTGAACGCTCCTTGGAGCCCCAGAAAGTCCTTCCTCAGCATCCCTTTGTACATATCTGTGTGTAAATCCTTCATCGAATTCTCTTATACTGTGCCTTCATTTCCCACTAAGCTGAGAGCTCCTGGAAGTCAAGCTCTGTGGCTGATTCATCTTTTCATCCTCGTAAGTTAACATGAATACCCAGTACTGGGTAGGCCCTTGGTAATAATTACGTGATGACTAATGGAGGAGCGTTGGGATAGAATTAGGACCGGAGTAGAAGCATTAGACTTGGAAAGGAAAGGGCCTGAGGCGGTATGGAGAAATTGGAGTCACTTATGTCCCTGAGAGAGACAAGGGTACTTCTATGTCCATATGGTAACCACTAGCCATTTGTGGCCATTGAACATTTGAAATGTGGCTAATTGTGGATTGAGATGTGCTAAAGTATAAAATACACATCAGATTCAGAGGATTTAGTATAAAAAAATTTGAAATATATCATAAAATATATTTACTAGTTGAAATGGCAATATTTTGGATATGTTGAGTTAAGTACGTTATTATTAATTCCACCTCTTTCCTTTTCCTGTGGTTAATAGAGAATGTAGAATTACATATGAATTTGCATCATATTTCTGTTAGTCTACAAGGATTGTTCTAGAAGGTGCTAGGAAGTGATTTGATCAACAGTGTGAGAGGAGCAGAGACTCCCGTGACTAGTTACTAAGAACCCAACATCCATGGTTTTTAACCTTTTCTCTGCCCCAGCACAGCAAAGGGGTGTGACACAATATAGTCCATAACTGGCTCACGAGAGCAGTGATTCTTTTTTATTTATTTATTTATTTATTTATTTAACGTTTATTTATTTTTGAGACAGAGAGAGACAGAGAGAGACAGAGCATGAATGGGGGAGGGTCAGAGAGAGGGAGACACAGAATCTGAAACAGGCTCCAGGCTCCGAGCTGTCAGCACAGAGCCCGACGCAGGGCTCGAACTCACGGACCGCGAGATCGTGACCTGAGCCGAAGTCGGTCGCTCAACCGACTGAGCCACCCAGGCGCCTCACGAGAGCAGTGATTCTTGACCAGTGAGATCAGAATCTCTCGCAAGAAGGGAAGAGAGGGGAGGCAGGAAGGGTTTTCAAGACTTGTAGGTAATTTAATGCACTGAGAAACCCAGTATGAAGACCAAGGATGTGCTGAGTATGCATCACACATTGTAATAGTTGCCACTGTCCTTAACCAACTATGTTCCATCTACAGAAGAAAAGCCTTAAGCCCCCTCCACTCACCAAACTGAATTTTCCTTAGCAGCAGAAATGGGGGCATAGGTTGTATATTTCTGGGTAAGTCGGTTGTAATGCTGCCTGCCGCAGGTTCTTAGTACGTACAACCCGCTGTGGATCTGCTACCTCCCCTAAAGTGCCGCAGCTAAATCACAGCATGGCACAAGGTTTCTCCAGTGTAAAAGTTAAGAAGGCATGGAAATCAGAAGAGAGAATCATCTTAGTTTTGCCCCCCATAGATTCTAGGGCCTTGAGCAAGTCCCTCCACTTCTCCTGGACTCAGTTTCCCACATATTAAGTGATGGACTTACGAAGACCGTTTACTGCTGTCACAAAGTCAGGGACATTTTCTGGCCTTCTGCTGCTCCCACCCCCCCCCCTTAAAGCTCCCTCCAGGCCTCCCTGTTGACCTGTCCTGCCAACTAGGAACTCCTGCCTGTCATGAGGGACATTGTCCGGTGCTGGCATCAACGTGGAACCACATTCACCGTTGGTCCACAGAAACGGGGTGCTCACTTCTGACTCTGCCTGCCAGTGGCCAAGTGCCACTCCTCCTCGTACATGGACAACACCATGGGCTTTTCCTCCCCAGTTTTTATATTCATTTCAATCTACCTTGCAGCAGACGTTGAAAAAAGGAGAGCTATCTTTGGGGTCCTGCTCCTTTATGGGAGGATGAAACAAGCTCATTGCCTTTTCTATGCAACTAATTGGGGGGATTAAATCCATCTATAAGAAAATATGTATTTATAGGACAACCAAGTCTTCAAATTTACACATTCTTTTTTTCCAAAGTTTATTTATTTATTTTTGAGAGAGAGACAGCATGAGTGGGGGAGAGGCAGAGAGATAGAGAGAGACAGAGAGAGAGAGACAGAGAGAGAGAGAGAGAGAGAGAGAGAGAGAATCCCAAGCAGGATCCACACTGTCACCACAGAGCCCAGTGCGGGGCTCAAACTCACGAAACCATGAGATCATGACCTGAGCCAAAACCAAGAGTCGGACGCTTAACCGACTGAGCCACCCAGGCGCCCCAAATCCTATTTATAGGGTATATTTCATGAATATGTTCTAGAGGCTTTGTGGAATAAGATCATAGAGCAGCCGATCTAGAATTTATGTGAAAGGTTAACAATTGAGTCAATGTCATCACAGAACCATTTCTTTGGTTTCTAACCCCAGCACTTCCCAGATTGTTTGTCCTTCCTTATAGCACAAGAGGGTGGTGTTCTACCTCTCCTTCCCAAACGCCACTTAGTTCACCAGTCTCCTCACCTGTCAAGTGAACATTGAATTAAAATGTCTGAAGTTCCTTCCAGCTTCAACATTCTTCGGGTCTCTAAACGGATCTCAAAGGGGCAAAGCCCCTGACTCAGTCTGTCTCCTTTTCCACCCTGTGCTCATTGATAAGAAGCAACATAGCCAAAGGCATGGTTGTAAAAGAGATGAATACAAGTGAAAATGTTAGAAACATTAGAAGCGCTGAAGTAATTTGTCGGCACCTGAGTGGCTCAGTCGGTTGAGCATCCAACTCTTGATTTTGGCTCCTCTGTCTTCCTCTGCCCCATCCCCCACTCATGCATGTGCTCTCTCGTCTCTAAAATAAAAAAAACAAGGAAAGATGAGAAACAAAATCAGCGCTCGAGTAATTTGAATTATAGGATTTTGTTATTCCCACATCCTGCCCACTTTTTTGATCCCTGTTGTAAAACATCACTGCATCAATTTACTTACTCATCTGCTCTCTCCCCTTTAGTGGGCCTTGTTGGGGGTTGTGGACCAATATCCCCTCCTATGATGAATCAGAGAAACAGGCGTTAGACATTTCCCAGGGGAGCCCTGCCTTCTATGTAGTACCAGATCCCCTGAGAAGCTGGCCTGTTGGGGTTTAGCAGCTATACTCCCTCCCTCTTATTCTAAGGTGCCCCCAAGGCCCTTCCTACTGGCGGAGTTGGGGCACTTTTCATGGACACATACCCTTGGTACTTTTTGGGTTAGGTGTTAATAACAAAGATATTCCCAAAAGGCTGGGACACAGACATAAACACATACTAGAGTTCATAGGATTTCTCATAGACCAGGAGATTCTGTGGTAAAGCATAAATCGTCTCAGTGAACCACAGGTCACACTCATTAGGGTGGCTACTATCAAAAGAAAAAAAAAGGAAGGAAGAAAAATAACAAGTGTTGGTGAGGAGGTGGAGAAATTCGAACACTTATGCACTACTGGTGGGAATGTTGGAACTGTAAAATGCTGTTAAACACTTATGTACCGTTGGTGGGAATGTAAAATGTGAACGCACAGTTGGTGGCATGAAAGGGTGAACAAAATGCAGTACACACATAAGTGGAATATCACTCAGCCTTAAAAAGGACAGAAATTCTGGCACATGCTACAACACGGATGAACCTTAAGAACATTTGTAGAATGAGCCAGTCACCAAAAGACAAATACTGCATGCTTCCACTTATATGAGGTACCTATGTAGTCAAAATTATAGAGACAGAAAGTGGAATGGTGGCTGCCAGGGGCTGGAGGAGGCGAGATGGGGCTTAGTGCCTAAGGGGTGTAGTTTCAGTTTTGCAAGATGAAAAGAGTTGTGTGGTTGGGAGTGGGGTGACGGTGGCTCAACAACGTGAATGTCCTTAATGCCACTCAGCTGTCCATTTAAAAGTAGTTAAATGGTAAGTTTTATATATTTTTTAAAAATATTTTTTTTAGTGTTTTTATTTATTTTTGAGAGAGAGAGAGCACACACAAGAGTGGGTTAGGGGCAGAGACAGAGGGGGACAGATGATCCGAAGCAGGCTCTGTGCTGACAGCAGCAAGCCCAACGTGGGGTTCGAGCTCATGAACCGTGAGATCGTGACCTGAGCCAAAGTCGGATGCCCCACTGACTGAGCCCCCCCAGGCGCCCCCAGAGTTTATATATATATATATTTATATATTTATATATATTATATATAATATTATTATATATATTTATATATATTATATATATATTATTATATATATTTATATATATATGTTTTAACCACAATTAAAAATAAATAGAATGTAAAACAAACAAACAGAAGCATAGAAATTCATGAGGACAGGGTCTGTATCTTTTTCATTTACTGCCATATTCCCAGTGCATAGCATGGAATCTGCCATGATAGTGATTTCTCAATAAATACTTGTTAATGAGTGATCATAGATCAACAGGCTAAAGTCATTGTCTTACTGTCGTTTAGCATTTCCTGAACCTAAAAGTACCTCCAGATGGCAATTCACACCCGCCTTTTCATGCGTGAACTTGCATCCTACATTTTGTTCCTAAATAAAAATAGTTTAATTACCGTTAAGAAGTGGCTTGTGACCATTATAACATGATCATATACAGACGTCTGAAGCTACTTATCCAGTTTATAAATGTTCACCCTCACCCTTCCCCTGCATTGAAAATATCAGCCAGAAGAGAGATGATGTGGGATTTTCCCTGCCTTTCTTCAGTCCTTTCCCCAGACCTCCTTGCTAGACAAATACATATATTAATAAAGTCCCTGCCTCTGTGTGCAGCTCAGCCTGACTTCCCCTCTGTGTCCAGGGAGCTGCCTCTCCTGCTGTTCTCTTTGTGTTCCCTTTCTGGCAAGTTCCCTGTCATTGTTTCATTGACCACTGTCCTCTCAGTGCCCCAAATTTGGCTCTGCTTTTATCTCTCCCTCGCCCCCCACCCCAGGGCCAGTATCGGACGTGTGGGCTGTATTCGCTTTCCTGTGTGCTTTGAGGAAACATTTTATTCATCTTTACAGGCTTTGTTCTAAGGTAACTTTGGACAGACCTGTGTTGGTCTCTATCCAGATAGTACCTTTTTACCCTCCCTCCTTCCTTTCTAGGAATAGATCCTAAGGATTACCTATTTCCCATCTTTAAAATATTTCTTTCTAGCAGGCTGACCAAGACTCAGGGTCCTTCTCGAGCAGTCAGGGTAGTCAGTGGGGGAAACCTGTGTGAGCTCGAGGGACAGGGATGATGCTGTTTAAGCTGACTTACGGAAAGCCCGGAAACATCCACAGTGCTAGGGAGCAGCCATGATTCCAAGTCAGGGCCTGAGCTCCTGCAGGTGCGAGCCCAGCTCTACGTGCTTGTGAGGAGCTCCACACTCCCTTAGGTTCCAGCCATAGTGCCCCAGACCACGAGGGGAAATAATTCAAAGGCATTCATTTGCCTGAGAGAGAATATATACACCCATCCTACAAGCACCAGGCTTGACATGGGCTGTTCTGAAGTTAATGAGCCCACCCCATCTGAGACCACCAGCTCACCTGGGAAGTCAGACGAGGCTTCCCGCGCATCCTTAGAATTCTCACCTACATCTGGTCGTGCAGTGTATACCTATATACCTGACAGACGTGCACACGCATAAAGCCCTCAGATTCTTCTGGTAGAAGCTTGATTGTAGATGAAGGGCACTGACAGATGTTAGCATTTTCCACACCACCAAAGGCCAAGTCTTCAAAGTGATTCCATACAGCTTTATTACTATTTCGTTTAAAAGGCCTCCTTTCTTTAAAGGTTATAATGAGATGTTATTTCTGCTCTTGATTACAGAGTGCAAGAACAGTCTTTCCCTCCCTCCCTCTCACACACTCATTTTCTGTGGTAAAATTGGCAAATCTATACTTGAGTTCTAAGAGTTGTCCAGGTTTGCCTGCCTCGAGCTGCTTCCCATGTCCTCCTTGGAGCAACCTTCAGTCCCTTTCTGAGATTATTTATTTAGCAGGTGTGACGAGCTAGGTACTGATGTACACACTGAAGGTCAGTTAGACTTTAAGTTTTGTTAGAAGCTGGTCTGGGAGAGGCCGTGGACACAGCTTCCGACTTCCCTGGTTGACGGCTGTCGGTGGTCTCCCACTGACCACAGCCACGGGCAGACTCCTCAGCCTGTGGGCTGCAACCTCCATCATTCAGCTGACGTGACCCCTCAGGACCGTTGCCCTGTCCGCCTTCAGCCACTGTCGTCTTCCTGTGTTTTTCTGATGCTCCTCTAGGGACTAGTTCACATCCCTTCTCCTCCATGAAACTCTGTCTGACCCCTCCACACCTGAGTCCCTCGAGCTTCTCTGGAGCACCCTAGGACACTGAGCTCTCGCTCCCTCATCCCAGTTATTTGTATGTGTGTCTTTCCCCCAACCAGAGCCGTAAGTTCCAAGGAGGACAAGATTTCACCTATAGCTCTCTCAGTCCGTTTTGTTGTGGAGATTTGTACACACTGAAACAATGCGTGCTAAGAAATTAACCAGTGAAGTTGATTATCACTCATTCATTTAAATAGAATAAATCTAGCAAGAGCAATAATATCATATATTATCAAAGCACTTTCATTTTTCCTGGCGTATTTGCGAAGTGGCAATCCAGAAGCAACCTTCTGCCTTTCAGGCTGAAATGTGATACTGAGCAGAGGAAGAAAAGTTAGGTGGGCTGCATGAGGCCCACCACCTCTCCCTTAGGAGAGTGTTCATCATTGCATAGGATACCAGAAATTAGAAGGCATTCAGTTCACCCACCCTCTTTATAACTAGGAAGGAGATGCTGAGTCATTGGTCACACAGAGCGGATAAGTAACAGACCTGAAATGCACAGCGTTCCAGGTTCAGGCCTCACATGACAGTCACGTCCTACTAATTTCAGGAGTCTCTTTGTTTTCTGTTTTGCATGGGATTTGGGGCAAAAGGATGCCCAGATCTGTGTTACAGTCATCTTACTCAAATAACAGCATGTCAGTGGAACATTACACACACAAGTGTGGCTAGAAAAATGGACACAACCGTGACACTAGTCTTGCACTTTCATGTACAACCAGCCTGTGTGCATGACACCAGCTTCTGTTTGTAAAGCTAGTTATGTAAGTGCTGCAGGGCCTTGTAGTAATTACACTGCAGGACGGTGGTGGGATGAGAGAGAGGGGTGTAGGGACAGGGCGTGTAGCCTACTGGAACACACAGAGGTCCGAGGTGTCCAGAAGTCTGGGTTAGAATTCCAGCTTTGACTTAGTTCCCATAAGCCTGTGGATAAGTTCATTGAGTTTCCCATTTCATCGCCTCTAAATTGAGGACAATTAAATCTGTGTCCTATAAATATGTCTCGAAAACAGTTAATAGCAATTATATTCTGGCTGCTGGGATTGGGAGGGGGCATATGTGTACTTTTTTTAGATGTATTTCTCCAGTTTCAAATTCTAGCAATGAGCACATATAACTTCCATAATCAGGAATAAAGCCATAAAGATTTACTTTTCTAAACCAGTCAGGAGGGTTCTTGTGAGACTGTCCTATCTGGAAAGCTGCTGGGTCTTCAGTGAGTGGGAATTGGGGCCACACCAGTGTCCTTGACCCCCATGCCCACCTGTACCATGGCGGGGAAGCTGGTGTGTGACCCTTCTCCACCACCACCAGCCGCGAGCCCCTGACTGCCTCTGCTGGGATTCTTTCTGTCTGCTGAATATAGGAGCACATTTTGCAGCTTGACACAAAGTTGGCAAAATTTTGTGTCTTCTCTACACGTTACTATTTGTCTGTAGGGACTCATCAGATTTTCCTTGGTGTGGGTTGGTATATGCCCTCAGTCGCAGAGCCTAAACTCAGATGTCTTTGCTCCTTTTTAATTTTCAAAGACTTTTCTTCTGCCCCCTTCACTTTGGGGAGCATTAAAATGTATTTGGATGCTGAAGGCAGTCCCCCAAGCCTTGTATCCCATCCACCCTACTTCACACAGTGCATCTCAAGTAACATACATCAAACCTTTGCTGTTAACACTTGGTGCTGGCGTCCTGGCTTTCATCCTGAGAAAATAAATAAACCACACCAAACCCACAGCCCTTTAAAAACACTAATTAATCCTCACCACAGGCCTGGGCTACACAGCAATGGCAAATCCCACTGCCCCAATTTTATGTTTGGAGAAATCAGAGTAAGCAAATTTTTTAAGGGTTCCCAGGGCTGGATAACAGAAGCTGACTTGAAGGGTTAGGGCTGGCCCTGCCTCCTGGGGAAGGGCATGTGGCCAGGGCCAGCTGCCTCGCTGAATTCCCTCCTGCACAACACCATGTGGTTACTTGCCCAGAAGTCTATTTACACATCAGCCTTTATTTTTTCCCCCGGGGTTACAGTGATGCCAAATCCTCTCATTTCCAACTGACCACTTATTTATTTGCTTACTTTTCTTTAATTCTGGTAGCGCCTAGAAATTTTACTTATGGCTTCCAAGAGTAGCTGGATCAAAAGGGTTGATCAAAAGGGCTAGGCTGATCTTGACACCCCACACAAAATAGACGACCCTTCACATAGTCCTTTTCAGATACGGCAGCTCTGCCCCCCACCCTCCACACTGAAACCTACTCAGTACCCAGGTCTGTTCAAGATTTGAGGATATCCGGGGGCACCTGGGTGGCTCCCTTTGTTAAGTATCCGGCTTCGGCTCAGGTCATGATCTCACGGTGCATGAGTTCGAGCCCCGTGTCAGGCTCTGTGCTGACAGCTCAAAGCCCGGAGCCTGCTTTGGATTCTGTCTCTCTCTGTCTCTCTCCCTCTCCCTCTCTCTCTTTCTGCCCCTCCCCCTCTGGCACTTTCTCTCACTCTCTCTCTGTCTCAAAAATGAATAAGTATAAAATAGTTTTTTTAAATAAACACTAAAAATATATACTTTTTTTAAAATTTGAGGACGCCCTCTTTTCTCTCCCCGTCTAGACCTGACATCTTCCTACCTCACTTCCCCAATCTTACAATCTGTAAGGTAAATGCATATGCCTTTCTTCAAACCATGAAAGTTTGGAAAACCAAAACCTCACTAAATTTTGTGGGACATATCCAATGGACTTAAAGTGTAGTAAATCCCTTTTCTAAATATTTACTAATCTGGTCTCTTTTTCATCTTTTGGTTAATATTCTCATGAGACATCTTTGTCAACCTTTTTACTTTCAATCTCTCTGAATTTTAAGTGTTTTAAGTATGTTCTTTTCTAAGGAGCATGCACCTATTTTCTTTAATCCAGTCTAACAAACTTCAGCCCTGTTTGAGTATATGAGAGTTTCAGGGCCTTTAGGGTGCTTCTGTATAAGCCTGAAATAAAACTTTTAAAAACATTTCTGGGAAGAAAGCTGAGTACCTGGTCTACCTTAAGTAATCCATAATGTGAGATGTTGGTCATCAGGCATTTATAGACTGAGCCTGTTACCTCTGGCAGCAAAAACCTAGGGAAAGAATACGTGGCCCCTGCTTCTGAAGAGCCTTAGGATGAGAGGAAAAACTGTATGCCCAGGAAATGATATTAACACAGTAGTAAAACAAAGTAGCAACAAATGATAAGTGATGTAAATTGAATACATAAGCACTCAGGAGAAACAAAGAAATGATGAGAGGCATTTGGGGGTGATTAGGATAGATTTCCTCAAAAAGTATAGTTTAAGATTTCCCGTTATTTTAATAACTTTGGTTTTATCTTTCTTGATTTAAATGTGAATGAAGGAAAATAATATTTAACACTGTATTAATTTTCTGTCGCTGCTGGAACAAGTTACCATAAACTCAGTGACTTAACACCACACACATTCACGTTACAGTCCTGTAGGTCCAAAGTCTGACACGGATCTCACGGGACAAAAATCCAGGGTGTTGGCAGGGCCGCATTCCTTCCTGGGGGATTTGAGGGAGAATCCATGTCCTTGCCTTTTCCAGCCTGGAGCAGCTGCCCACATGATTTGACCCATGCCTCCTTCCTCCATCTTCAAAGCCAGCAATGGAGGGCTGAGTCCTTCTCGTAGCCTTGCTTCTGTTATCATGCCTCCTCTGACCTCTTCCACTTTTAATTTTTAAAATTTTTTTAAAGTTTATTTATTTATTTAGAGCAAGTGGAGAGTGTAGAGGAAGAGAGAGAGAGAGAGAGAGAGAGAGAGAGAGAGAGAGAATCCCAAGCAGGCTCCACGCTGGCAGCACAGGGCTCCATGCGGGGCTCAAACCTACAAACCATGAGATCACAACCTGAGCCAAAATCAAGAGTTGGATGCTTAAGTGACCGAGCCACCCAGGTGCCCCATAATAGTTCTATTTTTAATTTTTTGAGGACCCTTCATGCTACTTTCCATAGTGGCTATGCCAATTCACATTACCAACAGTGCACAAGGGTTCCCTTTTCTCCACAGTGTCACCAACCCTCTTTTCTTTGTGATCCTCTGCCTATTTTTTCATTGGATTTTTTTCTCTTGAGTGGTATGTGTTCCTTTTGGGTATTAACTCCTTATCAGATATATGGTTTGCAAATATTTTCTCCCATTCTATAGGTCTGTTGATTTTGTTTTCTTTTGCTGTACATAAGCTTTTTAGTATGATGTAGTTTCACTAGACTATTTTTGCCTTTGTGGCTTGTGTTTTTGGTGTCATATCCAAAAAATCAATGCCAAGAAGTTTTTTTGTCCATTTCGAGTTGGGTTTTGTGTATGGTATAAGATAAGGGTACAATTTCATCTTTTGCATGCGGGTATTCAGTTTTTCCAACACCATTTGTTGAAGAGACTGTCCTTTCCCCCATGTGTGTTCTTGGGTTTATTTCTGGGCTTTTTGTTCCGTTGGCCATATGTCTGCTTTTATACTAGTAATTATTTACTTCCTTTGTTTTTTTCCTGCTATTTTTCTAAGTTGAAATTCAAACTTTATGAACATTTTTCCAGAGCAAAGTGGTCTTTTTTTTTAACTTAGATATTTTTTAATATTATTTTTTTGAGAGAGTGAGAGAGAGAGACAGACAGACAGAGCATGAGCAGGGGAGGGGCAAAGAGAGAGGGAGACACAGAATCTGAGCAGGCTCCAGGCTCTGAGCTGTCACCACAGAGCCCGACGTGGGGCTTGAACCCATGAACAGTGAGATCATGACTTGAGCCGAAGTCAGACACTCAACTGACTGAGCCACCCAGGAGCCCCATCACAGTAGTCTTTTTTTTTAAGTTTGTGGTGGTAGTTTTTAAAATTTGCCTGAAAGCCCATTTTATCTGATTTAAATCTAGGAATACCAGCTCTCTTTTTCATCTTTTTGTTAATATTCTCATGAGACATCTTTGTCAACCTTTTTACTTTCAATCTCTCTGAATTTTAAGTGTTTTAAGTATGTTCTTTTCTAAGGAGCATGCACCTATTTTCTTTTCTTTAATCCAGTCTAACAAACTTCAGCCCTTTATGAGTATATGAGAGTTTCAGTTACTCTACTTCCTTACCAACACTTAACATTGGCAGTCTTTTTAATTTTAGCCATGCTATCAGGTATGCAGTGATATGTCATTGTGGTTTTATTTTGTATTTGTTAAATCCTTGAAAACCATTGCTGCTTATATTTTGTCCACTTTTCTAGGCGTTGATGATAGAAAGGTAAACCCAGCCCTTACCACTTGCTAACTAGCATTCCTCACCTTGTAATTTTCAAAGTTAATTTCTTAACATATACCTAAGGCATTTGAAGAGTTTTTCTTTTAAAAATAAACTTATAGGGGTGCCTGGGTGGCTCAGTCGATTAAGTATCCAACTCTTGATCTCAGCTCAGGTCATGATCTCATGGTTGGTAATTTCAAGCCCTGCATTGGGCTCCATTCTGGCAGTATGGAGCCTGCTTGGGATTCTCTCTCTCCCTCTCTCTCTGCCCTTCGTCCCTCCCCCACCTCTCTCTCTCAAAATAAATAAATAAACATAAACAAACAAACTTATATAGTTTGTTTTGCTGTTTTTGGAAGGAAGGTCTGTTGAGATTTCTTGTTCACCATACTACCAGAAATGAGTGTTTACTATGTGGTATAAGTTAGAGAATTAAAATTTTTTAATTTAGTTAATCCCTATTTTCACCATCATGTATTAAATTACTCATTCTTGCTCACTGTCTTAGTCTTAGTTCACAAAAAGTAAAGCATGAGACAAAGACTTGAATTTAGTTGGTTTACTTGGGAAATAATCCCAGGGTGCAGGAGTGAAGAACAGATTTAATTGTATATAAATTACATTTAGGCTTCAGTACTTTACTTCCTTTTACTATAACTAATTTCATCTTGAGATACAAATTTTTACTTTGATTCTTTTTTGTTTGTTTGTTTCGTACATCTTTGAGTTATCTTCTTTTCATGGAAATTTCATGAGTAATATGCTTTCTGAAGCCTTGCATATTTGAGAATATGGCTTTCTGTTATTATTGCCCATACTGACAACTTTGTTGGGTAAATATTCGCGTGGTCATTTTTTTTTTCCTTCAAAATTCTGTAGACATTGCTCCTGGTCTCTGACATCTATTGTTGTAGAAAAGTAATCTCCGTATAGCCTGATACTTACTTTGGAGGTATCCAGTTTTTCTTTTCTTGACTAGATAATTATAGTGTTCTGTCTTTGGCATTGATAGTTAGAAAATAGATATAGATACAGATATCTAGATATCTATATGTCACCAGTATTTTGGATTTTATTTCATCAGTTTTTCTTGGTAGAGAGTGAGCACTGCACAATTCAAGATTTTTCATTCCAGGAAAGATTTAATCTGACAGATGTTGGGATTTTCATCTCTGTTAAATTTACTCCTGTCTTTTGGGCAGTAGCACCACTTACATGTATGTTAGATATCCTTTGTCCTTCATACGTTTCTTCTTAATCATTTTTATATCTTTGCCATCTTCCCCCCACATTTCAGGATGAGTTCCCCTTCACTGATCTTTATTTTTATTTATTTATTTATTTATTTATTTATTTATTTATTTATTTATTTATTTATTTTTACAGATCTCATTCTGTGTCCCTTTAATGCTTCCAGTGGCATTTCAAAAGTAATATGGCAAATATTTTCCTCACTGCCTTTCTAAAGGCTTTCCAGCTCTTTTCATTAAAAAAAAAAGTCAGTTTTATCATTGTATCTCTTGCCTCTTTTGTAGATTTAATATTTCATTGATTCTATTAAGTACATGAAGTTGAGGTCGACAGTTGATTCTTTTTCTTCAGTAAATAGTTCTTAAGTATGCAGTCCCTATACCTCTACAGTGATATGTTCATCTCCTTTTATGTTGTGAAATATTTTCATATTTAGGTGTATTTTATTATGTTCCATGTCCATAATATTTTTTTACTGAGTGTAAATTAGGTGGGTTTTGCTAATAATTGCCTATATTAATTATCTATGTGTTCCACCTTTCATGCCATTAGAATCATTTCAAATATAAAAGCAGGAGGACTCATTTAGAAAAGGTATGTAGAACCAGTTCAGTGATCTAATGGCCAGTGGATAAGGAAGAGTGGTCCAATGCAGTGGGCTCTCCTCATAAGGGAAAATAGTGTCTAGATGGTTTCTTTGTATCTGACGGAGCCATTGATCGGGAGCCAATTTTATGGTCCTTTTGCAGTCAGCTGGATTCTGTTCCAGGTATGCAAGTGACTATGGTCATTTCCTGTCCTGGTGCTTTTGTACCTTGTATTAGGATGGATCCTCCTGCATGCAGCCTTTTTGTCTAGTGTGCTAGAGATGCCCTTGGATTTCCTAGCGTGGGTGACTCCTGATCTTTTATTTATTTGTTTATTTCTTTTAATATTAGAAGAGAAAGCACATGCATGAGGGGCAGAGGGAGAGAGAGAGAATCTTAAGCAGGCTCCATGCTCAATATGGGACCCGATGCAGGACTGGATCCCACAGACCTGGGATCATGACCTGAGCCAAAATCAAGAGTCAGATGCTCAACTGACTGAGCCACCCAGGTGCCTGGGGTGACTCCTAATCCTCTTGACTCGCAGTAGTCAAAGAGGTTCTCGAAGGCTTCCTTTCTGTTCTGTCCTGTCCTGATTTCCAAATTATGAATGTTTGTGAAAGTCTGTTAGCAGATCTCTTATTTATTTCTTGGCGCCCATACTATTTTCTCAGGAAAGGAGTTTTTTTTGTTTGTTTTTCAACGTTTATTTATTTTTGGGACAGAGAGAGACAGAGCATGAACGGGGGAGGGGCAGAGAGAGAGGGAGACACAGAATCGGAAACAGGCTCCAGGCTCTGAGCCATCAGCCCAGAGCCTGACGCGGGGCTCGAACTCACGGACCGTGAGATCGTGACCTGGCTGAAGTCGGACGCTTAACCGACTGCGCCACCCAGGCGCCCCAAGGAAAGGAGTTTTTAGTCAGCTCTAGCTTCTCCCTTTAAAATTTCAGGGGTGTTCCATACCTGTGCTTATTAGTTGCCCTCTCGCCTAAATAAGCAGTTTTAAAGAGGTTAAATACATGATACAGTAAAGGAGTTGAGAGCAATCACATGGAGAGATATAGAGAAGAAACTAATGTTGACAATGCACTGTATTCTAGCCACTGTCTAAGCAAACTCCCACCACTGACACTTAGCCCCTGCCTGCATTACTTTCTTTAGAGCACATATCACCATCTGTCATAATTATATTCTAAATATTTGTTTATCATCTTCCACTCCCATTAAAATAGAAGCTCCACAAGGGCAGACACTTTTGTCTTTTGTATTCATTACTGTACCCAAGTATCTAGAACATGGCATGACAAAAAGCAGTTGTTGAGTGTATGTCCTGTTTTGTTTTTTTTTTTTTTTGGATGTTTATTTATTTTTGAGAGATTGAGCAGGAGAGGGGCTGAGAGAGGAGGGGACAGAGGATCTGAGGCAGGCTCTGTGCTGACAGCAGAGAGCCCAACACAGGACTTGAACTCACAAAACATGAGATCGTAACCTGAGCCGAAGTCAGATCCTCAACCAACTGAGCCACCCAGGCACCCCAAATATATGTCCTTTATTTAAAGGAAAATGGGGGGTGCCTGGGTGGCTCAGTCGGTTGAGCGTCCGACTTTGGCTAAAGTCATGAGTTTGAACCCCACATCAGGCTCTGTGCTGACAGCTTGGAGCCTGGAGCCTGCTTCGGATTCTGTGTCTCCCTCTCTCTCTGCCTCTCCCCTGTTTCTCTCTCTCTCTCTCTCGCTCTCTCTCTCTCTCTCTCTCTCTCTCAAAAATAAACATTAAAAAAACTAAAGGAAAATGAAAAAAATGAAAGACTCAGGAAGGCCTTTACCAGATATTTTTTTAATATTTATTTATTTTGAGAGAGAGAGTGTGTGCATGCACATGTGGGAGGGGCAGAGAGAAGAGAGAGAGAATCCCCGGCAGGTTCTGCACTGTCAGCACAGAGCCCAACAAGGGGCTCAATCCCATGAGGTCATGACGTGAGTCAAGGCCAAGAGTCAGCCACTTAACAGACTGAGCCACCCAGGGGCCCTAACACATCTTCTCGAAAGAGATCAGACAGATGTCAGAGGTACTTAATTTGTTTGTTTTCTCATTCTAGCACTTTATTGGAAATTGGCTGTGTACATAAATGAAATCAGACCAAAGTAAAAGCATTACTTGCACACAATATTCTGATGTCTGTGCTGTTACATAATTTAATAAGTCCCAAGATGTTTCTGATTTTGGTCAAAAGCTTGAGCAGTCCAGAAATCTCTCTCTATAAATATAGATCATAGCATCTAAACAACCATCATTGTTTTAAGTTAGTTCCAAACTCTCCTGGAACATCTCTTAAAATCTGTAGCTTAGATTGGCTGCAGTGCTGGTGGGAGGGAATGAAGGGCGTGCACTTTATACCACAGAGCTGATATAGCAGGTACTGGGGTGGGGGGACAGAGCTCCTCAAGTGTGGGGCACACAAGGGGGTGAGGGCTGGAGATCGTGAAAGCTGGCCAGGGAACTCAGCCACCGTGTGTTTTCCCACATTGCTCAACTATCAAAGCGATGAGACTCCAATGCAGAAAGAAGCCCATCACCCCAGGTCCCTTGCGTGGCCAAGAAATGGCAGAGCCCTCCTCCTGATTGTAGACATTCTGGCACAGAGGTCCTGGGAAGTTCTACCCATCTCCCTCCCCTGCCATGCATAATTCCCTCCAAATTACATAACGTGAGGGAGGGGCACCGCAAAGAAAATAACTCTGAGCCCAAGTGCTGCCGGCCCCTTGGAATGAGGATAGGGTGCCTTTGCTTGGTTTGACCGGAGGGGCGCTGGCAAAGGCTGCTCTGCCCCCAGTGTCTCCCTCACCACCTTGAAGTCCACCATCAGTAATTAGGTTGTTTGGCTCTTCAAAGCTTCTCAGCATTCAGCAGTAACACCTGTGTATCTGTGGTGGGTTTGCTGCTCACAGTCGCAAACAGCTTTAACCTCCACCAAACCATTGGTTCTTACAACCCCATGAGGCAGGAGGGGCAGAGATCATGATCCCCATTTAAAAGGAACCCGGAACCCACAGAATTAGGTCCCTTGACTGAACTCACACAGCTGGCCAGTGGCAAAATCCAAACAAGAGCTCAGATCTCCTCTCACGTGTCAAGCTCCCGAGTCCACACGGCAAAGCCCGTCCGTCGCTTTTCTGAGAAGGAAGAGGCTGGGGGAGGGGACACCACCCACATCCCTCACTGCCCCTCTTGGGAGATTCTCAGTCCCATTGAGGACAGAATAAGTTTGCATATGACAGATAATGATCGCAGTGACCCGGCACAGCAAATAAGGAGGTCATGATGACCATGATGGCCAGGATGATGAGGACAATGACCCAGATAGCCAGGATGTGCTTGGGGAGCACAGCCTCCATGGGGACCTGGCTGACGGCATCCATGCTACTTCACTCTGAAATGCGTCCTCCAGAATCCTTTCCTGCTGTAGTCTACACAGGTGAAAGTCTAGCCGATGCGTTTGGGCTGAGGGGCCGGCACTCAGAGCTCTGCTTTGCGGTGTACGTAGTTTAAGATCCATAACAAGCGGCTTCGCCAAGTGAGGGTAATAACACCTGTCCAGAGGTACTTGATTTGCAATAGCTAATGTTTGTTCGTAAAGTAAGATGTAAAAAACTTAGATTTGGTTTACTTGATGGCTAGTTTAAGAGACTCAAGGGTGCTCGAGTCCAACATGAGTATAAATTTACAGTGACTTATCAGGAAGTCATGATTATTTTGGCAACTTATAAAAATTCATTTCACAGCCTTTCTTTGATAGCATTTTGTAAAAATTTCTTCCATAATTTCTTCCAAAAAATTCGGTACTTACCTGATTTTTAACTCCTTTCTCAAAAGTGAAAATAAGAATAAAGGAGGAAAGAGAGAAACTCAACTCGGGTATCACTCTCGCTTATAATATTTTGCCTGAGATATAAGAGTTATTGGTTATATATCTATTTCATTTAAAGAAAGCTGAGAGTTGGGTTTGGGTTATTTCTTGGACAAGCTAGAATATAGTACTTGATTTCTAACTATTAACAACTAACGTTTAAACATTTTAATGTTAGAAACTGAAAAAAAAAGAAAAATCCACACTGTTCCCTTCTTCTAATTTTAACTATTTTCAAAGGCATATGAGGTTATTTTTTTCTTGATCTTTCCATGCATTATAAAGAGTAGCATTGGGGCGCCTGGGTAGCGCAGTCGGTTAAGCGTCCGACCTTCAGCCAGGTCACGATCTCGCGGTCCGTGAGTTCGAGCCCCGTGTCAGGCTCTGGGCTGATGGCTCGGAGCCTGGAGCCTGTTTCCGATTCTGTGTCTCCTTCTCTCTCTGCCCCTCCCCCGTTCATGCTCTGTCTCTCTCTGTCCCAAAAATAAATAAAAAACGTTGAAAAAAAAATTTTAAAAAAAAGAGTAGCATTTATCCTGCATTGAGCTGAAATGATTACACAATTCCTTTAAAATGAAAATGTTGACGGTGGAAACCAAATTTAAAAAGAATGGAAAGAGATACATGTAAATCACCAGACACTTGGAAGAGCACAGGCAAATCTAAGAACTACGTGCTTTTTATAATCTTACATTTTCCCCCCTAAAAATCACTTTCCAAACGGTTGACAGTTTGGCAGCTCCTAGGATGACATCAACTCTTCTGTTGTGCAGTAAACTGCTTTCTTTTAGATAACTTGATGGCACTTCATCAAGTTTGGTGATTGCGTTGAATTAAAAACCAACTGGGGTTGAGTTTAAATTCCCCTAACTGATAAACCAAACACATTCCTGACCTTAGGCCTGCTTTTGAGCACTCAAACTTACCTTGTCTATCGGCTGCTTGACTTCTAGAAGAGAAGTAAGCAGGTGAGAGAAAACGCACGTTTTAAAGTCAATAATCAGTCAAAATAATCTGTCCAAATGCACTACATTATCAGTGCATTTCTCCAACCATTCAGATGCTTTCAGACCAATCATCCTCTTCTCTATCTTAACTTGACCCGAAATCAAGAGGATAATGACCTTGGCACTGTTTTTCCACTTCAGAAAATCAAGGATGGTTACTTGAGCTATAGTCTCTCTCAGCAGTCAGGGGCAGATTCTCACCACCAGGAAGGTGGTGAGGAAAAGAAAATTCTAGAAATTAGCCTGTTAATGGGGAAGAAAAAAAGCGGTCTGTGAACAGGGCTAACAGCTTTGCTGAATCTTCTAGGAACTTGCCTCTGATCACCAGGTGAAAATACTTGCATTGTAAAGTTCTGTCCCATCACCTCACTCTAAACCAGAGCTTCTAGACTTGACTAACTCTAGGGAACACCTAATTCAGCATTTCTGGCAAATTCCCAGGTGGTGCCAGTGCTGCTGGCTCTCTGACCACACTTCACTTGGAGCAGCCAGCCCCCTACCGAGAAAGCGCTTTTACCCAATTTGGAGTCCAAGATTTATAATTTAAAATATTTGTATGAAGATGTAATTTAATACTAAGTAAATGTTTTGTGAGATATGCAGTTGAAGACAGAGATAGAAGACGTTAACTTTCAGAACTGTTTTATAATTGCTAATATATTAATTATATAATCAATTATGTAATTAATGTATTACTTGTCATTAAAACTTTGTCATTTCCCCTGGAGCTCCTATTTAGACTAGCTGGATACCATTTTACATGATCTTTCTCATCATCTAAATACCAAATTGTTTTCTGATCCTAAAGTAATCTGGTGTTTGATGAAAAAAATTCACAATATGTTCAGTCCAGCAAGGCATGGAGATTTTAGAGCTCAGCTCAGTAGCTCAGTTCCTCTTTCCTTTTGTTCCTGATGTTCTCATTCTATCAACATTCAGGAAGAAAATCTGAACTTCCAAAAAATGGCAGTGAACTTAACATCTACCCCTCCCCTCACCTCCCGCCCAGGAAGTGGTTACGAACTCAGTAATAAGGTACTATTTCTACCTAAAGATGAGGTAGACTCTGAGACTCCAAGTTGGATTGAGTTCTGACACCTTTCAAGTACTTCTCAGATCTTGCAGAATATTGGGAATGGGTGTAGACAAACTAACAAGCTCCCAGAGAGAATAAGTAGACGAGCAAGGTGACTAAGGTTCTACTTCTGTGAAGAAGAAGGAGTCTTCCCCACGCTCATGCCCATGTAAATGGCAGAGAGGTTACTCTGGCGTGGGTGTTGACATCCATGCATCCGTCTGGCTGGGCAAAGCAGTAGCTGTGACACCTGTTGGTCAGTCACTGTATCTGAGAGACACAGAGCACCCTCACCTGGCATCCTTATGTGAGCTCACCTGGCATCCTGACTCAACAAGCTTGTTTTCTCTCCTCACCTTTCAAACATAAAGGCATAAACATGTCTATAATGTCAGAGAATCTGAAAACTGAATCGCATGCACGAAGACAATGGGACAATCTGATGTTCCTAAAGTACTTCAAAGAAGATCTATTCCTTCTTTTTCCTCATGAATTGGGGCCTTTTTTTTAGAACATCCTCAAAGGACTCAGTGCAGTCTTTCTTTAAAGCATTTAGAGATCACAAACAAAACATCATATGTAATAGAAAAAAACCAAAGAACATAAAATTTTATATTCAGTATCATCTCAATTATAAATTATAGGCATATTAAACACAGGATTAGAATCATCCATTCTAATGGTCCATTACCTTTGGAGAATGAGATTATGGATGATTTCTTATTTTCTTTTTAGTTCTGTTCAGCATAGGCCAGATTTTCTATAAGCTTGAATTACTTTTGCAATTAAAAATAGAAGAAGGAGGAAAAGAAGAAAAGAAAAGGGAAATAAAGCAACAGTATGATCAGGCTGGAAGTCTCTGAGCCTATACCCCTCCCACCAGTCTCTGTCCAGGGACTTAGGTCTGTAGTTAATTGTTTGATGTTTTTATGTGGTGTAGATCTGTCTACTGCCACAGTGACAGAAATAAATTAGAGTGTCTCGGTAAAGACCAAACTCATCAATTTTTCCCAAATCTGTATTTGATTAATTCTGCAAAGGTCCAGGTCAAAGTTATTCCTCAAACCTTATTATTTCAATAAAGAAGCCCAAAGTTTCCAGGTTTGTCAGGAAATTCATTATCACTGTAAAATAGCAAAAGGTCACAAAATGTCTCCTTCCACAATCAAATAGCATATAAGAAAAATTTCTTTTTCTCAACAATTCATTACCCCAGCAGAACCAAGAGAAACTTCTGACATTTCAGATCCTTTTGCTTCAGGGGAAATAAATGTTCCATAGATCATGGAGAAAAATGACAAACAAATTAATGAAAAACAAATACACTCCTGCAGCATACTCAGCCATGCCAGACCAAACACAAGTCAAAGTGAGCTTTTATTCTCAGGTCTTTGCGACTCTGAAGAGTGACAGTTTCCATAATGGCATCAGCACTTCAGTTACAGAAAGCTGTACACACACCGAAGAAGAAGCACAAATTAAAGAAATATGCAGTGGAAAAACAGAAAGAGGAATTCTGTCATTTCATGCATATTTAACTGTAGTGGGAAAATCATTGCTGGCAAAGCAGTGTTGAAATTTTGAGCTAATACGTGGAAGCATTCTAGAAGTTATCCACCCCTCTCTTCATAATGCTTTATACAAAGTTGTAACTTGCCTGAATTTAGCTCAGTTTTCCCACATCCTAGAAATTCTTTCCTTTCATTCTGGCCACATTTCTCTTCCTCTCTAAACTTTGTCAGGGAGTAATTAACATGTACTTTCTCCGGATCTTCAGTTTCCATTCATTTACAGACTAATTTTCACAGCAAGTACATTTCCATTTTCTTTAAAAAAAAAAAAAAAACAAACAAAAAAAACAAAACAAACAAACAGACAAAACCACACAAACAGTACAAATAAAGCCAAAATTCACTCTGACTCCCAGCCCTAGTCTGCTCCTTAGAGATGGCTGCCACTAATAGTTTTGTCCTTCCGGACACTGTAGTTGTACTTTCTTATATAATATGGAGTGTGTGTGTGTGTGTGTGTGTGTGTGTGTGTGTGTGTGTGTGTGTGTGTGTTTGTGTGTCTGTGGGTGAATGCATGTGTAAAATACTTCTTCCATATAAATGACGGCTTATTAACAACTTTTTTGTGACCTAAGTTTTCCACTCAATGATCTGACTTGCAGATCTTTCCCAGTCAGTACATATAGAGCAGTGGTTCTCAGCTGGGGGCACTTTTGCCCCTCACGGGACATTTGATAATTTCTGGAGACATTTTTGGTGGTCGCGGCCTGGGTGGTGGTGATGTTGCTGGCATCTTGTAGGCAGAGGCCAGGGTCAAGGATGCTGTTGCACGTCTTTTAGTGCACAAGACAGCCACCACAAAGAACTGTCCACCCAAAATATCAGTAATGCTGAGGTCAAGGAACCCTCCTATGGAGCTACTTTATTCTGTATAGTATTCTGTGGTTTATTTCACTAGTCATGCAACAATGTACATTTTGATGAATTTTTAAAAATGTTTCTTTGTGTCCATCATTGAGTGTTTCTTCCACTTACTTTTCACCCAACTGCAAACTACCCTCTTCCCCAAACATCCCCGTAGGTTACTAGTGGCCTCCTAATTTCCACATCCCTTGGCTCCTTTTCAGAATAAGCTGGCTTGGCCTTTGCATGACACTTGCCAGTGCTCTTTGTCCCCTTCTCCTGGAAGTATTTAGCCCCCTGGCCCCAAGCCTCTGCTCCTCTCTACATCTGCTGCCCCTTTTCAATCCCTGGTGCCCGCCGAGCACCATGGCCAGAGCTCTTGCTGTCCTCCAGGCACTGTGCTAGGCATTGGGGCATGAGGATGAACTGGGTGTGGGTTGAGCTGTCGCAGGTCCCTGCCCTGGAGACCCTCTCTGGTTTAGAAGACAGGCACATCTGGGAGTTGTGCAAAGTGAGACATGCCCCAATCACGGTGTATGCAGAGCTTGCTGAGTGATTCAGTGAGCGAATAGCTAAAGTAGAAAAGATTTTAAAAGACTGTAGAAAAACTCTTTCCTTCACGGTTCAGAATGTACTGCATATCTCATCTTCTTGCCTACTTCTCTCATAACATACATTTATAAAAATAAATCAAGGAAAATGCTTTCTTCACACCCCACCCTCCCCCAACTCTTCCTCTGCTTGGAAACAGCAACAGCATTGTTTCATTCTTGCTCTTTAGGGAGTATGCTCTGCCTTGGCCAAGGCAGACAAAAGATCAAATTAGAGAAGCAAGTCTGCTTGCTGCTGGCTGAGGGGTGGGAAGCAAGGCAGGCACTAACTCCTTTCCATCTGGGGCTTCCTTCTCCTCCCCCTTCTTATCAACCTCCTGGGTTGGAGGTCGCCAGGTCCCTGGAACAATGAATCTTACGCCCCTGCCCCAAACCTGGCAGCAAAGGAAATCTCAACTCTAAGTCCAACTCAGAGTGAACTCCTCAAACAAGTAATGAACGTCCACTGGGCAGGCCTGGGGAGATACAAAGATACCTGGTGTGACCCAAGCCGCTACAGAACTGGAGGGAGTTGGGGTGGTGGGTGGGGGGTACATATAAACAGCTAGTCAGTGCAAAGCACAAAGAATAAAGTTAGCCCTTAAATGAAGATTGAGCAAAGCTGCTTAAGGAGAAAGGTGGGAGGAGGGTGCAGGGGCAGGAGCTAGCCATGATAAGGGATCGAACAAAGCACTTGCAAATCATTTCCCATCGCTCAGAAATAAGAGTGGTTTGGGGGTGCCTGGCTGGCTCAGTCAGTGGAGCATGTGACTCTTGATCTTGGGGTTGAGTTCAAGCCCCACGTTGGGTGTAGAGAGGACTTAAAATCTTTAAAAAAAGAAAAAGGAAAAAGAGCAGTTTTGCTTGATGGATTCATTCAATTTAAGCAAGGTAAGTAGGACTTCTGAAAGGAGGGATGCTCAAGTGGTGCAGCCATGGTTGTGTGTCAAAGATCTTAATTTGACTCATTTCTGTTCAAGTCCATCTTGTGCGGGTCATGTTATCTAATCATTAAAGGCGCACCCGCTGATTACTCCAGGGCTGTGTGTGGGTGCTTTGCAAGGTCTGTATTTATAGTTCTCGTACTTATGTTAAAGCTGGGTGGGGTCCTGGAGTTTAAAGGATTCAGTTCAAGCCCAGAGGGCAGAAGGGAAGGGTTGGTGATGTGCAGGACTGGGGAGGGCAGCACAAACAGGGAGGTATGGAGCCGTTGGTCAAATGAGTCGGCGAACGAGGACACCAGTAGTAACCATTGCTACTATTTATTTCTGGTCTACCAAGGCCCTCCTTTGTCTCTCCAAGTAGAGAACTGATGCCACTGAGAGGCAGGTAGAAGACTGCTGTGGACATTCCCCAAGGGCTGCTGTATTCATCTATTGCTGTGTAGCAAATCACCACATACTTTACAACTTAATACAGCACCCCTCTATTATCTCACGGTTCTCAAGGTCAAAAGTCTGGGCAGGCTCTTGCGTAGGCTCTCACAAGGCGACCATCAAGCTGGCAGTCAGGCTTGGCTCTCCCCTGGCGGCTCCAGGGCGGCTCCACTGCCAGGCTCAGCCAGGTTGTTGGCAGGACGCAGTGGCTTGTGCTTATACGACTGAGATTCCTGTTACCTCTGCAGAGAGAGAGGCTGTTCCAGAGGCTGTTCTCAGGCCCTTGCTCAGCGATCCCCTCCATCTCAAAGACAGCAAGAACCTTCCTCTTGTTGAAATCCTTCTATAATCTCCCTGACTTTTGTGCTCTGAGCCAGAGAAAACTGTTTTTAAAAGGCTCAGGATTAGGGTAGGCAGCCCAGATAATCTCCCTATCTTGAGGTCACTGATAATGACCATTGTATCCACAGAGCCCCTTTTGCTGTGTAAGTCACATAATCACGGGAGTAACACCAAGGGACAAAGGGCATGGGTTTAGAATTCAGCTAACCCCAGTTGCACAAAGTGTGGTTCCGTTTGACCTTGAAAAGACACCTGGAGATCCAGGGCCCAGAAAACTGTGCTCAGAGCAGGGGTAGAGTGGGGGTAGGCAGGAGGGAGAGTGGCACAAGGAAGGGAAATGTTCTCAGGTAGCCAAACAGCGACTTTTGGAGGCATAATCAGAGGACTGTGCTGAAGAATTAAGCTCCTTTATCAGTTTTGTCAAGCTTCTTTGCAAGGTCCCATAAGCATTAGAATAATGAAGGGCACAGGGTCCCTGCCCTTTACCAATTCACAGTCTAATGAGATTATAAGGCATCTCCTAGACTGGAAATGTTGTCCTGATAAAAATGTATACCCTGAGACATGCACATATCTCCAAGAATACAATTGTATATATTTTAGGGACTGGCCTGATTACCTAGCACCTTTAGTTTTATATGTGATTTGTTGTTGTTGTTGTTGTTGTTGTTTGGTTTGTTTGTTTTTGTTGTAATCTTGGTTTGGCTTGCAGCTTTTTGTGTTCCTCTCTATATTCAACAAATACTTCCTGGGACTGATTACATTCACAGCACTCCCCTATTCTTGTATCTAGGGCTCCTCAGTCTTTATAGTGCCTAAGAATCACCTGGGCAGCATTTAAAAATGCAGCTTCCTGAGCCCTCCTTCCACACCCCTTGAGGATCTCTGACGCTATCTTTCGATTAAACAATTTGGCAGTTCTAATGATACAGGGACCCTATTTTGAGGAAGGTTGCTATAGGGGCAGGAAGAGTATAACCCAGAGTTTCTTAGGTTTCTTCAAAGTTTCTTCAAAGAGCATATAAATGAATCAGGGAAATGAAATGTAGATCTATTTCACAAAAACTAATAATACACAACAGTGGATGCTGAAGAGCCACTGAGAACTAGAGAAAATAAAGAATAGGTGAGATATTACATAACGAGAGGAATATTCCTAAATAAAGTTCTCAGAAGATTTCAGAAGAGATTGGGTTTTAACTGGGCCTTAAAAGAGGGGCTAGGTCATTTCTGGTGGGGAGAATATTTGAGTCAGGCGTGATGGCCTTATGCAGTGGCAGATAGCTCAACGCCACTTAGGGGGACTGACTGGCTTGGTATCTCTTCACTGCTTCATCGAGGATCTGTCTTGAACCACAACCTCATTCTTCTTCCTTATTAGGTTGCTTTTAAGAATATTTCATAAGAGATTGCACATGTACATAGAAAAAGAACTTAATCACAGTTGAAATATATGCACGGAGTTATGTATAATTTCAGCCTGATTTGTTTAAGTGTCGATCATGCTGAAAACCTATATAGACTCCAAATGGAGATGGCATCCGGTTATTAAACTCAGATGCCAGCCCCTTTCATTAACAATGAACATTTTTGCTCTGTATCTTTTCCTTCAGAGGTGGCAGGCCTACAGACATCTCAGACAATGCTGCCAATCAGTGAAAGAGAGGAAGTGGTCACGAAATTCAATGTGAGAACACTCTATCAACCTTTTGCAATGGGGAGCCTTTGTTTATTCATATAACCCATATTGGGAGCTCTTTCTATTTAAAGGGATTACTATCTGAGTGATTTATTGGAGACTGTTTGATACTTGCATTTTATAATTCTTTTTCCTCACTCAAGTGGTTTTGAATAGATATCCCCTGCTTTCCAAAATTCCTGTTTCGCCACTTCACTTTTACCAATGACGTACTTTAGTACCCGTTTTCAGTAGCCAGAAGAAGTCCGAAGAGGGTTTTCACTTTTACGAAGAAAGGTGAAAATCGAGACTAGCATTTGGCATTTGCTTTGCAGCGAGGTCTCCTACAGGCAGAGCGCACCCTGGGCAGGGAGAGTGGGCCCACCAAGCTCCTTCCCCGGGAACCACACTCAGCACCTCAGCATCAGGTTGCCGCCTAGCTTTGAGCTGCATCTGTGAGCATCTGTGCTTTATTGCGATTTATTCTGTGCATCATTAGCAAGATGTGTCCTGAGGTATCAGAAAAGCCTGAGACGTTATATTTTGAGCTTGGAACACTCAAAAAATTTTCCAGGTAAATGAGTGGTAATTACTTCTTCGATTTATGCTACTTCAGCTTGTGAAAGGTTTCACGGAATCGCTCTGCTTTTCAGTAGCAGGGGAAACCTGCATCAGAATGTGATGGCAGAAAATATATTCTACTTAGTGAAATCAGAAGAAGATAAACAGAACTCTCTCTTTTGCTGATACTCATAGTAAATACAAAATGAGAAACAGTAGAGATTTGTATGATACTGTATGATCCTATTATTGTAGAGTACAAATCACTGTTGTGGGGTTTTCTTAAGTGATAAATAAATGCCTGGGTGGCTTCAGGTAGAGGCCGTATCTAAAGGCTAATTTGCATAATTAAATAACACATAATTTTGTGTATTCCTGCAAGAGTAGAAAAAGTATTAGTGGAAATATGTTTACTTGTTTCTTCTAGGTACAGTCATAATTTATAAACTTATCACCATCATCAATTATTATTAAACTCATATGTGCCCTGGACAATCTTGAGCCCTCTAAGCTTCATCTAATGCTACATCTAATTGTGGGTGCTGGGCGTGTGCACCAGCATGTGTTTGAACAGAATGTTCCTTTGACTTTGTGTCTGGAGAATGTGATAATCACTACACTAGGGAAACTGACTTTGACTTTGTTTCTGTAATACGACCATATCAAATATTTGGGGTTACTTTAATCATTTCTACCAAGTTGATCTTGACTGTTTTTTACCATTCCCTGTCTGTCTATTTATCTATCTATCTATCTATCTATCTATCTATCTATCTATCTATCTATCTATGTGTATGGTTGTTGTTGTTGTTGTTGTTGTTTTTAACATATACATCGAGTTTGAAGTTTTCTTCAACTACTTTCCCAGCCTGGTTTCAGACCCATTGCTCCATGAGGAGCTTGTCTACTCTCCTCTCCTCTCCACTGTGAATACTCTTCTCTTAACATTAGGGAGGCCTGCCCTGCAGGACACTGTGTTTCCCTCCTCAGCTCAGTGCCTGTTCTCTTATCTTTGCTTCACTTGTGCACTTCCCAGGACCTAGCAGACAGCCAAGCACTTGCGTACCACTCTGTCAATACTGTAAATACCCCGCACCTTGAAGGGGGGACAGTCTTGGAGCACTTTCCTGTTTCCAAATTGATTTGCTTAGGGATTCCAATATGCAGCGCATATGCCTATGACCCTGGGGTACTCTTTACTGCTTACAAGGATGTGGCACTTTTTCCAATCATTTAAACAGTCAAGTGGCTCTGCATTCATATCTTCCAGGCAGCATTTGGCCAAAAATTCTGGATATGTAATCTCTGGTGCAGGATTAGTTCAGTTGGCAGATACCCTTCCAGTGTAAAAAAAGAAAAGAGAAAAAGAAACCATGGATGAAATGTGAATATACTGGGGGTTTTTTGTCTGCTTTAATAATTAGTGTTTTTCAAATATTCAGTGTCTGCTTTTGATATTGAGTTTTCAGAGACATTGTATGGTCAAGATTGCATATTCACCGCTTCACATAATATATAGTTTTTGAGATAACGATATAATTCCAAATGCTGATACACCCAGAAGAGAGTGTGCTTTTTTACCTCACACATCTGTTTTGCTTTATGCAGGAGAAATTTCACATGCCAGAATGGCTTTCAGTGGATAGAGGCAATCTGCTTTATGTTGAGCCTCTGCAGTTCACAGATGCAAATGTTTAGAAAGCAGTGAGGTTAACATGGTTATTTCTTCATCTGAAATGTCCCCAGTCACTGGTTTTGTCCTTTAAAAAAAAAACAAAAAACAAACCTTTGTTATAAATCTATTGTGTGTAATCCTTATATAGCCTTGCCTCATAATTCTCTTATCAGAACTAAATTAACTCTTCAGTGGCCTCCTAGGATGAATTTCAGGGTCCTCCCAGTTTATACTGCTAGTTTGATTGTGTCCTCTTGATAGAATTGATGTTCTCGGGGAGGAAATGAGGGAAGCATTTTCACTACCCAGAACAGAATCCCACTGACCAAAAGAACAGCCCCCACCCCAAAAAAAGTTCCAGGCTATCCATGCGTGTCCTCAGTTATTTAATCAGCAGATATTACTGAGCATTGTTGTTTCACTCTGCTAGGAAATGTGGGCAAGGCAAGGATAATATACAGATGCTCACCTCAAAAAAGGTATAGTCTGGTTGGACAGATGCCATCTAAAACAATGTAGGCGGCAATGTGTAATACGTGTCAGATGGCACTTCCTTACTGTGCTCCTGCTGCTCCCACAAGGAGGTTTATCACCCTACAATTCCAGACATGTTTTTCGAGGTTGTTTTTTTCAACAATTATTTATTTTTGAGAGAGACAGAAAGAGAGCACAAGCAGGAGAGGGACAGAGAAAGACAGAGGGAGACACAGAATCCGAAGCAGGCTCCAGGCTCTGAGCTGTCAGCACAGAGCCCAACGCGGGGCTCAAACCACAAACCATGAGATCATGACCTGAGCCGAAGTCAGACGCTTAACCGACAGAGCCACCCCAGCACCCCTCAAGTTTGCAACTGAACCCAACACTTGAGGACCTGAATCTTATGCAGAGATTTCCCTCACTCTTCTTGTATTGCTAAGTTGTTATGCTGTGTGAAGCTGTCTGTGTGGGAAGAAGTTTATGCAAACAACACTATGTCAAAGGTTCAAGGCGTTTGAGAGCTTGGGAGAAGTCTAACCACCGTCATTTTCTGATACAACTGAACAGAGGAGTCGGCCACTGAAAGTTCCCGAAACTCCCGAAGCACAGGAAGGCCAAGCGCAGGTCCTGATTGAAGCGGTTTAACTAATATAGTCCCCGGTAGCACTCACTGCAGCAGGAAGGCCTTGTGTTTTTCTGAAAACGTGTCCTAAATAAACCCGCAAAGCTGTGTGCTAATTACAGTTTCGTGATTGAAGGTGCAGTTCTGTTGGTGTCTAGAATTAGAACAGCGTAGAGTGTCACGCAGAAAATGAGCTCACGTGGCAAAAACAGACAAAACCCTGCTGTCAGCAGAAATCTGGTCTGCTTTTCTGCTATGGAATGTGGGCTTCCAGACTCTCTAGACCGTCTCTTTCCAAAGCAAATGAGAAACAAGTAACTCACAGGCACCGGCTTCATTTTTCCGTTCAAAGCACGGAGTCTTCACTATGCTGCTTCAACCTGTGTTTGCACGACCGAGTTCTCCAGGAAGTACTTACACCAGTGGTACTAGACGTTCATGAGATCAGAATGCCGGTTTGGGGTTTAAATGTAATCGCTTCCATTCCTATTTCCCCTCCTGTCCTGACTCCCTGCATGGCAGGCTCTGTCTGTGCTTGTCCCCAAAGGAGAAATGACAGTCCTACTCTGAGCACTTGAAGACAAGACAAATAAGCATTCGGCCTTGGCGGGAGATCTCAGGGGGTCAGTGAGGCATGAGGGTGACAGGGCGCTCGAGACGTGAATGGAGATCATAAGAGCTAAGTTGGCTAAGGATAAGCTAGGGAGCAGCGCCTTTTCTTCTGGGACAGCAGATGGGCCACTCTTTGCCACATCAAATGTCTGGTGGGGTGCTCACCATGCTGGGCCACCGGATCAAGGTTTGATGAGAAGGGTCCAAAGAAAGGCCCTTCTAATGCAGTCTATACCTTCTGCCAACATTCAGCTGCCTCTGATTCTTTTCTGAGACTGGGACTCCTGGGGACAGCCGAAATCAGTGGGCTAGGCAGGCAGGCAGCTTTGAGAAATGTGTCAATGGGGGGCGCCTGGGTGGTGCAGTCGGTTAAGCGTCCGACTTCAGCCAGGTCACGATCTCGCGGTCCGTGAGTTCGAGCCCCGCGTCGGGCTCTGGGCTGATGGCTCAGAGCCTGGAGCCTGTCTCCGATTCTGTGTCTCCCTCTCTCTCTGCCCCTCCCCCGTTCATGCTCTGTCTCTCTCTGTCCCAAAAATAAATAAATGTTGAAAAAAAATTAAAAAAAAAAAAAAAAAGAAAGAAATGCGTCAATGGGATGGAGGTTAGGGCCAGGCCTCTAGGCCTGCTGTGGGGAGAGCAAGGCAGACCCCAAGTCTAATGGCAGGTTGCTAGGGCATAATTATCTGAGCAGAAACGCAGGGATAAAGGCAGATAGGCAGTGAGTGGCCAGATGGCCTGTACCAAACAGCTGCAGGGTCACTCCTGCCTGGTGTCAAGCCTGCTCCTGGGGCTCTGGCTGGCCTTAGCCTGACTGCAGCATGGATCTCTCAGCTCCAGCCAAAGGGCAAGATGTGCTTCTGATTGTGGGAGCTGAGCCAGACCTGACAGCCCCTACCCTCCTCCCTGAACATGCCCCAGAATTATCTGTCTCCCTGTTGTTCCTTACTCCTTCCAGCTCCTCCATGGGACTGGCCCTCAGTATAGACATACGAGAGAGTCACCCGTGATATATGTGAAAAATCTGGTACCAGATGCTTCCCCCTCTGGCTGGAGGTGGGCCTGAAATCCTCCCCCAGTGGACTCATTTGCCTGCTTAGCGTCCCTCATTGAGCCTCCAGTGCCCGCTCCAGAACAGAGCCAGACTCAAGTCCGCAGTGTGGGGGCCCTGCCCAGCGCTGCACAGCCACGTTGTCCCACCCCGTTTCCTGCCCCTGCCCTGTACTGGCTTTCATGCTCAGCCATGCTGTGTCCTTCCCGTCCCCCCGTGTGCCACAGGCTTTCCTGCCTCCGTGCTTTTCCTCATGCGGCTCCCCTTGCCTCGACCGCCCATTCTTGCCTTCCTCTGCCTGGGGAAATCTGGCTTATCCTTTGAGATCCAGTTCAAACATAACCTTCCCCGGTAAGGCCTTTCCAGCCAGTGCCTGCACCATCTTTCCTGGCAGTATTAAATACTAATTGCTTCTCCATTGGTGCCCACTCAGCATTTTATTTGCCCCTCTTGCCCATTATGACAGGCTTATGCATGCACATTTTTGTTAGATTCCACACCTCTCAAAGACAGGCACCTGGCCATCTGTCCATTCAGCTTTGTATCCCTCCCAGCCTAGTGCCTGCAACCTAGTTTGTAATTTACACATGTCTGTGTTGCAAATCCGTTGCCTAAGATGGGAGCCTTTAGCGCTCATCAACATTTTAACTCTGACTAGTTGTGAAGGTCAAAAGCAGGGCATGTGGAATTGCTAACATTTATTGGTGACTTTCTGTGTGCCCCACCTTATTCACCATCCAATGGAAATGTCAGCTGGGACACCGTTGGCCCAAGCAGAGAGGGCCACAGGGGCTATCCTGGTTGCCTCCAGTGACATTGCAAACAGAGCGGAGGCGTCAGCTGATGCTGAGTGCTGAGCGGTCCTGGAGGCTGAGGTGAGATTTGTCCCTTGTGGCCTTCAAAACTATTTGGCTTTCTGAAGTTGCCTGTGGCTCCGGAAATCGGGGAAATACTTTAATAGGAGTGCTTCTCTGTGCTGGGAGGTATAAACGCAACATGAAATGAATCTTACTCCACCCAGTACAGGATGTGCTCTGTGAGCATGCTGGGCTGCCCCGAGCCAGCTACGAGCACTAGGAGATGTCCTTCCAGCCACCCCGGAGCCAAATGCAGGCCTCATTACAAAAGTGTCTTAAAAACCATGCGACAGCAGACATTTGAACACTGACTGGATATCTTTGTCTCTTCAGGCTGCCGTAACAAAATACCACAGTCTAGGTAGCTCATAAACAACAGAGATTTATTTCTCACAGTTCTGGTGGCCAGGAAGTCCCAAGTTCAAGGTACCAGCATGGTTACAGCCTACACTTCCTGATGCATAGCCATTATCTTCTTGCTGTGCCCTCACATGGTGGAAGGGGAAGGAATCTCTCTGGAACCTCTTTTATAAAGCACTAACCCATCCATGAGGACTCCACTCTCATGACTTAAGTGCGCCACCCCTTTCTTTAGGGGTTAGGATTTAGACATATGAATTTGGAGGGGATATAAACATTCAGACCATAGCCCTGGATATGTGAAGCCATTAGGGAATTATTGTTAATATTCTAGCAAACATTGCTCATCTTTGCTCACTAAATCATTATTAATGTGATAATAGTATTGTGATTATGTTTTTTTTTTTAAAGAATCCTTATCTTTTAGAGAGATATATACTAAAATATTTACAGGTGAAATGTTATGATGGCTGGGATTTGCTTTGAAACGATGTGAGGAGGAGGGAAAGGCAGGGAAAGATAGAAGATTGGCCATAAGTGGATAATGGTTGGAGTTGGTGTTGGGTACCTTGGTATTATGCTATTATAGTATGCTATTCAGTCTACTTTTTGGTGTGTGCTTGGAATGTTTTATAATTAAGGTGTTTTTTTTTTAAGTTTTAATTTTAATTCTAGTTAGTTAACATATAGTGTAATATTAGTTTCAGGAGTGCAATACAGTGACTCAACACATTCGTACAACACCTGGTGCTCATCACGACAAGTGCCCTCCATAATCCCCGTCACATCTTTAGCCCATCCTCCCTCCCACCTCCCCTCTGGTAACCCTCATTGTTTTCTATAATTAAGGGGCTGTTTCTTGGTTTTTTTCTCTCTCTTTTTTCCCCTTTGCTCGTTTGTTTTGTTTCTTAAATTCCACATATGAGTGAAATCGTAGGGTATTTGTCTTTCTGTGACTTATTTCACTTAGCATTATATTCTCCAGCTCCACTTATGTCATTGTAAATGGCAAGATTTCATTCTTTTTTAGGGCTGAATAATAATTAAGGTTTGGTTTTTTTTTTTTTTAAGTATGTGGGAAAGAAAGTTATTTTGTTCTCATCCCTTCAGTTCTTCGATTCACTTTATTATGTCTCTTTGCCTCACTCAAGGTCACCTTGACCTTCGGGAAGAGGGTCCAGATTATTGGCATCCTCACCCCTTTAGCACTTTCACGTTCCTCAAATATATTTAAAGGACTCCTCCTCCTTCTAGAACCAGAAGGGTGGGGGTCAGCTGAAAGTCCTAGAACGGTCTACACTTCACAAACTCTGGGCTTAGGCTTCTTCTGGTTTGAAACGCTTGCTTGTCCCCAATGAGAAGTCACTGCCTCCTTGATGATAAGTTATAGAAGAGAAATGTACCATTTTCACTGAGTCTGGACCCCAGGGAGCTGGCATGGGTTAGTTTTGTGGAAGGACATTTTCATGGGGCTGACTCTACTTGGAAGCCAACTGATGAATATGTGTTATCTGGAAGAATCTAGGCACCACCAGCTGCTTAGGAACACAGCGTGGACAGCACGCTCAGCACTGAATTATTTAATCTCTCCAATATTTCTATTTTATCTCCCCCCACAGATTAGACGCTCTGAAGTCCATTAGCTTAATGCTTTCCAGAGTAGATTTTCTCTGGCCTCATTTCCACCACCCTCTTGTTCCCCACCGCACCCCCACCCCTACCACACCCCACCAGGAATGCTCTGTGCTCACTTTATTGTCCTCAACCACTGCCCGTCTTCATGGCCCTGCTTTCTGCCTGTGCACAGTTGCAAGAGACTCGAGGAAGAATAGCTGATTGGTAGTGACAGGGAGCGGGGGAGCAAGCATGGCAAGAGTGGGCCAGCTGGTGAAGTCTTACATGGAACGATTTAAGTCTTAAGAGTTGTCAGGGATGCCTACCCCTCTGAGTTAACATCTTGTCTAGCTTCCGATCCATGGCCCATTTTCTAGTGGTCTGACTTGGAGGAAGCTACCGAAGCCATACTTATCACATTCCAGATGCCACAAGAGCTCTGGGCGCTGGTGAATACGGCACATGATTAAGTCAGGATCCAGGAGAAGCTGACAGTCAAGAATAATGAGGCAAATCTAAGAGGCTGGAATGCAACAGCATAAAGGTAGAGGGCTATGCTGGCAGCCATCTGCAGAGAACAGCATGAGGAGGAGTGGCTGCCTGGCAGCTTTCTGTGATGTGGCCACAAGCACCTACAGACAAATTTTGAAAAATCCAGTTACATGCATAAAAGAAGTTGGAAGCGTCAATAGTATAATGAATGCAGAGGAGGGGGGCCAACCCGGAAACCACGCTTTGTTTTCTGTAAGCTTCTGAAGGGGGGGCGGGCATCTCAACAGATGTTAGCTGTTAGTAAGATATTATTATTTCCCTGGTGGTGCCTGATTCAGTTTGTTGTATGCAGAAGTTGATCTGTAAACGTCTTGCCTATTAACAGCCTCCTGACATCCTTTGGATACAGAATTGCTGTGTATGTCGGGGGCGCTGTGACTCTGTTACTGCTTTCTGCTCCCTCAGAGCACTGGTTAGCTTTTTTGTTGTCATCTCTTCTAAGTCCCTCAGTTACACAGTAGGGTCGTAGCGAGGAGGATAACTTCAGAGTAGATTTTACGATAAAAATAATAATGGTAACCGCAATGGCTACCATATTTTCCCTCTATTTTGTGCCAGGCTCTGGCGTGGCACTTTGCATTGGGCCGTTTAGTCCTCGCAGAAACCCCAAGAAGGTCGGTGGTAGCATTATTCCTATTTTACAGAGAAGTAAAGTGAGCTTTAGAAGAGTCATTTGCCCAAGGCTACACAGCTTGGAAGTGGCGAGCTGGGATTCCAGAGTCCAGGCTCTTCACACCTATCCAGAGCTGCCCTTTGCCCAGCAGCAAAGAGCTGTTCTCTTGAAGGGCTCCTTGTGGGCGCTGCCTACAGGTCCCACAGGCTTCATGTGTAGGGGTGAACACGGACCCGAGCCCCAAGAGCCTGGTGGTACCGCCAGTGATAGCCAAAACTTTATAATGTGCTTCAAATGGACTTTCCAGCTCACCTGGCTGCTTTCCTGATGAGAGGACACAGGCATGTTGACCCTATATATTTACCTGCACACACTGTCATTCTCCCTCTTTCCTACTTGGTTTGTCTGCGTATCGTTTTCCAGTGGTCTCTGGTCGGCAGGTGCAGGAATGTTGCAGAGAAAAATCAAGTCGCTCAACCAATATGTATGGGGCTCTAAGTACTAAGTAATTTAAAAGGAACTTGAAGACACAGTCTCCACCCTCAAGGGGTCTTGATTTTATGGGAGATTTGACCTAGAGCTCTGAGGACACGTGGGACACTTGGCGGGTCTTCCCAGCTCAGAGAGAGACTGGGGATAGAGCCGGGAGTTGGGGAGGTGCAGACAGGCAGCTCTAGTCAGCCCCACCGAATCTGCCATCTGAGGGACCTGTCCTCACCCAGCCATCAGCATGGGTGCAAGCAGAAACCACCCATCTTTGCCTCTTCTCCAGGATCCACTCTTTAAAAGCATTTGGGTAATTACAGCTTCCATTTCTGCTTTGGTTGTTGGTTTTAGTGTATTAATCACCTGCCATGTCAAGAGATTTCCCTGACCCTTCATGCTCTCGCCCTCTCCTCTCAGCAGTTAGGGTGGCTCCGTGGTTTCCATCTCTTCTGAGCCACGTGAGAGTTAGGCACTTGACAACCTCCCTGTCCTCGAATGTACCCTCTGCTCTCTTCCTCACGAGAACCTGTGTGACTGCAATGACCAAGTCCTCTACCCTCAACGGTAGGTGGACATGGAGGGGCTGGCAAGGGAAGAAAGGAGGAATGAACTAGCTTGGATTTAAAAAATTCTCCCCGAGTTGGAGTGAAACACTCTTTTGCTTTTCATTCCACATTTTGGTCACATCTACTTGAGCATTTACTAATCCTGAGACATAATCTCTCCCCTGTTTCTTTTTGCAAGATTCTAACTCTTCTTATATCTTGGGTGAGCTTCGTGAGACTAAAGGGTGTTTCTCGGGGCACCTTGGTAGCTCAGTCGGTTCAGCGTCTGACTTCAGCTCAGGTCATGATCTCACAGTTCGTGGGTTCGAGCCCCATGTAAGGCTCTTTGCTAACAGTCTGGAGCCTGCTTGGGATTGTGTCTCTCTTCCTCTCTCTCTCTCTCTGCCTCTCCCCCACTTGAATTCTCTCTCTCTCTCTCTCTCTCTCTCTCTCTCTCTCTGTCACTCTCTCTCAAAATAAACTTAAAAAAAAAGGGTATTTCTTTTTTATTCACCAAATGTTAGTGGCTAACGAGTCTTAGAGTCTTTCAGGCACTCTGCTTATACTCTTGACTCACCAGGAGTGCCAGGCGCCCTTTCTGGTTCTGCCCATTGCCCTCAGGTGGGAGAGTCAGGGCACTGAATCAATGAAGAGGCCCGTACTAGACCCAGTGCTCCTTTCCTGCACGGAGTGGCCCCACAGCAGTTTCCGGTACTTAGTAGGTGCTCAGTGAGCAGTCATTGAATGGAATGAAATCAGTTCCTGGTATGGCACCAGGTACAGAGCAGACACATATTTGTTGAAATAATGAATAAATTCCTCTATTCCATGGCGGAAGAATTCCAGTCTCCATAGAACTCACATCATTTGAACCTCTGGAAGGGATTTGGGCTGGATGAAGTAGGAAAGCGGCCATCAGCAGGGGAGCAGATGTCTGACCCAGGCCCTCCAGCCAAGGAGACCGGCACTGTGTCTGTGGGAACTTGGATGCTCTGGCCTCGGGGAAGCTTGCAAGAGTGGAGGAGGCCGGGGGAGTGCGAATCCAGCGGCTTTCTGGGCTCCTTCTGGCATTCTTACAGCAGCACATACTTTCTATGCCAGCCCCCAGCTCCAACAGCTTTAACAGCCTAGTAATTATCTCCTGATCAAGGGAGGCGAGGATGTGTGTGGAAATCACTTTTTAGTCGCAAATATGTCTTTTGGAAAAAGCCCCAGTAAGCTGCTGGCTTTCTCTCAAGTGTTCAAAGGATACCAGAGGACTGACAGGCTAATTTAATCACATTAATACAAGAAGTGTCCCCAGTGCAGAGGGAAATATATTGTGGTAAATTGTCAGTTTTGGAACTGGGCCTCCAGCTCCGATGTGTGAGTACAAATGCCCTCTGTGAGAGTAGAGGAGTCACGTCACACAGGGGAAGGGAAAATGCTTCTTTCCAGGTCCCCGGACGCCTGCTCCTTAACAGAGGAAGGCTCTTGGTCTCATCCAGATAAGTGTTTTAGAAGAACAAGCACAGCTATAGGACCTGGATGTCCCATCCTCATGCTTGCAAACAGCTCCCCCCACCCCTCCTCTTTGACCACTCAGGAGAAAACACCCTGGAGTTAACACCTAAGGACACACAGGTTCATTTAAATCCATCATGAGACGCCTCTTGGATCCAGCAGTAGGACCACAGGTTTTTCCTAAATTAACTATAGTTTAGAATGATATTCCCTCACAGTTGTCAGTGCAGTCAGAAGCGTCCAGACTTCTTTAGCATGGCCTGGTAGGACACTGGATACCTCGGACACCAACTAGCTGGGTCAGGAAACTTGAATTCTGTTTCCTCATCTACACGAACAGGAGCTTGGGTGACATGCTGTCCGAGGCCTCCCCACAAGCTCCAATATTCTTCATCCTACCACAACTGTCTCCTTAATTATTCTTGTGTCATTTCCCCAAACCATGTTCTTCTGCAGTGACCCTGTCTGGTGAGATGTCGATGCTGTACCCAACTCCCACAGTTGAGTCTAGGCCTCTGTCTGCCCCTGTTCAGACCACGCTCAGGTCTAATCAGGACCTTGGAGCTCCAGGCATTCACTCGGGCAGCCCCATTTATCAGAGACCTGCACAGTGCAAGGTGCTGGGCGTGCCATACAGCGGCGAACCAAACAGCTGTGATCCCTGCCTTTTGGGCATCTTATACTTCTCTAGAGAGACATAGTAAAGAAAGAAAGAAAATGGTAATATGGGTTATGAAGGATTAACAGGGGTTGACCTAATTTCTTTTGGGAGAGGATAAAAGGCTGCTCTAAGGAAGTAGTATTTGATCTGAAACCTGAAGAAGTTAGCCAGGCAACAAGCCGTAGAAAGCGCCCCCCGTAGAGGGAGGAGCAAATGCAAAGACGTCTTTGCAGGGAAGGACCACACAGACCAACGGAGCTCAGTGTGTCCAAAGAACGGCATTTCCGGAACATAGGGAGGGAGGCTGGAGGAGGGACGGATTCATTAAGATGATGCCAACTGCTGGAGCAAACCGAAACTGTGTGCCGAACCAAATCACATGGGCGTTTCTCATTCACGTAGAGCCGCAGACAGCTCTTGTCCAAGCAGTGTTTGGGGGAACACTTCCGCCTCGCGGCCCTTCCATTTTTAGTGAGCTGCCAACGCCGGAATGCTTGTTTGCATGGCGGGCTGTGCCCAGGAGACCTCTCAGGGCGCAGGCCCGCCTGGGAGTCTGCTGTCACGTTGTTCAGGTTCCTTTGGCACAAGGTGCCTGCAAGGTGGGACTGTGATGCGCAGGAGGGGATGCAGCAGGTGAGGCAGGCCCTGGAGGCCGAGCTCCAGAAGTTAGGGTTCTTTCCAGCCGCGCTGCGAAGAGCGAGGTGAGAACACACCCGTGGCAAATCCAGTGCCACTTCTCAACCTACATGTTGGGTCGTGCAGGTCACACGGTATGTCTGAACCGAATTCACCACCACCCCCCTCCAGAAGCATCACCCTCAGTTTCTTGTTTCGGCGGCGCCATTCCAGACCTAACAGTCCTGCTCTGTTGGCCGCCCCGGCTTGCCGTCTACCTCCCAGGCCTGAGCAGTTTCCGTGCCTGCCCAGGGAAGCTCTCTGATTGGTTTCCTGCTGTCCCAATACAGCGTGCTGATTTCCACTGTGGCCTATCCTCTCCCAGCGACAGTTATTCCTAGCTGGGATGTTTTCCCAGTATCGAATCATCTGAGAAACGTAATAATCGCATCACAGTGAGCATGGAGATGAAGCTTTCGAAAATGTGCCTTTTTGTTTCTGCTCAAAAAGATATGACTGGTTGCCAATTATCTGCTGAAGAAAGTTTGAACTTCTGTAGTTTGGGGAAACCGACTCAACCCAGCCTTCCCGAACTATTCTTTTTTTTTTTTTTCAACGTTTATTTATTTTTGGGACAGAGAGAGACAGAGCATGAACGGGGGAGGGGCAGAGAGAGAGGGAGACACAGAATCGGAAGCAGGCTCCAGGCTCTGAGTTGTCAGCACAGAGCCCGATGCGGGGCTCGAACTCACGGACCGCGAGATCGTGACCTGGCTGAAGTCGGACGCTTAACCGACTGCGCCACCCAGGCGCCCCTTCCCGAACTATTCTTAATGTGTCCCCCTCCAGTCAGCCAGGATCTGTGACTGTGCTCCAGACATGGCACGGATTTGGGGGCGTCCTGCCCCAAGTTCTTCCCCTCTGCCTGGGACCACCTCTTCCTCTCTGTCCACCTCCCCAAATCCTACCAGTTCTTCAGTGCCAGCCCTCGTTCCCAAGTCTACCCTTTCCCAGGAAGCTTTCCCTTTCTCCACCAGCCATAAAAAAGCTTTCTGTCTCTGGCATTCTGTAACGCTCCGCAAAGCCCTTTGCACAATGGCTTGCAAATACTAGGTGCTCAGTTAATGCTTAAATTATTTAAATTATATACCAGTCCTTTGGCATTTGTCATTGATTGCCTTTTACTGACATCTATCCTTCCAATTAATTTATAAACTTCTTAAGATACTCAATATCTAAGATTGTGCCCGGCACATCCTCAGAAAAAAACCTAATTAATGAATGCTTTTCTGTCATTTCTGTGACACCTTGCACAGCTCCCTCAACACAGCAGATGTTCAAAACATTCTTGTTGTTTTAATACGTGATACCTTCGTAAATGCAAAGCTTTAGTCAGTTCAGGAGGAATAGTTTGGCTGAGAATTCGAGCCCCGAAGACAGACCTTTGGGCAAAGTGCTGGGTGGGGAGTAGAGATTGCCAGTGACTGTCTAACCCTCTGTGGCCAGCTTCCTGTTTTGCTTCTTCTGCCCAGCTCTGGGTTTGTCATGGAGTGTTTAGTTACAAATACTCCCACTTTCCAATTTACAGTGCTCCTTCCCCCTCCCGTCCCCCTCCCCACACACAAAAAGAGGTTGCAAGAGGGAGGGGTGATACCCTTGGTATCTTTTTAAAAATTTCCATGTTGGGGCGCCTGGGGGGCGCAGTCGGTTAAGCGTCCGACTTCAGCCAGGTCACGATCTCGCGCTCCGGGAGTTCGAGCCCCGCGTCGGGCTCTGGGCTGATGGCTTGGAGCCTGGAGCCTGTTTCCGATTCTGTGTCTCCCTCTCTCTCTGCCCCTCCCCCGTTCATGTTCTGTCTCTCTCTGTCCCAAAAATAAATAAACGTTGAAAAAAAAAATTTTTTTTTAAAAATAAAAATTTCCATGTTATCAAGATTCTTCATGTGACAAACCATACTAGAGCCAGGAGAGAGCATCAGAGCAAAAAACCATGTTTTCAGAATTTACTGTAGCTCTGTGGGGTTTTGTTTGCCTAGAGTACAATTCTGCAGTAAAATGAGCCCCCGCCATGATAGTGGGCCCCTCCATCCCATTTCCAAATCTACCTGCTTCTCAACATCTTTGAGTCAGATGGAAAATTCAGTTCTGTCTTCTTTTTCTCTGTATCTTAATTGGCTTTCCAGATGCAAGTCCCAGAAGTGGGATTTAGCTCTGCACATCATCCCTTAATGTGAGCAGGCTCACAGCGGATGGGGGAAAGGGAAAGGGTAGCCATATTGAGTGTCAAGTCCCTCCTACCTGCTTTGGGCCTCACATAAAGAGCAAATGGCTGGTCGGGAGAGAGTGTCTCTCCAGATTGGAATGGCCAGCTCAGGGTCAGATTCTGCCCCTTCTGTGAGTCACTTCCCGAATGTGTGGGGGGCAGCGGGGGGGCCTGACAGCCAGCACTCTTCAGGAAGCACTCCGGGATCATGGATGTGACTGCTAACACTGGGTTTTTAGGCAGAACCCTGGGGCTTCGGGAATCTCTGGAAGTCTGTCTGTTGGACTCCCTAATCAAACTGCCAGATACAAATCAGCATCTACAAATGCATGAGCGTCGAAGGGGGTTGCTCTCTGGAAGCGGATCTTCTCAAGAGGGTCTGAAGAGGTTGGTGGCAGGTCCCTAACACTTCATTCTCTCAGTCAGTTGCAGAGCAAAGACACCATCATTGCCTACCTCCTCACATGCGCTTCCAGTTTTCCTTGGAAACAGAGAGCGTGTTCTGGATCCTGGTTCGTGTGAGACCCTGGTAGTCCCCAAATTTAAAACATCCTTAGTTTCGAGCAGGCTGCTTCCAAGAACGAGGGTAGCTAGAGAGCGTCGTCTCAGATTTTCGCTTTTTTACCTTTGGCAAGCAGCACCTAGTGGTCCTCATTTCAGTGATTACAGGGTTCATGTAACGGGCCGGGGTTTGGGCTGTGGGATAGCAGTTCTGTCCTTGGAAGAGTGCCAGCCAGCTTTAGCTTTCTGCACTGCAGTTGTTGGCACTGCTCACAGTGTGAGGCCTGGGGTCAGGAAGGACGGCATCACCAACCTGCCCGGGGAGGCCGGGCCCACCTGACAGCCATCGAGGCCTCATGCCACGGCCCCCTTTCCAGATTATGTATCAATTTACCTTTTTTTTCTCATCCTTATCCAAAAACGTGCTCAGAGCCTAGACACGTCCTTCACACGCACTGGAATCTGAACTGTACAACACAGGAAAAGTGAGGCCTTCAGCAAGGCGTTTTGGACCATGAGGCTTTGTGGTTGGGATTTCACTAAATGCCATGTTGGGGGGCGGGGGAGTCTTCTTTCATCCCCAGCCTGGTTCATGCTCATCATCTTAATCACAGGCTAAAGATGAATATTTCTGGTTAGTTTCGCCTTTTTTATATATACACAGTGCCTATTTATAGCTATTTGCTGACGGACTCTACCAATTACTTTAAAAGCTTGTATTTAGAGAGAAACAAACTAAAAATGTGAATCCACTGGATACCCATAGTTCTGCATTGAGTTAGCTTGTTGTGGGGCAGGGTCAGAACAGAGACGGCGGTTGGCACATGATGATGTCAGAACTGGAAATGATCGTCTGTTATGACTTTAATTGGAGGATGATTAGAGAAGAGACACACTCTTCTATCTGTCTTATCTTTGTTATTACAAGCTTACTGGATCCCTTGTGCATGTTTATTTGGGGTATTGTACATTACAAGCCCAGTGAAATTGCTGTCTCCACAGTCATCACTGACATCCTATTTACGAAATCCACCGTTCTTCTTCCCTGCCTTCTCAGACTTTCCTTCTCTCTGGCAGTAACCATTTCCTCCGTGGAATATTTCCCCCAGCTTCAGAGGCGTTCTTCCCGTCTAACTCCTCCTCCTCAGTCTTTTGGAGGCTCATTTCCTTCTGTATTGCCTTTCAAATGTTGGTTCTCTCCAGGGTTCCACACTCTACCCCTTTCTCTTCTCAGTGCAAATGTTTCTACCATGGTAACTACAAAAGGAAGATACGGAGACAGGGCACCCAGCTTGGGAGTCCCGGACTTGGCCGTGTGTAGGCTACATCAGAGAGGAGCTTCCTGTAGAAGCTTCTTATGGGGAGACATACAGGATTTCTCTGCCTGCCACCTCTACTCCTCACCCTGGGCACAGGCTGAAAAAAGGCCAAGTGGCTCATGGGGGCAGTGGAAAGGAGGTGGAGCCAGAGACAGTACATGTGCTATTGTCCGAGGAGGAGAGAGGAGGGACAAGCTGAAGTGGTTGAACCTGTTTTGATGGTTTAGGCTAGAATTGGAAGATAGATGTCCAATTCCCTATCTACAAATGCAGGATTGGAACGTGGCTGAGGTACAATGTGTGTATGATGCCAGAAGGCCTGGCTCTGGCCACGTGGTGCCTGGCATCTAAGCCTGGGTTAGGGGCACTGGCAGTTGGACACAACAAAGAGTGATCTGGGTAGGAGATAAGATTTGGGGGCCTAGAATACCCAGGGGAATGTTGAGCACGAATCTGGGGAATGAAAACATTTAAGAGACAAACAGAGAAAGAAGAAAAAGCAAAGGAGACTAAAAAACAATCTCAAGCCGGGGCGCCTGGGTGGCTCAGTTGGTTGAACATCCGACTTCAGCTCAGGTCATGATCTCACAGTTCGTGAGTTCAAGCCCCACGTCGGGCTCTGTGCTGACAGCTCAAAGCCTGGAGCCTGCTTTGCATTGTGTGTGTCTCTCTTCTCTCTGCCCCTCTCCCCCTCCCACTCTGTCTCTCTTTCTCTCAAAAATAAACATTAAGAAGAAAAAACAAACAAAAAAACCTCAAGTAGAAACAATAACCACCCCTGATGGAGCATTTTCTCTGTGCCAGGCACTGTGATTAAGTGCTTTGCATGCATTTCCTCCTTTAGAGGCTGAAAAGGAGCAAGACATCACAGAGAGAAGAAAATTTCAAGAAGACAGACACTTCCCCTCCTTGGATCATTTTTGTCACACTTTCTTTATCTGCCACCTTCACCCTGTCCTTTAGAGCCCAGCTCAGTGAGCACCACTTTCCTGGATCCTCCCAGGCAGTTAGCTTCTCCTTTGGAATCATCTAGCACGTCACATGTCGCACATTTTATTCACTCAGCCAACAAATGATTGTTCCACTGGTTTAGAATTTATGGTGTTTTAATGCAATTATTATTATCTGCTGGGCCCTGGTTTACTCATTCTGAAGATTTAGACTCAAGCATGTAGAGTGATCAACAAAATGAGGATTTGTTTAATAAGCAGATGAATGAGCAATATAAAATAGTACATTTAGTCAAGATTCAGTTTGAACCAACGTATGAGAGGATCTCCGGACAGCCCATTTCAGATGTAAATTGCTAAACTTTCTAGGACAGTCATGAGTTGAGGATTCACTGAATGGTTGATTTCTGTTTTTTGGATTTTCAGTGCTCAATTGACACACCCCTGGTTAATGTCAGACATTAACCAAGTGTTGGAGTTCCCTGTGACACAGGCACACACATTCTCTGAATACTTATTATGCACAATTCAATAATGATTAACATTTGAACTCTGTCTAGGCTGAGCAAGCCACATCAAAGCTCTTTTTTCATTAGGACTTTTAAAATATCAAATATGGACTGAATGAGTAGGTGTTGGAGAAACTGACTTTGTAAACTAAAAATCATAAACCCAGATCTGTTTGAAATATGTCATGTGGAGTGCCTATATAAAAATTATGAGCGTTTTGATTTTTCCCTTGTAGGTAATAAATAACATCTGTAATATTCCTCCTCACCTTTTTCTGATTAGCTTTATGTCTGGTATATTTTCCCCAACACTCCTGTTTCGTGTAGCAAGGATTTCGCCAAGGAGAGACAGGATTCTAAAGCAGTGTGGGTGTAACAGAAAACCTACAGCAATCAAGGTTAAGTCCAGAAATAAGGGGCAGTATGAGTTTGGTGAGGAATTTTTAATGCTAGTCAGGCCTCCCTGTTTTACCTTTCTCAGGGGTACACACCAGCAGAGCTCGTGGGCCCTAAGGGATGGGAGTACCCCTGAAGGGCAAAGGGCATGTGGCCCACAAACCAGCTCCACTGGACCCCAGTGCTGATATGGCTCTCCAGACCCCCTCACTTTGCACCTGAGCCCATGTGGGTGCATCCAGCAGAGTGCCCTGGGCCACTGGTGTTCACCCTGGGGTCCATGGGGCCCTGGGGTCCTCTGAGGATTGCTGGTGGTGAGCCCAGGTGGAGGTTGGACAACTCTTTTAGCTGTTATGTACGATGGGCAGCTGTGTGGCATTTGTCTGGAGGAAAGAGCTGTGTCAAGACCATTGCAAGCATAGTAGATGCGGCTGCTGAAGATGCTGATTTCAGGTCATTAAAGGTGACAGAAAGCCAGGCAGGGAAGTTGGGCCAGGCTAGGCTGCCAAGAAGCCAGTTGCTGAGCTTTGCTGAGCTCAGGGCACCATAGTTAAGTCCTAAGGTGACTGCAGGGGTCAGGTGATCCTAATGCACAACCAGAATTGGGAATCCCTGATCTGTTTCACCCCGTTTTCCCAATTTTAACCATACCTCTGGGTTAGCATACATAATTTCGATGGTATTGCCTTGTTGTTGTTATTTTTCCACACAGTATTATTTTTTCATTCATTTTAAAACCGCTTTGTTCAGGTATGATTGACATGGAAAACGTTGTACATTTACAACTTAATATTTAAAAATATGTAAAAGCTTAATATTTACAACTTGATGACTTTTGAGATAAGTATACTTACATGAAACCATTGCCGCATTCTATGTCGTAAACATATCCATCACCTCCAGAAGTTTCTTCCCACCCTCTTATTATTATTTTCTTTGTGTGTGTGTGTGTGTGTGTGTGTGTGTGTGTGATAAGAATGCTTAACATAAGATCTTCCCTCTTAGCAAGTTTTTAAGGACATAATATAGTATTAACTGTGGGTACTGTGCTGTATAGTAGATCTCTAGGTAGGACTCATTCATCTTACATAACTGAGACTTTGTACCTTTTGACTTCCCCATTTCCCCCCATCCTCTCTTCCCCACAATTTTCTTTTTTTAAAGTTTATTGATCTATTTTGAGAGAGAACGTGACAGGGAGAGAGAGGATCCCAGGCAGGATCCCAGGCCATCAGCACAGAGCCCAATGCTGGGCTTGAGCTCATGAACCACGAGATCATGGCCTGAGCCAAAACCAAGAGTCAGATGCTTAACCACCTGAGCCACCCAGGCACCGCTGTTCCCCACAATTTTCTAATAATATGTTGTTCCATTGGCACTTGGTTCAGATTTCACAGTTGTTATAGGTCTGGGCAGTTGACCACGCCTTGATTTTGATGGCTGTCAATCAAATGCCATAGGTTCAGCCTAAATTGAAGTGATTTCTTTCAGTTGGTCAATTAGTTTATCCATGTACCCTGCCCTATGGCAACTGCTGTGGAAATTCAAGAGACCTGTGACTGGGATTTTTATACTTACAATGCAAAGAACACTCACCACCCAAAGGATCTCATTCCGTCCTCACAATTATCCCATGAGGTAGGCATTATTTTTCTCCTCATTTTACATACAAGGAAATGGAAATTCAGAGTGGCTAAGTGACTTAATAGGTTATTCATTCTACAGGCTATGAAAATGTACAGTGGTTTCTCAGAATATTATGAGTGGTTTCTCAAAATAGCGAGTAAGGTATAGGGAATGCCACTGGTAAATCCCTAACCGTTCTGTAAATCCCAGCTTGCGAGCTGCCAGAGCCATACCTATGGCTAGTGGGGGCTTTTTCCATCCCTGAAAATTAAGCAGAAAGGGTCAATCAAGCATCAGCTCAGAGCGTGGGGTTCTAGCCCATGTTTTATTGGGAACTGTTTTTAGAGAAATACTTCTATTTTGAGGTCTAGAATGACTGTTGAAAAAACAAGAATCAAGACAACCATGAACACATTCGCATCTGGGTACGTCAGTCCTTACCACACAGCGAGATGAGAGGCAGCCAGGGCCTGGACCTGCAGTTTCCCGGATGTGTCAAACTGTGAGCAGAGGGGCGCCTGGGTGGCGCAGTTGGTTAAGCGTCCGACTTCAGCCAGGTCACGATCTCGCGGTCCGTGAGTTCAAGCCCCGCGTCGGGCTCTGGGCTGATGGCTCAGAGCCTGGAGCCTGTTGCCGTTTCTGTGTCTCCCTCTCTCTCTGCCCCTCCCCCGTTCATGTTCTGTCTCTCTCTGTCCCAAAAATAAATAAACGTTGGAAAAAAAAATTAAAAAAAAAAAAACAAAAAACAAAAAAACTGTGAGCAGACTACAGATTTCATCCGCGTGTTCACTGAGAGCGCCCAGGCAGCTGTAGCGCAAATGCACCTTGGAGGGCACACCGTCTGTGGGCAGTGGGGCTAGCTGGCAGACTAGCTGGTACAGCAAGGCCTTAGTGACTTGAACTTCACTTTGATTTGGCGATCCTTTGAACTTTTCTGGGACTGAGCCATGAAGAAATTGGTCAGCCGGTCAAATGTTGAGTGTAAATAAAACTTTAGTGTTTTATTTAAGAGGCACATTTGACTCACATAATCAGCTGACACATTTGCCCGTTCCTTAAAAAACATACCTGACAGGACTCCATATTAAAAAATACCTTGATCACCAAATATCTGGAAGAGCTGGGAGGTTTTCCCACTTAGGCCAAGTGAGTACGTTTTGCTCTAAGTAAAACTACATATGCCTTGAAAGCATGAAGATGGCATCCCAGCAGAAGCAGGAAGAATAAAATGGGTGGCCAGAGGTAGAATAAACTTTTAAGCTGGTCTTTGCAAATTGTAAAAGTGATCAAAAACAGAAAGAGCTCAGTAGAAATGAAAAGGTACCAAACCCTGAAGTAGCAAATGAAAGCTTCGCCATTAACGCTTTTCCCGCCATCCCTGTTCAAACTCTGGAACATGTGTTGGGGGAGCAAATACAGGTCCTCTCCAGACCCAGACCAGAGAAGTGGTTTGTCTGGTTTGGGTTTTGGTTTTTCATTTTTTTTTTTTCTGCTTTAATAATGAGTTCTGCCTACTTTTCTCCTCTTTGTAAGGTCTTCAGAAAAGGAGGATATATAAGAAAAAAAACCTGTGTTATACTAATAGCTACCACTCAATGACAGTTTTTACCAGCGATTATTACCTACTTCATAGAGCTGGTGCAAGGATTAAATGAGCTAACATATATGGTACACTTAACACAACATTTTATGTTTATAAGCAAGTAGCAAGTGCTTTTAATATTAGCGTTATTATCTTTAGTGTTGACAATGTTAATAATAGCCTTACGATATACCAGATACTCTGTTAAGCACTCGATATGCCTTATCTCACTTGCTCTGATATTACTTTCATATAGTAAATTGAGGCACGGGGAGTCAGGAAAGTTGCCCAAGATTGCACAACTGGCATCAAAATCATTCATTATGCACTTACGGTATTCTGGACATAGTACTAATGAACATTTTCTATGTGTCATCATATTTAGCCACACAACAGTCCTGTGAAATAGATGCCATTATCCTCCTTTTACAGATGAGGAAATGTAGGTCCAGAGAGTTCAGCTAACACCGAAGCCGACTCAGCCAGTGAATAATGGAGCTGAAATTCAAACCCAAGCAATCTTGCTCCAAAAGGGCGTGCTCTTTACTGCTGTGCGCTGTGGCCTTCTGGGAGACGGGACAGCAGGGACTTCAGTCACATGGCCCTCTCCTCATGCTGGTTACTATCCCTAGCAGCGCTTTCCTGCAGGGCCACAGCATTAACTCTTCCCAAGCCGCATTCTCCAGCCACACCCAATGCATTCTACATGCCAGAGAGGAAGAGACCCAGACCGTCCCCTTCAGCCCTGTGCTAATACTTGGGGCTCCTTATTACCCTGCCTGATTTTCTCTAGGCGTGAAAACTTTGTTTTCTATCAACTTTCCTCTTCTTATCTGCAAGTCAGCCAACATATTTATTTTACTTAAGCCTTGCATAAAAATCATCAGGGTTATACACCAAAATGTTTAACAGCAGCCAGTAAATTTAGCTAATTTTAATTTTCTTGTTCATGTGTTTTTGTGTTTCCAACTTACATACAATAAGCATATGAATTACATAGAAAAAAATCAGAGACTGTATTAGACAGTGGTTTCCAAACAGTCATGAGGATACATTGTCCAGTCAAAAGAATAAGGTCGCCTTTCACGAACACCAGGAGATCAGAAGCATCCCCTGGCAGCTCTCAGTCCCTTCCCCATTTGGCGAATCCATCACCCATCACTAATTAGTGTCTTTCCAATTATAGTTTAGCTGCAGACCCCTTTTTCTTTTTTTTTCTTTTTTTTTTATATGAAATTTATTGACAAATTGGTTTGCATACAACACCTAGTGCTCATCCCAAAAGGTGCCCTCCTCAATACCCATTATCCACCCTCTCCTCCCTCCCACCCCCCATCAACCCTCAGTTTGTTCTCAGTTTTTAACAGTCTCTTATGCTTTGGCTCTCTCCCACTCTAACCTCTTTTTTTTTTTTTTTTTTCCTTCCCCTCCCCCATGGGTCCCTGTTAAGTTTCTCAGGATCCACATAAGAGTGAAACCATATGGTATCTGTCTTTCTCTTTATGGCTTATTTCACTTAGCATCACACTCTCCAGTTCCATCCACGTTGCTACAAAAGGCCATATTTCATTTTTTCTCATTGCCACGTAGTATTCCATTGTGTATATAAACCACAATTTCTTTATCCATTCATCAGTTGATGGACATTTAGGCTCTTTCCATAATTTGGCTATTGTTGAGAGTGCTGCTATGAACATTGGGGTACAAGTGGCCCTATGCATCAGTACTCCTGTATCCCTTGGATAAATTCCTAGCAGTGCTATTGCTGGGTCATAGGGTAGGTCTATTTTTAATTTTCTGAGGAACCTCCACACTGCTTTCCAGAGCGGCTGCACCAATTTGCATTCCCACCAACAGTGCAAGAGGGTTCCCGTTTCTCCACATCCTCTCCAGCATCTATAGTCTCCTGATGTGTTCATTTTGGTCACTCTGACTGGCGTGAGGTGATACCTGAGTGTGGTTTTGATTTGTATTTCCCTGATAAGGAGCGACGCTGAACATCTTTTCATGTACCTGTTGGCCATCCGGATGTCTTCTTTAGAGAAGTGTCTATTCATGTTTTCTGCCCATTTCTTCACTGGGTTATTTGTTTTTCGGGTGTGGAGTTTGGTGAGCTCTTTATAGATTTTGGATACTAGCCCTTTGTCCGATATGTCATATCCAGACCCCTTTTTCAAACAAAAACGTAGAGAAGTATAATATATTTAGCAAATACTACAAGTTCTTCCTTAAGGTTTAACCAGCACTGCATGAAATGAAGACAGGGAACCTGAACCCTGCCCACTAACTCGCCATCCCATTTAATGACAACTCCCAAGGTACTTCTGGAACCCCTGCTGGCTCTGGAGAACACATTCTCCCCTGAAACCATTGACCCGACCTCATTCTAGAAGCTTGGACTCCTTCAGATTTCCAGAGGTTGCCCAGATTAGGAGCTCTATAAATTTACTACATAATATGTAAGGTAGTGATTTCCTTCAGTTGCCCTAAAATTTTTCACTAATGTCCAAAATCAGTACCCATGACTGGTCCATCTTATAAGTGAGTATCTCTGTCTGTCCAGAGACCTTTATTTTGTCAGAGGTGGCCTTCACCTCAGAAGGAAAAGATAAAACTTTATGCTTCTCTGTGGACCCCTAGT